>NC_090935.1:942249370-942874370 GCF_040938575.1 Ambystoma mexicanum
ATATTAATTCTCCGGTTGGTATTTTTTGCCAAGACTCGATTCTAAAATGGCGTTTGTGTTCTCTTCTGTGACTCCGACCCAAGTCGAGCCCTTTGTTCCACTTTTTGGCGGGCTTCTCCACAGAAGCCTCCAAAAGTGGTGCCACTCTGTCTGGGTACCACAGGGGATGTAGGAGGGGGTTTAGGCACCCTGGACCGAGTTACCTTGGTAACTCAGGTCGCACTCTTGTGTGATTGGCCAGCTCACCACTTAGCCTGTTTGAGTAACAGCTAGGCTGAGTGAATGGGTTTTTTTTGCATAAAAGCAGGGCTTTGGGGACTGGAACTTCAGAAGTCGCCACAGGACCTGAGAATCCGACGAGGGAGAAGCTGAGCCGACCTACCACGACGACACCACCGGTGAAGCCCTGCAGAACCGACTCACCACTTCCCGACGACAGAGAAGATCTCCCGGCTGGAGAGGCTTCTTCCCCTGAGTGGTGGGCAAAACCAGTTTACCTTTCTTTCTCTGCACCCCAGCCCGGTGTGTGGTCGAACTGCCCGTGCCAAGCACCCTGGTAGCCGGATAGCCACTCACCACTGAACCGCGAATCACCGTACCGCTCCTTGTACCTGAGAAACTCCGCGGCTGGTTTCTTCCCTGGCAGTGCAACGGACTCCTGTCTTCCTCCACGACGAGATCCTCTCTTCCCCCGGACGAAGCACCAACTTGCATCCGCTGCCAGGAACAACTGCCCCCGCTGGAGCATTCTCACCACTTTAAGGTACCGTGTCCGCCAGGCCTCCCTTTCCAAAGATTGCTACAAGGTAATAATAACCCCTTAACCTTCTGGACTGGGCTGGCCGCCTTGACCCTCTAACTGTTCCCTTTCTTTGGTCCAACTTCTTTTTGAACCTTTACAAGACTTTTGTGCACTGCAACCGTGTGACCTTGGACACATTTCGTTTGGATCCTCTGAAAGTGGATCCGGCCTCTTGAACTCTAACGTCACGGTTTTACTTTGCCTTCCTCTCTTGTTATGTTCTGATAAAAGTGTTGGGATCTGTTTCAACTTGTTCTCTGCTCTTCTCTCCCTTTTTAACGAACTATTAGAGTGCCATACACGTTAAGTGCTCACCGCTGTCTGAAACTAAGTGGGGCTTTACTTAAGACTTGTCTAATATTCTTTTAAGGGAGTGTATATCTTTTAGTGACCGTGTTTTTGAATTGCTTACTATTGGTGCCTGTGCGTTTTTCTAGATGTGGTTTTAAATAAATAATTATATCTCTTTTATACCAATCCCTGGTCAGTGTTTACTTGTTCTACTGTGTTCTCTTGACCTATTGTGAATACTCTGTATACTGCCTAACTCTTCTTGAGGGAAGTCTGACTGCTCAGCCACAGCTACCAAGTGAATCTGTGTGGTACAGACTGCTACCAAGTGGGTTTACTGCCAAACACCTGTAGTCCTAAATCTTTTGCAGTGGTCCCAGAGGGAACTGCACAGGTTTCTGCCTAACAGACCTGTGGGCTCGAATTCTGAGTGGGAGCTCGGTGCACCTAACTTGCTCGGTAGTGAACTTTCTGGATAACATTATTCCAAAAATAGAGCTGAGGAGGTCATGAAATGATCTCTTTTTGATGTCTGTTTGATGTCTGTTTGATTGTCTTGGAAATGCTTGTCATGGAAAATCTGATATTTTGTTAAAAAGTTTGTAATAAACTAAAAAAAAAAAGAAAAAAAAATAGTCATCCATCAGGGAACAACTTTTTGATGTTTTCAGACCCGATCCTTATGCAGGAGATTTTGGACCTGCTAGAGAAAGGTGCTATAGAACCGGTACCTGTAGCAGAGAGGAACCAGGGTTGGTGCTGCCCAAATGTCCTAATTCCGAAAAAGGACGGCGGAATGAGACTCATCTTGGACTTGGGAGAATTGAACAAATTCCTCAGGAAAGATAAGTTCAAGATGGTAACCCTTTCTCAGATCCTGCAGGCCCTCCAACTTCAGGTTTGGTTGGTATCGCTGGACTTTCAGGATGCTTACTTTCATGGGCCAGTCCATCTCAGACACAGAAAGTACCTGAGGTTCGCCATTGGCAGCTCTTACTATCAATTTCGGGGTCTGCCATTTGGGCTGACCTCCGCCCCAAGGGTTTTCATCAAGCTAATGGCGGTGGTGGCAGCAAGTCTCAGCAGGGGAGGGATTCATATCTACCTCTACCTGGACGACTGGTTGATCAGAGCAGTGTCCCTGGAACAAGCTCGAGATCATCTGGATTATGTTTGCTACTTCCTCCACAAGCTGGGCTTCTCCCTCAACAAGTCCCATATGATACCATCACATAAACTCCAGTTTATTGGAGCAGTCCGGAACACATCCCAGGGAAAAGCCTCACCACCAGAGGTGAGGGCTCAAGCTATTCTACAGATGGTGACCAGATTTCAAAATGCCCAGCATCTGCCGGCCTTTGACTTTTTGAGGTTGCTCGGCCTCATGGCATCCTATATTTTTCTAGTGCCAGAGGCTTGCCTGAGAATGAGGTCTCTCCAGTGGGCTCTAAGGACACAATGGTTGCAATTCTCAGGAAAGATGTCAGATCTCCTACAAATTCCGAACAGAGTTGCACAGGACCTTCAGTGGTGGGCCTGTCGGCAGAACATCTTGAAAGGAGAACCGTTTTGGCAACCATGGCCGGAGATAACAGTAGTGACGGACGCCTCACTCACAGGGTGGGGAGCCGATGCCAACCATTTGACCATCAGCGGTCATTGGTCTCCATCAGAGTCCAAACTACTCATCAACCTATTGGAGCAGAGAGCAATCGGACTAGCACTGAAAGCTTTCCTGCCATCAGTACAGGGAAAACATTTTCTGATAATGACGGACAACACAGTGGCCATGCCACCTCAACAAAAGAGGAGGCGTAGGGTCACTGCCACTGTGCAGAGAGGCAATGCAGCTCTGGCTCTGGGCAATTCGAAAAGTAATTTCTCTATCAGCAGTTCACCTGGCCGGAGAGAAGAACACAGTGGCGGACTCTCTGAGCAGGCAGACCACAGTCTCCCACGAGTGGGAACTAGCTCAGGAAGTCCTTCAAGAGATCTTCACCCTTTAGAGAACCCCTCAGGTGGATCTGTTCGCAACAAGGCTCAATAAGAAATGCGAACGGTACTGCTCCATGGAATTTCCCCCGAGAGGAGCTCTAGGAAATGTTTGTGGTGGACTGGGAGTTTCCGCTTCTATACGCGTTTCCTCCAGTCCCTGTCAACCCTCATGGAGGTTGAGAAGATTCTGGAAAACCATGATCCTAATTGCCCCGGACTGGGCCAGGAGGACATGGTACCCGGATCTTCTAGACATGTCCATCTGTCCTCCGATTAGTCTTCCACAAAGAAAGGATCTTCTCTCATGAGTGCAGGGTCAGGTTCTCCATCGGGATATCAGAACTCTCAACCTTCATGCATGGTTTCTGAAAGGCTGAGATACAAAGATTGGGACTTCCCGAATGACATAATGGAGGTGTTGCGTTCGGCCAGGCGGCCAACAACCAAATCACTATACCGCTGCCGTTAGAACAAATTCTGCAGCTGGTGTAGAGATAAGAATATTGACCCTTTTTCATGCAACACACCGACAGTATTATCTTTCCTACTACACTTAGAACATTTAGGGCTACAAGTCGGCACAATTAAGGGTTATCTCGCTACGCTATTCATTTTCAAACGCACAGCTGAGGAACCCTCATATTTTAAGCTGCCTTTAGTCATTCCATTTCTGAAAGGGTTGACTAATGTCTACCCTCCAACTCCTTTTCAACTTCCCCCGTGGGACTTAAATCTAGTTCTAAAATTTCTAATGGGCACTCCCTTTGAACCCATCCATTCCTGCCCATTAATATTCCTCACTCTCAAAACAGTTTTCCTAGTGGCTATAACTTCTGCCAGAAGAGTGAGCGAACTACAAGCTTTATCTTGCAAACCTCCACATACTATTTTTCACAAGGATAAAGTAGTTCTTCAAATGAAGCCTAATTTCCTCCCAAAGGTTGTGTCAGAATTTCATGTTACGCATAAAATAACATTACCTTCATTCTACCCTCCCCCTCATCCTGGGAAAGAGGAGGAAAGATTGTACAGACTTGATCCAAAGTGTGCTTTGAGCTTCTTTATCAGCAGACTTGTAAGATTTAGCAATCGGACCAATTGTTTGTGGGGTATGCAGGACATAAACTAGGCCTAGCCATCACCAAACAAACCTATCTCAAGCTGGATTATTTTAACTATCCTAGAACGCTATAAATTGGCAGAAAAAGACCCCCCTCAACATCTGAGGGCTCATTAAACCAGGGGTATCACAGCTTCGTCAGCTCTCCAGAGGGGAGTTCCAATAAAAGACATCTGTGCAGCTGCCAGATGGTCATCTGCACATAACTGTACTAGATTCTATAGTCTAGACTCCTCCGCTAGCCACGAGACTAAATTTGGAAAAGCTGTATTGCACTGTGTGCACACTTCAACCATACACATTTTTACTCCTGCCTCCTGTACACGTTACTGCTTTGGGAGTCTATCAAAGATGAGGAATACGTGGGAGGACACAATCCATTCGAAGAACACGTTGCTTACCAACTTTAAAGTTCTTTCAACTGGATGTTTGTTAAGACGGATTTCTGAACTCTGTCCTGGTGGCGCAGAAGTTCAGAAGGCCAACCTAATTACTTGGAACAGGGTAACCTCTGGACGAGCCAGACCGATCAAGGTAGCGATCGCGGCGGTCAAGACTAGGTCTCAAGAGGGGTGAGGGTGATTGAAAGCCCGCAATGAGCACCCAAAGCAAGATCACTTACAAACTACTCCAAACAGTTGTTATATTAAAAATATATACACATTTATTTCAAGGCCTTTAAAACAATGACCCTAGCAAGAAAATCACAATATAACGATAGTAAACCAACACATACCATATCAACACAATATATATACAAATACAACAAGTCTCAAGCGTTATATGCACGAAATGTGTAGTCCACCTAAAAGGGAGGGAAAACAGGCAGTGCGAAATAATGCTTAGACCCAGTTCGCCTTCAGAGGTACCTAACTAGATGGAAGTCCGAGCCCTGCGAAGAGTGGAGCCTTGTGCTCAAAAGTACCTGCACGCGCTGGTGCCAACGGGCAAAAGGAGAAGCTCTTCGAGGGAAATCAGGCAGTTCAGTTTAGTGCACAAAAGAAGAACACGTTCCGCGACTCAAGCGCAGCCTCCACAGTGGGCAGAAGCAGAGCGCAAGTACGAAAAAGGGTGCTGTTTGACACAGCGGGGAAAGCAATGGGCTCCTGCAGGAGGGCGACCAGATCCTAGCTATGCTACTCACCGGTCCCCGATGCAAGCAGACCCAGGCTTCTCCGCATCCGTTTCAGTAGCTGGCAGGTTCAGAAGAGCAGGGAACGCCTTGTCGTCGTGTTGAGTAAAAAGACGTCCCAATCGAAGAAACCCGCACAGTTTGTTACCACAGCAGGGCAACGGAGCGGCCGTGTGTATCTGAGCCAAATGTACACTACTCACTTCAGACCTGGGAACGCCAAGTGTACGAAGCGTGTGAGAGTGACAAGGACTCGAAATACTACACAAACATGCGGCGTTACAGAGCAAGACTCCCGTGTAAGCTGGTCAGTCAGCTGGATGGCCCAGAGACGCTTCCGAAGGCTTACTGGCAGGAGATGGTGAAGATGCCGAGAATAGCTGTTCCCGCTATTCCAAGGGTCGAAGTACCAGTACAGGCCTTCTGGTTCGATCAAAGGTGAACAGGGTTTCACAAGACGACAGCAGTGCAGAGGAGAAGTCCTTCAGCGGGTCACCAGCGATTCCTCGGTTCAGCCTCTTGGTTGCAGGATACTTGGCTCCTGTATTCCTTCGTTCGTGAGAACTCAGGAGATCGACATGGTAGTGGTGTTTCCAGCCCCCTCTTATCCACGGTTCCCTTCGCGCCAAAACGGAGGGGACCCAATGGGAGATCCGCTCATCAACACTCACACCATTCGTGGACCAATCACGGACCACGGTGGTCCCAGGCATTCACACCACCCTAGACTCTCTGGCACCCAGGATGTGTATTGGGACCAGACATCCCAGCCTACATCCTGGAGGCACACACAAGACATGTAGAAGCCCGCGAAAGCATCCGTGTTTCGCGGGAAAGTACATGCCCAAATAAGGAAGGCCCCGGGTTCGGCTCGACCTGGGGAAGGTGACGGGAGCAAGACGGTCAGCGGACAGGACAAAGGAGCCTCGTGGTCTGGCCATTTTGGGAGCCAGGGCACCATTTTGGTTTAAGGGCGAGAAACGCGCTTAGAACGCCAAAAGGAGCTCAAAACACAAGAAACGATCGCTGCCACCATTCCCGTCCCTGAATCACTTGCACCGATCAGATACAATCCTAAACGAGTATCTAGGGCATGTAGAAGGCTAGCGACCCAAGAGAGCTGTAACTTAGCTTACAGTGCCCTCTTGTGTCATGTTGCACGAAAGCCGCAACATGATAAAAGAAACTACGGGAAACAGCGTTCCCCGGTACTGACAGTCTTAAGGGCATGTCAGTTTCCCCGTAAGAAAGGAGCGAAAGCCCAGAGGAGTGCGGCAGAAGGCTGCACTTCTCTGGCAAAGTCAAGAACAAGGTGAAAGACAACAGCAAAAAGTTTAGGGGTTGCCACATGGAAGGAAAATTACCTACAATTACGAAATCTTTCCTAACAATGTTCCTCCCACATATTCCTTATTGCCCCTCCCATCCTTCCCCGCAGTAAAACTTCCTTTGTAGTTGCAGCCTACGCTCACTCAAGGGTACTAACCATCTCATCCTGGACAAACATAGCACTTCAAAATGGAACTGAGCAACGGACGCTGCTCGCGACTATACCTATGATGATGTTGACACCGATACAGAGGCCTCCGAGGGACATCGACTCGAGGGACATCGACGCGCAGCACTCTCTGCTGAAAATAAAATTCCGGCAAGCTGGAAATAAATATATCAAAGATAAGGAATACGTGGGAGGAACATCCATTCGAAAGAAAGAACATTACAGTTAGTAAGTAACTTGTTTGATTATTTGAGAGGCGTATTTTCTCGTTCAGTCACGCTGATCACTTGTTGTTTAACTATTTATGAGACTTTAAGCTAGATAGGAAGGGCTCTTGCCAGAAAGGTAATTATGAAGGATGGACAATAGACAAAGAAATTCTCGCCTCAATCGGAAGCCAGTGCAACTTTTTCCTGGCTTCAGACACTTACACTCTTCTGTTAAGATCAAAACCTACTCTCACTGTACTATTCTGAATGATTTGGAGCGTTGCACAGTCCCCCTTACTAATGTCTATGAAAAGACTCCCACAATAGTCAATTTTGGTGCCAACAATGGTTGCACAAACTTTTTAAGACAAGAATGGGCGAATCTGTGACAAGAGTCTGTAGTATGCCAAAGTAGAGGTGAGGTAATTGACTTGAGCCTGCATCTTTTAAGTGTGGTCTAGGATAACTCCCATGGTCTTCACTTTCTTTTGGTTAGTGATTTTAAATCAGGCCAACTGTATATGTCGATATGCTGGGTCAGGATTCCAACTTCTAATAGGGTAGGGGGAGACCCTATCATCAGCTCAGTCTTATCGTCATTTAATGCCAATCCATTCTGCAACATCCATATCTGAATCAGTTATTTCATGAATCTTGGCAACATCTTCCATATATGCTCCAGAGAGGGTAATTACGCATTAGGTGTTGTCTGCGTAATTGATAAACCAAATGTCCCCCCTCCTCGAGCAAATTAAATAAAAGGACAGTGAACATGTTAAACAAGAATGGAGAGAGGCATGCTCCCGGTGGGACTCCATAGAGTAAGTGTTCTGGCCTGGCCTTGGAGTCCACACTACAAACTCTTTGTCTCTCCTCCAGAAATGATTTAACCCATGCTGCGGCATCAGAAGAAAGTTGACCACATTCTCTGGTATGTCGACCAGCAGCGAGTGGTCCACCAAGTCGAAAGCGGCTGACAAGTCCAGCAACATGAGCATAAGCATTTGGCCTTTGCCAAGCATGGAGGATTTAAGGTTAAGTAGTGCTGTCTTTGTCCCATAGCTTGGCCTAAAGCCTGACTCATTTATTTAGGACATTATTTATAACCATGTGAGCACAAATCTGCTTGGACTGTCAAGAATCTTCAGTAGGGGGCAACCGATAGAAGACCAAGAATGGTCTCAGATCTGTGCAACGACCAAATGATATCTCGTAATTCAAGATTCAAATTGATTAATTACAAAATAGTTCATAGGACACATTACACGCCGTCAAGACTCAAGCGAATATATCCCACCTCGGGTGGTACCTGCCCGAGATGTAACTCTGAAAATGCTAACATATTTCAAATGCTATGGGACTGTGCTGAGTTGAGACATTACTGGTCAGAGGTTTGCGGAGCATTGGATAAGATGGCAGACAAACCGGTGGAATGGACACCATGAATATGCATGTTGGGGGCAACAGGCAAAATGAACCCAACGTGGCGGAAACTATTGAACCTATGCCTGCTAATAGCGAAAAGGGTCATTTTAATGAGATGGAAGAATGCGCAATCGCCCACAATAGAAGACTGGAAAAGAGATATGGTGTGGGTTAACGATACTGAAGAACTGTACATGGACTCACTCATGCCCCCCTGTACACCCAGAAACATATGGTCATGATATAAACAATATCTGGCTGAACTGACAGACCACGAAAACCTGAGCACTGAAGAAAGTTGATCTGTATATGGTGTATGCTTGAATAACCGAATGTTATAAATGTATGTGCATAACCTGTGTGCAAATATAAATAAAGTTGTAAAAAAAAAAGAATCTTCAATAGGAACGGTGTATTTGTTATAGCTCTATAGTTAGTAGCCAGCAGAGGGTCCAGTTTTGTTTTTTTCAGGAGAGGGGTAATTCAAATATTTTTTTTATCCAAAGGGCGCATAATTTTCCTTAAATGGATGATTGAAAAATGTTGTGATTGTGCCTATGAGCAGAGGTAGACATGCCTTGACAGTAAATGCAGGGCAGACTTCCCCCTTACAGCTGGTGGGTTTGCTCACAATATCTGTGGTTTCACTCTCTGTCATGGTCCTGAACCTAAAGATCTCGTTCCCCTCTAGCTGTGGGACTAAAGAATTTCCAAGATTCATTTTGCTACCCTCTTTAGTCATATTGACTACTTCAGTTTTACGTGGGATGCTGGCTTTGATCTTTCCTAATTTTTCACCCAGGGCTTCTTGAATTGCAGTACACCTGTGACATCTTTTACTTGCCCCTCTATCTCTTTCGAGCAGGGGTGCTCTAGTTCCCTTAAGATTTTGAATAGCTCACGTGTTCCCATGATCAATTCTGCAGATAGCTTTCTTCGCACCAAGGACCGCAATTTTGTATAGTTTTGAAGTTCTGGTATATGCATCCTTATCTTTGCTGCAATCCATATTTTTCCAAGTCTTAAAGCATTTCTGTTTCTCTTTATATTTTTGCAATTCTGGAGAGAATCACGCATGGACCTCTTTGCACCTAACCTGGTGTGCACCAAGAGTTGCAATTTTATTCACTGCTTTAGAAATGGTTTCTGAATATAACTTTGCTAGGTCTGTGGCCGACTCAAGGGTTTCTATTTTTGAGGCTAATGGTGCAATTAAAACTTCCATGGCTTTGGGTGTGAGTTTGCGTATATTTCTTGATAAAGGCCTGCCCAGTCTTAGTAATAGGGCTTGGCAGGCCTTTATTCAAAATCTGTCATTTTCCTCACTGAACATAACTGCAATGTCACAATATTGCATGCTTAGCATTCAGGTTGTATTGAATTAGAGCCGGACACATTAAATTATTTATTTATGGGTAGTCTGTGTGTGACTCAGCCCACTTTATTGCACATCGGCACCATGTTTCAGAGCACAGGATATGCTTGTTCTCTTCACAGTATTGCCATAAAACCCTAGTGGGCTGGGGCCTCCCTTTGGAACAGCCTTTCGGCCACCTTGAAACTTGAGGAAAACCATCTCCGGTTCTGGAAGCACCTAAAGACCTTCCTCTTCGCTTTAGCCTTTACCCCTCTTCTCCCCTACTGGTCTGTTTTCTTGCTTGGCACTGTGCACCTAGCCACCCTCTGTCCTTCGGCTCAGATACCTGCTCACCCTTCCTCCCTCCTGCACTGCCCACGGGTCACCCCTTATACTGTATCTGTACCCATACAGTCCCCCACTTTTCTTCCGCACCTATCAGATATACCCTATCTGACTTATCATGCACTTGCCACCTGCTGGACGCACTACCACTTTTCATTGCCTGTATTTATTTCACTTACTATTTATTCTGTTCTCTCCCCTGTTCCGCACTTTCCATTTCTCGCCCTTCCACATACTTTCCCCCTTTTCCCTTTTCCATGCACTTGCACGTTCTTAATGTCACTGGGCCTAGTAAGATTGCTGTTTTTGTTCTCACTTGTTCCCCTCCCTTTGCTTGGTCGCGCTCTGAAACACTTACGTACGAGCGTGATATAAATATAATATAATATCATATATAGTGGTACAGTTGGTAAATACAAGACTTCCAAGTGTAAGGCCTGGAGTTAGTCCTGCTTTTGCTTTTAGTATGGAAAAGGTTTATATAAAATGGCCTGCTGGCTTTTTGTTACTTTCAATTTCCTGTTAAAGTATGTATTTTTAACAGTCCCTTTCAATTGCTACAAGTAAGGATGAGGGCTAGGACTGATGTCTATGTTGAGGTCTAGAAGCTTTGTTGTAACCAATTCTCAGATTAAGACCTGCAAAAGTTTGAAAGTAATTCAAAACAATTGAATTTGTTTGTTTTAACTGTGCTGTTTTCATTTTACGCAAACAACTAACAATATCTGTTAAGGTCTAGGAGCATTATGGTAACCAGTTCCCATCTTACGATGTACACCCTGCTCTGGTAAAACATGCACTCTGATGTCAAATTCCTAGTTTTTTCTTTCCCCTGAACTGGCACCAGTGAATCTAGTAGAAACCTTGTTCTAGCTGGTGAACTGGAATTTCCACCATCGTTACTTACCCGTGAACATTGACCGCAAAGTAGCACAGTGGCAATCAACCTGTCCTGTAATTATGCCACGGTACAGATCATCAAAATGCATAATACTACAGTTTTATATAGGTATATAACACTTTGCACCTTATTCTTCCCATTCCTAAGAGCTCCAATAAATAGGTGTTAGTTTAGAATTACCCAGTGTAATGCCATTCAGTTAGACAACTTGAGAATATTGAAACCCTGAGTTGGCCCTGCTGGGATCAAAGCCAGCGTCCTACTGCCTAATCACAAATGCATGAGGCTAGTGCTTAACTCACTCTGCATCTTTATCAGCTTAGTAAATCCTGCACAAGCCTATGGCATCCCTTACTCGTGCTACCATTCTTATAATTATTGTCTGGAAAATAAAATAAGAGTAGGTAGGTATGAGTGCAATTGTCCTGGAAATATTCACAAAACTTTGCGTAAGTTTGGTACAATCAATGGGAGTTTGTGAGGAAACCTTTGAGAACATGTGGGTCCCTTAAATACAATTAGCTAAAAACCTGTTTTTAAAAAGCAGAACATCATCCATGCACTGTTGCAAGGGTGATCTTTTATTACACTGATGTCTATTTTTGCTTAATATTTATTGTGATTTAGTTAATATTGAACTTTACACAAAGATTAATCTTAATACAGATAATTCACATAATTCATATCAATTAATCTGCAAGGTTATCACGCTTCGATTCCTTCCTTAATTCCCATAGATCATACAACATGTCATAACCTAATGACCTAAAACATGAAAGGAGACATAAGGAAAAAAATCATAGAACATAAAACACATAAGCATTTGTAGATTAAACACTCAAGTGATCCAACTCAGGACAAACTTGGTGAATGAGTGCCTCTACATTAAGACAAGTTGGATCAACAAGTCATACAGAACAATTCGTACATTGACTGCCATTAGCGGTATTTCACCTTCAACTCCCCGTGGTATTTCTATTAACTTAATTCGGAGGCCACAATAACAATTCATCAACCTCACCCCACCTGGACAGCAGTGTTTAAGACAACATGTCCAGTGTGCTAGTTAGGCCACAGTTGTTTCACCTGATGCCAGACCCAACAAAAGGCTATATGCGAAGAAATTGAGTCCATATTTAAACAATAATCCCAAAAGGAGTCAGTGCTAATTGCCTCATACCTATTAACCAAACTCCCCATGGTGCACATGTATGTTGCTCCCAAAACTGCACGCTGGGTCAAGACATGCCTTCCAGTCTCCTTCTTGCCTGGAGTTTTACATATATGGCAGAAATCTGCCTCGACGGCTAGCTGCTGACGTGGCCCACACACACAGCCAATACAGGGAGTTGGTTTGTTGGAAGCTATAAGATGAACCGTCTTACTTGCGTGTCCTGACATAACAAATATGGCTGGGCTTTCCTATATTTATGCACCACGTTGACCAGGGCATCGTAGCCCTTTAGTGTATATAGATGGGAGGGTAATGGCCTAAAATGTCGCCCTCATAATTCCGACAGCCCCATATGTATGTGGGGTGGTATATGATATAATAGTAATATGGGGGGGCTGTGGGCTCTCCCCCGCATATGTATGTGGTGTAAAGGCATTTTCAGCTGTCGCAATTGTGGGGGTCGCAGTTATCACATAGATCCGATAGGATTTGTGTTGTAATTACTCCCATCTATTAAGCCACCTTGTAAATGCCTCCTTCATTACAACATAAGGTGTACCCATATCAGAATTAGGGGCTCATTCAATAGCTTCTACAATTTCAAGGTTTAATGTCATAAAGTTACTGCCCCTATAGACCGCTTGTCTGCCACAGCTTCGCCTAGGCGAGCCAAAAGTTCACATTTTGGCCTGGCCATAGACTTTATATAAAAGCAGCCTCGAGCCCTAAGGGCCATACCCCTTTAGGAGGTCAGTCCAAGTTCTAGGCAAAGGTATGCCATAGGGCAAGAAGAGCTAAAAGCCCAAAACCATATGCCAGAAGAAGCCCTCTATCCTATTTAACCAGGTAAAATCCTGCATGGACAGCGCTTCAAGGCCATATAGGAAGGCAGGGCAAAAACATTGTACAGCTTCACAATTCCCATGATCGAATAACTGGCATGTTCACTAGCAAACTTGCATGTTTGATAAGTCTGTTGTTTAGCCCTCCTGATTTTACTCTCTATAACTTGGTCAAGACAGTGAAATCCAATCCCAAGTATGGGTGGGAAAGGACATAGTTTATAAGACCCAGCAAAGTTTCCATCGTTACTCTATGTACTTTCTTCCTTGATATCAACATGTTAATCTTAACCAGGTTAATGACTAGTTAATGCTTACTGCTATATGTCGCTAGTACATTAAGCAATTTCTTCATGCCTGAGAATGTCTGTTCATAGCAACAATGGGCACACCTCCAATCCTGGGGGGAGAGTTGGCTTTTTCCAACAGACATGGCAGAAGATCAGAAATGTACAAATTAAACAGGGGAGCCAAAGCACAACCCTGTTGGACTCCCTTGTTTACCCTAGTAGGTACCGTCACCGTTTCCCCATTATCTAGCCTTGCACCTGCCCAATTGCTGCTACACAGTTGAATTAGTGTCTGCCACAACCAGGACAGACAGGCCAGTTCAGCGAGTTTGGCCCACAGAATCATCCTATTTACTTGGTCAAAGGCGGATTTAAAGTCCATGTAGGCCACATACAATGTAGCAGCGCAGTTACTGCGAGTAATTTGAATTAAGTCCTCTAACGCCCTGATATTATGAGCAGTCTCCCAACCTGGTCAGAAACCTGTCTGAAATGGCTGGAGTATTTTATTCTTATCCACCCATTTCTGCAACTTCTTCAGGACCAAGGTGGCAAACAATTTACCAGTAACGTCCAACATGGACAACGGCCTATAGTTAACATTTGTCCTCTCCCCCTTCTTATAAATGGGGATGAAGACAAACTGCAGTCATGAGGTCGGTGTCCTTCACTCCTTACATACACGAGCAAACAGGACAAGCATGACATATGCCCAGTTCTCGGTGTCGCTCTTTAAGACGTTTGCCAGGCCATTCGGCCCAGGCGCTATTGATTTCTTAAACTTAATTATGTCTGCCGTGAGGATATTCCTGTTCATCTCCAGCAGCCAGGCCAAGTCAGTAAGGGGGAATGTACAGATAGCCGTATGTTCGAAATATTTTGAGCTGATATGGGTAGTCCAAACGGCACCCGGGATAGCGTTAACACATTTTTCCACCCTCTCCCCCTTGCTGTTGTGAGAAGTCGCCACATGGCACCCCTATCTCGACTAGTTGAACAAACCGCTCCCGTTTTTCCTTTACAATTTCCTATACAATCATAGGTTTTTTTTAAAGTTTTTTTTTCTTTTCTTTTTTTAATAAATGTTATTAATTTATTCAAACAGAACAAAAACAATACAAACCAAACACGCAGTATAAATATCAACAGTTCCATTGTACATTGCTCAATTTTAGTCACTGCTATCCTTATCCCACCCCCCCTTATGAGCTTATTTATTCCATGCTTTCTGTATCCACCTCACATGGTGGGATCTCGCATTCTGTGGATTCTGTCAGGTCTTGTGTCGTTCCGAACAATTCTGCGATTAATAATTTCCATGCCATCAGGGTTCCCGCCTCCCCCTGTCCCCCTGGCGCATTTCCCTTTCATGCCGGTCCAGTCAAAATCAACCTGTGAAAAGACCCTGGCGCCAAGAGTCTCTATTTTAGTCTGTCCAGCAGAGGCAATTTCCTGCATGATTAGGTACAACACTACCACACCTATAAATGGCATTCTCACTCACTCGTACTCTTTATTAAGTCCAATGACAATATGGCATGGTCGCTGTATACATTAGGAATAACTGTGAGGGTATTGACAAGTTCCAACAGGCAGTTATTTCCTGCTAGGTAGTCCAAGGTGGCCTCACCCGCTCTGGAAACAAACTAAGTTGAGCCACCCGGGATATCCCCTTCCACCCGCCTGTTCAGCAAATACAAAATCCATTCCTGCAGATAACTAAGCCACTGCAACCCCCTGGCATTCAAGGTTTTATGTTCCATGACACTGTATTCAGCCACATTCCTGTATACCAGGCCCTTGGACGTGTCCGCACATCTGGCATTCCAGTCCCCACATATGATTACAGGATTATTGACCGCCAACTCTCCCCAGTATGCCAGAATATGGTCTAAATTGTCAAACACTTCTTCACCAACATTGTTGCCTGGCGGGTAATAGATTGAATTCATTGTTTATTTGTATAGCGCCTATACACAATGTGTTTCAAAGCGTTTTGAAATAGATATTTACAATCCGCTCCTTTCCATCACCCACGTTCTTGCTGATCTCCACCGCAAGGACGTTTCCCCCTGACTCTCTAACACATACTGGGGAGGGATTTAGGTTGTTCCTAATACCAATCAAAAGCCCTCCTGTCTGGAGACCCACTGACCCATTGATGGCCTTGAATTGGAAGGTGGCATACCCGTCGATCTCAACATCAAATGTTAGCCAGGTATCTTGTAGAACAAAGGTATTATAATCAAGCAAGGCACTCCGAGACCCACCCTTATGCAACCAGTGTTCCAGCTCAGAATCTTAAAACTTCAGTGGATCCTGGTTTTAGGGAAGACACTCTGCAGCCATTCCCAGCCCTTAACATTGTCAAACTTAACACCAGGATCGGCTACGACGTATGCACTGAGGGCTTTAGGGACATTACCTCCAACTTGTGAGCCTTTGTTTGCACTGTGGACAGCATGTTAGTGGCTTCTCTATGACCACCATTTTGTCCAATTCAAAGCCAGGTAGGACAAGGATGCTTGATGTTGGCGTATCAGTAGAGCTGTTTCGGGCAAACAGCAATTTATCCTTATCTTGCCAACCGATTCAATGAGGTGCTCGATGAAGTCAAAATCTCCAGATTTCAGAAGTCTAAAGAGGGGACTTTGTTCAGAAGGGCCTTAAGGGCAGATCGATTTAAGTTCTGGCTCCCTTTCGTGTCCATCATTAGCCCAATTGTAAGAACTTTAGGGTCCAATGTGCTGACCTCAAGTTCCTTGCAGGTAGATACATTAGTTGAGGCTCCATTCAATGACACTGAGACCTCGTCAGCTTCTTCAATTTCGGGAGGGATAGCCCATGTCACCCTCTTACCTATAGTTTTTATTAGGCAAATTTAGCACTGGAATGGCTGTTTGAAAGGGCCCATCTTCCTTCATCAACTAACTGGACAATGTGCCCACATGTTGGGCAGATCTCCTTTTTCGGCGGCCCGCACGTTTCCTTGCCTTTTTTGAGTTTGTTATAAAATCCGATCTGACGGTAGAATTAATGGGCTGGGATTCGATTATAACCACCTATTTTGATTGACACTTACTTAACTTTAGCTCCCTGTTTTGTTGGCGCTTTGCCAGCCTTAACTGTTTCCAGGAGGGGAAATTTGACTGTGAGATGTTACTGCATTTGCATTGCTTGCCTTATGTGCTTCATGTTGCACGTTAGCTGAAAATTGATGCAGGGGCTACTCAATGTTACCAGTCTGCAACATGGAAGGTCTGTTGGTCTTCTTTTTTTCCATTAACCAAGTCATAAAGTTGAACAATCGGGTCTCCCTGAATTTTAAGATCCTGTGTATTGCCCCACATAATTTCAACAAGATCTTAAGGGCAAATTGCAGTATACCTTGTCCAAGACTACTCCTAGAGACACCCTCAGTATTGCCATGCAAGCTGATGTTATTGCTCTGCGTGGATGGAGTACAATAAATATTAGTGTCAATATTGATGTCATAAATCATTTTGGGGCTACCAGACAGTCTCTCCTGCGGATCCACTTTGTGTGAGATGTTTAATCCAGCACCACAATCATCAGCAGGCAGAGCTTCCTAGCTCACACAATTGTCAGCATCCTACTCCTTTACAAGAGGGTTTTTATGGCTCACTGCTCAGTTTGAAACATTTTGGGAGTTTCCTTGCAGGGCATTGCACAACCGCAGTATTGAATTATTATCAATGCCCTGGACCGAATTGGTCATACTCTCCTGTAGCAAACTCCATGACTCGTCCACAATAGTCAGTTTCAATGGCGTTTACGCCCCCATGGGCTCTGCAGGGTAGTCTGCAGTCATTTCGCCTCTCCAATCTTTGGGGATCACCAAAGGTAGATTTATAGGGGCCTTGTTGCCCGATGTGTTTATATCAAGAGGGAGGGGCGGGATGCTAGCTACGTCCCCAAGTGCTGGGTCGGGTAGTGACTTTTCAGATCTGAGGCCACATGGTTTAACTTTCGGTACGGCTCTGTGCTTTGCCCAGCATGTTGCAGCAATGAACAAAAATATAAACCACGTCTCCCCCAACTGCACGAAAGTAAGTTAACTGGCAAGTGACTTCCAATGGCTCACCTTAGTTCAAATCGAAGTTGCGTTTGATGATGCTGCGTCCCTCCGGGAGTCTGAAGTTTCCAAGCCTGAAGAGAAAGGGGTGGGGGGCAGAGGGGAGTATGAGGATTCGAGCACTCCACTGTCTCCCAAACGGACCACAAACAGACAACTTTCTCCAACCACTTCCTCACACAGTACTTACTGTTTCTTAGGACAATGCAGGACGTTTCCTCATGCTGCTATAGGAGTGCCAATGGCTAGTGGTGACTGCAAATGTTGTGCCCTGGTTATGTTGTTGCATGCATACCAGTACCATCGTCTCTACGAACAGATATTTTTCTAGGTGGTCTATGTTAGGAACACTGAGTTATCTATGTCCAGAGTGGAGTTGCTTTGCCTATAGTGCGATGATGCATTGATCAGGACTGTGATTTATAATTTGTTTGGCTAGGTGTAGTGTTATAATGTTTGATGACTATATCGATGGGCATTCAGTAGATGGCTGTGGCTTATTTGGTATGTGTATTGTGTGTTTGAACATGTAATTTGAGCATGCTAGCTTGGGAATTAGTCTATAGATCCCTCGGACGGGATTAAGGGCATTCATGCCGGGTCGACATACAATGTCCTGGTAGTGGTTCACCTCTAGTAGGGTACTTCGAGAGACATCTTGAGGCACGCTGGAATAGGCTGGTGTTCCAAGCATAGGGAAGTGTGCAGGGCTTAGTCTTGAATCACATGCAGGGTTAGGCAGCAGTGGGTGAGAAATCAAAAGTGGATTGAAATTGCACAAAGTGAAAACCTCAGTAAGAAAACCTGGGAGCAAAAGCAAAATCACAGCGGTGCAAAATAATTATGAATTATGTCACCCTGACTAACTCGAAAACCATTCCCTTTTGATATCGACAACACTTCTCCAGCATTGGATCTTACATGGATTCACCAGCTTGCGAATGTTCCCTGTAATCAGGCTGGGAATCCTCTGTAATATTAAAGCAGTTTTGCTTTAATGCCTAAAAAACGACTTGTCACTTATATAGCCCATTGCGGTCACTTTGGGTCATACTTAACCAATGATGTTCGTCCTCTTTAGCTCATCCCCTTGTGGCCTTCTTCAGATTATTACTGCAGGTTTACGTGTTGTGAGTCCTCGTTATTTGCTTCTCACATTTTATCTTTTTTGGTACTATTTTTGATTTAAAAAATGTTGATAGTTTCTTCTTCTTTCATCACCTAAGTGACTACCAGTAGTGGGGATCCGTTGC
Organism: Ambystoma mexicanum; assembly: GCF_040938575.1. Taxonomy (NCBI): domain Eukaryota; kingdom Metazoa; phylum Chordata; class Amphibia; order Caudata; family Ambystomatidae; genus Ambystoma; species Ambystoma mexicanum. Next base: position 942,268,101 of record NC_090935.1, read on the forward strand.
TGGTGAAGATCTGGACCATTGAGGGATCTTCTAACCCTGGAGAACTTCACCTTGAGGCCTTCTCTTCTGGACGATGGCAGATGCCACCAAGAAGAGTTTGTTTAGGCCCTGCGGCAAGTGTGGCCTAAAGAAGGTTTTTGTGGATGTTCCACATACAAAGTGCATGTACATCCAGACCACAAATGCTTTGAAGAGACGGGTTGCACTTTTCAGGGGGATTTTAGCCCATTACTTTCTGCCACACCAGATGTGAACCTCTATTTGGATCATAGACCTCATTAGCCCAGATTTGACAAAGGCACTTTTTGTGTTGAAACACGTGTTATCCAATGGGCACTTTCCTTTTTTGGATCATGTCTTGTTATAACTTAAAAACAACTAAAACCAAACAAATATAAGGATTAAGTGTGGCGCAGTCTTTATTGTGTGTGGACCCCTTTTTTGTAGACCACGAAGTAGACTGCTACTCCATCTGCCAAGCTTCCTCCTTGAAAAAATCAGAAGGACTGCCACTGACAGTTGGCCGTGTGCCTGGAGAAAGGTGACGGGGACTCCAACTCGGCCTCGGTCCGAAGTCATGCCTCTGCCAGGATCAATAGGCCTGAGCAGAAAACTCCCTCTGCAAAGAGGTTGAGATCTCAAGAGGATATTTCCCAGGGGAAGAACCCTAAGAGGGGGTCATGGACATAAGTTGCACAGTTCGACTAGCCCCCCCCCCATCGATGGCTGCCAAGGCTCTAGGCCTCATTATGAGTGTGCCAGTGCGGTAATAACATGCCAGTATTACAGCATACCAGCACGTTACGGTACCAGGCAAACTCCTAGTTTGGTGGTGGGGGGGCTGGATTTACCGGCAGCTCAGAGCTGCCATTAATTCTGGCACCCCGCCACCAAAGAATGCTGGTATTACTTGTGCCAGTAATACCGAATCCCAGCACTTAGCACCACTTGTAATCTGCTGGTAATTCCACCAGACATGTAGTGAGGCCCTCTTTCAAGATAAATTGTACATCAGCTGCTCCGTCCATGATGAAGGGTTCATCCGCAGCTCCGTCCTCCACACTGGTACAGTCTACACTGACGACCATCTCTACTAAGTCATCTTCTGCAAAGAACCACCCACAGGCGATGGCCACACCATCAACAAATCACTTGTCCACAAGTCACAAGCACAGTTCTTCCTCAACGCCATCTTTGGCAATGGCAATCCCGTCATCGACTCTGTTGATGACCCCGTCGGCAAACTGTAAATCCAAAACTACTACCTTGTCGTCGATGGCAACACTGTCCACGATCCAATAGTTGACAACCTTGTCCATGGTCACAACCGTTATCACTAGGGTGGTGTTGCCACCGAGGCCAGCATAGACACCATTGTTGACAGAGTTTCCAACTCCATTGATGGCTTCTTTCCCACGAATCACAAAGGATAAGCTGTTGTTCACGCTGCCTGTGGCCACAGCAACACCACCTGTACAAATACTACAGGGGATAGCATGTTGGAGAATGGGCCTATGGAAGCTCTATTTTCAAAGCAAGAGGAGATAGAAGAGGAAGTTGTTCCCATTCTACCAGCGCCTCACCAGTCAGTACGGCCTTCAGTCCTTGGACCATCTATTCCAGCTCCAGTGCTGCCTGCACCCAGGGATTTATCCAGGGCATTTTATCCACTTTGCAGTCTCTTGTAACAGAGCTACAACAGCGGCTACCCCCACCGGCCTCTCAAAGTGCCCCTAATGGGATTTTCTCCGGCCTTACCGATGAAGGGCTACCTCAGCCTCGACCTCCCAGGCCAGCACCACAGAAATTCTTGCACCCAGTGGCTGCTTTTGCGGACACGGGTACTGTTCCAGATACAGACACATCCCAAGGTACCCATACAACTGATGAGTATGATGACTTGGTTTCGTCAGATGTAAAGAATCCTGAAACCGATCTACCCTCCACAAGCTCCCCTGCGGATGAAATGGGTCATGTGCTGTTGATGCGTGCTGTGAAGCTATTCAACCTCGTCCCTGAAGAGCAGAAGAAAGGGGGCTTCCTGTTTCTGAGGAGGGAAGCATCCAGGACATTAGGGAAAGCTATAAGTCTACTCGATGACATCTGGGAAGATGGCCTCATGGTGATGCGGAACCCGTTTTCAGCCCCACGAGAAAAGACTGCCTTGAAAAGAAATATAGAGTTCCTCAGAGCTGTCCCAAGTGTCTTCACTCCCAGCCATCCCCTGACTCTGTGGTTTCAGCTACAGCCAGAAAATCGACTAACCCTTCATCTCAATCCTTGGTTACCCCAGACAAGGATGGAAAGTAGCTGGATGCTTTCAGAAAGAGGATAATTACCATGGCGGCTAGCACCATCAAAGCCGCAAATTCCATGGCCATCCCTTCACGTTATGATGGGGAAATGCAGTTTAAGATGGATCCTCTTACCTTCTTGCTGCATGAGGGTGAGATGGCGTCGGATCATGCAATCACTGTAGCACTGGATGTGGCGGACAAAGGTTTCTGCCAGATGGGAAACAAGGCTGTTGCTTATGGCGTCAGTGGTGGTTGAATGGCGTCAGTGGTGGTTGAATGCCACCAATTTCCACCCCAACATGCAGTCTAAATTCATTGACATGACCTTCAATGATATCAACCTCTTTGGGGGGAGGGGAGTTGATGAGACACTTAAAGCAATAAAGATAGACATGGACACAGATGCTCACTTGGCACTCCCCAGCAGCAGAAGCAGCCCTTTTTTTCTTAGAAAGGGAGACTCTCCAGGGCCTCTGGCTCGTATCAACAACATTCCTATCATGAACCTTCTTGTTCCATCTTGCTGGAGGCCTAACAAGGAAGGTCACAAGCGTACAAGGGTGCTTGGAGTCGGCGCAGATCCACCACACGCTCAAAAGCTCCAAAGCAGGCCTGATCAGAAAGAGAGGGCCTGGGCTCACACTTCAGCACCCCAGTGGGAAGCCGTTTCTCAATTTGTGGACCAGTGGAGGAACATTACCACCGACAAGTGGGTGCTCCGCATCGTGCAAAGAGGGCACACCCTCGAATTTCTGGGCAAATGCCCTTCCATTCTGCCCATACGCAAAAGGTAACTACATCTGCCCCTCCTCCTACAGGAGGTTCGCTCCCTGCTTCAAAAATAAATGGGTTATAGAACCTGTTTCACCACACCTCTGGTCGGTGAAGACCTATTCTAGATCTCACGAAGCTCAACAAGTTTTACGATCACAAATATTCTGTATGATCACGTTGCAGCAGGTTCTTAAGCAACTAGAGCAAGGGGATTTTCTCTATACCCATCGATTGGAAGCACAGACCTTTCCTTTGCTTCATAGTGCAGGGGACGCACTTCCAATTCAAGGCTCTACTCTTCGGACTAAAACCTGCACCAAGGGTGTTCCCCAAGTGCTGCACTCCAGTGGCCGCCCATCTGCGTCACAAAGGTATACGTGTCTACCCTTATCTGGACGACTGGTTGATCGGGCCGCAGTCTCACCAGATGGCCTGACAGCTCTAGGATTCTCCATAAACCTTCCCAAGTCCTGCCTATTGGCATCACAGAAGACGCAGTGCCGTAGCACCTTGGTGCGTACTTCATGCGCAGAATGGAATTATCATAGTGAATGACCTCGTAACAAAATAACTGGGCAGACTCAAAGAATATGTCAAAGTACTACTTTATTGTCAGCGCAAATAAAGTAGGGAAATCTGGTGACCATACAGAATGCAGCTCACCCACTCTCGTCTAAGTTTCAATTATACAAAGACTTTATACTTGGATGTACGTTCGCTGTGACGTTATCCTTCATGACAAACAGTAAAACCTATCGAGTTGAGGGATTGGTTAGGGTAACATATACCTATAGTATGTATAAGTGTAAATAACATGAGTGGCTGCCCCTTATCTAGTAGGCATGCCTCGAACTACCTCTAAATATGTATAATGCAGATTGGCTATTGCAACACTGTATAGAATGCCGCTACATAGCCACTCATGATTGGTTGGCATACTCTCCCAACCTTGGACATTCGGCTCGCTAGCAGCACTTGAACAGAACAAACACAGGTGCACAGAACAACATCAGACCACTGCCCACATTGGTCAATTAGCCTACCATCTCATCAGTTAGAAGACTTCTCCTTTGTAGTTGACCTTGCTGACCATTTTCTTCACTGGGACTTTTAAGGGAGTGTAGGTACATCGCTATCTTCGTCTGAGGCCTAATGAATAGACCTTGTTTTCGAGTCTTGCACCACTTGTCAGTAGACCAGGAATTTGTCCATTTCGACCTGGTATTTACTGCTATTTGATTTCAATATGCTGGGCACACCGGCAGTGTGCAGAAAGTTAAGAGCTGTTGGGCTGAGGACGCTGTCAGGCGCGGTGTCTGCTTTGCTGCTTTGGATCAACAGAACGGTGCCATCGGCAAGAGGAAGCTTCACAGGAGTGGAAACGCTGTTTGGACTTCCAGCAGTGCTTAAGTAATTACTGCTTACTTTTCTTTTTGGGCTGGAATCGTGCTGGACCCTTAAGGTCTCGACTTGGACGTTGAACTTGTGCGCTTGTGTGAGCTGTTACTTCTGTTACTTGTGTGTGGGTGTATGTACTCTGGTTTCGCAGCTACACGATTTTCTTTTTATCCTTTCTTGCAGTCCCGCACCAAAGCCTGCCCCCTACTCCCAGCAAGCTATTTCTGCCTGGAGCACGCGCGCACCAGATGTGTGCAGAAAGTGGAGAGCTGTTGGGCTATGGACGCTGTCATCCGCGCTGTCTGCTTTGCTGCTTTGGATCAACAGAACGTGGCTGTCAGCAAGAGGAAGCTTCACAGGCATGGACACGCCGTTAGGACTTTCAGCAGTGCTTAAGTAATTACTGCTTATTATCCTTTTTGGGCTGGACTTGTGCTGGACCCTTAAGGACTCGACTTGGACGTTGGACTTGTGTTGTGTGTGGCGGTATGTACTCTGGTCTCGCAGCCACACGATTTTCTTTTTATCCTTTCTTGCAGTCCCGCACCAAAGCCTGCCCCCTACTCCCAGCAAGCTATTTCTGCCTGGTGCACGCGTGCACCAGATGTGTGCAGAAAGTGGAGAGCTGTTGGGCTGAGGACGCTGTCAGCCGCGCTGTCTGCTTTGCTGCTTTGGATCAACAGAACGTGGCTGTCAGCAAGAGGAAGCTTCACAGGCATGGACACGCCGTTTGGACTTTCAGCAGTGCTTAAGTAATTACTGCTTATTTTCCTTTTTGGGCTGGACTTGTGCTGGACCCTTAAGGACTCGACTTGGACGTTGGACTTGTGTTGTGTGTGGCGGTATGTACTCTGGTCTCGCAGCCACCAGATTTTCTTTTTTTCCTTTCTTGCAGTGCCGCTCCCGAGCCCGCCCCCTACTCCCAGCAAGCTATTTCTAGTGTGCAGAAAGTGTAGAGCTGTTGGGCTGTTAGGGTGTGAGGGTTGAGGTGAGTTCCCAGAGCCTGGCAGCTTTTATATATAGTATTAGTCCCCTAACATAGCTGTTTAAGGTAGCATTTACCAGTCTCTTCATTGAGAACTAACTTCAATAGCTTATAATTGGGGGGGGACAAAAGTCTAGCTCTCCAACTACGGAGACTTTGAACATGAAACTAGCTGAGCAAATGAGGTTATTTGACCATGAGTCAGGACCTTCAATGCATCATTGTGGGTCTTGTGAGCCCGAACTAGGATCCCCAGACGGTTTCCCCCGGCTATATCCCACATCGGTTGGCGTTGAATTCCCTGTGATGTCATGCATATTGAACCTGTTAGACAAGGGCCATGAGCAGACACACTGGGAAATTGGTGTAATGAGGACATCATTAACAGAGATGCTATGTAAAATGAGTAAATTGGAGGCTCTTTTATTAACATGTGATGCGGTCTCAGCTCTTACCCTTGGTGTAAAAAAATCAGTAACTGGGGTTGTTAAATCGACCCAAATGGCTGGAGGCATAAGGATGGTTGGAAACAAATCTGTCGTTTGCAGAGGTAACTGCCCTTAAGATCCAGAACAGCATGGGCTAGGACGAAAAGGTGTACCTGGGGTTAGTCCAGGCAGTATTTTAAAATGCTTGTATATTAGGGGCGTGGCTTGGAGCCATGGCGGACGGACTGGCTCTTTGAGAGCTCCCGACTGAGGCCACGCAGCCAGCAACCATGCCCCAGTGAGAGCGCAACTAGCTGAAAGAGAGACATTGCTTCCTGATACGGAGGTGCTGAGGCGCACTATGCCTGAATTCTGAGCCCCGTCGCTGAGTGGATCCCTAAGTTTGCAAGAGCTCGCTGTGAGGCAGGAAATGGCACCGGTCCCCATCCCCAAAATGGCGGCCGGCTCTTCGTAAGGCCCGCTCCAGCCAACAAAGATACGCATCCCCAATGCCAGGGGACCTCCGAGGGCTCCAGGGGCAGGTGACCAGTACCGTGATGGTCCCGTCGGCCAGCAATCCGCGACCCACTCCAGACAGCATCGGCTTCCTAGCCGCCGGAGCACCGAGCAGCGGTAACTGAACCCATGTGGACTTCTCCCCGCCGAGGCTCGGTGCGGCTGCCCAACCCATCAAGCGAGGCGGGTCATGGCCTGCGGTGCCTGCTAATATCCCCCAGCCACGCCGTCCCATGGACCGTGCTCCACGGGGGTCTCGGCGACTGTCGACCCCGGCCCAGCACTGCCACGGCAGACGACCCAGGCTACCCCGCAGCCACTGTGCGGCGCACCCTAGCCAAGGCCTCAACCCAACTCGGCCATTCCTGGAAGCGGCGGGAAGTGATCCGAGGCAGCCCGCCCTCCCCGACCCACCCGCTCCTATCCAGGGGGACTGAACTGTCCGCAGAGGGGCCACGGAGGGGGGGCAGCAATACGCCCCCCCATCGCCATTAAACTAAGTGCGCGGGAGGTGCAGTGGGGGAGGATTGGCTGGGCCAGAAGCAGCCCCCTCCGGACCCAGCACTGACCAGAGCGGGACCCGGGGCAGACGCTATGGAGCCCACTGCAACCTGTGAGTCCCGCAGACAGGAATACACGCCGGGGCCTTCTGTGGGCCCAGGAGCAACGCAACGGTCCTTGATCCGGGGGACTGCCAGCCGGGCCCAAACTCCAGTCTCCTCTCTCCCCACACCCCGGCCCTGATCACTGGAACTGCTCCTGCATCTGCACCCGCCGGTGTGGGAACGCCTGTGGCCATCACTGGTAACCCGAACGCTCACCCCCCTTAAAGCGGTCAGCCTCAAAAATGACACACACAGCCCAAGCGGTGGGCAAATGCCTTGGCGCCTGGCGAAGCAACCCAGCCTTCTTTTTTTTTTTTGAAAACTTTTTATTGATTTTCACAAAATAACAAGCAAACATTCCCTTCCCCCTCCCCCACCCATATCCCTCCCTCCCGGCAACGAGCTAATCCCCTTCACCCATCGACCATTCTAGAAAAACTTCTACAGTCATTGCAAATCCAGCAGCCTCAGTCGCTCTGGGCACCACATCACCTTAGAATCGTCTTTAAGAACCTTCAGTAGTCCCCCCCCCCCCAGTCTGCCGCAAAGCTCTGGGCCTTGTTGTCCATGGCATAAGTCGCCCATTTCAGGGCCACTATCTCCCACAGCTTTCGGAACCAGTCCTGTATCATAGGAACCTCTGGGCCTTTCCATCTCTGGGCTATTAACTGCATAGCGGCAAGAGTCGTAATAGCAATAGCTTTTTCTCTTCCTCTAGGTTCACCTGCCCCAGAGTCCACCCGGACACCCAAAAGAATTTGCGCTGGAGTCCTCCCGTCCCCCAACCCAATGGCCAGTCCCTGTGCCTCCCTCACCTCCCCCCAGAACGATGCAAGCTTTGGGCAATCCCACCAAATATGCTCCACGGAGCCCGCCATCCCGCAACCCCTCCAGCACATCCCTGACACAGTAGGATAATACCTATTAAGCCGAACAGGGGTATAATGCCACCTAAACATGACCCTATACCATGTCTCTTGTAGCTGGGGCGCCCTGACCAGTTTAGGAATTCTCCTCCACAACTTCTCCCAATCCGTCCGGCAGACCCCGCCTCCCAGAACCTGCTCCCACTTCCGCATGTATGCCCATTGGACCCCCTCGTTAGAGCCAGCCAGAATCTTATAGATGTTGGAGATGAGGCCTCTCGCCCCGTCATTCGTGAGCAGGAATTTTTCAAAGGACGTCGGGTCCCTTGTTGCCGCCTTCTTGATCCCTGGATGGAGAACCCAATGGCGAATCTGGGCATACCTCAACCTCTCTCTTTCTTGTACTGCAAAATGCTTCTTACAATCGTTAAACGATAACAATTCCCCTCCAGAAAACATATCGCACAGTTTCCGAGAGCCCCCCTCCTGCCAGTTCATGAAAGCTCCTCTCTCCACGCCCGGGGAAAAATCCCTGTTGCCGAATATGGAGGTGAAGGGAGACGGGAATGTGGTGATCCCTTCGAATCCCACTAGCCTATCCCAAATGTCAGCCATCAGTTTGGTGATGAAGCTCTCGTAGAGGTGACCTGGTCTGTGTTGTTTCGGGAGCCACAGCACTTCTGCCAGGTTTCGGTGCGCTACAGCCCTATCCATCCGTACCCACAATTTATTCTGCGTTCCTTCCTCCCCCTTCAACCATTCCCTAATAATTCGCAGCTGGGTTGCCTTGTAATAACGTCTAAAATTCGGCAGTGCTAGACCTCCCTCACTCTTCGTTGCCATCAATATTCGGGTTCCCACCCTAGGCCTTTTGCCTTCCCAGATGAATCCCTTGGTCAGGGTTTCCAGCTCCTTGAAGTAGCTCGCTGGCACTGGCAGCGGGACAGCCTGGAATAGGTACAAAAGCCATGGAAGTGTAACCATTTTAACTGCGGCTATCCGCCCCCCGCCATGACACCCTCAGCTCTCTCCACTTCAGGAAATCCCTCTTAATAGCCTTAAAAAGCGGAGGGTAATTAGCCAGAAACCATCCAGCCAGAGTAGCCGTAATTCTCACCCCTAGGTAACAAATCCCTCCCGAGCTCCACAGAAAGCCAGTAGCCACCCGCAAATTCTCCCTTTCCGCTAGTCCAAGCGTTAAATTCAAAACCTCGGATTTGTTGGCGTTACTTTTCAACCCTGAAGCCGACCCAAAGGCCTCTAAAAGGGCCACACTAGCCTGCAATGAATTCCGAGGGGTTGTGAGCATGAGCAGCATATCATCAGCGAAGGCTGCTACCTTATGCTGCTCCACTCCGAATAGGACCCCCTGGATGTCCCCTGCCTCCCAAATGGCCTGAAGTAGTGGTTCCAAATAAAGCGCAAATAGTATTGGGGAAAGGGGACATCCCTGCTGTGCCCCCTCTGCAGAGATATCTTCCTAGAGGCGATCCCGTTCACCATTACTCTAATGGAGGGCGCCTGATAATTAGCCTTAACCATCGTCAGAAAGTCCCCACCAAAACCCATCTTTTCCATTGTCCGAAAAAGGAAGGACCACTCCACGCGGTCAAAAGCCTTTTCCGCGTCCAGAGCCACCAGGACTGCGGGAGTGTGCATTTTTCGGACCTTCTCGACTACATGGGCCACTCGACGGATGGTGTCCGCGGTTTGTCTGCCCTTGATAAACCCAGCTTGATCAGGGTATATCAGGTCCGGGAGGATGGAGTCAAGCCTGTTGGCCAGGATCTTAGTGAAGATCTTAGCATCTAGATTAATCGGCGCTATAGGGCGATATGAAGCTCTGTCTTCCGGATTTTTATTGGGTTTCAAGATTAGGGTGACTTTAGCCTCCTCCATGGAGGGCGTAATTTTGCCCGAGAGGCGAAATGAGTTAAATAACGAGGTGAGATGTGGGGTTAACTGCACTCTGAACAGCTTATAAAAGGCGGCCGTATAACCGTCCGGGCCTGGAGCCTTACCTGGTGGCAGAGCCCCTATCACCCCCCGCACCACCTTCTCCGCAATTTCTCGAATGAGGACTTCACATACCGCACTGCTAATTTCCCTTAAGTGGATTTTTTGGAGGAGGTCCTCATGCTTATCACCTGAAGGGTGTTGGGAGGCATAGAGTGACTCATAGTACTCGGCAAAAGCTTCCTGGACCCCCTCCTGGTCCGTGACCCGCTCCCCCGCTGGCGACCTTAATGCCGTAATCGCATTTCTCGACCTTTTACCTCTCAGTAACCGCGCCATCAGGGCGCCAGTTTTATTGGCCTTTGCGTAATACTGTTATCGCACCGACAGCAAGGCCCCTTCCGCCTTCTTAGTGCGCAGAAGTTCCAGCTGCCCAACAGCCCTTCTATATTCCCGCATTGCTCTTCGAGAGGGAGTGTCCCCCGCCGTCTGCCTAGCCGCCTCCACTTCAGCTTCTAACTGCGACTCCAACACTTGCAGTTGTTTCACCCGGTGGGCGGATATCGCTATTAATCCTCCCCTGAGAGTGGCCTTAAAGGCATCCCACCGCACGTCTTCCCAGTATCCTCCCTCTTGTTGGTATCAAAAAAGAGCTTACTCTTCTCTTCAATATCTTTTCTGATTACTGGATCCCTCAAGATGGATACTGGGACTTTCCAACCCCAGATTCCCCTTCTTCTCTGACCCACATCCATCTCTAGGGAGACTATTTTATGGTCCGCAATCCCTATCGGCCCTGTACATACTTCCCGAATAGCTCCAACTAAGGCAAGCGAGATCCATATATAATCAATTCTAGATTGCGAACCATGGACGCCCGACAGGAAAGTATGGCCCTCCTCATCACCCCTAAACTCCCTCCAGGTGTCGCGTAACCCCAGCCTACCAACACTTTCTTTCAAATCCGTTGACATTATAGCTCCTCCCCTCTCCCTGATACCTCCTGTTTTATGCCTTTAGCTTATCCCAGGCAATATTGAGATCCCCAAGAAGAACAATATGACCCCACGAGAACTCTTCCAGCAACTTCAAGACCCGCCGCAAAAAGGGTTCCTGGCCCGTGTTGGGAGCGTATACTACCGCTATTGTCAAAGGGACCCCTTGACACTTCCCTTTAGCTACGATATACCTCCCTTCCTTGTCTCTAAGCACCCCATCGAGTTTGAAATCTACCATATTCCTAATTGCCAGGGCTACCCCCGAGCTTTGCAGTGGCTCGAGGCGTGCAGAATCTGGTCAAAACCCTGCAATTTCAACCTGCCCTGATCCCTATGAAGTAGATAAGTCTCCTGGAGCCCCATAATATCTGGCTTCTCCTTTTGCGTGAAGTGCTCCAACTTTTTCCTTTTAAGGCGGGTATTCAACCCCCGAACATTATGCGTTAGCCACCTAAGGGAACCCCCGGAAGAGAAAAATCGCTGAAAGCGGGTGGTATCGTGTCCCCCTTGACATGTATACTTTGCTCGTTGCCGCCCCCCCCCAGGCCCCCTGAAAACTCCCCCACCCATCCCCCCCCCCCCTGAAGGTCAATACCTTCCCGCCCTCTCCTCCCCCCAAACTCGGGCATCTTCGCCCTTTCTACTTCCAACATGGTTGCGCCCCCTACGACCCCATGAGCTAAGACACCCTATAGAGGCCCACCACCCCTTTCTTCATATGTCGAATCAAGGCTGCATGGGAGAAGTACTACTTGTATCACCGGGAGCTCCATCCCTCTGCCGAGTGTTTCCCCTGGGGCCCCTTCTCCTCCTTTCTCGAACTGTCGTCCAGTCCCAAGGCCTTGATCCGGAGCGGCCACTCGTGCCCGGAAGTCCCGCACCGGGGGGGGGGGGTTCCTCCAACTCGATATGAAGAAGAGCAGCCCCTTCTTGGAGGGATGTGATTCGTCTCTGGGACCCCTCCCAGTCAAAGAGCAAGCCAAAGGGGAAGGTCCACCTGTAGCCAATCGATCTCTCATTGAGAATCTTTACCACTGGGCCCAATAGTCGCCTCTTTAGGAGAGTGCTGTTCGCCAAATCCTGAAAAAGGGCGATCCTCTGACCCTCGAACATAATTGGCTCACATAATCTCGCCTCTCTGAGAACCGCTTCCTTCTGTGCATATCGAGTAAAAGCAGCTAGGACATCCATTGGCCTCGCCGCCTGGCCTTTGGTCACTCGACCGGTTCTGTGCACTCGATCTAGCTCCACCGTTTCCGGGCTGCCCGTGCCCAAGATGTCAGCGAAAATACCCTGGAGCACCGCTTTCAAAGACTTATCAGTCACAGATTCAGGCAGCATTTTGACCCGGATGTTGACCCTGCGAGACCTGTTTTCCAGGTCTTCCACTTGAAGTTCAAGATTCCTGGTGGCGACATCCAGCCTCTCTATAGCTTCACTATTTGCTGCATTTTCTCTATCTGCCTCTTGAAGACCTTTCTCCAGGATGTCGGTCCTCTCCCCCAGTTGACGCATCTCCTGCTTTAACTCCCCTACAGCTTAGCTCAAGTCTGTGCGCAATAACTGAAATTGCTCTTGAAAAGTCTGTCAGGTTTGCCTGCAGGGAATGCAGTTCACCGATGAACTCCCGCCTGGGCATATTTGCCAAGTCCTCTGCCTGCCCTGGCACGGAATCTTCACCTGCCGCTCCCCCCGAGGCCTCGGACCCCTCCTTCAGGTTCTGTGCCGACCACATGGCGCGTAGAGTACCCGGGCTGTCTCCAGAGGTCTGCGAGAGCTTTCCCCTTCTGCCCTTGGGCCTTGTGGTCATGCCGGTAAATTCTCCTCCAGGTGGGCAGCTCCGATCCTTCCCTGGCTTCTTCCTGGGTCTTTATCCAAGGACAATTGCTGGCCCCAGGACCACTCGCGCAGCCTCAATTCATCCCCCCATTACTAGGGGACCCGCATAGTCCGATCCCCTGCCTCCACACCCAGGTGCTACTCTACATCTCTCGTTAGGGGAGTGAAAGGTTCCTTGCCGCATTGACCTCGTTCCCAATGACAACCTGCGGGCCCTCCCGCACCCTGCTAGGCCTCCGGGGCGAGCGATGTCTCCCGGGCCCTTCTTCCACCCCCGGGGGCAGTGGGGAGCAGGTCCTAAGTTCCCCCGCGGACCAAGGCAGGCAAGGCAACCGCTATGCGTCCTCTCTCCCAACGCTTCAGGGGTGCGCCACCTCCCAACGCAGCCCCAAGGCTCTCACCTTACGGCTGACCGCCCCTGGTCTCCACACGGTCCCAGGCCGCCGGATCCGCCACCGACCACGTCCTCCACTCCCAGGGCACTCCCTCTGGGAGGAGCCGGGTATGGGTGCCTCCACTCCCCGCCACCTCCGGGCTCTCCTCCTCCGGCACACCACGCAGCTTCTGGTCACGGGGGCGCCCCCCACCGGGCCCGCCGCCGGACCCGACCTCCCCCGGCTGCCACCGCTCCCAGGTCTCTCCCTCCGGGGAGCGCCGGTGATGAGGGCGGGAAGGCCGCTCCAAGGCTGAGACGCTCCTCCCCGGGTCAGGCCCCACGGCCGTGCTCACCGCGGGGGCAGGCCCACGGCGACTCCACGTGATGCGGCGCGCCCTCCCCCAGGCTCTGGCACCACAGTGCCGCACGCAAGCGGGCCCGCGGCGGCCGCCTCAGCAGCTCCTCCTCCGCTCGTCAGACGCGGTGGCACACTCCCGCCTGCTGCGGTGACTCCGGCTCCAAACACGCTACCAACTCTCTCCGAGCCCCCCCCTGAGGTTCGTGGGGGTCCAAACGATGCCTGCAGAGGTCCGTTGAGGGGGTGGTGGGCACCTTCCCTACAGCCGGGTCCAGGGAGCGCCGTCGGCACAGCTACTCAGTGCCGGCGGCCATCTTGGAATCAACCCAGCCTTCTTAAGCCCCCACAACAGCAGGCGCTCGAATCCGCAACTTCGGCGGAAGGTAAGGTGGCATCTCCCACTCCAGGGCGTGGAAGTTACCAGACATTCAGCAGCAGCACCCTGCACTGGCAGGGGAGCAAGGGGAGCAAGAGCAGGCACCATAGACCTTGGGGGGGGCCTATGCAAGCACCCACGGGGCACCATAACTTTGTCTTAACTGGGGGCTCTCACACCACCCGCAGGAAAGCAGGAGAATATCGGGGCTGAGAACTGCCCGGGAGGGACCCTAAGCAAAGCGCTCCTACCCCATACTAGAGCGGAGCACTCTGTCTACCAGGCTAAGAAGCACTACCCCCCCCCAGTAACCACAGCCCGCAGATCTGCATCGCTCTGACTCCTGGGGTGAGGCAGGGGAGCCAGCGGCCCAGAACTATACCAGAACACAAAATCCCCAGAGGAGCTCAGCCTGCACCTTGAACGGCCCATGCCAAAGCCCCCTACAGCCGGCACCTCATAAGGCAGGGGGGAAAAGCATTCTGAAACGCAAATGCGAGCCCTCTGTTGTTCCACCGGACCAGAGCCGCCACCACAAAACCCAGAGTGAGCGCACCAAAATGTCTAGGAACCCTAAGCCATCGAAACAAATAGACATTGCGGCCTTTCTAACCACGACAATGGCAGAGAAGTCCCAAAAAGGAGAGCGCAATGAAGGCATAACAGGTTCACTCCAAGATGCGGCCCCGGAACCAATGACGCAAACAGTCACAAAAGCCGACCTACAAGACTTGCTTACAGCAATTACCAAGGAATACCAGAGGGGGACGGATGAAGTGAAAAGTAAAATCTCACCCTTGGACAAAAGAGTAGGTGAAATCGAGGCGAGAACCGAAGAAACAGAAACCACCATCTACGAGCAAAACTTGGGACAGGGACATACAGGATCTCAGCACTAGAGGCCAGGTGCGACGCCCTCAAAGCCAAACGGGAGGATGCAGAAACTAGATTGATACTCGACACTATTCACCTGAGGGGAATCCCTACCTCAATCTCCGACGACGATTTGGGGCCCTATGTGAAAGACCTGTTCCGCTTCATTATAACCCTCCCAGACGAGGCCCCCCTGGAACTCGACAGGGTGCACAGAACCCGGGCCAAGCAAAATTCCTCCACTCCCGCAGACGTCCTGGCCCGCGTGCACTTTTACAGAGTCAAAGAGGAGATAATGCGGGAGGCCAGGAGTTCAGCCCGATTTCACTTCAGAGACGCTGCAATATCTCTGTACCAGGATCTGGCGACAACAACATTGGCAAAATGGAAAGCCCTAAAACTAATTGCAGAATGGCTCCGTGAAAAGAAGATAACGTACCGGTGAAGCTTCCCCACGGCCCTGATCTTCACTTGGGAGGGAAGACCCCAGCAGATCTTCTCCCCAAGAGAGGCAGAAAACTTCATGAACCCGGAAGCCAGGGGCAAAGAGTCCAGCGGAGCAGTGCCTGACCTCGGGGGCACCGGGCGGGAGCCCTTGAACTCATGGTCCCGAGTCGAGAGCCGCTGCAGAGTGCACGGGCCGGCCCTCAAGAACAAGAAGGCTAACAATCGATGAGGGGAGCTACCGAACAGCTCAAAGTCTGACTGCGACCTAACCCCCACTCACCCGAGTTTGACTGGAGGCACCGCAACATAGGCCTCTGCTGAGGGCAAGACACCAGGCATCATGGTTCCCCCGGACTAACCAACAAATGCCCCCCCCCACAAGGACAATCCCAGAGAGCTGCAGAAACAAGAACCTTAATTCTCTCCAGGCACTCAAAAGAACTCAAACTCCACCCGGAGGGGGAAGCCTCTTGCTACACTGGAAACACCGGAGGCGTGATCGCCCCCAATCTAGTTGGCTGCATTGGCCCGGCCGTAGGCCCCGTTGGTCGAAGGCTGGACCGAAAGGCCACGTTTTTGTTTGTGGAGGGAGAATGGAGACGAGGAGACGGGAAACTTCCTCAAAGGGATCGGGAACCACAGAAAATCAAGTTAAGCTACAAGAAACAAACATCAACGGGGGGGCCACCCCAAAAAGCAACTACACACAACCTAAATGGCTACGCAAGATAGGGAACTCATCATGTTGACCTAAACACCCCAGGCAAAAGGAAATCGGTGGAGCAAAAACCTTCCCAATCATCAGCGGACATCGTCTGCCTACAAGAAACGCACCTGTTAGCGGCTGACGAAAACCGGATATCCTTCCTATGCTACCCAAAACGCTTTTTCGCCCCATCCGGCCAAAAAGAGAGAGGTGGCCATCCTCCTCAGCCGCGACCTGCCACTGACCCAGATCACAATTAAGAGACCCGGAAGGTCGTTACCTACTACTGAAAGGCCTCCTCGTCGACCTCCCCATCACCCTGGCAGCTATATATTGCCCGAACAGTGCCCAAGACCGATTTCTCCCAATCTTCTACCGGTAGTGACAGCATTCTCCAAGGGCCAACTATTAATCGGTAGAGACTTTAACCTAACGCCAGACCCTGACCTGGACAAAATACTCCCTCCAACAAGGGAGGACTACACTAAAGCCTTGGCCATGGCAGAGTTCCTGCGGGAAACCGGGACTATAGACGCCTGGAGACTGTTCAATAGGAAGGAGACTGATTACTCATTCTTCTCGCACATCCACAGAGGTCACTCAAGAATCGACCTGCTACTGACTTCCAGCAAACTCTTCCCCTGTGGAGGACATCCAAATAGGCCTGAGAGCCATCTCAGATCATGCTCCAGTCGTCATGCGTCTGCGGACCTTGGGTATGCCAGGAGCGCAGAGATGGCCTTGGAAATTGCAAGATAAAAGCCTGGCGGACGTAGCCTGTAGAACGGAAATAGCCAAAGCACTTACAAACTACTTCGCGGAGAACACAACCGACAACACCTCAAAGGCAATCATCTGGGATGCCATGAAGCCAGTGATCCGCGGGGTAGCGATTAACTGCACGGCGAGGCTTAAGAGAAACGACCAGCTACAACAAGACAAGCTAGAGAAAAGGGTCACGGAACTGAAGAGTACCTTTTTAAAAAACGCCAAACCAAAGCAACAGGCCAGGAAATCAAGAAAGCGAAATCCGAATTGGAAATGCACCTGGCGGATCGCTCAGCCAGGGCCCTGTCCTACATGAAGCAATTTTACTACTTGAATTAGCAACAGGCAAACTGCCTGCTGGTGCACAAGCTGAAGAAATGACACTCACGGAATAACATCCAATGCCTGGCAGATCGGAAGCACAGCCTACGGTACACAAAGATGGACATCCTTGAATTTATGGCACAATACCACAGAGAAACCATGTCCGGACCCCCAACATCCAAACCGGCGCAACTGAGCTACCTGGCACCCGTCCAAAGAGCTCCTCTACACCCCCAACTGGAAACACTGGAACGCCCAATCACAGCAGAGGAAGTAGGCGAAACAATCCGCACTCTGAAAAACACAGCGCCGGGGCCAGGCGGCTTCACAGCACAATTTTACAAGAAATACACCCACATTCTGTCCCCCCCAGCTAACAACTCTATTCAATTCATTCCTCGAGACGGGCACCACAACCCCATCGATGGAAGAGTCAGTGACGGTCCTCATTCCAAAACCAGGGAAAAACCAAGCCCAATGCTCCTCATATAGACCCATCACCCTGCTAAATAACGACGCCAAGCTGTTTGCAAAAATCCTGGCGAAGAGCTTAGCACCGATTCTCCCAGGCATAATCCACCCGGACCAGCACATATGATAACATCAGACGAACCATCAACACAATCGAGTCAGCTAATAGAATGGGGTTGGAACTGGTAGTCATGTCACTCGATACGCACAAAGCGTTCGACATGCTGGACTGGGGCTACATCAAGGAAATACTAAGCCACTACAAATTTGCCCCGAACTTTACCAAATGTATCTCATCTAACTACCAACACCCCTTCACGCACCTCAGAGTGAACAGGGTCAAATCTGAGAGAATCATTATCACGAGAGGCACCAGGCAAGGTTGCCCTCTGTCCCCCCTCATATTTGCACTCTCCATGGAACCTTTTGCATGCAAAATACGAGCAAACCCGGCAATCCACTGCCTCTTGGTTAGAGGAGAGTCCTACAAAGTAGCCCTATACGCAGACGAGGTACTGCTAACAACCACCCAACCAGAAGAATCCATGCAAGCAATCTGGCAGGAGTTAGAAAAGTTCAGAGAAGCAGCAGGATTTCAGGTAAACTTCACGAAATCAGCAGTAATGAGCATCAACATGCAGAAGAAACGCAAGGTTTCCCTGGAAGCCAAATACCCAATCCCATGGGTAAAGCGGCACTTCACCTATCTGGGGGTCGAAATGCCAAATAAAACGGAAAGAATCTACAAAACAAACTTCCGCCCACTATTCACGGAATTTCGAAAGGAGCTGGCCAGATGGCAAAAGCAAGAAATCTCATGGTTCGGAAGGATCGCCGCCATGAACTTAGTCCCAAGACTGCTTTACCGCTGCCTAGCCCTCCCAGTAACGGTCCAAAAGAAAGCCATCCAAAAGCTGCAGATAGACATCCTAAAATACATCTGGGAAGGAAAGAGATCGCGAATACCAAGGCGTATCATGCTCCGGGGCACCGCAATGGGTGGCCTTGCGGTCCCGGACGTTAACAGATACTGCCTTGCGGCTCAGCTCTCCCAGGCCTTTGCATGGAAACTAAAGGACCCTCAACCTCATTGGCTGACACTGGAGGACAAATGATGCCTGTCGCCAACAGAATCCCTACCACACATGAGAAGCCCCGGCAACCCTGCTAACGAGGGGCCCCTGACGGCGACAAGAAATACAGTGGTGTGTTGGAAGAAAGCAGCCTGCCAATGGAATTGCAGAACCAGGATTGGCCCACTTACCTCCATTTGGGACAACCCAGACTTCTCCCCAGCCATCACCCCGAACAGCTTCGACAAGTGGAAAATTGGAGGGCTGGGCGTCATCGCAGGCTTCTTCGAAAATGGTCACCCGCTAAACTTCGAAGCCTGCAAGGCCAAATTTCAGGCCCCAGAAACGGAAAGGTTCAGGTACGCACAGCTCAGGCATTGGCTATCAAGTGAAGTAGTAAAGCAAAGCGGAAGCAGGGAATTATCAAACCTAGGGAGAACACTCACCGCCACACCCCCTAAAGGGAAAGTATCCACCCTTTACAAGCGGCTCGACAGAACGGACCCAAGCAAGAAGGAGCCCTATATGATAAAATGGGAAAAGGACATAGGCAGAGAGATTGACCATGTGGAATGGAGCCGTATCTGGTCCCGAGTACACAAAAGCTCCAAATGCATAACCAATAAGGAAGGAGCTTTCAAGGTGTGTTACAGATGGTATCGAACCCCGGAGATTCTCAACAAATGTAACCCCACCATCCTGGTGCATTGCTGGAGAGGATGCCCAGATAAAGGCATGTTATACCACCTGCTATGGGCCTGCCCAAGGCAGCCCAGTTCTGGAGGAGCGTCCTTGATCAAATTAAACTAATCACAGGCCTCACAATCCCGTGGGACCCTGGAATCATCCTGCTGGGGGCGACAGCCGAAGGACAATTCCCGCTAACCGGACGCCTAGCCGACCTCTGTTCACACCTCCTAACTGCAGCAAAAATATCAATCGCCAGGCTATGGAAAAACCCTGAGGGCCCGTCAATCCCAATGTGGTGGGCCAAATGCTGGGAGATTGTGGCAGCAGAGAAAATTACGCCCATCCGCTTCGACAACAGAAGCAAATTCCACCACGTCTGGGCCCCCTTTCTGGACTACATGCAGCAATTCCCAGGGGGGGGCAAGACAATCCCCAACCCTACGATGGATGGAGAAATTTGACTAATAACACCCAAGCGAGGCAAAATAGATGCAAGTACTCCAGAGGCCAAGTCTGGGCCTAACAGCCTACAAACCTTTAACCCCCTTGGCCGCCTGGCGAACTTAGACCAAAGGAATGGCCCCCCGCCCAAATATACCGCAGCAAGAAATAGACTCCTGATACAGCATACTGTGAAAACTGATGTTCCCCTGTGTCTCTCCTCTCCCCCTCTTTCCTTTCTCCTCGCTTCCAGCGAGATTGTTTGGTTTCAGTTCTGTTGTTTTGCTAGTTTTGCTGAAACAAAGCTTCAAAGTAACTCTAAGATCCGACGCCGTGTTGGAAGCTGTAAGCTCCTTTTAGTTTTTAGTTTTTTTAGTTTACACCTACTCTGGGGTTAAAAATAGTCAGTATTCAACTGGCCCTCAGCAGTAAGATTGTGACGATAATGAGCCTGCGTCTCCTTAATCTCTCATATATCAATCATTATTTTCTGTAATATACAAGCATTGTTTTTTTCTTATTTCTTACAAAATCAATATAAAGTGTTGAAAGAAAAAGAAATGCTTGTATATTAGAGAAAATAATGATTGATATATAAGAGATTAAAGAGACGCAGGCTCATTATCGTCACAATCTTACTGCTGAGGGTCAGTTGAATACTGACTCTATTTTTAACCCCAGAGTAGGTGTGGATAGTCCCTCAACACTGACAGATCTTATTGATCTAACAGAGGAGGGCCAGGAGGGCAATGTACACATTCCTAGTGATCAACAGACTCTAGACAACTATGAAAGATCTACTGCTGTTCTCACAGAGAGAAAAAATTGGCCCTTAAAGCGCCGAAGCGAAGGGCCCACCAAAATAAAACTATGATGGCGAATGTGAAAAAATTTAAAAATCAAGCATTAAATGAAAACGATAATCATAATTGTCATATAAAGGAAATCTGCACTATTTCTAACAACAATGCTATTATTGACCTTCAACAACTCGATGAGGAATCGAAAGCATTGTTGAATATCAACAATGAGGATCGAGGAGTAGGTCAAATGGCATCTAAAAATGGTACTTGCACCAAACCTTATTGAGTCGCCGATTCAGGATGATCATGATAACCAGCACAAAATGCATAAACAGTCAAGAGCTATCAAAATCCTATCCCATAATTGAGAGCAAAAAAGCGACCAATAGAATTGTGGGTGCGACTGGCGGCCATGGCCTGAAAAAGCCATTAGAAGGACCAACCTTTGGGAGTTCTGACGAGCCCAGTGGTGGTGTGCCGACGATGGCGAGAAAGCTTAGGAATGGAGTGCCACCTAAAGTCGTATCGACTGGAAGAAACCGTGATGTGTGGTGGACTCCCAGGAGTGGCTTCAACAACTATAGATACAGAGAGCAAGGGCCTACCAAGCCGCACTGCCCACCCTTCCATGGAAGATGGGGACTGCAGTCAGCCTAAAAGGAATTTTTCCCAATTCTATCAGGCTTTCACGCAAGATATGCCGACTATAATGGGGTGGGAAAGTGACATGATTCAAAATGGGAAGACTAGCCTAAATAGATTTTATTTATATGCTCAGAGCTTTCCAGGCAATACCGTTGATGAGAACTTTAAGATCTGACGATATAGACTGGATAAGAATAGCCCACATCCAAAACAATCGCATGATTTGTTTGTACCACTCCCCCATAATTATGATACTAATATGGGATCAAAGAGCAGATCTTGCCCACATTGGTTTGATACCTGTCATCTTCAATACAGAAGATGAAGCAACCATCTTTGTTGAAACCCCTTTGCAGATCGTCGAGACTCCCCCTGATCTGCTCCCAAATGGGCTGCCTACACAAATCAATCAAGACATGGTAAGACAGCTGATGGCCTTTGCAGCAGCAATAAATGAGTTGACAGGGTCTCAGTCACACAGAGGGATCTCGTCATCTCGCCAATGAAAGCAGGAATGCCACCTGTAGCGTAGCGATAATACTTTTACATTTTTGTCTTGGAACTCATGTGGGCTAAGACATTTGCATACCTGGTTTAAAGAGCTAGGCCATCAATCTAAACCTGGGGTTATTATGCTACATGAAACAATGCATATGACTCACTTTGAGCTTCAAGGGTATCATGCATACACTCAATGTGCCATGAGGGGGACCATGGGTAGACCATCAGGAGGACGTATGGTCCTGATAGACAATGCTTGTAGACTGTCATCTAAATTGATCCATAAGGATGATTCCATTCTAGCCATTGAACTTGTAATCCATGGTGAGCCTAAGGTGTGTGTATTAGTAATATGTATATATTGGAATAGAATGCCAGTGTTGTGTGATGTTATGACGGAGTGATTGGACACGATACTTGAAGGAGAAATTGTCTGCAATCAGCAGGTTAAAATCGTTGTAGGAGGCGATGTTCCTTTTCCATCATTGGATCTTTCATGGATTCAGATGCTTATGAATAGGATAATAGAGCAATACAACCAACACAACTATGGGAGGTGGAATAGCTCAACAGAAACGATGCAAACTCAACTCAAGTAAAAAGGTTGTGTAGCACTGCCTGGCTGACACGAGACACCTCCCTGAAATCACTGTCAAGGCAGTAGAATCTTGTGCAGGTTTCAAGCAGGGGAACACCAGGCAGAAACGCTGTCGTTGCGGCCATGCCACTGGTGGAATGCGCCCTCAGCCTGCCCGGCAGAGGCCTGTTCGCAAGCCGGTGACAATGCAAAATGCAGCTGAATAGCCACCATGGAGGTGGACGCCTTCGATATAGCCTTCCCTTTTTTCAACCGTTCAAAAGCTATAAACAACTAAAGTCTTGCAAAGTCTTTCGTGCGTGCCACATAAAACTTCAATGCATGGGCAATGCCCAGTGAATGCAAAACCCTCTCTGCAGTAGAGGTAGGAGAGCCAAAAGAATAAATGGTAGGTTTATAGGCTCGTTGAGATGAAATTCCGATGGGACCTTTGGTCTGAAAGAAGGGTGGGTGTGCACCGCCACCCTAGAGGGATGAAAAGTCAAATATGGTGGTTTGCAAGAGGGGACCTGCAATTCCCCAACATGTCTGGCAGATGTAATAGCCACTAAGAACGCCATCTTCCATGAGAGAAATTTTGAAGGAGCCCGGTGAAGAGGCTCAAACGGAGGGCCCATTAACTTGGAGAGCACCGCATTGAGTTCCCAAGTTGGAGCAAGTGCTTCAACTGCTGGAAAAGTCCTAAAAAAGCCCTTAAGGAACTCCTTAAGAAGCCTATGCGAGCAAAGAGAAGGCTTGCCAGTTTTACAAGTGTAACGGGAGATAGCAGCCAAGTGAGCATTTATCGAAGTGTGTGCTAGGCCTGCTTTTGCCAATGTTAGAAGATACAGACAGAGTCGTTGAAATTGATACATATGGAAAACCTTTTCCACTCATGCTTGTAGTAGGAAAGAGTCGACAGAGCTCTAGCCTTGATCAGAATCTCACAGCATTCCAAGGGTAACTGGAAGTGCCCAAATTCTAAGGATGGAGGAGCCAGGCACTCAATTTCAGGGCTGCTGGGTCGTGATGCAGGATGGCTCTTCCATCACTGGATAACAGGTCTGTAAGAGGAGGAAGTTTGCTAGACAGTGCCACCAACAGATGCAGCAGGTCGGGGTACCAGATTTGACATGGCCACGCCGGGGCAATTAGAATCATCCTGCACCGACTCTGTTTGTGTGCATTGAGTACTCATAGAATAAGAGGGTTCGGAGGGAATGTGTAAAGGAACAGACCCTCCCGTAGGATGGAGAAAGCATCCCCTAGACTCCTCATTTGAGGAAATGTGCTCGCACACTGGCTGCATTTGGAAGCCGTGGCGGAAAAATCGATCTGAAGTTGACCTCATCTTAAGAACAGTCAATGAACATGATCCTGATGTAGCTCCTGTATCTTTCCCTATGGTAACCAGAGACCTCTGGCATTGAGTTTTCCTGTGTGCGCCCCCCCTACCCCTCAAGGGGGGGGTCGGTTGCGATGGTAGCTTGGTGAGCCAGAGGGCAAAAGGGGGCACCCTGCGTTAGGTGCTGGCGAGGTTTCCACCACTGCAGGGATCGTCAACACTGTGGGTTGAGTGCAATGTTGTCATTCCAAGAGCCTGACACTTGCTTCCACCTGGCATCTAGGAACTCTTGAAGTGGCCTCATGTGCAGCTTGCAGTGAAGCACCAGAGAGATGCAGGAGGATTTGATCGAGTGAACCATCACTACCCGGAGAAAAGACAGCTGTTGACTCTTGCGGATCATGGCCTTTATTCTATCATCTGATGGAGGAGCAAGACACTGCAAGGTGTCTAGCTGAGAACTCAGGAAAAGCGCTTTAGAGAAGCAGCTGACATCTCTAGTGCCCGCACCCATCACCTCCGCCATGCTGGAAGAATAGCAAGAAGACTCAGTGTATGATGCCAAGTATTATCCCAATACCGTATTGAAGATATGAGAGATGTTATGCACTCCGACAAGTGTACTCAATGTACCATCTCACTGATGTGGTGGAAGGTTTACGTTCCAAAGAATACATCACATAGTAGGTCACTCATTGTTTATGGGGGCATGGGCTATAGAAGCGCGTATTTAGGACCACCTTCTTTGAATATATTTCCAATGTCACATCCCACCACTAACTGCTAGGACATACCAATTCATTTTGTTTTTCCGATAATGTTTCATCAATGTGATACAACACTGCAATAAGTTTAAGAAGAAGGTTTGAGCTGTTCCCCCACATGCATCTGCTCCATAAGGATTCCCTGGAGAGATCTGACTTAGAGAAGAGCTGTTCTTCAAATATGCAAGTTCTCATGTTTTCAAAATGGGCACAATAGATCACCAAGTGCTTCAATGTTTCCAATTCATTAGAGGAATTGCAAAAACATTTTCCAGTTGTAGCATTCACAATTTTGTTATCCCAATACTGTATTCTTTCTTTCATCTGGAGTTGGTTCAATTTGCAACGCATATACATTTTTGTTGCTTTCTCACAAGGAAATCGCAGGATATATATACATTGCTTTCTCTCCCCATTTCCTCCTATATTTAGCATATTCACAAAAGGCCTTGGATCTAACAAGTCGATCAGACAGTAAACACCGTTGATATGTATGGAATTTGCGTTTGCAACAAGGAAGTCTGGCCACTAATTCCTCCTTTGTTATTGTTACCATAATTGATTCTAACATTAAATTAATTTTATTCCTGAACTTTAACATCGAGTGGTGTTGGCCCTCCACAACCATTAGGTGAAGTTTCTTGTACATTGATTGTCTTTGGGGAGCCAACATTTTAGCGTAGTTGTTTAACAAGCCCCAGTGCCATTTTGCCGACAGGGATAACAATCCCAATTCATGTCATATCAAATCATTTGGAATTGAGAGCGCTAAACCCAATACTGTTTTCCACAATTTTCCCTGGAGGCAATCTAGGAATGGGTCCATCTCTGCTATACATATATCTAAACCATATAGACTAATCGGTTCAACTTTTAACAGGTAGAATTGGATTATAGGAAGCAAAGAGAATTTACAGAATTTATAAAGGATAATCTTCATTTGTGATGTCATTGGTTTAATTTTGTTAATCAGCGTCTCCTTCCACATTGCTGCTGAATACCTATCAATAAGGGTATATCCCAGATAACGTATAGACATAGTGTGGTTAATAGTTGCTTCATCAAGAGACCATGTAAATCTCAATGTACTCCTTCTTCCGTCAGCAAATGTTATGATAAAGGATTTGTTAGGATTTGCATGCAGATTATTGCTGCGGGCAAAGGTCGCAAACAAATTTAGTTTAGTCTGCAGGCCAAAGGGTGTCCTGTCAAAAAGCAACAAGTCATCAGCAAAACCAATCCAATTTAATACAAGTTTACCTAATTTAACCGGGTAAATAATGGATTGGTTCCAAGCCGCATCCAGATCTGATAAGTACAGATTAAAACGTACAGCTTCCAAGTTACAACCCTGTTTCAATCCAATCTCTGTATTAATTCTGTCAGTAAGAGCCTCTTTGTTAAGCCTTATTCTATAGTTTGTGTGCTTATGCAATAGTGCAACCATAGTAACCAAATGAATTGGAAAGCCGAGCTGTATCACTCTTTCCCAGAGCAACTCTCTTACTACTGTATCAAATGTGGCAGTCAAATCCAGGGCCGCCATATTAACAGGCCCTGTATTTGAGTGCTTGGTCTGATGTTGTAAATGTGCCAGGATCGTTGCATTAAGGGGGCACCCCATTGATATTTGGGACCCCACCTAATACCGTGACAAGATATTATTACGATCAGTGTGGCTCTGGGTCTCCTCTAATAATAATAAAGTGAAAACTTTGAAGGATGCGTCCATCAGAGCTATAGTTCTAAAATGTATAGGGTCACCTACTGTGCCTTTTTTGTAGATTGGAATTATATTAGCTGAGCACCAGGTCGGAGGGGATCAGCCCTGATTGATAGATGTTATCAAATTTGATTTTAAGGATCTTTGCCCACAATTCCAGATCAGATTTCAAAACGCAGGGCGGAATCCCATCAGGCCCTTTAGCTCTTGAGCCTTTTATCTTATTGATCGCATTTATGATATCGTCACAAGACCAGGGGGACTCCTTCAAGATTAGATTTCTAAAGTTCCTACAGCTGAGATTTTCAAAAGTGGATGGCAATCGATATTTACAAGTTACAAATGCTACCCATACGGAAGCTGATATAGAAGGTTCTTTATCACGCTCAAGGTCACCAGTAATGGTTCTAAGCATTGCCCATACCTATCTCGAGTCATTTTTCAATAGGGTATGCATCATGCGCTGGTTATCTACCATTGATTGACTATTGATAAGGAGGTCCCTTTTTAAAGTTTTCACTTTATTTTTATACGCTTGACTAATGGTTCTTATTTGTTTAAAATAGATCGTAGACAGGCCGGTGTCCAGCCAAAGGATCGAAAAAAAAAGGATCAAATGCCCTTTTTTTCGAATCCAAAAGGACCAGAAAAAAAGGGTTGAATTCTTTTTTTATTTATTTATATATTTTTTAGTTTGGGTATGCAAAAAAAGTTTTTGAAAAAAAGAAAATGGGGGTTGGGGTGGGAACCCCACCCTTTAAAAAAAAAAAAAATCTACCCTTTTTTTCGGTCCTTTTGGTGTCGAAAAAAAGGCATTCGATACTTTTGTTTTAGATCCTATCACCTATAACCAGACAGGCCAATATGTCATGCGAAGCAATCATATGCATTTATTCATTTTATTCTTTAATTGAATTATTGTCAAATTAAAGGTAGGTCTATGCAAAAGAGCCAGGGACCAAATCTTTTTTCCTTTTCCTTTGCCAAGCAATTAACATGGAAGTGTATTTGTGTCGCATTTCGTTGTTCTACTACTGGTCTTGAATTTTGATCAAGACTATCGTTACGATACCTGGATCAGACCTCATTCTACTTATTAACTTGTAGCAGATTGCTGGGTGCCATCTAACCGAGCTCTGGGGTCTATCCACTTCAAGAAGGGTAAAATTATGTTCAGTGTTAAATCGCTGATTTGGCAATTTCATTGTCAGTTGGATAGCCAGATGTGAATTTAGGCTATGGATTCACTTCCACAAATACTGAGGTAGACACAAGTAATCAATAAATAAACTTAAATTTTCCATGTATAGGAGTGAGCGTTCTAGCTGGAGGCACCATTTGGATGTCCCAGGCCATAATAAATTCTACCCATTTCTGCCCATTTCGGTTTGAGGTAGACCTATAATATGTCTGATATATATATATGTTACTTACTTGTAAGTTCTTTTCTCCAGCATTGTTATTTTACATGGATTCACAGGTGACCCTCCCTTCTACCCCTCTATGGCTCTTCAGTGGTTCCTACTGCCACAGCTACATGCACTCTTTAATCTGAAGATGGCAAGCAGGTGTGGGGCCAAGGAGGACAAACATCTTTGGTTGGAGCAGCAGGACCAAGGTGACAGCAATGGGCTAAATAAGTGACAAGCAGTTTTTTAGGCTTTAAAGCAAAACTGCTTTAATAATAGAGAAGATTCCCAGGCTGATGACAGGGAATATTCATAAGCATGTGAATCCATGTAAGATACCAATGCTGGAGAACAGGAGTTACAGGTAAGTAACTTGTTCCATCTACACTTTTTCAATTTGTCTTTACCCCACTGCAGAGGCACTGGTATGATTTGTGTGTCATTAGTGCAAGGTTTACAAATATGAATATTGCACCATGGCCCACCAGTGAGAAAGCTTGCTTAGTCAGAAGGAGCACAGGCTATCCCTTGTATTATCTATTGCACCCGCCAGAACATGGCACAGTAAAACAACGTTTTATTTTATGCCCATATGGTCCCCTATAGCATACACTATGTTCAGGCCTTACTGGGATGCTATCAGAGTATGGCTCCAGGTGGGGGAGGCTTGTTTGTTATTTCTCCCACGATTATCTGGTGTCTAAGCCTCCTCAACACCCAGAAACTCTGTAGCACATCTCAAGGCCACCATACACTCATATCCTTGCTTATAATTAAACCTACAACACTTTGCACTGCTTACTGACAAGATAATGAATCGGCCCATTGCAGACCGCTCCTTACTCTTTTCATGACCATTTTGGTCTAAACCCATACTAATGTACATGCAACCCAGCTAATGCTACCACCCCTTCCTCATGTTATCCTCCCCTTGCCTTTTCACCTTTGTCATCTGGTCTATATCTGGCTTTACACCCCGGTCCCTAATTCCCACTTACCTTTATCCTCATTTCCTTCTCACCCCACAGACTAAAGTCTGCTTTGCAACCTGGGTGGGTTCACAGTTCACCCACACGGACATGGTGTTGTCACTCTTAGACCTCTATGGTGGTGAGGTGCACAGTATAAAATCTAATTAGCATAACATAAGATACTCTGAGAGGCCAGCGCTTGATTCATTGTTCAATGTCGCCGTGTTCAAATAGTTTGTGGGAGCTGCTTCACAGGTTTCTGCCTGTGCACAGACCAGCACCAGCAGGGATCCTAACATTTGAAGTTTCTCTCTTGGAAGATGGCTTTCATCCTGGCCCTCATGCCCATGCAGAGTGTGTCAGACCTGCAGGCCCTTTCAGTGCAGGAATCATAGATTCTGTTGAGGCAAATTGGGGCTGAGGACAAACCCTTGCTTCATCACCAAGGAAGCAGCCTGGTATACTCATGTGAAACCCAGAGACTATAGCTACCACCATGCACCACACACCTCATGCCGCTATAATGGTTAGTGAATCCCGGGAAGCAGCACCTTCAGAGACCAAGGACAAGGACTATGAGTCTTCAACGCACCTAGGTCCAGGACCAAAAACCTGGTCTGGACCATAAAGAAAGAAATGGTTGCCCTGATAAATTGACTTTCCCCAAACATTCAGGAGCCAAATGGGAGACCAAACGCATGATTTTACAGGTGATGAATGAATGGATGGAGTTCGCATGGAGCTGCAGAATAAATAGGTGAAACCGGGGAACACTCACCCAAACATTTTGGACAGTCACTTACCCAATGCAGGAGGGGAACTGAGACCAAACTACCCCTGAAAACTACATCGACAGCTATATGAAAATGGAAGCTGCAAAGAGGGTGAAAGACTTCCAAGAAGAAGTTTTGGGTAAACAAAGCAGAGAAAAGTCTAGTGGGACAGTTGACCTGAGTGCCCAATGGAAGCTCATGGAAATTTCCAGACCAGAAGGGGAGGGCTATATAAACCCAGGACAGTCTGTTTTCTGGGAAAGGTGTTCGAGTGAGGTCAGTGAAGGTATAGGAGGACCAACTGACCAAAAAGGACAGTGCACCAGGTGGAAGAGGAGTTGGAAGGGCGTACTGGCATATTTGGAGAGAGTGAAGGTAAGGTTGTGGAATTGAGAGAGCAATTTTGTATTATGTCTGTATGGGAGTACGTCGGAGAGAGTGGGAGGAGGATCGTCTAAACAAGAGGAGTGAAAGGAATAGAAAGATCAGGAGGGGGAGGAGAGCAGGGGTGAGAGGACAATTGAGACAGACAAAGAGCAGAGAGTGGTGGATGGAAGAGTGAGAATAAGAACTGAGGCTAGCAGCAAGAGGAAGGTTACAGCAAGACGATCAAGGTACCCTATTAGGAAGATTTTCTTTTTGAAGCTTTCCTTCCATATTCATCTATGGAACCGCTGCACGTTTTTGCTTTTGTTTGCAACCTGTACTGAAGGCCAGTAAAGCCTTTTTGCTTTACTTAACTTGCTTAGCTCATTTATTTTGGGGACACCATACCTATGGCTGTCGGTGCTGCAGGGGGACTCTGGCCCCCATTACAAATTCCTTGTTTGTTTTACACTGCACACATCGCCTTATCTTTGTATCCCTTTCTCTTTTGTTTTATTTAACAATTCTCTACCATTGGAACTCTCATGGATTCACATGTTCATTGAATATTCCTCGTCGCCAGGCTGGGAATCCTCTGTAATATTAAAGCAGTTTACTTTTAGGTTTTGAAACTGACTGCTTGTCACTTTAGTATTCATGTTACATTGGGTCATACTGCCCACAGCCAATCAGACTGGCTCCACCCCTGGTAACCATCTTCAGATTTATTTACAGCCGGTTAAGGGTTGGGAGTCCTAGATTTTTCTCTTCAGAAATTGGACTTTTAACAATCTATTTATGATCACGTCTTTCTTCAACATCTTGTGGCTTGGTGCTGCATCGCTTCCCCCCCTACGGTAATCCGTTACTGGTGAAGGTTTTGGTCCTTTCCACCACTGACAGAGTTTCAATCCCATCTGAGGCCTTTGTTAGTCCGCGACATGGCCGACACGAGGAAGAAAAGCCTTTTTAAGGCCTGTTCCACATGTAAACTCAAGAACGTCTACATCGAAGATTTTCATGAGAAGTGTCTGTACTGCGGATATCCGGACCATGACTTAAATAGCTGTTTCATCAGCCAGTTGTTCTCATCCAAGACGCGCAAGGACCGCAGCTGCAGGTTAGTGGCCTGGTTGGATGAGGGTGCCAGGGCCTCTGACTCTGCCTCTCGCAAGGACCACCACCGCAGGTTAGTGGCCTAGTTGAATGAGGGTGCTGGGGCCTATGACTCGGCCTCTGTCCACAGTTATTCCTCTGCCAGGCATAGCAGACCCCTAGTTTTTACTCCCTCTTCAAAGAGGTTGTGGTTCCATGAGGAATCTTCCCGGGGAAGAGAGCAAAGAAGGGACATGTGTCTCATGCTCTGGCTGCTCCACCGTCAACCATCTTGTTAATGATCCAGTCTACGCCTACGGTCACCTCATTGACCGTTCAGTGCCTAAGGCACTTGTATCTACAGGTACATTATCTAAGCACTAGTTCACGAATTCCATACTCTTGACAACAACAACCCTGTCGACAACCCCTAGTCCCTATATACCGCTGAAAAACCCTTGACCCTCTATGGCTCGTCTTGAGCAACTGCTACAGCATGGTGAGGAATTGGACATTGAGCCTCTGGACGCTATTTGCTTCGGACTATGAGGAAGAACAAGAAGCTGCTGCCCACCTCTTCCCAGCATGCCTCCATGAGCGCCTCCAAAACAAGGCATTCTTACACCTAAGGGCCTATTGAAGCTCCTACTACTCAACCTCCTATAGTGGTGCAACCTTCTCCAAATTGCTTCCTCTCGTGACCTGCTCGCCAGAGACAGCGGGTCAGTGCTACGCCATGAGCCAGCGTCCCTTGGCTTGAAAGCTTGACTCCTGCAGCCCTAGAATTTGGAAGCATCCAGCTGCCTCCAAAATGCAAACAGATTATGGCCAGGGCTAGAGCATCCCCTTTACGCTATACTGCTATAAGAACAAATGGAAACGTTTTACCACATGGTGTGAAAACCTGTTACACATCCGAGCCGCTCAAATTTTGCCATATCTGCTATCTTTAGCAAAAGCAGTTTTGGCACAATAATCTACCAAAGTGCATTTTGCAGCCATTTCCTGCTACACGCATACTTGCCAGTCTTCCTTCTTGTTGCAGGGGCTAATAAAGGAATTCCTCATTGTACTGTTCCATGCATTCCCCCCTATTCGAGCCCCAGCTCCAGCTTGGGAACTTAATGTGGTCCTCTCAAAACTAATGGGCCCCCCTTTTTGAGCCTCTACACAGAGCTCTGTTGACATTTCTCTCCTAGAAGACGGCATTCAGCTAGACGCGTAGGTGAACTGCAAGCGTTATCTTGTAAGCCTTCTTACTTGACTTCTCACCAATCGAAAGTGGTTCTCGGACAAACCCTCCCTTCATGCCAAAAGTTCCCTCAGCTTTCCATCTAAATGAACCACTAATGCTGCCCGTGACCTTTGCCTCTCCTTAGTCTCCAGCAGAGCGAGTCTTGCACTCTCTCGATGTCACACAAGCCCTTAAGTTTTATGTGGCTCGCACAAAGGGTTCTGCAAGTCATCACAGTTGCTGGTTGCCTCTGGACCAGTCAGTAAGGGACAAGCCCTGGCAAAATCTTCCATTTTAAAATGGCTGTCAGCGTGCATTTTACACTGCCATCATATGGCCAACAGCCCCCATCCAGAAAGACCAAGAGCGCACTCAATAAGAGCCTTGGCTTCTACTACAGCCTTCTGTCAGGTGTTCCCCTGCTTGAAGTCTGCAGGGCTGCCACGTGGAGGTCTGTCCATACCTTCACTAGGTTCTACTGCGTTGCTAGGGATTCGAGGTAAGAGTGCCAGGGTGGCCATGCAGTGCTCCTGAACCTGGTCGCATGAGGCAAGTGTTCGAGAGGTGAGTTAATTGCCTCTGTAAAGCTATTTCTTTGCCCATTGGTTGTGTGTATGTACTACTGCATAATCTTATTCAAAGAGCATGTGAATCCACGAAAGATCCAGTGCTGGAGAAGGAATAATTTGCTTACCTGTAACAAATGTTCTCCAGCATTGGTATCTTTCATGGATTCAAATGCGACCCCCCCCCCCCTCCTAGTCCTCTCTGGGTCTTCTTGGTTCTTACTGCCAGATTATGTGCAATGTCAAATCTGAAGATTTGGTGGACACCAGGGATGGAGCTATAGATTACTAAAGTGACAATCAATTTTCAAATTTAAATATAAACTGCTTTACTATTGGCAATGATTCCCATCCTGACGATGGGGAATATTCAATGAACATGTGAATCCATGAAAGTTACCAATGTTGGAGAACAGGAGTTACAGGTAAG
Source organism: Ambystoma mexicanum (assembly GCF_040938575.1). Classification (NCBI taxonomy): domain Eukaryota; kingdom Metazoa; phylum Chordata; class Amphibia; order Caudata; family Ambystomatidae; genus Ambystoma; species Ambystoma mexicanum. The sequence goes on from NC_090935.1 coordinate 942,300,868, forward strand.
TAACGTATTCCTTCTGTTACATACTGTTACTTGCATGATGTGTCTACGGCGGGCTGGTACCAGCAGAGATTTTTCAGCAGTTTTTTTTACTTTCCTCACGTGCACTTTTGCATTTGACCGCAAAATGCCTTTTTAGATTACCATACACTCTAAAATAGCTGTGCCACATGATCTTGCCTTGTCTTTTGGTCATCTTGTATTTTGGCCTTCTTCGTGCCCTCTCAGAACTGAATATTTCATATTAGGCCAGCCCTTTCCTGGGCAAAGCTGCGGTATTTGTCTGTCGTGTCCCAGTCTGCATCCTGATCAGAATGTGTTAGTTGCTGGATAGATGTGATGTCCAGAGGTTGTCCATGATTGGACAGCCCGAGCCAATTTAAATGGTGCATATCCTTACTATTGGTGGGCTCAGGGGTGGCTCCAGCTCAAATTTAGGATACAAGGACTCCTGCAGCCATTCTTCACGTCGTTGGAGCTGAAGACCCCCTTAGAAGATGAGCATCATGCTAAAGACCTGTCGATCATCATCGCAGCCAACCAGCATTACCTTCAACAACTATTCATTTGATGCTCTGCTCCTTTGTCTGATCTCCTGAAGGCAGTGCTTCAATCCTTGGACCGGTGGGAACAACCAATCTCAATTTCTTCTCGGGGATCCTGCTCTTGGAAACCTTCAGAATTTGTTCTGAGACCATTCAGTCGACCGAGCACCTTCTTGCATAGGTCACCTTCCTGAGTTCAGACTTTGGACTCTGTAGACCCTCAACTCGTGAGCAAGATGCCTTCCCCTGCATTTGGAGCTCTCCAGCATGACTAAGGGCTTTTCAGGACCAGCGTCTTTGTCTCTGCCATGGGAGGTAGTCTTCCATAGCCTGATCGCGATGTTCATTGCCGTCTCCTGCCATCGTGGTCTCCTGCGGGTCCACCGTGGTCATCCGCATTGTGGTGGTCTCCTCTTCATTGTACCTGAGTCGTCCAGCTATCCTGTCTCAGGAACCGTCTCACCAGAACTTGGAAACACTGACTAGCTACACCTAAATCCTGACGCCGAAAGTGACCTCTACACCAGCAATCCACAGACCCTCCCAACGGTTCCAAGACACCAGTGGGATTTGGGGTTGAATGTCTGAAGCGGAAATGTTCGAGGGAGAAAAGACTGAATCTTCAGCCTTTTTCTCCCCTGAACATTACCAACTTACCCAAACCCCTACCCACACCCCCAACACACCCCTACCCTACTTACTTTGCATTCTGCCTCGCTCTGTCCCTGCAACGCCTGTTCCCTCTCACTTCTGTGATCGGGAACCGGCGCTGCAGGGTCCTTTCCTTTTATTTTTTATTTGTTTTGGTCAGGTCAGCTGCGGGGGTGTCCTCCACAATCCCTGCTCACTGTACTGTATGGTATACAGTATGCCCCAGCAGCCTTTTTTTGGGGGCGGGGGAAAGGACTGTGGGACAGCTACGGGGGACACCCCCACTCACAGCCCTAGACCGAGTTGAAAAGACCTACCCAACCAAAAGTCGACCTTTTAGAAGGTCAAATATTTGGTAGTGCCTTCTTTAGGACTTTTGGTTGGGTAGGTCTTTTCAACTGTCTTTTTGGCCAAAACCGGTAAGTGGGCCTAGTGGATTCAGAAGCCTCAGAAGTAGTTGCTGACGGCATCGGAGTACAAGGGTGAGTTTACATACCTGTTTCTACCCCGCATACTTTCATAGGGTTTAGTGGGCACAAAATCCTAACGCTACCGCTCCCATCCCTGGTCCTGATCGGTAGAGTTGTGGCCAAGGATCCCCCCCCCCCCTTTGCCTAAGGAGGTGGGATTGGGACCGGACCTCTAAAGAAGTTTGCTTGATTGGTTCTTCACTACTTGAAACGCTTACACCTAAGTGTTATGTCCTTAGATCCTACTGAACGTAAACGCGGAATATGATGGAGCAATCTTACAACGTTGGTACGATTCAAGATTAGTTTAAGATTAGTTTATCTCGTGACTCCACACTCTCCAACATCAATTTAATCGTTAAGGTGTGGGGCGTAGAGCGCACAGCTGCTTGCCCTTTAGTGCAGATCATTCTTTCTTCTAGCACTAATGGCTGGAGCTGGGGCACAATTACTGTGCCCACAGTGAATGCAGGTAGAGAGCACACCCTGGGTCACCATTACTCAGACCTCGACTGGCTGCAGACCGAGGGCTTGAATTAGACTTAAAACTGTCCTTTTCCATTGGTGCATTCTTCATTGGAGGGTGACTTTGTAGAACACTGGATAACTTCTCTCTTTTTTCTTTTTGGAGGACAAAAGGCAGTGGATTTAGAGCTTGGAGGTGCGTGTCCCGGTACCTTTAACTTTCTGTGCTGGTCATCTAGTCACCTGACTGCACACCTGGTACTTAAGGCCGCCTCCCACGCCCTTGTGGCGCTAAGCCCTGAGGTGCAAAGGGCTGTAATCTCACTGTTTGGCGAGTGGGCGACGTGGTCTAGTTGATCTATTTCCAGATTTCCATACTGCGGCCCAAAGGAATCCATTCAAATGGATGGTCCACCGCAAACATCAAGGACAAGAGTGCAATTAAAACGCTTGGGTAAGCAAGAGGAGACTCAAACAAAACGTAAAAGACAAACTCTGGTGAGCCACTATACCTCGGGTAGCTTCGCACTGGATTTAAGTATGGGAGTGTAGCACATGTGACCCCCAAGCTGTTATTGTTGATGAGGTCTCGGGATGTGCGATCGGCGATGTGCGATCGAGTGCACACGTGACTTTGCAGGAGGTTAGGGATGGGAGTGATGCGGCGCTCCCGAGGGGTATGGAACACCTGGAAATCAGTGGCTGCAACACTGTATTTACCGCCGAAGTGGGAGCCGAGGGGTGTTCCCCGGTGGTTCCCGGAGTGTTCACCGCAACGTGAGGATGGAGCGGCTGCTTTGGTCTCCCTGCCGTCGGAGTGGCCTGGGAGTGTGGGGGCGGAGCCAGTCACCTGTGTGGCGCTGCGTGATGACGTGGCGGAGCAGTCCTCAAAGGGGGAGGCTGCAGCCCCAGTCGAGAGGTGGGCTCCTCACAGAGCTTGGCGGAACCGTGCTGCGACAGCTGCTTGGAGTTGGCCACCGTCCAGCAGGGTCTGCACGCAGGCCTTCATTCTGTGCCGGTCAGTGAAACCGCAAATGAAGAATGCGTAAACGGGCGAACGCATGTAAGCCAGGTAAGCTCCAGTGATTTGCGAGCAACTTTGGAGGTTCCGGATCGCCATGAGACAGGCGACTCCGGGCATGTTGAGGGAGAGGTGTTCACCGCTGTGCCCACGGTGAATGCAGGTAGAGAGCACACCCTGGTTAGCACAGAGGATAGACCAGTAGTGTCTCTTGAAATGGTGGTGCCGGAGTACACTTCAGATCAGCCATGTGGTGTAGGTGTACAGATGATTTCAGGAGGGGGATGTTATGCTGAGCGAAGGAACTCCTTAGAGGTGGTCTCATCTGTCCTGCAAAACCTAATTGAGCTGAACAAAGCTCGTGCTGATAAACTAATGCCAGATTCCATTCCGGAACTAAGTGGGGCGCATAAAATACCTCAGAAGAGACAGTGGCATGAGTTAACGGACACAAACTGTGATACTTGCGGTGTTGGTTTCTACAAGCGTGCTAGAACAGCAGAGGCTGAGACATCTGAGGAGTCCTCCCAGTCTTCTGTGGGAAAAGTGGCTGAATCCCAGAAAAGGCTGGCTAACCCTCCCAATGAAGGCCAGGGTATAAGGATGAGTCGACCAAACCAGCGGCCGCGTAAATCACATAGTGAGGATTCAACAGATGACTCTTCATCAGAAGACTCTTCTCTTGTGGAACGTCCGTTTCCTAAAATACGACAGAAGCGTTATGCCTCAAGGTATGCTGCACAGGAGTCAACGTCAAAAGACAATGGGAGCGAGGCAGCACCTTGTGTGCATGTTCCCACTAACGAGTTATTTTCATCACTGACCGCCGCCATGGCAATATCACTAACACAGTTTACAAAATTGTATGAAGCAATAAACGACAATGTGAAAGATCTGTCAGCACTAATTGCACTCATGAACTCAAAGGTATTGCAATTAGAAGCTTTGCATAATGGTCAGAGAAATGTGCAAGAAAACGTCAACCAGAAACTGTTGATTGGCCTCGCTGCAGTCAAGGAAGCAAAACACGACATGATAGATAAGAAATTATTTGCAGAAGTGGCAAGGGAAGCGCTTGCTCTCTTTCACAAGCCACATAGCAAAATAGGTGGCAACCCACCAGGAAGCTGTGCAGTTCTGCCGATGCCACGGTCTGAGCAGTCGGCGGCCCTCGACTTACCGCAAGAGTGTTTCAGCTGCAGAGTTAGTAGCATCTGAAAGGCAAACTAGCCAGCATGATCTGATCCAGGATGCAAAGATCGTAAGTACAAAAAATTCACTCGAGTGGTCAAGTGAGCCCCCTGAAATAGTAGACAAGGGGATTCACCAACAGGTGGCAAGCGAGGTAGTTGAGCCACGGGCAGATGGTGCCCAGGTCAATGAATGTAGCGAACCTGATAGCACGCTAGTGACCTCTTTTCACTCTGCGTTCTTACAAGCAAGAAGTGCAGAAAATTTGTGTCAAACAGGCTGCCAAAGTGCATCAGGGTCAAGTTTGCCGCTGCCTGTGCCCGAAGTGTGTACAGGTCTTACAACAGATGCTGCCGAGGGGCCAAAATCTGCGGCCTTGTTTCCCATCTTTGGCAGTACTGATGCTGCCCCTCAAGTAAATGTGGAAAGTAAGAGAGCTAAACCCCGACAAGCCAAGAAGCAAAAAAAACATGCAGAGTCGTAAGTTGAACAAACAAAGAGGTGCCCGCAAATTTCTACGCAATATTAATGTGCTGCAGATAGTGGATACTCGCGTGAATCCTGACACAAATAGGGATCAAGGCAGCAAAGTATGCCCAGAATCGATGCCCAGCTCTTCGCAAGTAGGTGTCAGGCAGATGACTGAAGATGAGAAGGTGGTCCAGGACGAGTTGATGAATTTGTCGGTCTACGATGATGGCGAAGACATTGTAGGCTGCTCAGCGCAGAGTGGGATTACTGTTCCTTGTAATCAGAAGGTGGCGCTGAAGGGACAGAACGTAGATGTGGCTATAATGAATCCAACCTCGTGAAATCCATCAGAGAGACCTGACCAGTCGAGCAAAGTACCTGGAGTGGAGCATGGAAGAAGCTGCATTATAATCTTGCCTGAAGTGGTGGGGATAAAGGAAGACCAGACTGTCTGTCTGAGTCCGGTGTTTTACACCTTACAGGAAAAAAGAGAGAAGTTATACAGTGTTCTACAAAGTCACCCTCCAATGAAGAATGCACCAATGGAAAAGGACAGTTTTAAGTTTAATTCAAGCCCTCGGTCTGCAGCCAGTCGAGGTCTGAGTAATGGTGCCCCAGCTCAGCCATTCGTGCTAGAAGAACGAATGATCTGCACTAAAGGGCAAGCAGCTGTGCGCTCTACGCCCCACGCCTTAACGATTAAATTGATGTTGGAGAGAGTGGAGTTACGAGATAAACTAATCTTGAATCGTACCAACGTTGTAAGATTGCTCCATCATATTCTGCGTTTACGTTCAGTAGGATCTAAGGACATAAAAATTGTGGAATTCCCCGATGAATTGTGCCATGACTAGGTTATTCTACACATTGAATCCAATAATATCGCCAACGCAGTCTTGGAGGCAGGGGAAGACCTTCTGTCCATGGGCTTTGACATTTACAAAATGATAGAAAAGGTCCTTGAGAAAAAATGCGAAAACATTGGTGCCATAGGAACCAGGTTAATACCACAAGAGGACTTCCAGTACACAACAACGAGGAACCAGTAAACAGAGAGTAGAAGATCAATCTCGTCAGTGCAAAATAGTAGAATGGACTTAGGTCCCAAGAGGGTACAACCGTGTGGCGAGGCTAACAAGAGATTGGAGTCTGATCAAGAAGTGAGTGTCAAACTGAGGCCCCTCGACAAAATTCAAATTACATTTAATAATGGAAGCCGCCTGGACGAAAGTGTGCCTAGTGCAGGAGTTGTCCCGGGGAAATCTGAAAACACACAGGATTGGAAATGGCTGGCCAAATCATTGAATGAAAAAGCACAAAGCTAATGTCCACTGAGTGGAAATTCACAAATGTGCACGTTTGCGTCATGGAACACTCGAGGCTTTCTTCATTTGTTAAACACCGATTGGCTGCAAGATTTACATCTGGTCTGCCTCCAAGAAACATGGATGAGTGAGATGCCAGTCACCTCGGAGTACGAATGTGCCTTAAATCCAGCAATCAAGGCAGTGAAGGGGCGCCCAATGGCCGGCTTGTTAACCATGATTAAATGGTCATCGGGTTACCGCCTGTTAAAATCAACTAACTTTACTCCTTATATTCAAGTTCCGGAGATTGGCAAAAAGAACTACATAGGGAGGGAAACAGAAGTAATTCAAGTGATCAATCTGTACTGGAACCATCAACGTACGGGAACCTACCCCTTCATCGACCAACTAACGACGATCATCGACAACTTGCTGGGCTTGAATAAAAGAGGTGGAATCATTGTTTGTGGCGATTTAAATATTGATTTCACCAAGTCTGTTAACCCGGAGAAAGCCCAACTTGCGAAAGATTGGTTGGAAGAGCTAAATGCAAGAGGTTTTACAATGTTGAATGGAAACACGCAAGGCGATATCCCGGCGAGAGCAACGTGGCACCGAGAATGTCAAGCGTCAACTATTGACTACATTTTTACAACTAATGACCTGCATGCCAGGATAACCTCTTTCAAAATTGTACCCATGAAAAACAGTGACCACGATATGTTGCAGTTAAAACTTCAAGTCGCTGACACTGACCAAGCTTGCAAGTGGGTACCCAAGGTGTTGGCTCAATCAAATCGCCTAAGATTAAGACTGCAGGAACATGAGGTGTTAACGCTCTATAATCAATTTAAGGGCCTGCCGGAGGAGTTAGAATACGCCTCATTACTGCAACAATTTAAGGCCAAAAACATTGGTCTGAAACAATTGTCGTTCCAGAAGACTCGCCACTTTGATCTATCAGTGATGCAACGTAAGCATTTGATGCGTGCCGAGATATGACGAAATAACCAAGGCCCGGTGATGGAATGGAAGCCGAAAAATAGAGCTACTAAGCAAGGCTATAAGAACTGGTTAAAAAGTCATAAATACCAACTTCACCAAAATGATGCTGAGGCTATGATGAAAACCTTCTCGAACAAGAACAGCGGTGAGTTTTGGCGCCTAATTAACAGATTGGAAACATCACAAGAAGCTCTACAAAGATGCTTGGTCTCCGAGGTAGAGTGGGTTAAACACTTTACGACCCTATATAACAAAAACTCGACCAATGAACCCTTAAAGGTGGCGAAGTCTTCATCATGGGAGTTGCACTTCTCAAAAGAGGAAATTCGTGAAATTATTGTGAAAGCAAAAAACTCTAGGGCTCCTGAACTCGACGGGTTAACGAATTTCACAATTAAGCAACTGCCAGATCTCTGAGCAGACTTGTGCCTTGACTTGTTTGAGAAAATAAATTTGCAGCAGCAAACACCAGCGTCTTGGAAAACGGGGATAATTGTCCCAATTTTTAAGAAAGGTGACAGAACATCTCCCAAAAACTACCGGCCAATAGCCCTGCTAGACGTCTTAGGCAAGATCTATGCTTCAGTCCTACAAAAAAAACGAATTACCTGGGCCCATTCTGCAAACAGAATCGACGAAAGACAAGCAGGTTTTGTAAAATATGTGGGCTGTTCCTTGAACCTACTTATTTTAAACCTGCTAAAGATGGAAGCGCTACGAATGAACACTGCAGTTTATCTTGCCTTTGTGGACTTCTCTTGCGCTTTTGACATGGTTGATAGAGAGTTGCTATGGCATAAGTTAAGATTGTGGGGCTGCCCTGTTGAGTTGCTGGAGGCTATCAAAGAGCTACATACAGATACGTCAATTTCTATCCGCCTGGATCAAACGGGTACCCTGTCGTCGCAGATTCTGACACATAAGGGGGTGAAACAGGGATGCCCGTTGGCTGCAGCAATATTCAGTTTATTTATCTCACACATCGGCGAGTCGATAAACGCGGTGCAGTCTTTTCCACCTAAGCTCCACCTTTCCAAGATAAGTTGGATTCTATACGCTGATGACTTAGTTATTTTAGACGGAACCCCGATTGGGTTACAAAGAAAATTGGAAGCAGTCCAGGAGTATGTGGCTATGAACAACCTGAAAATCAACGTAGCTAAGAGCGAAATTCTGGTGATGCACAACATGAGGAATAAACAAAAGGCAAAAGGTCTGGAGTTCGCATGGAGGTTGGGTCCCGAGACGCTTCGATTACAAATAGTGTAAAGTATCTGGGTATGACATTAAATGCCAGCATTTGCGACGCTCCCTGGGTGCATGATTCAAAAGGGAAATGCGGTCAACTTGCAAACCAGGCACTAATTCTTCATAAAAAGTTTGGTAAATTCTCCTTGCAACCTTTGAGAAATGTTTACGAACTGAAAGTTGCACCAATACTAACATTCGTTGCAGATAATGCTTTGGGATGTTCATCTAACCATTGGTCTTCGTTAGAACATGTGTTGTGGACCAAAGCCTTAAGTCTTCCTCCAGGTATTCCAACTGCGTGTATAAGATATGAACTGGCTTTGATCTCTTTGCACGCACGGATTAGTTGGAATTTACTGGCACTATATCAAAAAACGAGACCTGAAGAGGGAATTCTGCAATTTCGTGTATCACACAATGTACCATCCGATGGAAGTGATATTGCTTCCTTGTGGGTAAAACGTTGTAAAGATCTACTGCTGGAATATGATATCAGTGTGGAAACACTCCAAACAAACCCCTTAGCTGCAAAAACCAAGATTTGGCGAACAGATTGGGAAGTAACATGTAATGAAAGATCTGCCGCCAGAGCTATGCGAAATTCCCCGGTTGAGTCTAGAGGATTTAATGTGCTACAAAATTACCAGCAGCGATTTCCGAATCCTGGAGACTGTTTCTGTTGTTTCGTTTAAACGCTCTACAAACCAAGGATCAGTCCAGTCATTGTGCGTGTAATGCAGACATAAATCTCTGGTGCAGATTCTGTAAGAGCGGATCGGAATCGCTTAAACATCTGGTTTTGTTTTGCCCAAAATTGAGGGATGAGCGAACTGTCCACTTGGCACGCTGGAATGAAGACCATCCGGCACTGGAGGCGGACGACTGGTGGGGGCGAATGTGGAATGGCACCAATACGAAGCTAATATTGCCCTCGACATCTTTTTTAGCATGTATTGAAGAAAAGCTAAAGGCCTGGCAAGAAAAATAGGAAGTGAGACTGAGGCGTAAATAGGATGACCAGGATCGTTTAAATGAATCGGCCTAAGAAGATGGGGTGGTGTGGTAAAGAACGTGTGTGATGTGGATTGGGGATTTGTTTATTTGTCATTCGTGTAACATTTTAAAGGTTTGTGTTTTAAACCAATAGAATTAAAGAAAAAAAAAGAAAAAAAAATGTTGGCTTTGCCAACCCTTGTTATGCCATCTTAAAAGCTTCCTAGCACTCTACAAAGGACTAGCTTTGGGGTTTATGACTTTACGGGCACGAGGCCCATCTCCTTTATTAGGGAAGGACTTTTTAAGTATAGGGCATTATTTTTATACAGCATTGCAATTGTGCTGGTTCATTTCTTACCTTTGTTTTGTTCTCTTGCTTTATTACATTACATTGTTCTATTATCTGATCCAACTGTTTGAAAAGATGTGGTGCTCTTTAGCAAGGTAGATGTACATAATTTGATAGTGTATGTTTGGTATTTTTACTCGCCTTTAATTTTCATGTATATAAGGTTGTTCAAGACTTAATAATTCCAGTTAGGTTGAAATTATAAAAACAGTAATTTAATTAAGAGTGCTCTGTGAGGAGGCCAAAATAAAACGGGAAGAACTCAGTCACTTAGAGCATGACCAGATAGTGCGCAGGCTCCATCTACTGAAACAAAAATTTTATGAAAAAGGACATAAAGCCGACGCACTACTGGCAGCTAGACTTAGGCTTCAACGGGCAGAACGTAGGGTAACAGAGATAACACACGCTGACCCTACTCAGGAGCAACCCAAACCCTCTATTCCTGAATTATTTGCTGACTTTTATGAATCCCTTTACACCTACGAAAATGATCCTAACTCCAGTGAGATAGACAATTACCTGGCCGACATCGGTCTCCCCATGGTTGCACCCACGGACTCGGCCCTCCTCGAATCCCTCATAACAGAGGAAGAAATACAAGGAGCGATCAATAGACTAACGCTAGGCAAATCCCCTGGCGAAGACGGATACACAGCCAGCTTCTATAAAACCTTCAGCACCCTCCTTACTCCATTCCTAGCCGAGTTGTTCAATGAAATTCTTGAATCGGGGGTTGCCCCAGACTCTTTCGTCGTTGCACTTATAACGGTCATCCCCAATTAAGGCAGAGATCCCAAGAAATGTGGATCGTATCGCCGCATATCCTTACTTAATTTGGACGCCAAAATTTACACGAGGGTACTTGCCGCCAAATTGGAGACCCATATGACCTACCTTATCCACCCCGACCAGGTCGGATTTATAATTGGGCGACAAGGAGCAGATACTATGAGGAAGACGCTCCATTTAATTTCTGCCTCCCAAACTAGGTGCGACGACCCCGCATTACTCTCCATAGACGCTGAAAAAGCCTTTGATAGAGTAGAATGCGGCTTCCTAGCCGCAGTCCTCCGCACAGTGGGGATAGGACCAAAACTCAGAAGGGGTATACAGGCAGTCTATACCTCACCTAAAGCATCAGTAGCCGTTAACGGAGGGTACTCGAAGTGGTTCGAGCTCAAACGCGGTACCCGGCAGGGATGCCCACTCTCGGCCATTCTTTTCGCCTTATCGGTTGAACCCCTGGCCCAAAAGTTGAGCGAGGACACCCAAGTAGAGGGCATGCGGCTGGGGCAAGTGGAATATAAGGTGGCGCTGTACGCCGATGACTTACTCCTCCACGTGACTAACCCCAACGCATCCATCCCCAGAGCACTCAACCTCCTAGATGAATACGGCCGCATATCGGGGTTTAAAGTTAATAAAGCCAAATCCATACTTTTCCCTCCCCAGGGGTCAGTAGAAACGAACAATGATAAATATCAGCCCTTAGGCCTCACGATAGAACAGCATAAACTAAAGTATCTAGGGATATATGTCACAAGATCATTGCGTGAGCTTTACAATGCTAACTTCCCGGCACTTCTCAAAGTTCCACGCGGGCTTTGCCCGGTGGAACAAACTGACCATATCCTGGCTAGGACGCCTTAACGCAATAAAAATGACCTGCCTTCCAAGATTTCTATACCCTTTTCAAATGCTCCCTATCCAGATGCCGCAACACTTTTTCATGGAGGTCAAGAAGGCAATTATGAGATTTCTATGGCAGGGGAAGAGGGCTAGGATCGCATACTCTAACCTGATACTGCCTAAAGACAAAGGCGGGGTAGGCCTCCCTGACATTCAAAAATATTATGAGGCGGCCCAACTGCGGGTGCTCATCCCCCATCTCCGCAACCAAAAATTGCCCCAATGGATTGCCATGGATAACCACTACTTGTCCCCGGCAACAGTTTGAGTGGCTATGGTCCCCTAGGAGGAGGGTGTTGCAGAGAACTAAAGCGCACCCGATGTTCAAAACCATATGGGATATATGGCGGGAAGGCAAAGATCACCACGTGGCCGTCACCACTGAGCCACCTGTGGTCCCCGGCATCAATGACCAGATTCCCAATGTGGAGAGATTCCAGTCCTGGTACGAAGCAGGTCTAGAGAGGGTGGGGCAACTCCTTAAGGAAGATTCATTCATCTTGCTTCCTGAGCTGGAGGAAGCACTGGGAGTGGGTACACTGTCCGTGTTCCACTTCCTACAGATTAAGGGTGTCTTGACGAAACCCGAGTGGAAGGACAAACTAAGAAGGGAACTCACTCCGTTTGAAACCATATTGGATTCCAGAACAGAATCGAAAGGTTTAATTGCAGCCCTATATAAGGTACTAATAGAAGCAGGTGAGGGCTCCACGGAACCCCTCAGGCAGCGATGGGAAAAAGACATAGGGAACGACATCGACCCAGAACACTGGGACAGGATATGTCGAGCAGCACCCAAAGTCTCGATCTCGTGTCAATATAAATTATATGCAAGAGATAAATGAATTGTTGGAAAATACTGCTACGTCACAGTGGGGTTAATTTTGTGCCGAAAGTTCGTAAGGTTAATGTTGAAAATGTGTGATTGGATTATCAAAGAATGTCCTTTCCGACGATACAAATACATATGTCAGTTAATTTTCTGTGTAATGCTGTTATCTTTTATGCAACAATCTCTAATAAAAACACATTTTTTTAAAAAAAGAGTGCTCTGTGGGTTCTTATCTGAACCCTTCACCACCCCACACCAAGCCTTACTGCTCAGTCACACTACCATGATAGTTTGGCTAGAGAGTCATGGCTTTTCCTGTTCATCAGGGTAGGGTGGCCAGGGTTGATTCTGAAAATCAATTTGAGCAGATCCCTGTTTTGGTCACTTAGAAAATGCCGGAGGGAGATAGATAAGGGTACTGACTTTTGGCCTCCACATAGCAGGGCAAGCCTAGAAAGTAGGGAAAACCCAGTCAATAGTGAACCATTACAACAGCAAGTATTTTGACTGTATGGAGCCTGGATTAGGGAGGTGGGAGCCCCTTACATGTTTTACAGGTTGGGTACAAGCATATACAGGTACCACCCCTAGAATCGGAGCCCCAATTGCTTTATTTGTATGTTTTATTTTAATAAACATTGAAAATGTACTGATACTGTCACGTGAGTATTTGACAACCATGTCATTATTATCTAAGTGAAGTGATTTAATGTTATTTGTCAAAATTGAATTTTAGTTACTCTATTTACTGTCTAGGGCATGTCTCTCGTGCTACTGAAATATTCTGTATGTGTGCTAAGAGATGTTATGAAGAATCAAGCTTCATTGAACAGCATTTGGAGACTGGTAGTTGTGCTTTGATAGAAGTCTATGATAAATGTGTTCTGTGTTGGTAACCAATTTGTCCAGATAGCACACTACACACGTGTCCTTTTGGAATAGCTACATACAGTCCAAATGTACATACAGTCCTTGCTCGTTTGATTGTCAAATTAATATTGACCTAAAAGGTTTGTTGCAGATTGCATTCCCATCGATGATGGCATCTGCGCTGTAATGGGTAGCATCATGAACAGTGTAGCACAGTGAGCGAGTTATAGGAACTATAACTGGTGAATTTTGGGGTGTTTGTTTTCTTGCACTGCAACCATAACATCCCTGTAGCAACGTTTTTTCACTCATATTGGATAGGTTTTTGATACAGCAACTTAACCAAAACGTCCCATTCACAAAGGTTGTTCTTTAATATAGATTATATAGATCTGTACCGTTACATAGCTAAGACACATCCAGTGGCATTGGCCCGTTGATGTTGTGAGATAGTCTGGGGCAGCACCAGTGGCCCTAATGGCTATTTAAAGTTTGCCGGTTCGAGGCTCATTGTGGAGTTATTTCAATAGGTGAACATTCTGTGGGAGTAAAATCTACTCATCAGAAAGAACATGACTTGTAAGTAATTTGTTCATCTGGTATAATTTCCATGTTGTCATGACTGCATTTTATTTAATTAAATTAGACATTTATATAACTCAAACCTAAACCCAAAGGAGATTGTTTGCTTACACGACAGGGGAGAAAAGTAGCAATGCTAAGCAAGGCATGGAGCTCTCTAAAAGTACTGGTAGAACCGGTTGTGACCTAATGGTAATGGCACAGTTAACAATGCTCCTGACATTTCTTGAGAACCTGTGTTTTGCTTCTTGTAGGATGGAATAGCCATTAGTATTGAATCTCTGCTGCAAGTGGGAATTGAGCCACAGGTGATATTTTCAATAGTTAGGAAGCGTGTTGAATATATTTTGATGGAAATACAGCCATGGACGGACACGTAGTACAAGGTGATAAACATAGCGGTAAAATAGGTGTATTTCTTTGATCACAATATTACAGTATTGATTGTAGAAGAAGGATCAAGAAATTACCAATGGACTGGGATCCAAATGGACAGACAAGCAAGAAGTACTTGGGTCTAACAATACATTTTGATCATTCATACAAATGTCAGTTAATTACCATTTAATTTTCTTAAGAAGGAGGAGTTTTGAGTATGCACAATTTAGAGCTATTGTCAACGTGGGCTTTGAAATTAAAGGAGGGTCCAAACTAAAGAGATAGAACTGTGGCAGCTAAAATCATCTAGAGGAATTGATTGCACACCTTAATCTACGGCTTGTGTGAGGGGTTGATCTGGAGAAATAGTTCCTAAAGGGATTCCTCCTCTCACAGATTCCTAATCTTAGAAAGATGCTGCAGGCATCAGTCTGGCTTTGGCAACTTGTTCTATCATTAGGAATTACACTAAGGCTCTACTTAGGCTCCTCCTTTCTTCATTGGTACCCATGACTCCGGATGTGAGTCCTATCAGCCATGACTTCAGTTCTGAACAGTTTTCCATACACTCACCTGTTGATTAACCACAGAACCGAAGAGTTTAAAAGCATTCCATATCAGGGTATTTGAAGTGTGATTAGGAATTTTTGGGAGGAAGGACTGATCCATGGACTTGTTTTCTGATTAATTAATTCTTCACATCACCTACACTAGGAAATGCTAAACCAGAATGGTTGTCATAGTCTGAAGAGGAATCCAGTCAAAATAATCGAATGTGCACAGGAGCCCAAATGAGATGCTTAATAGATGTCCACAACTGGGATATCCTTCTGCAAAGCAGAGGTAGTGGCAAGGTTTCTGGTAGAATGAGCCCTAGACCCACAGGCCTCATTGGCCACTTTATAGAAATTCAGAGGACAATCCACCTCAAAAGGTCTGTTTGGTAACAGTCTGGAAGCCCTAGCAATACCAAAGCTGATAGAGCGTGTCGTCTTTCTTGGTGTCCCTCTTCCGAAATACATAATAACTGTGATTTTTCTTGGGATCCAGTTGATGAAACCTTGTTTACATTTTCTATGGGTAGGGTGTAGGTTAAACTACTGGAATATGGATCTTCTGAGGTAGGTGAATGCCTGACTCAATCCTGGTGATGAATCTGTGGGAGGAAGGACTAATCAATCAGAACATTACTGAAGGTAAATCAAGTGTTCTTTTGCCAGATTTAGTTACAAGAAATGTGCAGATGTTCAGCTGTATATTCAGCTGTGATATTCAGCACTGTGGTAATTCTTGATGACTGTGGAAAGGTCTCCTCTCCATCTATTACATGACAGTCCCGTTACATTAGAATTGCACCCTGTAGTGCATCTGCTAGATACATTTTCCCTTCAGTCTAACATGCATTTTGAACAGGTTACATTTATACATTTTTTTTAAGTCTGTTTTTATTCAGTTTGAGTTTTAAAAGTTGAGCTCTAAAAACCTGTCTTTTCTTCCTTTTCTATCTGTTGGTGTTAGGCAAATCGCAACTGCATTGCTATAGCTTCCAGCCATGACATTCAGGAACTTGATGTGTCTGGTATCCTTGCTACACACATCTATACATGGGTAGATGATGAAATGGAGATGGAGACAAAAGGGTAAATTTCTCCTTTTCTTTCTGCACTGCATTACACAAATTTGAATAGATTTACAACTGAATGTCACAGTGTGACATGTCTTTTAAATGTTTTCTCTCACACTAATTATGACTGTTCATCCTTAGGCCTGATGATTTCTTGGTTATACATACTCGTGATGATCTGCCATCAGTTCAAGCTAGCACACCTTATACTCACAGTAATCCTGGCACGCCTATCAACATGCCATGGCTTGGAGCTATTCAGACAGGCAGAGGTGCATCTGTGGTAAGCTATATCTGCGGGTCTTTCTGTCTGTTTACTTTTCTCATGTTTTTATGTGTTTGCTTGAGCCAGTAATCACTTGTGTAACTTCTAGAACTAAGGCATTGAATTGTTAACTTGCGATTCGGTGCTGCACTACCAATTTATGCATACATATATTTTAATGCACTTTACCATATGGTCTCACTTTTTCAAAGTATCTTTTGGAGGTGGTGTTATAATAATAATTTCCATGGCTCCATACCCCTATGTCACATTATCAATGATCTAAACATCTTGTCATCCGTTCTTTTACTTCATCTAACATGTAAGGTGTCTGTACCATACATAAATATTTTCCCTCTCCTATTTCTTCACGAGATGTAACTTTTTGTCAAATGATATTTCTGGCTCCCCGTTACATTAGTATTTTTTTTATTTTAAAGTGCAAGATTTGCTGTTCTACGCTTTTAGTAATTAGGGCTGTCTGGTGTTGCTGACTGGGTTGGGTGGATGTGATCTTTCAGGGAGTACAGATGAAATAATGGGTGGATATGTGCCAACCAAGTGGGTGGTTGCCGAGTGACATGTTGATCCACTGGGTGTCTCCTGTGCACCTCGAAGTGGGAATGAGTCTTATGGCTCAAGTAGCAGGCTGTGTTTTACAAAGGGAATCTTGTAGATTATTTACTTTGCATATCCTTTTATCCAGTGGTAACTTACTCTCTTCTTACTGTGAGGAATCTGAAGGTGTCCTTACTTCTTTCCCTAAGTTATCCTCTGCCCAGGTGACCTGGGAAAGGCCATCCTTTTTGGATCCTGACCTTGGTGTGGATATGCAAGGGAGGATCAGCTAGGTGGAGGAGACGTGGAGGGAGGAGTTGAGGTACCCTTAAATGAGACATTGTATACCCCTTTTTCCTCTCTAAATGTCCCCTCAATCCTCCAGACCTTTGTGGGCTATTGTAGGTCAGATCCCTATTTTCCCATTGACCTTCATTCATACACACACCACTTTAGTAATGGGGCGCGGAAAAAGCTACAACAAGAGACAAAAGACTTTAGAACCAACAATGTGCGGTCTAGTAGTCGGAGAACCATTCATCTTGGTGAGATTTTTAAATACCTGCAATACAGGAAGAAGGAGAAGGACGTGTTGGATATGGCTGTGGACGCAAACAGAGCAAGTCTCCTTGGGAAGCTGTGCAGAGGGAAGAGCAAGTGGCAGTGTGGTGGAGCAAGGAGGCTTGCAGATGAGAGCCGCAGCAAGAATGCAGCAGGCTGTGGGGATGCTGAGAACAGAGAAGCTCTGGGGCATTCGCAGGTGCAGGCAAGCCGGGCGAGGCTACCAGAGCTCTGATCCGAGATGCTGGGAGAAGTGGCGACCGTGGTCAGAGGGAGCCGAAGGAAGCAAAAGAAAAGCAGACTTCACTGTAGCGGGTGCTACTGTTCACTGCATGAGAAACCAACGGTGCCAGAGGAGACGGGCGAGTCCCTTGAAATGGGAAAGGGACAGCAGGGCATATTGGAGGCAGCCTGTGTAAAGAAATAAAAAAGTGGATAGCTGAAGCAAAATAAAGATTCAAGACATGTCACAATAACCAAGCACTTTTTGAATAATGATCTGAATGAAAGTAAGCAGTTTGAATACTGATTTGAATGAAAACAGTTTTGTGTGGAAACTTATGAATATCCAGGAACTGTGAACTTAGAGAGAACAAGCATTGGACAGAGCAATTTGAAGTATATCACAGAATTGTGTGTTTCAAGAGAAACTGTGAACTTTGAAAGAATAAGCATGGGCCAGACCCCTATGGACTATATTACAGAAGTGTATGTGTCAAGAGAAACGAGTATTGGCAAAATCCACAACAAAATGGGAAAGTGTACCCTTTGCATATTGGCGAACAAGAAAAGGTAAAGCATCAAGAGGATGTGAAATGAGCCTGAACCTCATCCTACTGAAAAGCTGAATCAGTGGCAATGTGCATATGAAGGAGAACGCTGTTAGGTGTATTGGTTGCATGACCTGTAATGGGTGGATTGTGTGGTCCAACAACAGCACCTAGACTGAGAACACCCTTCAATGGAAAGCCAATTGAAATACCTGCAACAGAGCTTGTGGGTGAATCAGAAGGAAACAGTGTAAACTGTAACTGAGGGTTTGAACGTTGTCAAATTGTTGAACTATCTTGAATCGAGGGGAAGGGAGAACCTTTCCAACCCAGAGCTCGAAGACGCTTGGAACTGTTATTTGAACACTTATTATTTTGGAGCTCACGTTCCTACACACTGTATACAAGTAGATGTGAGAGCAAGTATAGTTTTTGACACAGACATTTTCCTTGGACATCCTGACATAGACTATCCTTAGTTTCATTTAGGTAGGGACATCCCACCTTAATATAACCATTCCAATCCTCTTTTTGATTTAATAAAAGTATAAAGAGAAAAGTTCAATTTGGTTGTCTGTGTCTACTTCATGATGCCTTCATATTACATTTAAAAAAAGAGAGGTAGGCATAGGCATGAATGTTTGTAATGAGAACTGACAGTTAAGGGAATTCCTGTATATGAATAAACCAACCCAGGAAGAAGTACATGGAGAATCCTCAGGTCCTCCCACCTGCACACAGCCGAATATCTTACCCCACCCACAATCTCCTCAATATTTGCAGATTCTTTGATTTAGACATAGTAACTGTGTTTCCCCGCACCTCAGGCCATGTTAAGAGAGAAGACTTGAGTGTTGGGGTTTGTTACCAGGGAATGGGCCGCAAAGGAAATTGGACACTTGGAGAGAAGGAATGCCGAGTGAGCATGGTATATGGGTACTAAAGTGATGGCCTGCATAGAAGGAGTCCCTGGCAAATAGTACAGGGGGGCACAGGCATACTTAGAGGGAAGGGACAGTGAAGTGTTGAGAGCCAGAATCGGCTGGCTGCCAATTACAGGGCTGCCTGATCCCAAAGATGGCGTGTCCACCAGCTAAACTTGTACCATGGAACCAGGGGCTAAATCACGCAAACACCAATACTATCCAGTACGTGTGGTTTTGCTCGGAATACCATTTTTGGCTTGGGGATGCAGCAACAGTGACTGCATCCTATAAATTCACCTGTGAAAGACTGGGCAGATATCAACTGTCATCGGAAAGCCAAGCAACCAAAACTCCAAGAAAGGCCACATTTTGTAGGCAGCATAAACCAAATGGCCCTACTCTATGGAGATATCACAAGAACAGCAAGTCTCTTTGCACAATATATTCTGGGCTGCAAACCGGTCCCTGACCTCTGGTCCACAAGGACACCACCTTGTATAACAACATCAAGGCACTCACACCCTGAATAAGAATGGATGTAGATTAGGTCACTTGAGGCCTCATTCCATGTTTGGCAGTATTTCCATGATAGAGTAGACTCTTCTAGATCAGGAGTAGTCTCCATATCTTATTCTCCAACATTTGCTCAAATGCCATACAAATCACACGTTATGCAAAATGATGCAGGAGTATATAGTAGACGATGACCTTCTAGTGGATATATTTCACCCATCACAAAATGTATTGAATAATTAAAGTATGTATTCAGGGTCTCTTGTGTCACAGATGGCCGTTCAAACTCCCAGACTCCAAGGTATGATTCAAGGGTTTTTATTTTTTTAACAATAAAAGTGTCAAACTTTATCAATGTAGTGCATCGGGGGTGGTGGTGCACCAGTTGGCATCGCTCTCGTCGGCTCCCACCTCACTAGCTCAGTCATCCATAAACCCAATAATAGAAACTAGCGATAGGTAACCCCTACTATCTATAAAGCTGACAGTCATGAGGCCCTTTAGGCCATAGCCTTCTGTATCAGACTCGCCCCACGGTTTTTCTAAGGGGTTTCCTATCCGTCTACGCCCCCTTAATCAGCTTGTAAAGAATTGTCAATGTTGTGACTCCACAGGTACCAACCACCTTTCTCGCCTTCCACATACTCTTTCTAATGAATTCCTTCCTCCCACACATTTCTCCTTTGTGATGTCTGCTTATCGGCGCAGCTGCTCTTTGGAAACTTTTCCACCACCAGACGGAACAGCTCACTCTGTGTCCGTTCTGCATCCCACGCCGAACATGACGTTTTGGAGAGTATATATTATGGCACCCTGACCTCTATTCCTTTTTCTGTGCACTCCGCTCGCTTACGAAACATTGCTTTGTTAGAAGTTTGGTTGGATTCATGTAATGCCGAATCCCTTGAAGGCCTCCAGTTTCGAGCCTTGTGCCGACTGTGGATGCTAGTTGTCCATTTATGACCCCCAGAGGATTTGTCTGTCTTGGGGAGGAACATCATCTACAGAACTGTGGGTTGTGTCAGACGATGCACCCTAAGGTGCTTTGGCAGCAAGCTGCAAAGATATTTCACGCTTTGGCAGAAAGCGCTCTGTAAATCCAAATGAAATACAATATACTAATATTTAGCTTTATCCATAAGGCAACAAGCGGTACCGTTTGGGGTCAACGGGCGCAGAGCAATGTACTGAAAGAATGTTCCCCTATCTGGAAAGATAAAAAGAAGCATCCCCGCAAGAGGTCTCTCTCACCCAGTAGTTCCTCTAGGCATAGTTGTTTTTCTAGAAAGACAAGTCACTGTTCCAAGGATTCCTCTGAAGATACAGCACCACAAGTACTGTTCCTAACCCAGTCCTCCATGCCAGAGGAATGGGAGACCTTTCGTCTTAAGTTACTTGACATCTTTACCAGGGCCCCAGCCCCAATGTTTTCTGCGTCCCAGCGCCATCAGGATCCACCACGCTTGAACGAGCCAGCAGGAAATCTGCAAGGGATCAACACCGTACGCCTTTGGGCTTGGCCGCGGGTCCTATAGGCCACGACCTCTCACTGCTCTGAGCCGCTCTATTTGCTGATGTCAGTCACTCGGTATCAGTTCCTTCTTTCATGGTTCCGAGGCTCCTTCAGAATACGCTCTGCTTCCATGGGAGCGTTTCTGACCAAGATGGGGGACATCTTTAATGAGGAGTGTGAGCCCATCCGCTTTGGGTTGGCACCTTTATGCTCTATGGAGGTCAGGCACTTCCCTGAGGGATTATATGGGGAAGATTGTGGTTTGATGTCTCTTGCCCCAAATCTGCAAGCGGGTTAGACACCTCTGGAATTGGACATTTTGCATACACCATATACAGGGAAACGGGAGCGTCGTTTCAAAGCCTGATGGCAAGCATTGTGGGGACCTTACGGTTGTCGGCCCCTTCAGAACAAATGTTTAATTCCAACCTATGGACAGTCTAGATGAAGGATCACATAGGGAGAACTTCAACCCGGCAGGGGTGGCCCCGGTATTGGAGTTGTGGGAAAAAGCCACTTAATTCCCAACTGTAGACTGGGACATAGTGAAGAAACACACACCAGCCTCCTCGGATCTGGTGTTCTTCGCACGCCTCCCCTGAGAGCCTTGTTCATGCTGCCACTGAAAATTCTCTGGCCTCTGGTCAGTAGTTTTGTGTGCCCACCATGCATGCAGGCTGGTGGTGAGAGAGGGCTTCAAAACACTAGTCAAGGATGGCAGAGAAGCATTTTGCCAAATTCTACAATAGGGCCTTGATACAGCAGATTGTGTTGTGTGCGCTCTGATAACAGGGACAGTTTTGAGGAGGTCATCCGGAATGAGAACCGCAGGTTTCACTCCAGATGTTCAGGTAAAGCTGTTAGATGGCAGTAGTCTGTTTTTGGAGCAAAGGTTGATGAGTCACTCAAAGGCAACTGGCAAGTTCCCGGGCCTGGCAGTTCAGCAGCAGCCCTATTCCACCATGGGCAGAGGCAGGGGACTTCTACCATTCTCCCTCCTATGCCCACAAAGGCAGGAGGCAAGATCCTTTGGGTAAGCGCTGCGGATCGCCCAGATATGACCGCCCACACCCCTCCCCTCTGCCATTGCATCACGCTACATCCCTGAACAAGCTCCTGCCTCTGCAATCGCCACAACTTATACCGATCACCAGTTAGACCTTCCCACCGCCGACCGGCAACATACAGCTCCTCCCACAGGGCGTTCCACTTAAGAGAAGCACCCTCAACAGCCCCTACTGCTCACCCATGCCCGCAATCGGCATCAGACCTCTGCAAGAATCACGAGGTTTGTGTCTCATTTAACCTGGTGTACACACCTCCTTTCCCCAACCCACCTGTTAGGCAGAAACCTGTGCAGTTCCCTTAGGGAACACTGCAAAAGATTTAGGACTACAGGTGTTAGCAGTAAACCCACTCGGTAGCAGTCTGTACCACCCAGATTTACCTGGTAGCTGTGGCTGAGCAGTCAGACTTCCCTCAAGAAGAGTTAGGTAGTATGCAAAGTATACACAATAGGCACTCAGACACACCAATACAAGCAAACACTGACCAGAGCTTTGGTATCAAAGTATATAATTATTTATTTAAAAACACTGTTTCAAACACTCCAGCACTCTTGTTGTAAAATATTCTAAACACAGTTACTATTGTGATATATACACCCCTTTTTCCTTATCAGATAAGTCTTAGTAAAACACCACTTATTTTCATACAGAGGTGAGCGCTTGACTAGAT
The DNA here is from genome assembly GCF_040938575.1 of Ambystoma mexicanum. Lineage (NCBI taxonomy): Eukaryota > Metazoa > Chordata > Amphibia > Caudata > Ambystomatidae > Ambystoma > Ambystoma mexicanum. Next base: position 942,323,408 of record NC_090935.1, read on the forward strand.
AGCACTCCGATAAGTTGGAGTTCCCTCGGTCCTGATTAAGAGCATAAGCTTGCCCCGTGTACCGTTGACAGCTGCTACAAAACATTTGTGCTATTGTTCACGGTCTTGGGCTCCCTTCCCCGAAGGTTCCGCGGGACTGGTATGAAAAGGGCAAGGTCACTTCTCTCCTCGCCACCCTCTCAATTCCTGCTGCCTTTCTCTTTCTCTTGAACTGCCGCGCCTGCTTAGCTGTGGCATTGTGCTCTCTGCCGTGCTTGCTTTGCTACTCTTGAGCTCTTTTGCTCCCACTTTTATCCCTGTGGGGAAAGGAAAAGGGCCGTCTGTGTGGTTCAGGTTAATTGCCTGACTTTGCCTGACCCTTGTTTTGGGACGTGTCAGATAAACAGTCTTATCAGTGTGCAGTCTTTGTGTTTGAAAGGAAAAGGGTTGAAGTGTCAGAGTATCCTATGGGACGTGATGGGGAAGAGATGTTGTAATGAATTATAATCTTCGTTCTAGGGGGGTAGGTGATTTCGGAAGGGTGGGTTTTGGAGAGTTGGTGGAAACTATAATTGTTGGTCACTTTTGATTGGGAGTTTCGGAAGTGACACTCAGGACGAGATTGGTAGGAATCGCGAAATAAACAAGGGGGATTGTGGGAACTGTTGTATTCTATCTGAACAGCGTGGGAGTGCAGAAAATAATCAGCGTGACGGGAAGAAGAATGATTCAAAGTATTCTGATGGGGAACACAAAAATGAGGTTTCTGAGAAAGATGGTTTCTGAATGCATCGGGGTGAGTAATGATTCATCAGAGGCGGAGGGGATGATGGATTCTTGAAAAGAAGTCTATCGGATGGAAGGGAGGTCGAGTTGATGCAGCCCATTAACGCTTTGGGGACCTCATCTTCCGCATCCATTTCTCTGGTGTAATACTGTGTCTCACCTGGGGCAATCTCCCGAGCATAACCCCAGGTTCCCCCACCAAGGTGATCCTTCCTCGCTGGTCCACCCCAAGGGTTGTGATCTGAGAGCGCCAACTCTTCCCTGGCCACCTGAATAAGGGTTTCCCGAGGTCTAGCTGGGAGAATACCCTGAGGTTTCTCACAGCGTGCAGACAAGCAGCCCTACGACGAGAAGTAGAAGACGAAAGAACAATAATAATTGTTCTTTTAGAATGCGCTTAATACCGGAGCCGGTTTCTAAGTGCAAGCCTAGGTTCGAACCTGTTTCCTTGCATTGTCTTGCTTCCAAGGCAAACACTTTGCCCCTGAGCTATCCTCTCGGCCCCTGGGGAAACCAATGAAGCATTCCCAGAGAGAAGGGAACGCTAATAAGAATAAGTCCAGGAGGGGGCCGGGAACGTTTGAGACTGGAAACCGTGAAGCAGGTAGAAGAAGAAGAGGAGAACGTTTTGGAAAACACTGTGAGGCAATTCCCTGGCCAGTTCCACAAGAGTGTGGTGTTTGGAAGTCGAGGAGGATTCAGGGAACCTCTTTATCGTCCAAGAGGCAAGTTAAAAAAAAGTCAAGAAAATAGAGAGTGGAAGGAGCCCATGGAGGGAACTACAAAAAATGTTTAAGAAGTTCGAATTAATCTGGCTCGAAAGAGGCTTACAAAGAACTGGGAACAAGCTAGGAGAGGGGAGTCATTCTCCTAGGCCTCCTGGAGTGTTATGAAACATTGTTTTCTTGGAGTGTGAACTTTGGGACAGTTCTAAAAGTTGAGAAAGCTGCACCTCGAGAGACTCATACCCAGGAGAAGGGAGTCATTCTCCTGGGCTGTTGAAAGAAGTTTAATTAGAGCAGAATGTGTGTTTTAAGTGGTAGTGATAGAATAGGAGTTTGGACTAGGACAGTGAACATTTGATTTGGACTACACAGACCTCCTGATGGCCCAGGTTTTAGTTTGAGGTCGGGATACTACCTCTAGTTAGGCATAGATAGTTGTATTTGGTTGTTAATAAACGTTTACAGCAATCACTTTTCCACCATTTGGTCAGACTCCTCATTCCATGCCACCACAGGGTACACTTCAGACCTTGTGCTGAGAGAGTGTCCCAGGACCCAGCATGTTTAAAGGGGTGTTACTTTAGCAAACCTGGTGTAACGCTCACCTGATTCCCGTAGAGGCGCCGGTCTTGACTGGGCGTATACCGTATCTTCAAAGGTGATGTGTAACACACGGCTGGCTCTTTGGGCTGGACCTCTGTGCACTGTATGTCTGACTCGAAGGGTAAGATGTCTTAGGTAAGTGAACGCCGTGCTCTCCATCTGCCTCGGGGCAGGGTGCTGTAACCAGTTTCTTCACTGGATAAGGGGAGCCAGGTCTCTTGACTTCAGAGGACTGCTGTCCGTCGTTTACTGCACGAACGGTAAGTTTCGAGTAATTCTAATGTCTTTCAAAGTCTCTAGTAATGATGTCTCTTGTTTTGCAGGGTTCCGGCGATGGCGGATGACGGGCTGAAGTGAGTTGAAGATGGAGCCCGTGTGATGAATAGAAGCGCCTGGAAGCACGTAAGTAAGCGCTTGTTGCCTGCTTCACGATGCGCTCTAACTGTCTTTTTATTTTGCAGGTACAAGTTCGGAGCGGCTGCAGGGTGCTGGAATACCCACTGGGTTAGATGTGGAAAGGAGTAATGGCACGTGAGTATTAAAGTTCCCCAATGTCTTTAAACGCACCTTGTTTTGTCTTTCAGATGCGGGATGCAGCACCGAAGGCCTCCGGAGCGTGCGAAGAGTTGGTAAGCTTTTGGTCTTTCAGATGCCGGAATGCAGTGCGAAGACCTCCGGAGCGCACGAAGAGTAGGTAAGCCTTTGTCTTTCAGATGCCGGAATGCAGCGCGAGGCGTTGGTGACAGCCGATGGACCAGGTAAGTGAAGCGCTGTCACTGAAGACCGTAATGCTAACCTGTTCTTTCTTGTCTTTATAGGTGTTGCTGAAGACTGGATTCAGGATGGTAAGCCTTTTTTCTTAGGCCCAGGATCAGATGCAGAAGACACGATGAGCGTTCTGCTGCAGAGGATGCAGAATAAAGCAAAGCAAGATTCATCCATCGGGTGTGGTTTAAATAGCCTCCTGTAGTGCTTAGGTGTCTCCTTCCACAGCCATGCCTAGGTAAGAAAAGAGTTCCTGCTTTCCAGAAGAGTTCCAGTGTTCTGAACCTAGGGAGTGGCTCCTGCCCCACCCAACAGGAAAAGTAGTTCCAAACAGAAGAGGATCAGAGGCTCAACTGGCAGGCAAGTAAGCAGCATGGTCTGCTGCAGGTAAGTCCACCCAAGCATTATGAGCCCGGCGCTTCCAGCGCTGGGACTGGGCATATTTATGAGCCTGGTGCCACTGGCGCCAGGACTGGGTCCAAAAGGTCCCAATTGGGACTGGTTGGCACTCGGAACCTGGGTTATGGATCTGCTTCCAAGGGAGTTGGGAAAACCCTGACCTTTTGGAAGCAGAGATCATGACACCTGGCCCCAACTGACAGTCACAGATGTGCCCTTGAAAGGCTGGGGTGCTCACCTGTTAGACCAGTGAGCTGCCTGTGATCTCCACCAGAGCGATCGCCTGTCCCTTCGGTACAGGGGAGGAATGTGCTGGTCCTTATGGACAACACAGTATCCATGCACTATCTCAACAAGTGAGGTGGCGTAGGGTCCTTGCCTCTGTGTAGAGAAGCAATGCGAATGTTGTTCTGGGCTCCAGAGACAGACCGGTCTTGAGGATAGCCCATCTCGCTGGGACAGAGAACTTTGTGGTTTCCTTGAGCAGACAGAATTCTGGTTCCCACAAGTGGATGAGGAGGTTCTAGATGAGATTTTCTCAGAGGGTGGATCTGCTCTCCCATTCAGAGTGGGTGGGTAGACTTCCTGAACTTCAACAGTCTGAACCTTCTTGCTTGGCTGCTGAGAGGCTGAGATATAAGAAGTGGGCCCTGTCGGATGATGTTGTGGATGTGCTTCTCTCGGCTCAGAGGCCAGCCACCAAGTCCATTTATGCCTCCATATGGTGTACCTTTTCAGCTTTGTTCCGGGAGAGAGAATTAAAAGCAGATCTATTTACTGCTTTGGGATTCTATCATAGATGAGGAATCCATTAGAAGAACAAATTACTTACCTCTCAGTAATATTTCTGATGGTTGTTCCTCCCACTAATTCCACAGCGCTCTCCTAACCAATGCTCTCCTAACCTACCCAACTTGGCTGATAGCTAGTTCACTTTCTGGTTCTGTGGTCTCTCAGCGTTGGAGTGCTAGGGTAAAAGGGTGGAACTGAGGTCATGGTGCAGGGCACATCAGTATTTACTGGCCCAAGGTCCTCTCTGGTGCAGGGTGCATGGAGTTGTCGAGCGGAGCTAACCCAAAACTCTGCTGCCCCACCTAGTGGCAAGAAACTTTTTGAAGAGCAGCAGCACTGGGAGATGAGTATCACAGATGAGGAATCCGTGGGAGGAGCATGGGTCCGAAAGAGCATTACCGGGCAGAAGTAATATGTTCTTCCATCTTGGTGCAGGGAGAAAAGCCTGAACGCCTGCTTTGGCACAGCTGGGCCTACAGCTTAGCACTTTAAAAGGGGTACATTTACTCTATTGAAGACTTCAGGAGGTCTCTTGAGCAGGGGTCAGTTTTACCATTCGAGTGGATTGTGTCCTCCAACGTTTTCCGCATCTTAGATGTGTTCCATCCAGCTTTGCTGCTCTTCAGAAATTTTTTCGGCAGAGGGCGCCGTGTGTTGTCGATGGTCCCTCGAAGGCCTCCGTCGCGGGTGACGTCATCGGGTATATAAGTAGCACGCGCGGCACCCGTTGGCCTCAGTTCCGTTTTTCCGCAGTATACATTGCTTCGGAGATTCTGCGTGCCTCGAGTTCTGTGAAGAATACTAAATAAACTAATATGTCCTCGTCAACGATGCCGACCACGACCCCGAGATCGAGTTCCAAAAAGTGCAAGTTGTGCAGTTCAAAAATGTCGATCACAGACCCGCACCGAGAGTGTTTGTGGTGCCTCGGAGAAGGCCACGACATGGAGGCCTGTACGAAGTGTCAGGTAATGACGGGTAAGGCCTTGCGAGAAAGGAAAGGAGAGGAAAACTACAGGTAGGTCGCAAACCCGACCGGAAAGTCTCTAGAGTCGAGTCGAGGTCCCGTGAGGAGAAATCTCCTCGACACGAAAGGCATCGGTCCAGGTTCCAAAACGATTCCCATTGCTCGTTGTCTTCGAAGAAACGACGCCACAGGTCCTCCTCCACCTCATCCTCAGACGAGTCCCCAAAAAGGATGAAATGCCCCACAAAACATTCGTCCTCCGAAGAGTGGGAAGCATTCAGGGTCAGAATGATGGAGGTGTTTGAAAAAGCAAAGCCTCGGTCCGCGCCTTCTTCAGAAGCCGGCCGGGAGCGTCATCGCTCCGACACTCGCCCGCCCTCGAGCCCGGGTGATTGAAAAAGGAAGGATAGAGAACGTCGAGCGAAAAGGACCGCTCGAGTCGACCGTTCCAGGTCACCGACGCCGTCCGAGACCCTACGCACCTCGAAGGGCAAATCTTCTTAGAGCGCCTCGACGCCCTCGAAGCAAACTCCGTCGACGACCACTATTTCGTCGACGCCATTGACGCCTTTATCAACGTCGACGCCAAAGCAAGCCAGCCAGAAAAAGGGAAAGATAGGGTTACAAGACCTGTAATACCCTCAGAGCCCAGTAATACACATCTTACTCCTCCTCTCCCTGAGAAGGTTTTCAAGCCTCTCCCTAGGAAATAGTTTTTCAAGTCCCTGACCTCAATTTTTGAGGAACAGGAAAGATCCGATGAGGAGAATGTACCTTTTGGGCTAGAATATGGCACCCCAAATGTCCCAGAATGCCTGATTTCAGAAGAAAGCAGAATGAGGGACTTGGTGGAATCATTACACAATGCAAGTGGCATTGACACATCTCCTGAAAATGACTTTGGCAGACCAGAACCAGGAGAGCATGCCAGTCCATCATACCGTCAGTTAATGACAAAGGTAGTCGATTACTTAGGTTGGATTAGACCATCAGCCCAATTCATCCAGGATGATTTGACAGATATATTGGACCATGGTCCCACCGAAGACCAGGTACTACCCTTTCATGTAGCCCTACAAAATAGAGTGGCCAAGAATTGGGAAACTCAGGATTCTATTCCTCCGGTAAATAAATCCCTCACTTCAAAATACCACCCTGCCAGTAGCGACCCCGGCTATCTGTCCAAACATCCCACTCCGAGAGTCTGGTCATACAGGTAGCCACAGCTTCTTACAAACTTGCGTACCCTTCTATCCCTCCAGACAGGGACGATTAGCGTGTGGATGGCTGGGCACGGAAGGTATTTTCAGCTGGGAGCATGGCTTTAAAATCTGCCAACTCCACATGTGCCTTGGCAAGGTTTTCGTACACTGTGTGGGAGTGCATCACAATGGCGGCGGAGCACATACCAGAAGGGGACGAGTTCCTAGCCATCGTTCGAGATTGAAAGGAAGCCATGCAGGAATCCCTTCAATCTGGATTGGACACTGCGGATAGTGTAAGCAGGTCCATGTTAGGGAGAATTCTCTGTTAAGGCTAATTTCCCAAACCTAGTGAGTCCCCCAGCAGCTTTGCTGGATTTTTGGGGTTTAATTTTTTCTCCTGCTGAGAGCGAGACTCTTTCTCCCACTCTTAGACATGATTTGAGATATCCTTTGACTTTGTAATGTGTTTAATGGGCTATGGGGTCTTTTACTCCATAGGGTTTCATGTGGTTTTTGGTAAGTGTGTTACACAGCACCCTCAGTGCAGTAACACAGGGGTGTCATAGTGACCCCCCACCATAGACTCCATACCCTGGGACTGACTACTGTCTCCCAGGGCATGTAAAGTCACCATTGACTTTACTAGTCTTAAATTGGGAACAGAACCAGTACAAACCATCATATCGTGGAAGTACTGTTGGGGGTAATTAGATTGCCCCAGGGTCTGTTTTTCGAGGGGCCACTGTGCAGTCCCCCCTCGTCGAGTTTCTGGCTGGTGGCAGTGGTTACCACGCAAAATATTCCACCGGAATATTTCCTATGGGATTTTCCCATTCATTTTAAACGCACCACTTTTTGGTGCAATGTTAAAGATACCGCCGGGTTATTTATTTAACATTTATCCCCGGTTGGGTCTTTTTGCCAGAACTCGGTTTTAAAATGGCGTTTGTGTTCGCCTCTGTAACTCCAACCCAAGTCGAGCCCTTTGTTCCACTTTTTGGCGGGCTTCTCCACAGAAGCCTCCAAAAGTGGTGCCACTCTGTCTGGGTCTACAGGATGTGTGGGAGGGGGGGGTTTAGGCACCCTGGACTGAGTTGCCTGGCAACTCAAGTCGCACTCTTGTATGATTGGCCCAGTGGTGAGCCGCCCGGCTCACCACTTAACATGTTTGAGTGACAGCTAGGACTGATGAATGGGGGTTTTCTGCATAAAAGCAGGGCTTTGGGGACGGGAACTTCAGAAGTCGCTACAGGACCAAAGAATCCGAAGAGGGAGAAGCTGAGCTGACCTGCAACGACGACACCACCGGTGGAGCCCTGCTGAACCGTCTCACCATTTTTCCCGACGACAGAGGAGATCTTCATTCCGAAGAGTCTTCTTCCCTTGACAGGTGGGGATAACCAGTTTGCCCGCCTTTTCGCCTTCCCGGATCATCACGTGGCCGCCTTGCCTGTGCCAAGCACCCCGGCAACCAGGATACCACGATTTACCACTACCGCGAATAAAAGGGTAGTACCTTTTAACCAGAGAACTCAGCGGCTGGTTTCTTCCCTGGCAGTGCAACGACCTTCAGTTTTCCTCCACGTCGAGATCTTCTATTCCTCTGGACAACGCCTCGACTTGCACCCGCTGCCAGGAACAACTGCCCCCGCTGGAGGATCCTCTCCATCTTAAAGGTACTGTGTCCACCTAGCCTCCCTTGCAACGGTCTGTACAAGGTGTTTATTAAATCCTCGACATACTACCTGGGCTGACCCTAGGCTGGCTAACTGAACTTTTTTGAGCTGAACTAATTCCTTTTGAACTCTCTGCAAGACTTTTTCAAGCCTCTTAAACTGTGTGATTTTGGGCGCATTGGTGCTCTGCTCTCTCTAAGAGGGAGCCTGGCCTCTGAACCTTTTGCTCACAAGTAGACTTTGACTTTTCTGCCTTGCTGGGTGCTTCTAAAGTATTAGTGTTGTGTGCTTTTCTAGTTTCTGCCTTTTCCCTCCCTTTTTTGATAACTTATTGGAGTGCCATCTTCAGTTAAGCGCTCACCTCTATCTGGAAATAAGTGGTGTTAACTAAGACTTGTCTAATAAGGAATAAGGGATGTATATATATATATTAATAGTGACTGGCTTTTAACTTGCTTACAATAATAGTGCTGGAGTGTTTCTATAAGTGTGTCTTTAAATAATTATATACTTTGATACCAAAGCTCTGGTCAGTGTTTGCTTGTGCTACTGTATTTTGGTACCTATCTTGAATACTCTATATACTGTCTAACTCTTCTTGAGAGAAGTCTGGCTGCTCAGCCACAGCTACCAGGTAAATCTGGGTGGTACAGACTGCTACCAATTGGGTTTACTGCCAACACCTGTATTCTTAAGCCTTTTGCAGTGGTCCCTAAGGGAACTGCACAGGTTTCTGCCTAACAGTCCATGGGCACTAGCACAATAATGTGCAGATTTGCATGGTTACGGAAGTCGGGTTTCGCACCGGACATACAGAACTGCCTTCTGAACATGCCTTTTGATGGGTCTCAAGTTTTTGGCAGCAAGGCTGACGAGAGCCTTGAGAGGTTGCAGACCTCAAAAGCAGCTGCCAAATCTTTAGGGACTGCTATTAGGCAACCTCAGTGTTTTTGTGCGCCAGGACAATCGTGGAGAGGACAATCCTATCGTTACTACTCCTCATATGGAAAGGCGAGAGGAATGGCCAGTCAAAGGGACCAGAGAAAGGCCACTCGCGGTGGACAAGCAAAACGTACAATGCCAGCTCCAGCAGCAGCCTCTTTGCCATCAGCGGCTGCAACAACCGCCACAAAACCACTTTGAGGACTTGCATCACAAACACCTGTAGGAGGCAGGCTGTCGCAGCATCTGCAAGAATGGCAAGGCATTACTTCAGATGTTTGGGCTCTAGAAATAATAGCCCACGGTTACTGCCTTCCTTTTCTAACGCAACCTCAAAGCAATCCACCAGGGAAACACCCTTTGAAGTTTTCAGACCCGCTCCTACAGCAGGAAGTTCTAACCCTGCTGGAGAAAGGTGCTATAAAACCAGTACCTGCAGCGGAGAAGAACAAGGGATGGTGCTCCCCGTATTTTTTGATCCCCAAAAAGGACAGAGGACTGGGACCCATCTTGGATTTAAGAAACTTGAACAAGTTCCTCAGGAAGGACAAGTTCAAGATGGTTACCCTTTCTCAGATCCTTCAGGCCCTTCAATTTCAGGACTGGTTGGCGTCATTGGACCTCCAGGATGCTTATTTTCATGTGCCGATTCATCTCAAGCACAGAAAATACCTGAGGTTCGTAGTTGGCGGCTCACACTATCAGTTTCGAGTCCTGCCATTCGGATTGACTTCCGCCCCGAGGGTCTTCACCAAGTTAATGGTAGTGGTGGCAGCGCACCTCTGGAGAGGGGGGATTCACGTCTACCCCTACCTGGATGATTGGTTGATCAGGGCACGTTCTGCCGAACAAGCTCTGCCGAACAAGCACTGGATCATCTGAAAGTCACCTGCCACTTCCCCTACAGACTGGGCTTCTCCCTAAATTTCAAGAAATCACAGATGACACCTTCCCAAAAGCTTCAGTACATAGGAGCTGTACTAGACACATCCTTGGGAAAGAGCTTGCCTCCCAAGTCGAGGGATCAAGACATTCTTCAGATGGTTTCCAAAATCCAAAATGGCCAAAATCTCCAGGCTTACGACTTCTTAATGTTGCTCGGCCTCATGGCATCCTGAATCTTCCTGGTGCCAGAGGCACGTTTGAGGAGGAGATCCCTTCAATGGGCTCTAAAGACTCAGTGGTCCCAGTTGTCAGGTCAAATGATGGATCTTCTCCAGATTCCGAACAAGGTTCGACAAGATCTTTTATGGTGGACTTGTACAGAGAACATCCTAAAAGGAGAATAAAAATAGTTTATTCAAAAGTTTGAATAAACTATGTGAAATAAAAAAAAAAAGAGAACCTTTTTGGCAACCATGGCCAGAGATCACAGTAGTGACTGACGCCTCACTCATGGGGTGGGGAGCTCATGCCAACGATCTGACAATCGGCGGTCGTTGGTCTCCATCAGAGTCCAAACTACACATCCACCTTTTAGAGCTGAGAGAAATCAGACTAGCGCTGAAAGCTTTCCTGCCATCTGTCAGGGGAAAGAATGTCCTGATAATGATGGACAACACAGTGGCCATGCATTATCTAAACAAAAGAGGAGGTGTAGGGTCACTACCTCTGTGCAGAGAGGCAATGCAGCTCTGGTATTGGGCAATTCAGGAGGGAATCTCTTTAACGGCAATTCATCTAGCCGGGGAGGAGAATATGATGGCAGATGCTCTGAGCAGGCAGAGCACGGTGTCCCACGAATGGGAACTGGCTCAGGAAGTCATTCAAGAGATCTTCGCCCTTTGGGGAACCCCTCAAGTAGACCTATTTGCGACCGGAAGTGCAAAAGGTATTGCTCAAGGGAATTTCCCCTGAGAGGAGCCCTGGGAGATGCGTTGGTGGTGTAGTGGAATTTCCCACTATTGTACGTGTTCCCCCCCGATTCCCGTCATTCCTCAGGTCGTCGGGAGACTGAGACGGTTTGGGAATCGCATGATCCGAATTGCCCTGGATTGGGCCAGGAGAACGTGGTACTCTGACCTTCTAGACAAGTCCATCTGTCCCCCAGTACGTCTTCCTCAGAGAGAGGACCTTCTCTCACAAATGGAGGGTCAGGTTCTCCATCCAGAGGTCAAAACTCTCAACCTTCATGCTTCGTATCTTAAAGGCTGAGATACAAGGATTGGGACCTTCCAGACGACGTCGTGGAGGTGTTGCTTTCGGCAAGAAGGCCAGCAACAAAATCTCTATACCGTTGCCGTTGGAGGAAGTTTTGTAACTGGTGCAGAGAAAAGAATGTCGATCCTTTTCTATGTTCTATCCCGGAAGTACTGTCCTTCCTCTTGTCCCTAGCGCATAGAGGTCTAAATGTTGGTACCATTAAAGGTTACCTTACAGCGCTTTCCACCTTCAAGCGCTCGTCGGAAGAATGCTCCTATTTCAAAATTCCTTTAGTAGTGCAATTCTTAAAGGGACTCCCTAATGTGTTTCCTCGTTACCCATTCCAAGTGCCAATTTGGGACCTCAATCTGGTTCTAAAATTCTTAATGTGTGCTCCTTTTGAGCCTTTGAAAACTTGTCCATTAAGATTACTGACATGGAAAACTGCTTTCCTAGTTGCTTTAACATCTGCAAGAAGAGTGAGCTAATTGCAAGCACTGTCTTCTGGGCCACCCTATACTGTGTTCCATAAGGACACAGTTGTGTTGAGGGTTAAACCCTCATTTTTACCTAAAGTAGTATCTGATTTTCATTTAAGTCAGAAAATTGTTTTACCCGCATTCTATCCTCCACCTCATCCTACTACGGAGGAGGAAAGATTGCACAGGTTGGATACAAGAAGAGCTTTAAGCTCTTACATCTCTAGGCTTTCCAAGCTTAGAGTGGCCAACCAACTGTTTTATCGGTTACACCGGAAGGAAACTGGGTCAATCGGTGACAAAACAGACAATATCATGCTGGATTGTGCTTTGCATTTCAGAATGCTACAGATTAGCACAAAAAGACCCACCAGAAGGGTTAAGGGCTCATTCCACCAGAGGCATTGCCTCTTCGACAGCCCTTCAAAGAGGTGTTGCAATAAGGTCCATTTGTGAAGCAGCAACATGGTCTTCACTGCACACCTTTTCAAAATTCTATAGTCTGGATGCTTCCCAGTCTAAGGAGCTGAGTTTTGGTAAAGCAGTACTATTCAGCCATCTAAGGGCATTGAAAAATCTAACCCCTCCTCCAAAGAAATTATCCATACTGCTTTGGGAGTCTATCTAAGATGAGGAATACGTTGGAGGACACAATCCACTCAAAGAACAAGTTACTTACCAACTGGTAAAGTTCTTTCGATTGGATGTTCCTCCAACGTATTCCTCATCGCCCTCCCAGCCTACCCCTCTGTAGATTTTTCCGGGTTATTGCCAACTCAACTCTCGCAAGGCTGATACCTGTCTGCACAGTACAAAATCAAAGATAAAAAGGGGGAAAAAAAAGGGGAAAAACAGAACTGATGCCAACGGGTGCCGCGCGTGCTACTTATATACCCGATGACGTCACCCTTGACGGAGGCCTTCGAGGGACCATCGATTCGACGACATGGACGCACGGCGCCCTCTGCTGAAAAAATTTCCGAAGAGCAGCAAAGCTTTTTCCGAAGAGCAGCAAAGCTGGATGGAATACATCTAAGATGAGGAATACGTTGGAGGAACATCCAATCGAAAGAACTTTACCAGTTGGTAAGTAACTTGTTCTCACTGTTATGCATTTCTAGCAGGGATTGGGTAACTGGTTTCCTTCACACCTGTTTGTTGTTCCGGTGTGGGACTTACCTTGTGTGTTGACCTTCTTGATGGAAGCTTTATTTGAGCCCATTCATTCTGTTATTTAAGATTGCTCACCGTTAAGGTGAGCATCCTGGTTGGCTTTACTTCTGCTAGAAAAGTGAGCGAGCTTCAGGCTCTTCAGATGAAGATTCTGTTGGGGTGGATCCCTAATTACCTAAACCCAAGCGGGAGGAACAACCTGAGGAACGAGTGCATGTTTTGTACGTAAAGCAAGTTTATTCTATATTTGTCTGGGGTGTAGTTAGATGGTACCCCGGGGGCCAAACTAACCCAAGTCTCAATGAACCACATCAGTTGATAGATTTTAAACATTTTTGCAACAGTTAAAACCCTCCCAGATACTTTATCACAACCCTCCACTCACAAATGATTTGACAAAACATATGCAAAGAAGTTCCATCTTTTCCCATTTCTCTCCTTCTCATTAGTCATCAACAATCTTTACTAGCATCTTCAGATTATAATCGAAGTCCACCTTTGCTGGGGATTGGTCTGTGGTAGATCATGACATAATAAAATATTCAAATTTCAAACATAATTCATTACTAGTAACAAGTGGCCTAAAGCCTTTTAACCTTAAGTGTGATTGCACATGGTCTGCACAGATATCTTAGCAACATGAGTAAAAGCTGAGCAATCTGATTCTCTTTGAACTACTGATTACTATCTCATCCTCCATACTTTACTGGCTCCACTTAAGTCATTCTAATTTAGGCGACTGCCACAACAGCATGTTTGTCCTGTAGTCCGTTCCCCCCCCCCCCCCTCCCTGCGAAAACAATTGGCCATCGGACACTATGGCCCTTGGCGCCATCTTGTCCCATCTTTATTGCCGGCCCAAGCAAATGGCCAAGCCCCTCTGTGCGACTTCAGTGCAATGGGCAATACTATATCTGTTCCTTGCAGAACTATTAAGCCATAAACCGCTGCGTCCTGTTTGCCGGCTGACCTTCTATTGGATGACTAATTATTCCTCTGTCACACTCCCATGCATTCAGGAGATCACATCTGCGATCTGTGGTACTTATTGGACCATAACAGCTATGGCCGGCTCCCACAGCTGAGTTGACCATCACTAAGGCCGTAGTTACCTACTCACCCATCCTCTGGCCTTTGAAACTCTTAGAACCAGTTTCTGAAAGTCACCCCCTGGCTGCTGTGTTTTAATCTGTTTATCAAAAAACCACTACATATAGAGTCATAAATCCCCTTTGTGTTTCCTCAGTGTGCATGCATGTCTAGTAAATAACATCTTTCCTTTACAGTGGATTCTTAGAAGACAGGCCCCCTTTCTCGCATGCGCATTATAAAAAACCCTCATTGCCTACTTCTGGAGACTTCATAGTACATTATGTCTGAATCTCATTTATATTTCATTATCCGGTTTTAACATTTTATCTTTCTTTGTGTGTGTGTGAATCAAATATGTATAATTTCTAATTAAAAAAAGTCACACTAAAAGTAACATATCCTTATACAGATACAGATATTATCAAGCATTCACTGCCTAGGCAGATCGTTTTCTGCATTTGTAATTGTTACAATCTTGCTGGGAAGTGCATGTCTTCGGGCTTTCTCACCACATGTCTGATAGCCCATTCTGCCCTGCAGAAAGGTGTCACAGTTTTGAAGATCTGCACACTTTTGCCATGCGCTACTGCCTAGATTCCTCCCAGTTTGGGTGCCCCAGAGTTTTCTGTTCTAGGTGGTCGTTCATGCTTACCTCCCAACTTTAGGGTTCTGTTCTTTGACAGGAGTCCCTCTTAGAAGGGCAATCTGTGGGAGGGAGGAATCCTTTTGAAGAACAAATGACTTACCTTCTACCCACAGATTCCTCATTGCCCTCCCATCACGTTATACCTCATGTTGGATAGCTCATTCACCTATTGCTGGTCTTTGGACCTTCAGCTGTTGAGTTCTATGCAAAAAGGTAGATATGGGGTCCTGAGGCACCAGTGACTTCCAATATAGTGCCGCTCGTGTAATGTCAGATATCATAGGCACACATTAGAGTTGAACGGAGCAGCACAGTGCTGAATTGTGTCTACAATTGTTTCAGAAGGCAGCTGTCCATGGAAGATGTATAAGATGAGAGATGGAGCTTCTGCAAATACATTTAAAGAGGAGTGTGATATTCACTTGTGAAGTACAAATTCTGTCTAAGTGGCCTGGTGGAATGTCATAATGAATTTTGCTGTTTAGTCTGCAAGCCCAATTGCATGTCTCAACTGAGATGTATTCAAATCGTAATGCAATCTGTTCAATGTAATTTTACAGATGATAAAGAAGAACATCAATAATGTAAGACGAATGGCATCCCATCCCAACCTCCCATACTGTAAGTTGTATCATAAGGTAACACAATGTGAACAGTCTATTTTGTCGAAAATGCTAAACCTTTGCCTTAGTTACTGTTCGCTAATTAGAATATGTATTATGTAATGTTGATGGCTTCACAGCATATGTTGAATTAAGTAAAAAGCATGCCTTCTAATGGATTGTTTGCTTGCATAATTTCCTCACCTTAGATATATCTTCCGGTATCAGCAGATTTTAGAAACTTTTTCCACTAGTGGCTTCAGTGTGGCATTGGTGGCGAGGTCCCTCAGCGCTCTTTTTCTCTGAACTGAACGTGACGTTGCTGTTGATGCATATAGCCCACACAGCGCCCCATCAACTAATTTCTTTTTTTCTGCATGCCACAGCACGCTTATTGGAACTTCACCTCAGAATATTCGGATGTACTCGTCTAAATTGTCGACTCCAATGCCTACGGGCTTCAAGGAATGTGAAGATTGCAACATCAATATCGCCATTGGCGATCCCCACAAGGTTTGCTTTTGGTATTTCTGCTCAGATCACAAGATGGCTGATTGCAGCTCATGCCAGTCTATGATGCCAATGGCACTCAAATCTAAGCTGGTTTTCATGTGCTCGTCTTCAAAGTCACCTATTACCACTCCCTCAAAAAGAAAATTTCTTGAGGAGGAAGGCTCAGCCTCAACTAAAAGGTCACTAGAAAGGGCCAGGAAAAGGATGAAATAGCATAAGAAAAAATCCCAGTCCCGATGTGATTCCATCATCTTGGTTTAAAAGAAGAAGAGATGACCAACCCATTCCTCGACATACCCCTCGACTAATAGATAAGTTTGCTATCCAAATCTGCCTTGGCAGAAAAGTGGGAGGAAGGAATTCAGTGTAAAAGTGATGCAGGTATTTAGCATAGCAGCCCCATTGGCCTGTGCATCGGAGTAGAGTAAGAAAAAGAAGGCAGATCCCAACCTGTCGCATAAGACCGGCAGGGAATCAGAAAAAGACGCATCCTGCACACCGAAAAGCCTTGGTTTGAAGGCTCTACCAAAAAACCTTTGAACAGCGTTGACGGCTCAGGATGCCTTTACATCCTTCGACATCACACCGGGCTCCGCCTTTGAGAGGTCCATCAGAATCAAACAGTTTTCGACGTCTAGATACATTCCTCAGTTGAGAAAGAATTATCAGAGCTCCCTTCAAAAATTCTTTGAGGAAGGAAACCCAATTCTATTTGGTGTTCAGTCACACAGGCCCTCTACTCCCCCAGAGGAATTTTTCTAAGAGAAAGCTACTATTGCAGATGTGACATCGGACTTAAAGGATGCTAGTGTGCTTGACAACGCTCCAGAGTTAAAATGTGCCCGGCAGGACCCTTGTGCCCATTCCAATACCACCTAAAGAAGAATCATGGCAAAGGTCTCTGATGCCCTCAGGTTGGGTTCACCAGTTAATGATGTCATGGAGTACAACCTGACCAACATATTGCGTAAAGGTCCACCAAAGGAGCCACTCCTCCCTTTCCACGCTGCCCCCATAGACCCATTACTTGAACTGTGGAAGAAGCACTGCTCTGCGCCAGCAGTCTGCAATGACGTGATGAAAAAGTATAAGCTGGCAGCAACAGACCCCAATCTTTCGAGACACCCCAGCCCAGCAAGCCTGGTAGTGCAAGAGGCAGCGTCAGATAACAGAGCAAGTGCTTAACCTGCCTTACTCCCGGATACGGATGATAAAAGATGCAGTGTCCTTTCAAAAAAGGTTCTTTCATCCAGGCACATGACCCTGAAAGCCATCAATGCATCGTGTGCCCTAACTAAATACACTCACACCATGTAGCATTTAAATTCAGAAGCAGGGGAGCACATCCCAGAGGAAAAAATGAGAGATGGGCTTGCAAACATTATTTCTGATGGTAAAGAAGCAATTTGTCAAGCACTCCAGTCAGGACTGGAAGCTGCTTGACCGTGTGAGCAGAGCAATGGGCATACGTTTGGTTATGCAAAGATTCTCTTTGCTTAGGAAGTGTAGCTTTTCTCCAGATGTGCAGGCAAAACTAATGGACATGCCTTCAATAGTATGAACCTTTTTGGGCCGAAGGCTGATGATAGCCGGAAAAACTGCAGGCCTTGAGCGGTAGCAAAATGTTTAGGTGATGCAATAAGATAACCGCCAATACAACCTGTACAGCAATGCTGGAGGGGTAAATCATTTCTGTTCCAAAGCTCCCTTAGCCAAAGAGGAAGCAACCAAGCACCTGGGGTCAGGTGCAAAATACAATTGCAAAGCCTGCAAGAGGCAGAGAAGATACATTTGCGCAATATGCGCCCTGCTCTATCTCATCTGGTGGAAAAGAGGCACCAAGGGCACTTTGACAAATTCAGACACAGGGCTTCTGATGCATCCCTTCAAATGGATGGTGTCCTTCCACGTATTCCTCATCTCTGATAATCTAGTCTGCTTGATTCGAGAAAAAAGAATTTCAAGTGTCAGGAGCCGTGCTGTGCTGTGCTGTGTTGAGTCGTGGCCCTAGACGTCCTCCATCCTGCCATCGGCTGTGACTTCGCTGGTATAAGTAGCACGAGCAGTGACCGTTGCCTCCGTTCTGTTTTTACGCATGCTTTGTCATTCGAATGGTTCTTCGCCTCTGTGAAATTTGTTTGCGCTTCTTCAAGAAAATATGATGCTGATACCCAAGACTGGGTTTAACCGGTGTTCTGATTGTGGGGCAAAAATGTCCATAGCAGACCCGCATCGAGACACTGTGGTGCCTGGGAGTGGACTACAGAGTAGATGACTGTAAAGGCCTTGCGAGGGAGGAAGTGGAAACTCGTGGCAGGTAGGCCCCCATCTAAATCCCCTTTTGCCACCCTGTCAAAGAGGAGGTCCTCGGATGACTCAAGGGATGTTTCCCCATCAAAAAAACACGCTAAACACCAGAAACGCTACAGTTTGAGATCTCAACATTTGTCATCCCCCTCCCATAAAAAGTCAAAGGTCGCTATCGTCTTCTTTCTCCTCACCCGACAGGATGGTTACTTTTCCAAAGAAGTCGGCATCCCCGGATGATTGGGAAAAATTTAGGTTAAAGATGTTGAACGTTTTCCGAAAATCTGCGTCGAGTGTCCCTCCATGCGAGCACCCCTCCAAAAGAGCTGAAAAATTATCCAAAAGCCACAGCGTCTGACAAGACCAGCAGGGTACCTGTAGCCTCTGCTTCTCGGGTGCCAGAGAGCCCGGGAAGAAAGCCTTCCTGGCATACGTCGAAGGAGTCTTCCTCGAGACACAGGTCGAAGTCGGGTTTTCCTTCCTCGACGATCGATAGAGTTCCGACACCTGGGCCTTTTGAAGCCTGCGTCGAAACAGTCATTGAAAACTGCAAAGATGTCAATGCCCTCAATGCCGCTTCTTACTTCAATGCCCTCGACGCCGTCGGCTCCATCGGGGACACCGAAGAATGTCAAACCTCGTGTCGAGGCATCAAAGATGTTTAAGTCTCTACCAATAACTGATTTTTTTCAGGTATTTGGGATCTATATTTGAGGAAGATGAAGACCAAGAAGTACCTTTTTGGATAAGAATATGGTAACCCCAATGTACCTGAGGAATTAATCTCGGAAGAATCAAAAATGAAAAATCTTGTAGAGACTTTGAGAGAAGCTAGGAGTCTGGAAACATCTCCAGAGACTGATTTTGCAAACCCAGAATTATCAGGTTATTCAGATCCTTCTTATAGATCAGTGATGAGTAAAGTAACTGAATATCTTGCCTGGATTAAACCGGCTGCGATAGTAGAGAAGGATGATCTCACAGAGATCCTTGATAGTGTACTACCAAAGGAAGCAGAATTACCATTTCACACTGCTTTGAGGACCAGTATTTTGGAAAATTGGCTTAAACCCGACTCCACGCCAGCAGTTAACAAAAATCTAACAAAGAAATATATTGCTGCTTCCATAGACCCTCTGTTTTTATCCAGACGCCAGACTCCAGAAAGTGCAGGTGGTGACTTCTTGTAGAGTTTCAGCGTACCCTTTTGTTCCCCCAGATAAGGATGATAAAAAGATTGATGTCCTGGGGAAAAGAGTCTCTAGTGGTGGCATTAAAATCAATTAATGCAACTTGCGCATTGACCAAACACTCCCATACCTTATGGGACGTCGCTGCTTTGGCGGCAGAGCACATCCCGGAAGCTGGGGAGATTGATGGATTTTTAAACTTGGTCGAAGATGGCAAGGAGGCAATGTGCCAATCGCTACAATCTGGACTGGATTCTGCAGCTTCAGTTAGTAGAGCATTGGCAGCAAGCACAGCGTCAAGACGTTTTGCATGGCCCAGGAAGTCTGGTTTTCCACCTGATGTACAACCACTCTTAATGGACATGCCTTTTGACGGGTGCTAGGTATTTGGTGAAAAGGCTGAAGATAGCTTGGAGAAGCTGCAAGCTTCAAAAGCAGCAGCAAAATCCATAGAAGCGGCAATTCGCCAGCCTGCGCAACCTCAGGGTTCTGTGCATGCTTGGAACGTTCCTTTCGATTTTACTCATCTATGTCAAGGAGAAGAGGCCATTTCTCTCAAAGGGGTCACAGAATGGCTCTACATGGGTCCAGAGATTGAGGAAGAAGAACCTCCCTTTCAGCCTCAGCTGCAGGGGCACCTTCAAACCCCCTTTGATTTCTTAGCACACACGACTGTGGTGGGGCGGGGGGGGTTGTTGCAGCATCTCGAAAGTTGGCTGGGCATTACTGTCACGACCCTCAGCCCTGATCCCCACTGGCAAGCCCATTGGCCAGGTGGAATCAGACTTCGGATCGCAAATAAGGCCTAGCATCTGCTTCACAGGCCCTCTTGGGGCCAGGCTCATAAACAGGGAAAGACATCAGCTAAAGGAACTACTTTATTCAGGCTTTCAGCCAACATGGAGGCATCCACATAGCTTGATCACTAGAACCAAGCTATGCGGTTTAGTGTTTTGGGTGTGGTGGCCTAGGGACTACTTTACCTGGACTACTTTGCAGAGACTATTTGAACCACACCCGAACAAGACAATACGCCTCGCGTTACTTTGCTACTAGCAACCTGACGCTCACTGTGTCCAGCTTCTCACGAGCCTGGCAAGATCCGGACCTGCAGAAAACAAAGAACATCGTTAGCAGCAAAATCTTCCCTGCAATCTCCATCCTTCACTGTTCACAGCTCCTGGGCAGCTCCGTGTGGATGGTTCGCCATTAGGATCAAAGGGCCTGAGAAAGGAAGAAAGACATCATTAAAGAAGGCAGTAGAGACATTTCAACCACGAATTGCTTAGAGACTTACCTGGCTGGTGGTTGTTCGACTAGTATAGCTCCGGAACTCCATCTGCGCTGGGAGCACACCGCGACCTACAAAAAAGAGAAAACACAGGTCAGTGAAGACAAGACATCGCCGCGCTGCACGAAGCGCCTACTTACCCCATCATAGCGCTATTGTGCGCCATCATTTACCGGCGAGAACCAGCCTACCCAGTTCACCAAGCGGACGTTCCGCGCACCTAAGGGAGATAAACAGAGTCGATATCGAACAGAGAAAAGGCATGCAAGAATAACAACTCCATAAACAGCAATAAGACCTGCCTGAAAGACATTACTTGGGCCGCTGTGAGTGAAGTAACTGGACCGTACGCGCCCACGAAAGACAACACGCCCCTGCCCAGAAAGCAGGACGGAGAGCCCACCAACTTCGATAACAAGGTGAGAAGAGAACCCGGAGGGGCTGAAATCACAAGGGAGGTGGGAAGTCTTACCTTGGCTGTCCAGTCCTAAACATAGTCTTCATTTCCAGGAGGAATTCCACCGAGAACCGCACCAGGGAATCATTGAAAAGGGCACCAACGACCAACTGGCTGGGTGGCGTCCCCGGGGATACCAGGTGAGTGTAACAATTACCCCCGGTTGCTTGGGCACTTCAAACCTCCAGGTTGCCCCCCAAGAAGCAGTTGTATGTCAGTCTGAGATCCACTCCTTCAACAGGAAATTCTTCAAAGGTCTGATTGAATTAGTACCTGCAGCGGAGAGGGGTCAGGGATGGTACTCTCCTTATTTCTTAATCCCCAAGAAGGATGGAGGAGTGCGACCCATCTTAGACTTGAGACGCTTGAACAAGTTCCTCAGGAAGGACAAGTTCAAGATGGTAACTCTTTCACAGATCCTTCAGACCCTTCAACTCCAGGATTGTTGGTGCCATTGGATCTTCAGGACGATTACTTTTTTGTGCCCATTCTTCTAAAAACAAAGGAAGTATGTGAGGTTTGCAGTTGGCAGTTCTCATTATCAGTTTAGGATCCTGCCATTCGGGCTCACCTCCGTCCAAGGGTCTTAACCAAGCTTATGGCATTGGTGGCAGCAAGGCTAAGGAGGGAGGGGATTCACATGTACCCCTTCCTGGACAACTGGTTGATCAGTGCGTGTTCTCAAAATCACCTCAGTCACACTTGCCACTTCCTCCACGAGCAGGGCTTCTCCCTGAACTTCAAGAGGTCCCACTTGACACCATCACAGAAGCTTCAATTTACTGGAACAGTCCTGGATTCAGCCTCGGGAAAAACCTCGCACCCGAGATGAGGGTTCAATATCTCTTCCAGATGGTCCAAAAATGTATGAGTGCCCAACATCTTCCGGCCTTCGACTTCCTAAGGTTGCTCGGCCTCATGGCGTCCTGCATTTCTCTGGTGCCAGAAACCCATCTGAGAATGAAATCCTTTCAGTGGGCTCTCAGATCCCAGTGGTCTCAATTCTCTGGCAGAATAACAGATCTGAACAAGGTCGACCAGGATCTCCTGAGGTGGGCCTGCTGAGAGAATATAATGGGGAGAACCCTTTTGTCAACCATGGCTGGAGATGACAATTGTGACAGATGCCTCCCTTAAAGGATGGGGAACCCACATGAAAGTACCTTTCAATCAGCGGACACTGGTTGCCACCAGAGTCCAGACTTCACATCAACCTGTTAGAGCTGAGGGCAATCAGACTAGTGCTAATGGCCTTTCTGCCCTCGGTACAGGGGAAACATTTCCTGATAATGACGGACAAAACGGAGGTTTAGTGTCGCTACCTCTGTACAGAGATGAAATGCAGCTCTGGTTCTGGGCACTAAGAGATGTAATCTCTCTTCTGGTGGTTCATGTAGCTGGAGAAGAAAACACGGCTGCAGGCGCTCTGAGCAGCCAGAGCTTGATTTCCCACAAGTGGAAGTTGGCTCAGGAAGTCCTTCAGGAGATCTTCGCGCTTTGGGAATCCCTCAAATAGATCTGTTTGCAACCAGTGTCAACAGGAAGTGTGACCTGTTCTGCTCCAGGGAATTTCCTCAAAGAGGAGCTCTAGTGGACACGTTTGTGGTGGACTGGGAATTTTCACTTCTGTATGTGTTTTCGCCAGTCCCTGTCATGCCTCATGTCATCAGGAGGTTCAGGACGTTCAGGAAATCCATGATCCACATTGTTCCGGACTGGGCTAGGAGAAAATGGTACCGGACCTTCTAGAGATGGCCATCCACCCTCCAATTCGTCTTCCCCAAAGAGAGGACTTGCTCTTGCAAGAGGGGGGGTCTCCTTCACCCAGAAATTAGTACTCTGAATCTTTATGCCTGGTTTCTGAAAGGGCAAGATATAAAGATTGGTACTATCCAGAAGATGTGATGGAGGTGTTTCTTTTGGCCAGAAGGCCAGCAACAAAATCCCTGTACCACTGCAGTTGGAACACATTTTGCAGCTGGTCAACGGAAAGGGATTGTGAGCCTTTCACTTGTAACACTCCTACTGTCTTGTCTTTCTTACTCCATTTAGCCCATCTTGGGCTCCAAGTCTCCACGGTAAAAGGATTTTTGGCGGCGCTTTCTATTTTCAAGCGTTTGCCGGATGAAGGCTCCTATTACAAGATCCTGACTGTTATTCAATTTTTGAATGGATTGACAAATCTTTATCCCCCGGTCCCTTTTATTTACCGGTGTGGGACCTAAATCTTGTATCAATATTTCTGATGGGGATGCTTTTTCAACCCCTGCATTCTTGCCGTCTCAGAATGCTAGCTCTTAAAATCGTCTTCTTGACTACGATAACCTCTGTCCGCAGGGTGCGTGAACTGGAAGCACTTTTGGCCGAACCACCTTTCACAACCTTCTTCAAAGACAATTTGGTGTTGAGAATGCGCCCACCCGTCATTTTTACCAAAGGTGGTATCTGAATTCTATCTAGTACCTACCTTCTACCCATTACCACCTCCTTAGGAGGAGGAGAGATTATACCGTCTAGACTCCAAAAGGGCTTTAAGTTTTTACATTTCAAGGATGGCAAAAAATCAGGCAGGATGACCAGCTGTTTATAGGCTTTGCAGGCCACAGACTAGGGTTGGCTGTCGCAGAACAGACTATTTTAAAATGGATTTTATTATGCATTTCAGAATGCTACTCTTTAGCAAGGCCCTGTCGGAAGGATTGAGAGCACATTCTACTCGAATAGTTGCGACTTCTTCGACTCTTGAAAGAGGGGTACCCATGCAGGATATCTGAAAAGCGGCTACTTTGTCATCTCTGCACACCATCAGTAAACTTTATTGCCTAGACTCTTTGTCAGGTCAGGAGGCCACATTGTGCAAAGCTGTTCTTCACAGCATCAATAATTAAAGACCTGCTCAGCACCCACTTCTGTTTTGGGAGTATATCAAAGATGAGGAATACATGCAAGGACACAGTCCATTCGAAGAACAGGATACTTACCCCTGGTAATTGTCTTTCGGCTGGATGTTCTTCCCACACATTCCTCATTGCCCCTCCCATTCATCTCTTCTTATTTGCCAAGAAGTTCTGTGATATTACACCTTCCTGTTTTGCAACACTGGAAAAGGCCAGTGACCCGACAAAACATGCAGAGGAAAAACTAGAACTGAAGCAACAGTCGCGGTGCATGCTACTTCTACCAGCATCAACGTCACAGCCGAGGACAGGACAGAGGCCGTCGAGGACCACGACTTGACGCTGCACAGTGCCTGATACTTAAAAAAAAAAAAAAATTCCGAAGCAAGCTGCAAACAGACTTGAGTATCAAAGATTAGGAATTCGTGGGAGGAACATCCAGTTGAAAGAACATTACTAGGGCTAAGTAATTTGTTCTTCTCCCTCCAACCCCCGCGACTCTGATCCATTACTCCTGCAGGACATCTTTTCCCTGATGGAGAAAGGTGCTGTAGAATTGGTGCTGCAAGTGAAGAGGAAACTGGGGCGGTACTCCTACTATTTCCCTGTGCCAAAGGAGGACAGGAGAATTGGACCCATCTTGGACCTGAGAATCTTGAACAAGTTACTCAGGAAGGACAAGTTCAATATGGTAATCTTGCAGATCCTCCACACCCTAGCACTCCACGATTGTTTGGTGCCACTCGACCTACAGGATGCTTATTTCCGTCTACCAATATACCCAAAGCGCACAGGAGGTTCCGGAGGGTCGTGATTGGCGGCGCCCACTGTCGGTTTCGGGTCCTGCCTTTTGAGCACCTTTTTCCCCGTAGGTCTTCAAGTTTCGGTCACTGGTGCCAGACGGTTTGAGGGGGAGGGTAGATCCACGTCTTCCTCTATATGGACGACCGGTTGGTAAGGGCTTGTTATTTGGAGCAAGTTCAAGAACACCTCTACCGCACTTGCCACCTCTTACATAAACTGGGCTTCTCCCTCAACTTCAAGAAGTCTCGGTAACACACTCTCAAACACGCCAGTTCATTGAACGCTTTTCCACCTGTGGACAGGTTTCACAAATCCAGCAGATGGTATCCAGATTACAGAACGCCCCTGTACTGCCAGACATGGATTTCCTATGGCTGTTTTCTACAGCTGCTGGGTCTCGTGGCATCCTGCATCTTCCTAGTAACGGAGGCCCGACTGAGAAAGAAGTCACTGCAGTCAATCCTCAAATCTCAGTGGTCACAATTCTCGGGCAACTTGATTAACCTGATTCAGGTTCCCAAAAGTCTCTCCAAAGACCTGTTGTGGTGGGACCGCAGAGTGAGTTTGCTGTTGGCAGGACCATTTTAGCAACTGTGGCGCGAAGTAACCTTGGTTATGAATGATTCCCCGTAAGCCTGGGTCGCATACCTGATCGAGTGGACTGTGTGCGGTTTATTGTCCCCAGCAGAGAAGAAACTCCACATAAACTTGTTAGAGCTGAGGGACATCCGATTGGCGCTAATGGCTTTCTTGCCTTCCATGAAGGGGAAAACTGTCCTGATCATGATGGACAACACGTTGACCATTCACTACCTCATCAAGTAAGAGGGTGTGGGGTCACTTCCACTGTGCAGGGAGGCAATGCAGCTCTGGGTTTGGGCGTTACAGAACAAGATCTCCTTGTCAGTGATTCACTTGACGGGGAAGAGAAAACAATGGTAGACTCCATGATCAGGCTGGGCTCGGTCTCCCACGAATGGGAGTTGTTCCATGAAGTACTTTCAAATATCTTGACCCTCTGCGGAACCCTGAAAGTAGATCTATTCGCATCCAGTTTAAACTGTGCGAACAAACTGTTCTGCTCCTGGGAATTTCCCAGCAAGGAGCCCTGGTGGCTATGTTCATACTGGATTGCTATTTTCTACTCCTATACATGGTTCTGCTGATTCCTGTCATCCCTCATATCCGGAAGCAGAAAAGGTTCAGAACAAACATGATCCTGATCACCCTAGACTGGGCCAGAAGGACATGGCATCCGGATCTTCTGGGCATGTACCCTCCATGCGCCTTCCTCAGAGAGTGGATTTACACTCACAAGAATGAGGCCTGGTTCTCCATCCCAGCGTCAACACCTTCAATCCCCACACTTGGCTAATGAGAGGATGATGTATAGAGACTGCGATCTTACGGAATATGTCATGGAGGTGTTGCTTTTGCCAGAAGGCCATTCACAAAGGCTCTGTATCACTGCCGATGGAAGACATTTTGCAGCAGGTGAAGAGAAAAACACTTGGACCCTTGCTTGCGCAATACTGCAACAGTAAGCTTTTTCTCCTGAACTTTGCCCAGCAAGGTCTTCAGGTTAACACAGTCATGGGATACTTGTAAGCGCTTTACATCTTTCAACGCACACTGGAGCAAGGCTTCTGTTTCACCAGGCCCTTACTGTTAAAATGTTTAAAAGGGTTGGTAAATACATTCCCTCTTGCTCCCTTTGTTATGCCGGCTTGGGACTTAATTT
Source organism: Ambystoma mexicanum (assembly GCF_040938575.1). Taxonomy (NCBI): domain Eukaryota; kingdom Metazoa; phylum Chordata; class Amphibia; order Caudata; family Ambystomatidae; genus Ambystoma; species Ambystoma mexicanum. Next base: position 942,349,581 of record NC_090935.1, read on the forward strand.
TGGTTCTAGGTTTCTTGATGGGGGCACTGTTTGAACTGATGCACCCCTGTCTACTTACAGGCCTGACGCTGCCGGGCATCAATCTATTGGGGATGTTCTCAGTATGGCTTCATTCTTCTCACCAATGCGACTCTTGTTTTGAGGGGAGCAGGAATTGGTGGCATGGATGACAGTGGCTGCTCGGTTCTTCGAGCAGAATATTAAATTGATAGTTATGTATCTTAAGGCCCAAGTAGCAAAACTGAACACCAATGGCTTCTTTGCCACAAGGCATATGCAAAGTGCTTAGTAAAAGACACCTACTGTTCTCCCAATATCCTCTGTATTACTGAAGTCATTTCCATGACACTATGGAATGAAAGATCTCTACTACACCCCAGAATTTATGTGACAATGGGCTGTACAAGAATGACGTTCAGGAATCTGGGTTTAGTGCCTCCATGTCCCCGCAAGACCATATGTCGCATGTGTGCTAAGAACTAGTCACCCTAGGAAGAAAATGTTTCTGCTGGCCATCACCTCTGCCAGTAGTGTGAGCGTGTTACGAGAGATTTCTTGTAAGCCATGTTTCACAGTTTTTGCTAAAGACAAGGTGATGCAGAGTGTGTCACCATCTTTTTATTTTAATGTGGTCAGAAAATTCAATTTCCAAACATCTATCCTCCTCCTCATCCTTCCAAGGTGGAAGAGAGGTTACGTAGGCTTGATCCCTAAAAGATGCTAACTTTCTATAAATCCAGAACCAGCAAGTTTAGAACAGAAGACCAGCTATTTGTTGGATACACTGGACTTGGGGTAGGGGAGGTTGTGTCCAAACAGACACTACTCGTATGGGGTTTGTTGGCAGTCTGTTATAATATGGCAGGAAAAGACATTCCTGAGAGTTTTTGGGACTACTCCAACAGGGGAATAGCCGCCTTGTCTGCTCTCCAAAGAGGAGTTCCTACTATAGTCTTATGTCAAGCAGAAACCTGGTCATCGCTCCATACATTTGCAAAATACTATTGTTTAGATACACTGTTAGGCCAGGATGCCTGCTTTGACAGGGCAGCCTTCAAAATGCTTTGGTTTAAGTAAGCCTGGATGTTTGCTCTTTTCCTCCCTCCTCTTGCAGAAGGGTACTGCTATGGAAGCATATCTTAGATGATGAATCCGTGGGAGGTCATAATCCATTAGAAGAACAAATTACTTACCTTGGTTACTATTTTCTGATGGATGTTCCTCCCACTGATTCCTCATCGCCCTCCCATCCTAGCCCACAAATAAGAGCTTTTTATGATTTAAGAATCTCTCCTTTAGTGTCTTCACTACATGATTTATTCCTGATGACTGTACACAAGGTAAAAATGAGGTCATGGGGCATGGTGTGGACTATATGATGTATATAGACGCTGAGGAAAGCATATCAAGGGACCTCATTGCCAATGCCACATGGTGCATCCCTGGTGGTAAAAACATTAAAAAATCTGCTGCTGCAGATAGTTATGTCTAGATGAGGAATCTGTGGGAGGACCATCCATCAGAGAAAACATTGGGCCTCATTATGACACTGCCGGTCCGGAAAGAACGGTGGCGGTAAAACCACTGCCACCGTTCTTTCCGGACCGGTTGATTCAGAGTCCTGCAGGCAGGAGGTGTCACTCCCGCCAGGATTACCACCACCCGCCTGCAGGCGGATATGGAAACACTGGCTCTGTCATAGACGGAACCAGTGTTTCCATGGTCTCCATCCCCATGGAGTCCTATCGGACTCCATGGGAATGGGGATTTACGGAATTCCGCCTCCGGAATTACCGGGTCACCGGGGTTGTAATGCCCCGGTGATTCCGGCAATCACGGAGGCGGAATGGTATTACGGGTCCGGCGGCAGCCTGGCGGTTTTTCCGGCACGGCTACTGCCGGACCCGTAATGAGGCCCATTATCTGAGATAAGTAATCATGTCACCATTACCTTTTCACCTTGTTGATACTACAACATTTTGTCAGTAACATGGGAATGTAAGTAACATTTTCACTGTTCTTGTAGGGTTGAAATGCATTTGAAAATAGTCTAGTTGGCACTAGAAACCTTCAATATGGCTACATAAATGAGCATAGTTGAAAGAAGTGCAAAACGGCATGTTTCAATAGCTTACATTTCAAATGGCTAAGCTTTCCTCTGTTGATTATTCCCAGACACCATACTGGCGTTTTTTCCTGCCCTCACATCTACCTGTCAACACTTTCAAACGAGTAGTTGGCTCTGATTTTATTTAAAGTGGTTTAGGCAGAGGTTCCTAACATCCTGTTATTCTTTGATCATGTGAGGTTCAATTTTCTCATGAGAAGATCATTCTTTAATATGTTTATTCATTGCACAGAATTGTTCCCAGTCATATGAGTTTGAACCAAGTGTGACTAGTTTTTAGCACACATCATGTGACATATGGTCTTGTGGTGACCTGGGGGCATTAAACCCCAATTCCTAAACGTCACACTTGTATTGTCATGATCTCTGCTTCCAAAAGATCAGGACTTGCCCGACTCCCTTGGAAGCAGACCCATAACCCCGGTTCCGAGTGCCAGCCAGTCCCAATTGGGACCTTTTGGACCCTGTCCTGGCGCCAGTGGCACCAGGCTCATAAAGATGCCCAGTCCCAGCGCTGGAAGCGCCGGGCTCATAATGCTTGGGTGGACTTACCTGCAGCAGACCATGCTGCTTACTTACCTGCCAGTTGAACCCCTGATCCTCTTCTGTTTGGGACTACTTTTCCTGTTGGGTGGGGCAGGAGCCACTCCCTAGGTTCAGAACACTGGAACTCTTCTGGAAAGCAGGAACTCTTTTCTTAGGCGTGGCTGTGGAAGGAGACACCTAAGCACTACAGGAGGCTATTTAAACCACACCCGATGGATGAATCTTGCTTTGCGTTATTCTGCATTCTCTGCAGCAGAACGCTCATCGTGTCTTCTGCTTCTGATCCTGGGTCTAAGGGAACAAAGGCTTACCATCCTGGAATCCAGTCTTCAGCAGCACCTGTAAAGACAAAGAAAGAACAGGTTAGCACTACGGTCTTCAGTGGCAGCACATCTCTTACCTGGTCCATCGGCTGTCACCAACGCCTCGCGCTGCATTCCGGCATCTGAAAGACAAAGGCTTACCTACTCTTCGCATGCTCCGGAGGTCTTCGCACTGCATTCCGGCATCTGAAAGACAAAAGCTTACCAGCTCTTCGCACGCTCCGGAGGCCTTCGGCGCTGCATCCCGCATCTGAAAGACAAAAGAAGGTGCGTTTAAGACATTGGGCAACTTTATTACTCATGTGCCATTACTCCTTCCCACGCCGAATCCAGTGGGTATTCCAGCACCCTTCAGCTTCTCTAAAGCTCCGAACTTGTACCTGCAAGATAAAAGGGACAGTTAGTGCGCATCGTGAAGCAGGCTACAAGCGCTTACTTACGTGCTTCCAGGCGCTTCTATTCCTCACGCGGGTTCGATCCTCAACTCTCATCAGCCCGCCATCCGGCATCGCCGGAACCCTGCAAAACAAGAGATATCATTACAAAAGACTTTTAAGACATTTGAAGTGCCCAGAACTTACCGTTCGTGCAGTTAACGACGGACAGCAGTCCTCTGAGGTCAAGAGGCCTGCACCCTTATCCAGTGAAGAAACTAGTTACGGCACCCTGCCCCGAGGCAGATGGAGAGCTCGGCGTTCACTTACCTAAGACATCTTACTCTTCGAGTCAGACATACAGTGCACAGAGGTCCAGCCCAAAGAGCCAACCGTGTGTTACACATCACCTTTGAAGATACAGCATTCACCCAGTCAAGACCGGCGCCTCTGCGGGAATCAGGTGAGCGTTACATGTATAGCCCGTTGTCAAAATACATTCAGTGATGGAGAGGAGATATTTAATTCGAAAATGCCATGGAAATTGAATTGCAGCAATAATGCAGAGGATATTGGGAGAGGTGTGAAACCATATTGAGAACATCGCCAATACGTTGACACCCGGAAGCGTCATAGGACCTTGATGACTCCCACAAATCCCAGCTTAGAAGGTAAATGTTTTTCTTTCCTATAATACCTAGCATTGGCTATTACGTTACAATACCCACACTAATCCCAGCTGCAGTGATGAGTCGCCAAACACTGCATACCATGGTGTAACGTGAATTAAAGTTTCATTTGTAGTGTAATTGAATATGTTTGTATTAGGGAAATAGTCAATTTAGACTGACCATTCAAACCACAACATTGCCATTCATTTGTAGACTTTACTTTGTCTCACCTTTTAGTGCTTGTCCTTAATATTCACATCCACAACATTTGTATACACCATCTCTTTAGAGGTAGTAACCATTTATTAAGAAATATCTATTTACATACATTTATATTACAGGGTTGATGATAGCAATGCAGTAGTGATGACTATGTTGGGAACTATCTGAAGAGCCTTTTTTGAGATTTTGGAACTTTGGAGCCATTTGATGAATCTTCACTAAAGTGTCCAAAAATATAGACCCTTCTCTAAATGATCTTGGAAAGTTTTGTGAGGTTCCATCAAGGGATTCAAAATTTATAGTGTGGGGGGGGCGTGGCTACCGCGCGAACGATGCGGACGTGAGCCGAGTGAGCTCCCGTGAGCGCCGATACAATCCTGTACTTTTATCCTGATTCCTGGGGATTTCGGGCGATATCAACGCCGCGATTGTGCCCGTGAAGCTGTGGGCTAGGATCGACTGAAATCTGGGCACCTAACGGTCCACCCAACGGGCTAAATCTACAATTTGCTGAACGCCGGTGGCGCCGTCCGAACTGCGAGATCAAGATGGCCGCCGGGGCCTGAGGGCAGAGCTCCTTTGCATGACTGTGGTGGGAAACGGCATACGAGGCGGACACCATTTGAACGGCTGGCACCCGGAGGACGCCTGGACAGACCCGAGAGGTGGAGGACAGCAGCGGCTTGGCTGGACCGCGCTGGAGGTAGGTGGGTCCCCCCCCCGCTCCACACAGAAAACGGAACCGGACGTAGGGGGCATAAGGGGACCACCACCTAGCGAGGGACTGTGAGATACGACGGAGGCCCCGTGAAACCCCAATATGGGACGCCGAGCCCCCACCACCCAGAATATTTATTAGCCTGTTGGAGGACGCTCTGGGGGACCCGCGGCTCTCCATCTGATCCGCTGCGGGCCTGCAACACCACACATCGGAGTGGGTTCAACTGGGTATAAATAATATCACTTGATCCACTGTGCCCGTCGCTCCACGGTCTTCGGAGCCATGGGGAAAGACAGGCAGAAAAAACCATCCACACAGAGCAGTATGGACCAATTTGCTGTCGCTACTACTACCCCGGCCCCGGCGGGCCCAGCAACACGACTGAACTCCCCCACGGGAGACGGCCCTCTTTCCCTACAGGATGTAATGGCGGCCATTGCTAATTCCCGATCCTCTATGGAGACCAAAATAGACAGTATGGCGGCAGAGTTTCCTTCCTGCGCCACGACCTGCAGAAACTAACTTCCAGAACAGGAGAGGCGGAACACCGCATCTCTGAAGTGGAGGACAACATTGGCGGGATCAATAATCAACTGTCCCAGGCCTTAAACCGCCTTAAAACCCTTGAATCGAGGGTGGAAGATGGAGAAGGGAGATCCCGCCGTAACAATGTTCGCATCCTGGGCCTGCCGGAGGGGGAAGAGGGACAGTGCATGGAACTATTCCTGGAGCAGTGGCTCGTGGATATCTTCGAGGCTACATCCTTTTCAAAGTTTTTCTCAGTGGAGAGGGCTCATAGGGTGCCGCCGGGCAAACCACCCCCGGGTGCTCCGCCACGTACCATTATCGCCCGCCTACTCAACTATCGAGATAGGGATGCCCTCCTGCAACTGTCACGATCACAAGGGTCGATTACCCATAACGGCTCCCGAATCGCCTTTTTCCCGGACTATACCCGAGAAGTGCAGCGGGCACGACAATCATTCGAACCACTCAAGAGACAACTGGCTCAACTGAATGTGAAATACGGCCTGCTCTTCCCGGCCCAACTAAAGATTTATCATAAAGGAACCACTGTTTACTTCAGTGGCCCGCAAGAGGCATGGAAATGGGCGGAGGCCCACGTAGAAGGCGACTGGACAGCAAGGCCAAGGAGACCGAGAGGGAGACCCCGGCCGGGGCCTAGGCGAGCCTCCCCGAGGAGAAACCCAGTACGGGAAGGACAGGAAATCCTGGAGCCAATGGCGGATCAAGAAGAACATTAAACGGAGCATTGCCCCTTACTCCCGGGGCCTAGGAGATATGCTCTGACATGGGAGCGTGCACTTTTCGCACTCCTGAGCCCCACGCATAAACAGTCCACCATGGAAGATGTTGACATTGGCGCAAGGGAGGGAACTCTGGAGGAGGCTCTCACCCCCCCCCCTAGCTAAGTTCTTTTCCTCTCCCTTCCATTTCCCCCCCCCCTTTTTTCTTTTTCTCTTTCTTGTTTATCTAGACCCTGTCCAAGGGTCTGGCTTTTGAGCTGATACCTTAATTGAAGGCTCAGCTATGTTGGGGCGACAGGTACTTCGTGTTGGGGTGGAGTATAGGGTGGGGGGGAGTTGAGAATGTTCAAAGTTTTGTTTGTTATTTCAAGACTGTCATGTGTTCATAGGTCATGCGAACCATTATCTCTGGCTGAAGGTGCTCTGTACTATTTTACGGAACACCCCCGCTCTTTTGACACAGGCAGACACCATGTCGCCTTCTTTCACTGATTGCTACACCCTTGATAGTTCTACCATGTGCACTAAGTATCCTCCGCACAGACTAACTGGACACCCATACGACACACTAAATCTCTGAAATTCCTTATTTGGAACGTGAATGGGATGGGGTCGGGAATCAAAAGGCGTCTTCTCAGGCGATTTCTAAACAGACACTCCCCTGATGTGGCCCTTCTGACAGAAACCCACCTGGCGGGATCAAACTGTGCCTTTTTTCAGAGGACTAACTACCAACTTGCCTTTCAGGCGGGGTATACAATGGGCTCCAGGGGCACCCTCGTTCTGATACACAAACGCATCCCATTTGTCCAGCAAATGGTTGAAAGGGATCGGAGGGGCCGATATGTGTTCGTCATGGGAACGATCTGGGGTCAGACGGTGGCTATCGCCTCAATCTACTCTCCACCTGGGCTGGGACAGGAGTTACTGGACGACCTCACTACCCTTATAGGGAAACACCACCCTGATATGCTCGTTCTGGGGGGAGACTTCAATGACACCATGAATGATGGCGTTGACCGTTCCCATCTCCGAAATCGCAACCCAAACACTCCCACTAGATTGGCTAATTTTACATCTGCTCTTGGGCTCCGAGATGTATGGAGGGAGTTACACCCGAATGCCAGGGAGTATTCCTTCCACTCCGGCGCTCACGGCTCCATGTCCAGACTGGATTACCTTTTTTTGCCGCATACCGACCTTCACAGGGCAATGTCCGCAGCTCTACTCCCCCGGGGTATCTCGGACCACTCACCTCTCTCAGTTGAACTGTGTATGCAGGGCCCCCTCCCCCCTAGAACGTGGAGACTTAACAACTACTACCTGGGGTCTCCGGAGCTGATAGCTCGCCTAGAAGAGGTGTCTGCCGAATACTTTGAAATTAACGAAGAGTCGGTGGATAACCCCGTGATACTATGGGAGGCATATAAAACAGTGCTCAGGGGTGAGATTCTCTCCTGGACGACACATAAAAGAAACACCCGGCTTCGGGAAATACTAAAAGCCGAAGAGGAAGTGGGTAACTGGGAGACTAAGCATGTCTCTGACCCTACGCCCGAGACCCATCGATCCCTCCAGCGTGCCCAAGAGTGCCTTCGGAACAGAGCTATGGATGACGCTAAGCAGGCCCATTGGCAGGCTAGAGCGAGGGTGTACGAACTAGGTGACAAGGCAGGTAAACTGCTCGCCTGGCTACAGAGGAGGGACGAAGGACAACGCCATGTCCGGGAAATAGTTACGCCACAGGGCGACAGCTACCATTCAGACTCTGGGATCGCCGAGGCCTTCGCAGAGTTTTACGCGGACCTGTACCGAGCCCCGACCTCACCACTAGACCCCTCCCTCCTAGATGCGGTAACGTTACCGACTCTCTCGGGACAACAGAGAGACCAACTGGACTCTGCCTTATCGGAGGCTGAGATTTCGGAGGCGCTGTCTCAGCTCCAATCAGGGAAGGCCCCGGGCCCAAATGGATTCCCTATCGAAACTTGGCAAAAGCTAGGAGCAGATAAAATGGCGGCTCCTCTACACAGATTGTTCCTTGCTGCCCGGGATCAGGGGACTCTTCCACCAGATCTTTGCAAGGCGACTATTGTAGTCATTCCCAAGCCTGGCAAACCTCCACATGAATGTGCCTCCTATAGGCCTATATCACTGATCAACGGGGAGGCTAAGATCCTCGCTAAGTTACTAGCGAATCGCTTACAGTTAGTTGCATCCACCCTGATCCACCCGGATCAATGTGGATTTATGCCGTGCAAATCGACTCGGATGAATCTACGCCGCCTCCATCTAGCGCTGGAAAGATCCCCGATCATAGACGAACCCTTGGCCCTGTTGGCAGGCGATTTTGAAAAGGCGTTTGATTCCATTCGTTGGGACTGCCTCTGGGAGGTCATGCGCCGTATGGGATTCGGAGAGGCCTTTCTGGGATGGGTGCAGTTACTTTATGCTAATATCAAAGCTGAAGTGAAAGTAAACGGCTGGTCTTCCAGGTCTTTCCCCCTGGGTCGGGGTACACGACAGGGATGCCCACTGTCCCCTCTTTTATTCGCCCTTGCTATCGAGCCACTGGCTCTTTGGCTTCGCCAAAACACCGCCTGGAAAGGATTCGGATGGCCGGAGGGACACGAGGATCGTACGTCCCTGTACGCAGACGACCTCCTCGTATATCTGGGTGACCCACCAAGGTCTTCCCCCATTGTAACACAACTGCTTATCCGCTTTGGGGAACTTAGCGGACTTAGAATCAACTGGGAGAAATCAGTCTTCTTTCCGGTAAAGGGTGGAGACCAAGCAATTCCCCAGGAGTGCCCGTATCGGGTGGAACGACAGGGCTTTCGATACCTGGGAATATGGATATCTGGGGACTTAACAAGTTATATAGAACACAATCTCCGACCGATCACGGACCGCTTTATTATTGATGTCCGACACTGGAAACTCCTCCCCCTGACACTTATGGGAAGAGCGGCACTCTTTAAAATGATATCCCTTCCCAGATTCCTTTACGTTCTCCAGAATGCCCCACTTAGAATCCCTGATTTGGAGTTTCACCAGGTGGAGACACTTCTTAGAGATCTCATATGGGGGGGAGGCCAACCACGAATTGCGTTATCCACACTTCAGAGATCGATCTGGGAGGGAGGAATAGGAGTTCCCCGTCTACAAACGTACTACTGGGCAACACAGCTGGTAGTGGTTAATGATCTTCTCCACGGAAACCGAGACTTGCCCCACATACGTGCTGAGATAGCCACCATGCAGAACACCGACCCGCTGGCCCTCCTTTATCAACCCCTCCCGAGAAACCCCCCACCCACAACCAAAACACACATGATAACGGTGTGGAGACAAGCACACAGATTCATTGGGTGGGGAAACAAAGTTACTACTGCACAACCCCTCTGGCAAAACTATAATCTCGCTGCGACTCAGAAGTTTGAGCCGTGGCCCAAATGGGTTAGGGCGGGGATTATTAGGGTTGGGAATGTACTCACGCAGGGAAGACTGACCTCATTTGACGACCTACAATTGCAATTCCAGATTCCACATACGGAACGATACCATTACATACGCCTGGCCCATGCCCTAAGTCCCTACCTAACAGATGCTACACAACTGCCAGACTATACCCCTATAGAGCGTAACATTCTCCCGGCGTACATTCCCACCAAATGCACTTCCATCCTCTATAATGCCATGTCCTCCTTTGCCACCCCTGAACTGAACGAGCTGAAGGCGAAATGGGAAGCGGATGTGGGAGAGATAGATCCAGAGGACTGGATACAAGTCCTCATGCACCCCCGAGAAATCGCTATTTCCTCTAGGCTTCGACTTGTGCAGTTGAAAATACTGCACCGGGTTTATTATCCTAGAACGCGCCTATATGGCTGGAACCGGGCCCCAAACCCGAACTGTTTGCGATGTGGGGAGGAGGAGGGAACCTTCATTCATATCTTGTGGACATGTCCCCGGATACAGACTTTTTGGAACGCATGTTGTAGGGAACTCTCTCGAGTTCTGAACCGAACCCTGCCACTGGACCCAAGGACTCTGCTCCTCGGTGTGCCTGGCGAGATGGAAGCTAATAAGTGGGAGATATTACTCCTACACACGGCGATGGGACTGATCAAGCGCAACATAGCGCAGAAATGGGGAGCCCCTGACTCCCCAACATTGGACCAATGGAAATTAGATATGGACAGATGCGCTATGATGGAGCATAGGATTTATTCAGCACGAGGCTGTCCCAACAAAGCCTTGAAAATATGGGACAGATGGGAAGAAGGAGCGACCTGAGAACCCCTCCCACAGCCCGTGGGATGTGCACTGGGTGTTTTGTTTTGTTTTGTTTTCTATTAGCATATGTAACTGTATTACATACTACTGCACGTTTTGAGGAAGCCGTTCGACTTCTGATGCTATGGTATTACCTCCATTGATTCAGAATGACCATGACAGTCTTTAAGTTGATTTGTTTGCTTGTTGCTTTATTGTGATTACTTTATTATGTTAAAAAACAATAAAATACTTTATAAAAAAAAAAAAAAAATTATAGTGTGGATTTCCCATTAATTTCTCCCAGACCAATTATTGCTCTTGTCTTTGGCCCAAACCTCATGGTGGATTTGCCCCAAACCATTGCAAAGACCTTGTAGGTGTTGAAGAAGGAAGCTGACATAAAGGTGGTGGTTATAGACTTTCATTTGTGCATAACCAAAGGCCCTCGCTATTCCTATCTTCTAAGAGTGGTTTCCCTGCCTCAAAACTAATACTGAAGGGTTTGTCAGAATGTCCATCAAATCAAACTCCACCGTCCTGTGTCACAACTAATTTCTGTCCCTCACCCTACAACTAAAGGATAATCTAACAGAAAGTTCCTTCTTCAGGAGAATGTCTCCCTTCTCCTGCTGCTCGGATAGTGTTTAAAAGAATATTCTCTTGCAACAAGAATGCCAGGCGGAATGACTCCCTTCCCCTGTCTTGTGGGTTTCTCACAGTTTTTGTACAATTCCACGTCCGGGAGAATGGCTCATCTATACAGTTTCCAATAAAGTCAGGGGGAATTACTCACTTCCCCTGGCATCTCTAGCACAACTCCCAGTTCAGGACCAGGAGAATGACTCTCTTCTCCTGGTATTGCTTGGAACAGTTCACAACAGTCCAGAGGGGTCCGGGGGGCGTGGCTTGCTGCCATGGAGTGGGTCGACTCCAATGACTGCTGATCCTACATAATCCGACTGGAAAGTAAGATTAGAAACCATATTAGCACCCGAAAATAAGCGGGACAGCAGAGGAACCCATCTGGAGTGCCCAGCCGAAAGAATCCGGAGCCCTGTTCGTTTGCCAAGAGCAAGGCATGAAAGAGACTTACCGTCGACAGCACCCGATAACAAGATGGCGGCTGCGGTTTGAGAACGGGGGCTGCGGGGCGAGCGAGGCTCAGAAAGCAGAGGAGGTCCGGAGGAACCAAGCGAAGAAGAGGGATGGTGTTGCTGTGTGTACTGTAGAAGAGTGTAAGCCAAGGAGGAGGAGCACGCCTGAACTGTGGAGACCAGATGCGTGGAGCTGTGCGGAGAGAAACGACTGTAGGCTCCCGTGGGGGAGCACAGGCGCAGCTGGCTGAGCCCGGACACCGCAGTAATAGGAAGGCAAGTAGTACGCACGGCCACCCAAAGGCAGATTGACACTCAGGGATGGAGAGTGAGAAGAGGGCGCACACGTGGGCGAGCCTAGGTGGGCGGTGATAGTTGGAGGCTGCATCCCCTGGTCCCGTGGTACAATAAGGAGCCGGTAAGGCTTGATTGCACTCTGCCACCACCCCCAAGGTACCTAGCACCTGACCAAAGGCCAGGAAATCAGCAGTTTGAATGAAGCGAACCCTGGCAGGGCAGTGGCTTTGAGTAAATGCCCCTGAATACTCAGGCTCCTAAAGGAGCGGAAGCAACACGATTGTAGGCTGACCAAGACTAGACGCCATAACTGGGAGGCCCCAGGGGAAGTGCCCAGGCATAAGGCACGCTAATTTGGGAGCAGAGTGCAAACAACAAAGGGCGTCTGGAAGACTGAGGAGAGCGGGCGATAATGGCTCCCCCCTGATATGGGTAACTGCCTCAGCAGGTAGAACACATGTATGAAGTTTGCGCAACCTGGCAACCTCGACTGCGACTACTAAAAATTGGGCCTAGTAATCTTCTTATAGCAGGGCCCTGGGCGAATGACAATTGCAGCTTGATACTGAAGAAACAGGCAGACTAGATGCCTCCCTAACTGGCCAAAACAAAAGCAGGCCAACCGACGTTGGACAGCTACACTAGGCTCATGCAACAGGCTCCTGGGGGAAACATGGATCCTGCACAGGCAAAAGGAGGTGAAGCCATGGACCTACACAACCAAGTGATGCAAGCCATCACAGATTTAAAGGCCTATTTGGGGACACAGATTGCAGAAGTGCAAATAGATGTTGGATTGCTGCGCCAGGATGTGCGTAGCCTGGCAGGGCACACTACTACTCAAGGTGAAGGAGAATACGGGTGAGATCCAGGAGACGCATGCGAACGTCCATGTCTTGCAGCAGAAGGTCAACCTGTTGGAAAACAGTGTTGAAGAAGCAGAGGGTAGGTCCCGCAGAAACAATATCTATATAGTAGGCCTGCTGGAAGGGGAGGAAGGCTTTGACCCTTCAACCTACATAGAGAACATGCTACTCCAGGAAATTGGGCGTGGGAACCTTACGCAGGGCTTCACATTCGAGACTGCACATAGGGCGCTGACCAGACGCCTCCCTCCTGGTGCACCTCCGAGACCGATAATTGCAAAGGTCCTGAACTATAAGGACAGGGAAAAAATATTAGCCTGCTCCAGACAGGGAGGGGCACTGAAGAGAGCATTGGCCGACCTAGAAGTTTACACTGGTTATACCTTGCAGGTGCAGAAGAACCTAGCACAATTCTTTGTGGATAAATCTAGGCTTCGGTCGGCAGGACTGAAATACATGCTGATTTATCCAGCATGCCTGAAAGTCATACATAAGAACAGGGCCCTGTTTTCTGGCCACCCGGAGGAGGCACTGTTAGGCAGAAACCTGTGCAGTTCCCTTAGGGAACACTGCAAAAGATTTAAGACTACAGGTGTTGGCAGTAAACCCACTTGGTAGCAGTCTGTACCACCCAGATTTACCTGGTAGCTGTGGCTGAGCAGTCAGACTTCCCTCAAGAGAGTTAGGCAGTTTGCAAAGTATACACAATAGGCACCCAGACACACCAATACAAGCAAACACTGACCAGAGCTTTGGTATCAAAGTATATAATTATTTATTTAAAAACACACTGTTTGAAACACTCCAGCACTCTTATTGTAAAAGATTATAAACACTGTTACTATTGTAATATATACACCCCTTTTCCTTATCAGATAAGTCACAGTAAAACACCACTTATTTTCATACAGAGGTGAGTGCTTAACTAGATGGCACTCCAATAAGTTTGTGAGAAAGGGAGGGAAAAAGACAGAATATGGAAAGGTACACCACTCTACGATTCAGGAACACTGTTAGCAAGGCAGAAGAGCAAAAGTCACTGGTGAGCCAAAGTCCAAAGGCTGGGCCCACTCTTAGAGAGAGCAGAGCACAAATGCGCCCAAGATCACACAGTTACACTAGGCTCTGAAAGTCTTGCAGAGGGTTCAAAAAAGAGTTTAGAGAGGCTTTAGGAAAGTTTAGCCAGGGTGTCCCAGACTAACCCAGGTTCGAAAGCCGGGGGCTAAATCTACCCCGTACAGTCGGTAGCAAGGGAAGCCTGGCGGGACACTGTACCTTAAGTGGGAACGATCCTCCAGCGGTGGCAGTTGTTCCTGGCAGTGGGTGCAAGGTGGTACCTTTGTTCGCGGTTGTGGTAAAACATGGTATCCCGGTTGCCGGGGTGCTTGGCACAGGCAAGGCGGCCACAAGGTACGTCGGGAAGGCGAAAACACGGTGAAACTGGTTATCCCCACGAGTCAAAGGAAGAAGAATCTCCAGCGGGAGATCTCCTCTGTCGTTGGGAAAAGTGGTGAGACGGTCCAGCAGGGCTCCACCGGTGGTGGTGTCGTGGCAGGTCGGCTCAGCTTCTCCCTCGTCGGATTCTTAGGTCCTGTGGCGACTTCTGAAGTTCCAGTCCCCAAAGCCCTGCTTTTATGCAGAAAACCCCCATTCACTCAGCCTAGCTGTCACTCAAACATGCTAAGTGGTGAGCCGGCCGGCTCACCACTTGGGCCAATCGGGACGGAGTGCGACTTGAGTTGCCTAGGCAACTCAGTCCAGGGTGCCTAAATTCCCCTCCACCCCTCCTAAGTACCCCAGACAGAGTGGCACCACTTTGGAGGGCTTCTGTGGAGAAGCCCGCCAAAAAGTGGAAGGGCTCGACTTGGGTTGGAGTCACAGAAGAGAACACAAATGCCATTTTAGAATCAAGTTTTGGCAAAAAATACCAACCGGAGAATTAATATTAATTAAATAAACCGGCGGTATGTTCGAGGCTACCGTAAATAATTAAATAAAGGTAGAGTAAAAGTAGAATTTCCTAACCTAGTGAGTCCCCCAGCAGCTTTGCTGGATTTTTGGGGTTTATTTTTTTCTCCTGCCAAGAGTGAGACTCTTTTAACCTCACTCTTGGGCATGATTTGAGTGTGTTTCTTTGAATCTAGATGTGTTTAATGGGCTACGGGGTCTTTTACTCCATAGGGCTTCATGTGTTTTTGTGATGTGTGTTACACAGCACCCTCAGTGCAGTGATACAGGGGTGTCATAGTGACCCCGCAGTATAGACTCCATACCCTGGGACTGACTACTTTCTCCCAGGGCATGTAAAGTCACCATTGACTTTACTAGTCTTAAATTCTGAACAGAACCAGTACAAACCATCATATTGTGGACGTACTGGCTGGGGCAATTCAATTGCCCCGGGGTCTGTTAGTCGAGGGGGCACGTCTCTGTCCCCCCTGATCGAGTTTTGGCTGGTGGCAGTGGATACTACTTTTTATATTCAACCGCAAATATTTTCCTATGGGATTGCCCATTGTTTTAGGCTACTACCTTTATTTAATCTTTACGGTAGCCTCAAACATACCGCTGGTTTATTTAATTAATATTAATTCTCCGGTTGGTGTTTTTTGCCAAAACTTGATTCTAAAATGGCGTTTGTGTTCTCTTCTGTGACTCCAACCCAAGTCGAGCCCTTTGTTCCACTTTTTGGCGGGCTTCTTCACAGAAGCCCTCCAAAGTGGTGCCACTCTGTCTGGGGTACTTAGGAGGGGTGGAGGGGAATTTAGGCACCCTGGACTGAGTTGCCTAGGCAACTCAAGTCGCACTCCGTCCTGATTGGCCCAAGTGGTGAGCCGGCCGGCTCACCACTTAGCATGTTTGAGTGACAGCTAGGCTGAGTGAATGGGGGTTTGCTGCATAAAAGCAGGGCTTTGGGGACTGGAACTTCAGAAGTCGCCACAGGACCTAAGAATCCGATGAGGGAGAAGCTGAGCCGACCTGCCACGACACCACCACCGGTGGAGCCCTGCTGGACCGTCGCACCTCTTTTCCCAACGACAGAGGAGATCTCCCGCCGGACAGTCTTCTTCCTTTGACTGGTGGGGATAACCAGTTTCACCGTGTTTTCGCCTTCCCGACATACCTCGTGGCCGCCTTGCCTGTGCCAAGCACCCCGGCAACCGGGATACCACGTTTTACCTCGACCGCAAACAAAGGTACCACCTTGCACCCACTGCCAGGAACAACTGCCACCGCTGGAGGATCGTTCCCACTTAAGGTACAGTGTCCCGCCAGGCTTCCCTTGCTACCGACTACACGGGGTAGATTTAGCCCCCGGCTTTCGAACCTGGGTTAGTCTGGGACACCCTGGCTAAACTTTCCTAAAGCCTCTCTAAGCTCTTTTTTGAACCCTCTGCAAGACTTTCAAAGCCTAGTGTGACTGTGTGATCTTGGGCGCATTTGTGCTCTGCTCTCTCTAGGAGTGGGCCCAGCCTTTGGACTTTGGCTCACCAGTGACTTTTGCTCTTCTGCCTTGCTAACAGTGTTCCTGAACCTTAGAGTGGTGTACCTTTCCATATTCTGTCTTTTTCCCTCCCTTTCTCACAAACTTATTGGAGTGCCATCTAGTTAAGCGCTCACCTCTGTATGAAAATAAGTGGTGTTTTACTGTGACTTATCTGATAAGGAAAAAGGGGTGTATATATTACAATAGTAACTGTGTTTAGAATATTTTACAACAAGAGTGCTGGAGTGTTTCAAACCGTGTGTTTTTAAATAAATAATTATATACTTTGATACCAACGCTCAGGTCAGTGTTTGCATGTATTATTGTATCTGAGTGCCTATTGTGTATACTTTGCATACTGTCTAACTCTTTTGAGGGAAGTCTGACTGCTCAGCCACAGCTACTAGGTAAACCTGGGTGGTACAGACTGCTACCAAGTGGGTTTACTGCCAACACCTGTAGTCTTAAATCTTTTGCAGTGTTCCCTAAGGGAACTGCACAGGTTTCTGCCTAACAGTCACTCACATTAAAACCGATAATGAGGACATTTGCCTGGTCAACACGTATGCCCCTAATCAGAATGCTGCCACGTTCTTTCAGTCACTATACTGCCGGCTGGGCCCTTGTTGGTAATATCATATTGGTGGGGGTGGGGTGAGAGGTGATTTTAATTGCACGTTAAACCCACCTTAGCTAGATCTGATGCCAAATACATTGTATCCTGCTCCACTAGCCAGGACATTAAAGGCGCTCCTAAACTCATTTGCTTTAGTGAATGCTTGGAGAGGACTCCACTCGGATACTAGACACTACTCGCACTACTCAGCACTGCACATAGTGCACACATGAATAAATGACTTTTTTGTGGGACGGGAGTTGGCACACCTCATCACGCTAGCGCGGTATAAGGGAAGGTTCCTGTCTGATCACACCCTGCTCAGCCTACAGTGGCAATATGTGCCCCAATACCTACGTGGAGACTTAGAAGTGATTCGCTGAAAGATCCCCCCATTTCGAGACTACATAAAGGACAGCATTAAAGACTATGTTTCACACAACATAGGGAGTGTATCTAGTGCAGGAACCTTTTGGGTAGCGTCAAAGGTCGTAATTAGGGGAGCAGCCATTGCTGGGTCATGCAGTGTCCAAGCAACCATTCAGAAAGTATTGTCCTCTGCGGGGGAACGACTGAGGAAATTGGAGCAGTCCCAGATGAAGCTACCGGGCGAGAACCTAGGGGTGTTGGAGCTTAAACAGAAATGCATGGAGTGCTGGGAGAGGCTGGAGTAGGCATAGTTACGCAAAATACATTGACAGGCAGCATAAAGAGGGTATAAATCTGGCTGTCTGCTAGCATAGCTATATAAAAAAAGAGTAGAAACAGGGCCCTATCCACACGATACGCACGGGACATGGGACTTATGTCAAACCCAAACCAGGGTTAATGAGGCTTTTCAAGTATTTTACAAAAATCTCTACCAGGAGGTACCCCCGGCACCAAGGGCTTATCTAGAGGAAGTGTAAGGAGAGATAGTACTCCCCATGCTAAGTCAGGAAGCGAGAGACGGCCTTGAGGAACTGATCACCCTGGAAGACACACAATGCACAATTACAGCATTGCTGACAAAGATTCCTGGATTGGATGGACTGCTTAGTAAATTTTATAAGAAATATGCTCATGAGCTGGCCCCACAGTTGCTCAACACGTTCAGACTCTTATGAGGCAGGCATCCTTCCCCTCAGTTTGAGGGAATCCATTATTATACCACTTCTTAAGCCCCATTACACCCCAACGGAGTGTAGCTCATATAGGCCCCTTTCGATGCTCAATCAGGACAACAAGATACTGACGACTATGCTTGCAAATAAATTGAGAAGGGTGATACATACCCTGGTACACCCAGACCAAACTGGCTATGTGCCAGGCTGTAGTATGTCATGGAATCTGAGGAGGTTACACCATGTGATAGATGGCACAGCATCCTGGGAGACCCTGTGCGCCATAGCCACGCTAGACGTGCTGAAGACGTTTGATTCAATAAGATGGGACTGGCTCTATGCAACTCTGCGTAGGTTTGGCTATGGGCAGACATATTAAGTGGGTTCAAATGGTGTACACAAGGTCGGTGGCACAGGTGAAACGGCCAGATGCATTTCAGAAGCAGGGGAAGTGGAAAAAGGAACAAGACGAGGCTGCCCACTATCTCTGTTGCTTTACATCCTTGCCATGGAACCAATAGCACAGTACCTTAGGGCAGAATGCATAGAGGCAGTTATGGAGATTGATGGGACCAGACATCTGATAACATTGTACGCTGATGATGCGTTGATATACATTCAGATCCCTGAAGACAACCTAGAGCTGTTATTGGCGGCCTTGGCGCTGTTTGCAAAACTGTCAGGGATCACAATCGGCACACATAAGTCAGTCATGTTCCCGATAGCAGGATTGCACAGGATAGAACAAAGAGCACTGCCGGTCCTTGCCCTGCAATGGAAAACGTCCATGTTTAGATACCTGGGGGTCAATGTATACCATGATCCCGCGAAAGAACATACACATAATAGGTTGAAAGCCTTTTGCTAATGGGGAGGGCAGCCCTGCTGAAAATGGTGGTACTGCCTAGACTGCTGCACATCTTTGTAAATGTCCCGTTCTACATACCCAAACCCTTTCTCAAGACACTGGACAGCATTTGTAGAGTTTTCCTGTGGTCAAACAGGAGGAATAGGATGGTGTTATCAACACTACACAGGCCATATGATGGAGGCATCAAGACCCCACATTTTGAACTTTATTACATAGAGGGCAGTGGCAATTCGTGGTGGACTGGCTTGCAGACGACCCAACTCGGGATACACTAATGTTGCAGCCCATCGGGGCACGCTACTTCCTGAAGCAACTTGCATGGATCAGAAAGCCCTGAGAAGGCCAATGGTCGCACCTAGTGTCCCTAGCGGCGAACGTGTGGGAGTGGGCACTAGCAATGATAGGGCTCACTGACCAGTTCTCAGTACAGATCCCCCTGGTCTTTGTGGCAGCATCCACAGCACAGATGAGACTAAGAATACGTGCAAATTGGGAATCTCATGGGGTGGCCACAATAGGGGATTTATTGCACAATACCTCTTTTATACCCTTTGCAGAGCTGGCGGAAAATACAGGACTGCATACAGGCCAATATTTATTACACAGCACAATCTAAGGGGAGATTATACGTAGGTGGCCCGCGTAGAGCAAAATACAGGAGAAGCCTTCCATAATAGACACTTTGTATGACATATCGGAGGGAGGGTACACCATATCATGGATATACGATTTCCTACTGACTAATTAGTCCCCCTCCCCTTTGGCGATTAGGGGAAAATGGGAAGAAGACTTGGGAGAACCCTTTATTGATGCAAATTGGAGGGAGTTACTGAGTTACCATAAGAGGGTGTCACAGAATTTGAGACTACAGCTCATACAACTACTGATAACACACAGGGCATACATGACGCCTCAGAGGATCTCTGAGTTTCCGGGCGGAGGTGTGCCCCAGGTGCAAAGAGGCAGAAGCAGGGATACTACATATGTTTTGGGCGTGTCCGGTGGTGGGGCAATACTGGCAGGAGGTGGCGGGCAGACTGAATAGAGGAGGGGTGCAACTAGACGCTATTTCCCCGAGGACATGCCTGTTGGGCCACTTTCCGGGTTCCCAAAAGAGCAAAACATATCAGGAAAATTAAGGATTTAGCGTATATACTAGCCAAACTCAGGATCACCATGGCATGGAAATCCCCCAAGGGTCCAGATGTTGAGGAATGTTGGCGGGATTTGAAGAAGTGGGCATTGGCTGAAGCTGCTGTATGGAGTAGGGTGGTATGGGGCTATCGGGCGCAGACCACAACGGGAGTCACGGAATGGGAAGTATTAGTACAAACCTTGGTCACTATGGAAGCCGTGAACAAGGTGGAGGTGAATGATTTCCATTGAAGGGAAGTGGTGTTCCAATCATGCAAGTGATGCTGTGGCTAGAGAACAATGGTCCTTCAGGCAAAAAGGGAGCGAGGGAGGTGGGCGGGTAGGTTGTATGGGGAGTTGATGATGCAGTATGATGGGACCACTGTAGACACTGCGTCAAGGAATGTTTCATTTTATGTATCATTAAAATAAATAAATAGGTCAGAGGGATGACTCCTTTCCCCTGGCATCTTTATAATTGGCTCCAATAGCTTTAGCCCCTTCCCCAGGCGAATGACTCCCTTCTCCTGGTGTCTAAAAAGTTATTTTTCACAATCTTCAGCTTGATGTACACTTTGCCACTCTCTTGCGGTGTTAGCAAAGTCCTAAATCCTCCTTTGTTGATTACTGGACTTAGTGCTGCCACTGCGACAAGCAAGTCCCTTTTTGTTGGGGTCCCAGAACCTTCTCTGGTGGTCAGTGTGCTCATTGTCGCCATTGTGCTCATTGAGCTTTCCTCCAATGCTGGGTATAGACTGGATAGGGGTTCAGACCCGTCTGTGGTGGTCAGTGGGTTTGTCGCCACTGCGACAAGGATGTTCTCCTCCGATGCTGGGTATACAAGTGTTAGGGTCCCAACCCTTCCATCTGCCACCCCTGTGTCACCTCTGGGTCTCTCGCTCCCTTCCGTTACCTTCTGATGGATTTCGGCACACCATCGGGACTTCCTGCGACTGGGGTTCTTCTCTCCGATGCACCAGGCTTCTCTCTTCGGTTTCCACAGCACTGCGGCAGCTCCATGCTCTGGTATGCTACTTGGCTCTTCTGTCCTGCTTCGCAATTGTGTCTGTGTCAACTGGACCCAGGGAGAACTCCTTCTACGTTTCGCCCGCATCCTCCTCTTATCTTCGACTCTGGTCTGCCCACAGCGTTTGAAACACCCGCTGGTTTCTGCACCTGTTGCCTCTCCCAGCTGGGTATGACCGATTGGTTAGTCTGTCATTTATACTTATACATTGTTGCTAGTCCCGCCCTGGTGGATTGTAAAAGTCCTTGTTTCCGTTGCTAATGTAATCCTCATGCCTCCTCTGGGCCACCTTGTACCATACTAGCTCAGTCAAAGACCTTCACGTCTCCAGTGTTCTTCTTCATTGTAGTACTTTTGGCTTTAGCTTTATCCTCTGTGTTACAACAGTATATAGTTTTACTTTCAGTAACAGTGGGGAGAGGTGCTAGGGAATTTTGGGGTGTGACAATAATCAATGGGCTTTACCCCAGGTGATAGTTCATGTCCGCGGAGGAGCAGTACCTCCCCATGAGGTCCTCTCGGATTTGAACCACCCCTTGGGGGACTATTGGGGCACGGCCGCATCTCCCTAGCCTCATGAAAAAGGGTTCCCCCTTCAGGAGAGGTGATGACACCTTGTGAATCGTCACAATTGCAATCCTTTTGTTTTTTGGTGGAAATCAGTCCAGCAGTGTGTTTTAAATTCATCTAAAAGAGGCCAAAATCCCATTTGCAATATCTGGATCCAGAAATGTGTGCAGGCGCAGAGGGCAATTTTTAAGGTCCTGTTTGGCTATTGGTGTTTAGTAGACCCTCAAAGTCTGCACGTTTTATCATGGGACATCCAGATTGGCTATTGCAAAAAAGAAAATCTGATTTGTATGGAGCCGGGAAAACTTTTCTAAACAACCTTACCTTTTTTATAAATACCTTTTGTCCGCTGACTATTTTCAAAGCCCTGCTGACCCTAAACTACATACATTTGGTAAAGGGGCTATTGCAGCCCTCCGTGTGTGTCCCTACCCTTAGCGGAGAATAAAGCAAACAATCTAAAGAAAATGTATTTCTTGTGCAGGGCTTTCAGGTGTTGTCCACTTATCCCATGGAAAAAGCTGTTTTGCCTCGTGTGGTTGGTCCCACCTAAGGAAGGATGACGGAGGGGCTCCAGGGGAAGGAAGAAAGCCCTCAAAAGTTAAAAATGCAAATTTACCACACGCCCAGACTCACTTGTAGGCTATCTGTCTGTGTGCATGGGCTACCAAGTGTGGTCTGTGGCATAAGGACGGTTCTCAGCCATAGGTTGATACCTGAAGACCTGGTCCACTCGGCTAGTGGTAGCCCACAGACCACCGATTTTGGCAGATTGGCTACCTCTGAAGGATTGGTGGGCCCAGGCATTGCCTAAGGCGATTACCTGGGTAAAGTGGCCATAGTCCCACAGCCAGTTACCTGCAGCCCTGTAGTGGGGGCAACGTGTTGGATTAGATGGGGGAAGCTGGGGGCTGGAGGCATGGCAGTAGACAATGCTACGCAGTGGCCACTTTGGTTCTTTGTTAAGTGTTCTATGACTCCTTCCCCTGGGAGAATCGCTACCTAGGGTCACATTGATGCCAATTCTTTACAAAATGTGAGAAGAGTAAATGATGGCCGCTGGAGATATTGGGTCCTCCCTACATTTTCCATGATGGGATAATTCAGTAGTCCGACTCTAGCCCTGGTAAATAACAGGGGGGGGGGCAAGGGAGTTTGATTTTGGAGCCCCGGGGTGGAGTAATAGACCTATTTGAGACAAATGCAAAATGCCCAGTCTTCACATCAAAGTACCCACAACAGGGGTCCCTAGGCAAAGCACTGTGGATGAACTGGTCTGGGATAATATTTGCATACCCTTTTCCCTTTGGACGACTCTGGTTTACTGAGTAATTGACAAACTACTTTGGAAAAGCTTATCCCGGATTCTCATTACCCAATGCAGGCATGGCATCCACACATACTGCGCATGTCTGTGTGCCAATCATTCAAGTTTTACCAAGATCACAACCTTCTGACACAACAGCAACTGCATGTATCACACCCAAATCAAGAAGCTATAATTATTATTATTATTAGGGTATTTATTGAGCGTGGAGCTTACTCAATAGCTATGAACTTGCCAGCCTGGCTCTCATATAGTTCAATCATTTACACCTGCTGCAGCAATGTATGGAAATACTATACGAGGCCAGAAAACCCAACACAAGACACTGCTACTTCAATAAGTGGAAGCAATTTGTCATTTGTCCTTTTGGCTGCTCACCTGCAGATATTACCTGCCTATTTTATCGCCTCAACTTGGGCTTTGTTTCCAACTCGCATAAAGTACATTTAGCCACACTGGTAGAATACACCACCTTGCAACAAAAGGTGTTTTGGTGGAAGGTGCCAGTGGTCAAGGCCTTTATGGGAGGGGTAAAATGCATGTTTCCCTCAGTCCCAAAAATCAGGTTAGTCAATAGATATGCAGGGGATCCAATGAAAGTAGATAGGAAATCTGCAAAAAGAAACATCTGCCCTAGCCATTTTTATCCATGGAAGAACACTCCTGCTACAATGTCGGCTCCCACTTGCGCCCATCGGAACTTTGTGCAATTAAGTAATGACGGAGGCAATGGAGTGAGCTGATCCAGGCCTGACTTCAGTCAGGATAGGTTAAAGCCACACTCCACAGGAAGCTGCTAGCTCCAACACCAAGACTCTTTGACACTGCCAGCGGTTTTGTCCAAAATGGGCAATGGGGCACTGACCTGTCAGTACTCAAGCCCATTATGTAGGAGCTGTGGGTTAAACTATCAAAGGGAAACATAGTTTTCTTTTGACAGTTTGTTCCCCAGCATGCATGTCCAATGGGCCATGCAAAGCTGAAGGAGTTTTGATTTCCCAACTTTGCATGGCCTATTCGGGATGCAGGGTGCGGATCTGCATGTCAGAATGTGCGTGGGGTGCTCCTGTGCGCCTCTGCACATTCAGACAGAATAGGACGCTGATAATGTGGTGCTCCAGCTCCTGTACACATTTGCAGGAACCAGGAAGTGCTTCCTGGTTCCTGATTTTGTGCGCGTGAGACAGAGGTCTCTCATTGAGGGAGGCCGTGTCTCAGCGAGGAGCAGCGTCCGGACTGAAGCTGAAGGTAGATGTAGAATTGAGTATGTATGATATGTAGAATGTCATAAGAATGATCCATACTCTCAACGCAACCACGGAAGCTGCATGTACCAACCGTCCCACCTTGGTTAGCACGAGATGCCTACTTGATTACACAGGTCACCTTGAGGCAGCCAGTGGGGACAACAGAGTTAGGAATAGTTTGCGGTTAGGCACAGGGAAGGCAGGAAACGGGAAAGAGGTTAAGGGAGACACATTGGATATGTAGGGGGATATGTAGGGGGATTAGGAAAGGCTTACGTACACACCTAGACTGATTCACATACTGAAATGATAGTACCTCACAGTTCTCTGTACTCCTGATCCCTGTCGAATCTCTTATGATATCAAACCTTATACGCTTCTATACCAGCATACCTCTGTGCTTAACACGGTTTCCTTAGAGCATGAAGGCCAGCACAATTCATGAACCTACACCTAACTCTAGCTCCATTATACATGAAGGCATGCAACCTTGACAGAGCATTGACATAACTCACTCTCATAACATGAATGCAAGCACAAACAATAACACAACATAGATGTAACTCGGTCTCTTTGAAAGTAATCGTTACTCTGTTAACACTCATGTCATTTGATAGCCAAAGCAAACATTCATATCACTTATATGTGGCCACTGCTTATGAGATATTGTAGAGAGTGAGTGGAAAGTGATTGAGGATGAAAGGAGGGTGACTGTGGAGAAGTTGGGTTGGAGTGGTGGTGGTGGTATTGGTAGTGTGGAGGAGGGATTAATAACATCAAAGGGTGGAGGCATTAGCTTGAGAGACATCGGATGGACAGAGGAGGAAGATGAAGGAAATTGGAGTGAAGGTGGGTGGAGTTGGAAGTAGGAGGGTAGAGCAAAAAGATTAGTCTATTGAAACAACGAGAGGAACATCCAATGATCAAATGGGGCAGAATGTCTGAAGACACATTCCCAGATCCTTTGTTAGCGTCTAACAAACTCCTAGTGTAGGAAGTCCCTGAGGGAGTGCATTTCAAGAAAGTGGCCACCTTTAAGTTATCCCTACTAGCTAGCTAACTTACAAAATAGACAGTAGAGGATAATATTCTGCACATACTAACCCAGGGACTGGGGACTCCTGAGTTAGGGTGGCAAATGCTACTTCTAGATTAGAATGAGAGGGACAGCCCTAGTGTCCTACTGAATCAATTAATGTAAACTATTGACCCCCATCTCTGGGAGTTGGAGGAGACCTTGAGCCATCTGCAACACTTTTAAACCATGTGAGCATGAAAGCCAGTGCTTGCAATTTTGTTTACATATGTAACCTTTGTCTTGCCGATTCAGGCTTCCCAGCCACTTTCTTGCTGTCCTCTTTTGCTTCTCAGTGCCTTCATGAGTATCCCCCTCCATGTACCCTTTGCCTGCTCATGGTTGTTAGTCACCCCTTATGTTCAGCTTCTCCTCCCAATTCATAACTTGTTCGCTGTAGATTTGTTTTCATGTTTCTTTGCATTTTCAGTATAAACCATGCTCTTCCTGAATCTAGGACAGCTAACGGAGGTGTAGAATTAGTTCTAGTTCCCTTTTCAGTACTTAAGATTCTTCAGTTTCAAGAGTCTGTTCCTCTCCTGGGTTACTTAGTTCCTTCCTCTTCTTGGCTTCTGTGATAAAGTTCATTAAAAGTGGCTAGGGGAAGTCCCGCACACTGCATGATGTTGGCCCCAGAAGCAGTAGACAAATTCCAGAGGGCCTCCATGTCCATCCATAAGTCGTGGGGGCATAATAGATTCCTAGCCTGATATCAAACCCCAAGTGAATTAAGGTCTGCAAGGTTCGGATGCATGAAAAACACATATGATACATTAAACATGAACCACAATGCAAACCATGCACACACATATGAACCTGAATCAGGCAAAACAGTGGAGCCATGCAAGAGGGGTAAAGCTGAGCAGTGAGGGACCCCATCGTGCCATGGCAAACTCAGGCAGCCATAATGACAGGACCACCTGACTGTTAAGGGCCGTCCCTCTCTTATGGTCTCAGCCTGTGGCACCATGTCCTACCTATCGGACTTCCAAAGATGAGCAGTTTCACCAGGGTTGTAGTTGGGAGGCAGGACAAACATTTAATTCAGACCCATGAACGCTCTGAGCAATCCATTGTGCCCAAAGCCGTACTCTTCAGCTCAATCATCCTCAGAGAGAGGCTATAAAAGGTGTTCAGCCTGGGCAGTGGTGTGGGAGTTAAGAGTCTGATCGTGAGCAGTCATGAGAGATGGAGGAAAAGAGTGGAGGTGAGCTGGAGCAATGATAGAACAGATGCGAGCGGTAGAAAGAGGAGAGCCGGGGGCAGAGTAGGTGAGGCGGGTCAAGGGGAGAACAGATTCAAGGAGGAACCAAGAGAGAGGCAAGGAGAGAGGAAATACATCAGCGACAAAGAGGAAGAGGTGGCAAGGACAGCATAAAGGCAAGGAGTAGCTGAGAGAGAAGCCAGAAGAGAGGGAGGGGCGGGAGCGACAGAGGAAGGAAACATACCAAAGAGCATGAGGAAGGAAAGAGATGAAGAGGCACAGCCAAAAGTCAGCACCTGCTGTAAAGGAGGAGTGCAGGAGATGGAAAGGACATATTTCCGAACGAGAATCGAGCTAAGGAGAGTAGAGATAAGTAGGAGAAAGGAGCCAACCGCAGAGATAGAAGCAGGTAAGAGAATGGACAGCAAGGATTGCCAGGAGGGTATGTTCGGGGAAAGAGAACGTTTGGATGAGGGGAGAAGAAAGGCGGAAGAAGAGGAAGGGGTTTCTGCGGCTACCTAGAAAAAAGCTATTCAGGAGTTTGGTAGATATAGTGGTTTAGAGGAAACGATAACACTCTTGGAGGCCAAATGGAACCAGCCCTATGTGCCAAGGGTAGAAACTCCAGACCAGCATTAACATTTTGGAGAGTAGCAGGAAAGCATTGTGTTGGAGGGTAAAACAGTAGCAGCCCGAGGTCTATCTACCTTAGAGTTTGACGCCTTACCCCCTTCAGATGAACCTGGGGTGGTACTTCGTAGCAGGATTTTTAGGCGCGCCAATGCAATCTCTTGAGCTAGATATTGACTGCCTAGAAAGACTACAAACTCCCAAGAAAGAAACATCCGGGAACACTTTTAATCACCAGAGACTGTGAATGGCTGATCTACAGAGGGCGACACATCCCTTATCTAAAGTTAGCGACCAACTCAGGACTTCAGGCATTTAGAAGCTCCAACCTCATGGCTTGTTAATCCTTGGTCTGAAAATGCTTTTGTTTAGATACCACTCCTGTTTTCTTCTCTCTCATGGGGAGCCCTCTGAACCTTTCTACCTACCCGTAAACCTTCCTACCTACCCACACTGGTTGTAACCTACATAAAAGAGCCTCCAATGTCGAGCAAGAAATATTTACATTCAAAGTGCAACACCAAAAATCCGCTCCAGAGCAATTTTTTCCCTATATAGTTTTATCACTGGAAGCACTGAAAACTGACCAAAATTGTGAACAAAAAGTAACAATTGGAAGGCGGCGGCTAGAAATAAAGCTCTATATTTCTTAGAGTTCCAACTTAGGTTTCCCTGAATTAACCAGGCTGCCAAAGTATTTATATTCCTTAGCAACTTTCAGAGGTTGACTCGAAATACACCATTTGAAGGATTACCATTTAGCTTTCGCTATATTCAGAATCCGTACTTTGGATTTAGCAGCATTTAAATTGAGTTACAGACATAGCAAATATATATGTATGCTGTCTAGTGCTTGTTGCAAGCCAATTGTAGTCCGATCAAATATAATAATATCATCCATGTAATTTAGGTATTGGACTTTGGTTTGACCTAAATGTGCAGGGTTAGTACGAGTGGACTTCCAACACAACCCCATATCCTTTATATAAAAGTGAAACAAAAACGGAGCCAGGACACACCCTTGGCAAAGTCCATTTGTCTTGCTCCAACACGTACAAGAACCCTTAGTGTCAAGTCTCACCCTGATTTTAGTATCCTTGTGTAGAGGAACAAGGATAGCTATAAGGGCAACTACAGTTGTACAATTGAGCACACAAAAGCTCACGATTGACACCATAACAATTATTGCTTATATCCAAAAATGCAAAATACAATGAGTATTCCACTCCTTTCTTGAAGCCAGCTTGGTGAATATCCAAGTTGTCCGAAATGCAATCCCAGGTTACCAATTCTTGTAATATTAGTTTAGAAACATTTCACTTGTCGAATCAAGCAAAGATATTGGCCTGTAATTCAGGGGAGAGAACCTGTCTCCTCCCTTGAATATCAGAATCACTACTGCCAACCTCCAAGATGGAGGAATCTGTTGAGATGATAAAATATTACCAAATAGAGCAGAAATAATCTTTGCCCACAACTTTGGATCTGATAAGCAATTGGGACTAGGGGCATTTCATAGTTTACTGTGCTTGATGAGAGTTGTTATATCGTCTAGTTACCCATATAATAGCCCCACCCTAAATTCCAGTGTGGGGGACTAAACTTGGTGTTACTTCTGCAGTATATAGTTTCTTAAAGTGATCTATCAGATCACCTCCAATATCGGCTGAACCTGCAGAAATGGATCCAACCCAAACGATCGGATCAAATGCCAAAGAATGTCTTTTCAGCATCATTTATAAACATTAAGTACCTATGACCCAGTAGCCAATGTTTAAAGTTGGTCTTCAAAGTTCAGAATCAAAAGAGTGTGTGTGTGAGTTAACAGAGGATCCTTTCAACATTGATCTTGAGAAATACAGTACTCCAAGTGTCGAGCAAACTGCAAGTTCAAAATTCTGTGGAGAACATAATCAGGAATCACTATTTTGAAACTGTGACTCCATTAGCACATTCAATCTGGTCGCAAATTTCTGATGCAAACGCACAGGGTGGTCCCTTGGGCTTATGGTTACTCCCAAATCCGGTAATATGTTACAATTAAAGCACAATATCGGTGCCACATATATCAACATTCAGTGATCACTTGAGGGAGAATGCCACGACTCCAAGGAACCACCCTTAGCTTTAAGATCTGATGACACAAATACCTAATTTCAAGTAGATCGCCAAAGTGTGTTATGCCAAGAGAATTTGGGAGGAATATCAGGCTGTAAAACCCCATTTAGAGGAACCAAATCTCAAACAGCCAATTCTTGCTTGATCAGTAGACCATTTGCTCTCTTTTTACTGGAGACCCCCAATCTATCCTGCTTCTGATACCACACATCAACTAAGCACTCAGAATTTAAATCCCCCACTACAATTAACATAAGCACCCTCCTCAGGGGTTTCTCCGAGAGAAAAATCAGCTAAGAGTTCTTCTTGCAGTGCCAGTGGTCAAAGTGAGTGGGAAAGGTTGGGAGCAGTGCTCCTCTACTTCTTTTATGTTTTAATGTTCCTATACTTTTATTTTAACAAGAAACCATTCTGGAATAGTTTCGATTTAAAATAAAAGTGTAGGAAGAAGTTGACATTTGCACTTCACTGCACTGAACGTTCTTTAAACAGGCATGTTTGTTTGGGGGGTATGGCTTGCACGTGTGAGGGGGCGTGGTGATGGGGTTTTTGAGGAGTGGGGTCAGGCTAGCAGGGAACATAGTTCCCCTACTTCTTTTCGTACACTTCGACCACTGAGCAGTGCACGTTCAGGATTGAAATAAAATGTTAAATATGAGACATTTACAGAGGGTAGTCGATTCCTGTGATTTCCAGGAAAGTAATGTGACCAGCATATCGCTCCTAGTAGTTTTGATTAGTTTCCTAACAGTGCTCTAATTCAGCTTAACAGCTGTAAATAGCCCTGCGTAATGTCCTCCTTTTCGGGCCCTGTTCAGCCTTAATGGCAAATACCTCATAACCGTCCACAATGGGCAAATCATACATAAGTGTTTCTTGGAGACACACTATAGTGAAAGTTCTCAAGTATTCTTCGTTCTTGATTATATTAACAAACCCCCTAGAACTTCTAGACAGGATGAAAATTTGAGAAACTCATGCATGATAATCATTTGCATATGATGAGTTATGTAAAGAGTTCACGATCCTTGACCAATCATACTTAACTTCTCTGTTAGACTCAATTTTGTTTTCCAAGTCCGTCTGTGGTGAACCCCCCAATTTATTATGTAATTTAATTGTCAAATTCCGAGTTGGTTCTTTAACAACACAACACTTTTTCCCTTTGAGGGTTCCACATAGGAACTCGGGACCGCTGCCACCAGGTTCTGAAATCCTTCATATCGTAGTGACAGCAAAGCTTCACACTCGATTAAAATTGCATTCTTAATTAGCATGGATCGCAAACAAACTTTCACTATATTCACACTATCTTCATATACAAAAAGAACCTGTCTAATATCGCTGGAATTAATTAACCACAGACTTGTACTTGCGGGTTGCAGTGGGGGGATGGGACTCAATTAGAGTATGACATTTCCCCTTACCCACTTTCACTCCACTTGCCTCAACCCTGTCTTGCCTCACTCACATACCTCACCCCACTTGCCTCAACCCCGTCTACAATAGACACCTGTCCTAGTTTTGCATCACAATCCGTTCCTAGAAAGCTAGGATACACTGAAATGTTGCTTAGATTTAAGGACTCTTTTTCCTTCCTATGGGGAGCATACAGCATGTAATAGTCCACTGTCTTTATGTAAGGGAGCTGTACTAAATAAAACACCCTTTCTACATGCTCTCAGCCCTTGTTCACCTGGTTTTGAGGGGCCCATTTTAAAGCCTTACCCATGCTCCTTGCAATTTCATCCACCTTTAATCTCAAATTACGTGAGAACTTTCTTGACTCGTTGCTTTGTTTACACAGAGATTTACAATGTTTCGATTTTAATTGTTTTTTGCTCTTACAATCTTTGGTATTGCTTGGCCTAATTGGTGCGAAGCTACAGCCACTGGATCTACCATACTATTATTAAAAATTAGCACACTGGCATCCCTAGCTACAACTGGTGATGTCTGCCCTAAGAAAGACACTGTTGGCCATATATCATCATTCACAAACTACTGGACTGGCAAACTCCCTACATCAACTGGTGATTGAACCCGAAATGTTATCACCTGGAAAAGGAGCAGCAAGCCAAATGTTAACTTCAGGGGAAAGTGCACTTAGTACTGGGCATCTTGATGCTCACAAGAGCGTATCCCCTATTCTTTTGTCAGGCTTTGCTACATTCATATTTGTTGTAGTGATAAAACTCTATGAAGTTCACCTTAGCGCATTCATCTTTCAGTATAGAACGCACCTCCCGTAATTCAAAATTGATAGTATCATACCCGCCGTCCATAGTGTCCAAAATGCATGACAAAACTGGAAACGATAATTCATCATTTATTGTTCTCTCATGCACTGCTCTGTGCACAAATGGTGCACAATTCCTACACAGAGTAAACAATTCAGGGCATGAAGTTTAACATTTGGTTCAACTGTTGCATGCGCTGCATCTATGTTAAACCTGGCAGTACCCTGTTACCAGTTTAACTTTTTATAGACTGATTGAGTTTAGGAGATACAACACTATTATGCAATACAGACTCCACAGGACGATGCAACATAACTTCTGTAAACCCTTTACCAACAGCACAAGGTTGCGGCAACACCCACTGATTAGAGCTAAAATCAAGGGAGTCGTACTTGCCTCCCTAATACGGGGGAAATCACCAGAGCTAAGATTGAGACATCAACACCAAATCAAGTTCATTATTAATTTCCACATGTCTAGTCATATTTGCTTTAGTAACCATGGAGTTTGAATAGTCCTCTAACTGATTAGTTAGCTTGTTAATAAATATGTTGCTTGAAGGTGTAGGAGATGTAACGGGCTACATAGTCTCTGTTGTTATTGCCCTTACAGAAGTTTGCTTTTTTTTCTGGTGTCACCAAAACACCTTTAACTCTGTCACTACTCTGGGCATTTACCACATGCACCGGGTAGTTACTGCAACCTTTTCCTGCCGTATTTGAGACACACAATTTAGCAGAAGCGACAGGGCACTGGTGTCATTACTTTCAGCATTACTCATAGGGGGCCATGGATGTTTGTAAGGAATCAATGTCCCCTTGGTGAGCCTGCCTCTTGCTTCTGACCACTGTCACCAAAACTACGTAAAATAAAGATTGTCGATCTTATACACTGGATTATCGATTAAAATGAGTCAAATTGGGCTGTGACAGAAAGATCCAATTATTACAAAACCAATGATCAGCATGCAATCAGACAGAGTTAAGCAGGGGGAAAAAACAGCCCAGAACAGTCCATGCAATCCCCTAGCGACAGCCTCTCACCGCACAGAAACCCTCAATCCACTAGGGTCCAGAAGGCTACCTTTGTCGCTTGGGACCGTTCACTGTGCTGAGCTAGATTGTTTCAATAGGCTGATTGACACCAAGTTGTTACACCCAGTTCAACAGTCTGAGTGCGTGCTGCTTTTACTGGGATACTGTATTGCTACTATGTAAATCGAACTCAGTCGCACTGCGTTTCGGAGCAAATTGTCCCTCTGTTAAAAATGGTAATCAGCGCTTCAAAAAGACCCATCCGTTTGAAGCGACATGTTACCAGGAGACAATGCGAAAGGGCAGGTTGGCACAGTTTAAACAGTGCAGTCTGCAACGTGTGAGTTTTCTGGATAATTATCCAACTTAGTTCTGCTTCTGCTGTTGAACCTCCTTCCCAGCCGATAACCGTTGGCCTTATTTCTCAATAAGCCCCGAATTATAGTACATTACTGCACCGTATTTAGAAACTAAACTGGTGTGGTTACCAATGCAGGGCGGGCCTAAGACTTGTTTCTCTCACTTCTATGTCCTAATGAGCCATAGGAGCCACAGGAACGCATCAACTCTGCCATGCTCCGCTGGTAACAGGAATATTTAATGGATTAAAGCCTGCCTCCAGTTCACAGCAATAGGAAACGGACTGCTTCCAAGCTTTCCAGCGTTATCCAACATTTCTCCAACAGAGCAACACTCCTGCCTCACTCCGCCTCACTAAGATAAATGCCAACGTGACATCATAACATCTTGTCATTGTTGAAATAGATAACTATTGATGCGTACATATATTCCTCCGAAAGTTACATGCTGCATTGGTAACATAAATAATGTTAAGCACTTGCTACTACTGAAGTAGCAGATGTTCAAGTATTTTGTCACCAAGATGTAGAAAGTGATTTGGTAAAGCTAAAATGTCGTGTGGTGACAAGGAATTATGAGACTGACCAAGTGGTGCCATGGCATGGCGAATGTTCTAGACTTTTATTTAACAAAAAAGATGAACCTTTCTGTCCTTAACTATAATGGGGTTTCCATACCTAAACTAAAGAAACTCAGGTGCTCATCAGGAAGTCTGTGAAAGTCCAAATCAAAAGGCACTGCTCCAGTCCAAAAGCTCCTACGCTATCCCTGTCACTACAGTAAACAATAATAAAGTTTGGGTTCTGATCGTGACCCAGGAGAATTACTCTCTTCTCCTGAATGCAGAGTATCTCAAAGACGGCAAGTCTTCTCAAAGTAAAAGTTCCATTAAGGTCCAAGCTTTTGGTAGCAAACAAACGGTTCTACTGAATCTTTCTCGTGGGGCTAGGAGAATTACACCCTTCTCCTAGCTGGTTCCCCAATTTTCCTCATAGTTTTCAGCAAAACTTGTAGTTCCTTCAAGGAAGTCTCAACACATTTCGCTTTCTTTATACTCTTTAGCCTGCCCCCACTGGGACGACGAAGATGCTCCCAGAGTCCCTCTCGACTCTCCAGCACCACACTCTTGTGGAACTGCCCAGGGAAGTGTGCTACAAAGTCATTCACTACTTCATCTACTTCTTCATGTTTTACAGTCCCAAGTCTTCCCGATCCCCCTGTCAGACTTGTTCCCATTAACTTCTTCGGGGACCGATTTGCTAGGGGTCATGGGTCCACTCTCTCTGTTTCAACTTCTTCTTTCATGCTACACCTGTGGCCTGCTTCTCTCTGCGACCAATTACTCTTGGTGCTGTTGTTGGACCACCCAGTCCACCCTTGACTGGTTACGCCACCACCACCACAGTCTTTTGAACACTCGGCACACTCGCCTATCTGGCTCTGCTGTGGGCTACGGTAGGTTGTCTCGGCACTGTTGTCAGATCAGATGATCCACCCACTACAGGTCACGCAACCACCCTTTTGTCTCTCCAGTTCTACTGCGCCGGTTCCTTCCTAACTCGCAAGATGCTTCCTGTGCAGCCTGCTGTTTCTCTTTAATTTTGGAGACATGCCTCGTTGCAGTCTCTCAAAACCCAATTTCAACGTTACGGGCTGCAATGTGGCCACCTCTTGCTGGGTTCTCCTTCTGGACCTACAGCATCCCTCAGCATAGCAAACTGCACGGGCCATTGCCGGACGGGTCCGAAGACAAGGAACCCAGTCTTTCTTTGCTGTTCAGTTTAAATAGTGGGGATGGCCCCAGCGTAACATCAGTCCAATTGACAGCAGCTTGTCAAGCATTCCTCCCATTCCATTGTAGCGTTCTCAAGCTCTTCTTCGTCCCTGTTCCTATTACATCAGGATGCTTTGATATTTTACAATAGCGCTTAGTTTCAGACGTGATCTTAGGTGTAGAAGATTCGGGCATTAACATCAGCCTGCGGGGTTGGGGTTTAAAAGGGCCGGATCTCTGTCACGTCCTTGTCCCCAGGAGCGGAGTTCCTCTCCATGAGGTCCGCCTGCATGTTTCCATCCCCTAGAGTGACTATTGGTTAGCAGCCTCACCTGCCTAGCCTCATGGGAAGGGGCTCTTCGCTGGGGAGAAGTGACGGTATCTGATGGATCGTCACAGTAGTTTGATGCAGTGAACAGACTGGACGCACACAATGATAATAAAGTGAAAATAGAGAAAGTCTGTTAATATGCATTGCTGACAAAACTGTCTCCCACATTTCTGTATTGACATTTGATTGGGTAAAAGCATTAACCCTGTTTTGCCTTGGTGGCCGGAGCCCTCACCAGCAGGGGTGTTTGCTCTGTTTCTGTCACCAGACCATTCAAACTTAACGCAACTACATCAGACTTTACATTACCACAAGATGGCTGTGGAGCAAATGTAAGTGATGCCCCATAAAAAGCACACTTCTATTACATTGTTATGAGGTGCAAAGGGGGACGGGGGCTCGTCTACGAGAGAGCCTTGTCCATGAGAAATGCTTGCCCACGAGAGAGCCTAGTCTACAGGCTCATCTTTGAGAGAGCCTTGTGTATGAGGGAGCCTCATCAATGATGGGATTATCATGAGAGAGCCTAGTCTATGAGAGAGCCTAGTCTGAGAGGGCCCTGTCCATGAGTGATTCTCCTCCTGAGGGAGCCTGGTCTATGAGAGAGCCCCGTCAACAACAGGCTCATCTTTGAGAGAGCCTCGTCTACGATAGAGCCTTGCCTACAAGGGAGCCTCATGTATGAGGGAGCCTTGTTTACGAGAGCCTTATCAATGACAGACTTGTCTACGAGACAGCCTCGTCTATGCGGCAGCCTTGTCAATGACAGTGTCATTTACAAGAGAGGCTGGTCTATGAGGTAGCCTAGTCAACGACAGGCTCATCTACGAGAGGGTTTTGTCTACGAGAGATCCTCATCTATGAGGGAATCTGGTCAACGACAGGCTCATCTACGAGAGAGCCTCGTCCACGAGAGAGCCACGTCCACGTGAAAGTCTTGTGCACGCGAAAGTCTTGTCCATGAGAGAACCTTGTCTATGACGGAGCCTCGTCTATGAGGGCGCCTCGTCTATGAGGGCGCCTCGTCTATGAGGGCGCCTCGTCTATGAGGGCTCCTCGTCTATGAGGGTGCCTTGTCTACGAGAGACCCTAGTCTGTGAGACAGTCTCATCTACAGCAGGCTCATCCATGAGAGAGCCTGGTCTATGAGGGAGCCTGGTCTATGAGGGAGCCTGGTCTATGAGGGAGCCTGGTCTATGAGGGAGCCTGGTCTATGAGGGAGCCTGGTCTATGAGGGAGCCTGGTCTACGAGAGAGCCTCATCCATGAGTGAGCCTCCTCTGAGGGAGCCTGGTCTATGAGAGAGCCTGGTCTATGAGAGAGCCTTATCCACAACAGGCTCATCTTCGAGAGAGCCTCGTCTACGATGGAGCCTAATCTACAAGGGAGCCTCATCTACGAGAGAGCCTTAGATATGAGACAGCCTTGTCTACAAGAGAGACTTGTCCATGACAGAGCCTCATCTATGAGAGAGCCTAGTGTACGAGAGAGCCTTGTCAACAACATTCTGATCTTCGAGAGAACCTTGTCTATGATAGAGCCTCATCTATGAGGGAGCCTCCTCAGCAATAGGCTTGGCTACAAGAGAGCTTTGTCTAGAAGGCAGCCTTGTCAACGACAGGCTCATCTACGAGAAGGTTTTGTCTATGAGGGAGCCTACTTAACGACAGGCTCGTCTATGAGAGAGCCTCGTCCATGAGAAAGTCTTGTCCATGAGAGAACCTGGTCTACAAGAGAGCCTCGTCTATGACGGAGCCTCATCTACGAGGGTGCCTCATCTATGAGGGTGCCTCATCTACAAGAGAGTCTTGTCCACGAGAGTCCCTAGTTTATGAGAGAGCATAGTCAACAACAGGCTTGTCCATGAGGGAGCCTTGTCTATGAGGGAGCCTTGTCTATGGGAGAGCCTCGTCCAGGATGGAACCTCGACCAGGATGGAGCCTGGTCTACGAGAGAGCCTTGTCTATGATGGAGTATTGTTAACGAAAGCCTCGTCTATGAGAGCGCCTCATTCATGAGTAAGCCTCCTCTGAGGGAGCCTGGCCTATGAGAGAGCTTCATCAACAACGGGCTCATCTTTGAGAGAACCTTGTCTATGACAGAACCTAATCTACGAGAGAACCTCATCTACGAGGGAGCCTCATTAACGATGGGCTTCTCTACGTGAGAGCCTCAACTCTGAGAAAGTCTTGTCTACGAGAGAGCCTAGTCAACAACAGGCTCATCTTCGAGAGAGCATCGTCTATGATAGCCTCGTCTGAGGGAGCCTCATCACTAATAGGCTCATCACTAATAGGCTCTTCTATGAAAGAGCCTCATCTATGAGCCAGCCTTGTCAATGACAGGCTCATCTACGAGAGAGCCTTGTCTACGAGGGAGCGTAGTCAACGACAGGCTCATCGAGAGAGTCTCATCCACGAGAAAGCTTTGGCCACTAGAAAGTCTTGTCCATGAGAGAACCTAGTTTACAAGAGAGGCTCGTCTTTGATGGAGCCTTGTCTATGACAGAGCCTTGTCTACGAGAAAGCCCAGTATACGAGAGAGCCTTATCAACAAGAGACTCGTCTATGAGGGAGCCTTGTCTATGAGGGAGCCTTGTCTATGAGGGAGCCTTGTCTATGAAGGAGCCTCGTCTATGAGGGAGCCTCGTCTATGAGGGAGCCTCGTCTACGAGAAAGTTTTGTGCACGAAAGAACCTTGTCTATGACAGCGCCTCGTCTATGAGAGAGCCTTGTCCATGATGGAGCCTCGTCTACGGGGGAGCCGTGTCATTGACACGCTCATCTAGAGTGCCTCGTCCATGATAGCGCCTCTGTTAGGGTACCGTAGCGGACACAGTTGCTGCAACAGTGTCCACTGCGCCTACCTGGAGGTGAGAGGATGCGTCTCTCCTCATAGAGAGAACATCAGTGGGGCGGGCCTCCAGACCCGCAACAAACCCGAAACATTGGGGGACCTTTCTTGTCCGGCTATGGATTGCTGCGGCGTCAGAGGGATTCCAGATGCCACGGTTGGCATTTTCTCACCTCCGGCCACCAGTGACATCACGTTGCGTGCAGTCCATTCCTCTAACGACCGCACACATTTCCGAATACATATAAAGAGTCCCATTTACCGGAGTTCCGCGTCTCATAACGGTAGTTTGTCACGTTGCTCTGGACTCTTGCATCCTGGTGCCTAACCATTTGTGCTATTCTTTTAGGTATTTAGGTTGATTTATTAGATTAGAGTAGGGGAGGCATCCAGGATCATTCACAGAGGTTCCATAACACTCAGTTTCAATCAGAAGGTAAGAGGAGCAGAGCTGAGATACTGTCTAACCAATTGTATGTCAGGTTAGTTTCCCTTATTACATACTCTTCCCCTTTTGTATTATGTTAGCTCCTGTGTTCTCCTTGCCATCAGTTCCAGAGGGGGTATGTCCAGTCGTGCTCCTGCCTGGGGGATCAGGCCACACAGATTGTTCCTTAGTCTGTTGGGGTTGTCCCCCATTCGGGAGGTGGAGCACAGCGTCCTAAAGCTTCTGAGAGCCAGGTCATCGCCAAAAGAGAGATCTGACAGCCTTTTCCACAAGGGAGCCTGCTCCACGACAGAGCCTCGTCTATGAGAGAGTCTCATCAATGATGGGCTCCTCTACGAGAGAGCCTTGTATACAAAAGAGCCTCCTCTCTGAGGGAGCCTCGTCTACGATGGAGTCTTATCTATGAGGGAGCTTGTCAGCGATAATCTCGTTTACGAGAGAGCTTCCTCTATGAGAGAGCCTTGTCTATGAGTGAACCTCCTCTACGATAGAGCCTCCTCTATGAGGGAGCCTAGTCAACAATAGCCTCCTCAACAATAGGCTTGTCTACGAGAGAGCCTCGTCTACAAGAGAGCCTCTTCCGTGAGGGAGCCTCATCTATTAGAGCCTTGTCAACAACAAAGGCTCTCCACAAGAGAACCTAGTCTTCGAGAGAGCCTTGTCAACAACAGGCTCGTCCACGAGAGAGCCTTGTCTATGAGAGAGCCTAGTCTGAGTAAGCCTCCTCTAAGGGAACCCTTTCTATGAGAGAGCCTCCTCAAAAAGAAAGGCTTGTCCACAAGAGAGCCACGTACACTAGAGAGCCTCGTCAATGACCGTCTCATCTTTGAGAGAGGCTTGTCTACAATAGAAACTTGTCTATGAGGAAGGCTCATCAACGACAGGCTTGTCAATGACAGGCTCATCTACGAGAGGGCCTAGTCTATATGAGAGAGCCTCGTCTACTGGGTAGCCTTGTCTACGAGAAAGGCTCATCTACGAGAAAGGCTCGTCTATAAGAGAGGCTAGTCCACATGAGCCTCATCTACGAGAAATACTCGTCAATGACAGGCTCAACTACGAGAGAGTCTCATCTAGGGGAGAGGCTTTGAACGAGAAATACTTGTCAATAACAGGCTTGTCTCCGAGGGACCCTTGTTATTGAAAAGGCTAGTCAGCGACACTCCTTTATGAGAGACCCTAGAACCGTATTTGTAAAGCACAGGTTAGTCTACGAGAGAGCCTTATCCATGAGAGAGCCTAGTCTACAAGAGAGCCTTGTCAATGACAGGCTCATCTTTGAGAGAGCCTCGTCCAAGAGAGAGCCTTGTCAACGGCAGGTTCATCTTTGAGAGAGCCTTGTCTATGATAGAGCCTTGTCTACGAAAGAGCCTCGTCTACGAGGGAGCTTCGTCAACGATAGGCTGGTCTACGAAAGAGCCTCATCCACGGGAAAGGCTTGTCAGTGACAGGCACATCAATGACAGACTTATCTACGAGAGCGCTTGTCTACAGGAGAGCCTAATCTACAGGAGAGCCTCTTCTATGGGGGAGCCTTGTCTATGAGAAAAGCTATTCTACAAGAGATTCTAGTCTACGACAGTCTCATCTACAACAACTACTTTGCAGTGACAGGCTTGTCTATGAGAGAGCCTTGTCAACGAGAAGGCTAGTCAACGACAGACTTGTTTACGAGCGAGCCTCATCTACAAAAAATACACATCAATGACGGTTCGTCTACGAGAAAGTCTCATCAACGACAGTCTAGTTTACGAAAGAGCCTAGTTAATGGAAAGGCTCTTCAACGACGAGCTAGTCAACGAGTGAGCCTCATCAACAAGGCGGCCTGTCAATGACAGGCTTGTCTACGAGTGACTCATCAATGATACTAGTCTACGAGAGCCTAGTCTACGTGACAGCCTTGTCTACTGGAGAGCTGGGTCATTGGTAGAGCCTCTTCTCATGCATGGGGTCTGGCATGGAATCACATGCTCATGAATATTCCCTGTTGTCTGGTTGGGAATACTCGGTAAAAGAAAATGTTTTACTTTCACTTTCAAACTGTATTTCAAATCACTGTCCTCTGGGTCATCCTGTCTCCATCCAATGACAATCCTCTCTCTAAGATCCACGACTGGTGGCCATCTTCAGATTTCTCTAGCATGGGGTCTGGCATGGATTCACATGCTCATGAATATTCCCTGTCGTCCGGCTGGGAATACTCGGTAAAAGAAAAAACTGTTTCACTTTTCAAACTGTATTTCTCCTCTAAACCAATCACTGTCTTGTGGGTCATATTGCCCCCATCCAATGACAGTACTCTCCCTAAGCCACGCCTCTGGCAGTCATCTTCAGAATTTTACTTCACGCTTCAGTGTTTCCTCGAGTTTTCACAGAAAGGTTCTATTTTTGTTCCATCGGAACCCTTGTTCTCCTATCTTCATTGGCCGGCAACGGGGATCCATTGAAGGTGAAGTTGCGCTCCCCTCAAGGGCGGTTGTTTGTCGAAGTTTCTGGAAGGCTGCCTTGGACCTACTTCGCACCCTCCGACCATGACGGAAGAGAAAAAGGAGGGAAGGACCCTTTTCAGGCCCTGCGTCCAATGCGGGCTAAGGAACGTGTTCGTGGAGGACGAAGTGTCTGTACTGCCTGCACCCAGACCACAACGAGGATGGGTGCGAGATATGCCTGGGCTCCTCGAAGAAAACAAAGACAGACGGGTATAGCAGGACCAGACAGTCTGAAGAGCGGTCTCCCTCCGGAAGTGTGAGAAACCTGAAGCTGTCTCACTAACTAGTCCCCAGGAATCTTATCATCCAGGTGGTTAGGACTCAGCCATCGCTATTGGATCCAGTTCCTGGGGGTGAACCAGTACAGGAGGATCACCTGGATGGGGGGGGGACCTCCGGGAGTGGATGTGGGACACCGACAGGTGAAAAGGGGTATCCCCCTTCTTATAACACCTTTTCCCCACCCTACCTTGTAGGTTACTCAGACACTCTACCCCCTCCCCCTTTTCTGACACGAACACTTACGCACACCTCGAAAAGACGATAGACCAACACCAGAGCCATTTAACCGGACATGTCCCACCACAAGGGTCAGGAAAAGTCAGGCAATTGACCAGAATCACACACACCTGACAGCCCTTTCCCTTCCCCACAGGGATAAAAGATGGAGCACGAAAGCACAAGATGAGCAAGGGAAACTGCATGACGAGACAGCTACCTCAGCACAACAGTTCGAGAGGAGGAGAAAGACGGCACTAATAGAGAGGGTGACGAGAAGAGAAGCAACCTTGTCCTTTCCGAGCCAGGCCCATGGAACCTCCACCGAAGGAATCGTAAGACCGCAAACCATAGCCAGCGTGTGTTGCAGCAGATGTCAATGGTACACATCCTCTGATAACCAAACCGGGGAGAGACACTTGCCACTGTGGTACCGGCTTTGACTCCAGAGACAAGAAAGGCCAAGCTGTTCGTCACAGCCGGTGAGTCGAGGGGAGAGCCGATAAGAAACTGAACGGTGTTGAATGAAAGTATCAAGCAGCTAAATGAAGAAAGTACAAAGAACTGTTGATACGAAAGGGGAAAACAAGCTATAGAGGACTGAGGCACCACGTGGGTATTCACTCAGGAAAATCTGTGCGACTACCCTGTTGTAGAAACTACAGTTACCAGAAGTCCTTGGGAAATCTCAAAAGGGGTTAAAGTGGTCATACAAGGGTCTAGTAAAATCCTCTGTACAGTCGAAAGTTTTTGACCGACAGTTGATTGTGAAGCTCAGGGAAGTGAATCCTGCATCATAAGAACTGTTCAAGAAATGGTGTAATTGGCAAGTTGGCGAGTGTGAACGCGACAGAGGGAAAGAGGGGGCGAAGCCAAAAGTCCCAATGGATAGTGTGTTGACAAGAGTGAACCCGGCAGAGGGATGTCCACAGTGAACTATTTAAAAAGACCTACATCTCGGAGATGAGATTGTGTTGAAAGCTTTAGTGAACCCGACGGAGAAAAGGCAAACGGTTGAGAGGGGTCTTCGCCCGGAAGAGAGTGATCCAGAGGTGAAAAGCCCATCACCCATCGAAAAAGGCTGTAGTGAATCTGACGGAGGGAATGCAAGCATTCGAGAAGGGTCTGAGCCCAGAAGAAGGGGAACCAGGGGTGGTGAGAAGCCATCACCCCACCGGCACGTGAATGTAACAGAGGAATCGTTTGAATACAAGCCAGGGTGAACCTGACCGAGGGAGGCTGATATTCGAGAGGTGTCTGAGCCCGGAAGAGTAGGACCCAGGTGTGAAGAGATATCACATCCAGTACACAGGAAATAACGACAGGAATGGCCACGGCCTGAAAGAGCTCCGGCATGTGATTGCATATCCTTGCAAATATATTCTGATTCCTGGGGATGAAATCCCTACCAAACAACAAAAACAGACAGCCGGGACCTCCAGGGAGCCCTTGACGGAGTCCCGACCCCTAATGCCACAGCTGACCGCACTACGGGCCTGAACCATGCACTCTGCCTGTGACCCAGCGGTGCATTATTTGTATTTTTGTATTTTTATTGTACTTTATAAAGCGCCTTTGTCCAAAGCGCTGCACAAAGTTAAAATAAGCGGTACAACAATAATGATCAGTTAAATTGGTCGAACATCAGTTTTGGTAGTTAACAGTCAGGGGCAATGGAAAAGGTGATTTTTCAAAGAAATACGAAAGAGAGAGTAGACAGATAGACCAAAGAGAAAGGGGGAGAGCGTTCCAGTGAAGAGGAGCAAGGAGCTGAAAAGAACGAAAACGGGATTGGGCACAAGGAGGGGGAGGAACGTTCCTCCGGAAGAGGGAGGAAGAGCGAAGAAACTGAGAGGGA
This sequence comes from Ambystoma mexicanum, assembly GCF_040938575.1. Taxonomy (NCBI): domain Eukaryota; kingdom Metazoa; phylum Chordata; class Amphibia; order Caudata; family Ambystomatidae; genus Ambystoma; species Ambystoma mexicanum. The sequence continues at coordinate 942,392,668 of NC_090935.1, forward strand.
GTATAGAAAGATAAGAGTGCAGCAAGATAGTCAGAGGCTATACCATAGAGAAATGTCAAGACTAGGCAGAGAAAATGAAATTTAAGTTGAGAATGAAAGGGCAGCCAGCCAATTGAAACAAGAAATGCTGTAATAGAATTATGATAGGAGAGGAGACAGAGTACACAAACTGAAGAATGATAAATAGATTTTAAAGGAGCGAGACAAGAGGGTGGGAGGCCAAAAAGCATGACTGAACATTTAAAAAAAAGCTGAGCAAAAATGAGAGAAGAGATAAGAATCTTAAGTAAGAGAAGAACAAACTTTACGAATATTGTAGAGATAAAAGCGACAGGAGCGTGAACCGAGAGAAATGTGGTGAGTAAACGAGATAGTAGAGTCAAGAAAAAGACCAAGATTACGTGCAGTAGAAGGGATGGAAAGAGTAGATGGAGGAAAAGAGAAAGACAGTGGTGTGAGGTGAGGGGGAAGAGTGTTAGCAGGCAAGAATAAGACCTAATTCTTCCCAATGTTTAAAGTGAGGAAGTGAGACGCCATCCAGGATTTGATGGCAGAAAGACAAGTTGTATGGGTATGATGTATTTCCGGAGTGCAGGAAGAAACAGATAGAAAGAGTAGCGTGTCGTCGGCGTAAAAGTGATGAGAAAGTCTGAACGAGGAGATAACAGGAGCAAGTAGTGTGGTATATAGTGAGAAAAGAAAAGGACCCAGGACTGACCCTTGGGGGACACCATGCTCCTCAAGAGGGAGAGGTGAGGAGGTCTTACCACCCCAGGAGACAGAAAAAGTTATATTAGACAGATAAGAAGAATGACCCAGGTGGGCCAGTTGGGCTATAAATGACAAGAAAAGAAACCACATAGGGAACAATGAAAATCTTATAGATAAACTCAAAGGAGGTGTAGACAGACATGTCAACAGGTGAAGAAATAGAAGAATAGGAGGAGCGATAGAGTATGGCAATGCCGCCTCCGCGGCCACTGGTTCTGGGGAAATGATCAAAGGAAGACAATGAAGAAGTAAGAGAGGCAGCAAGAGTTGTGTTATGAGGTAAGATCCAGGTTTCTTTAATACAAAGAAAGTGGAAACATAGTTTTAAGAACATGTCTGATACTGCAGATGTGTTATTGCACAAGGACCTTGCATTCCAGAGGCCCAAGTCAATGGCAGAAGAGGTGTCAGTAAACAGTGGATAAGTAAGATAACGATTCATACATGAGTACGTAAACCGGTTGTCCGATTGTTGGCTGTCAGAGGATAACGCGTTTAATATAGAAATGGTCATGTATAGATAAACCAATACCTTGATGATGTTCCACATAACAGGCAATGGTCTGCATTCCCGCCACGGACAGCTGCAGACAGCTCAGCCCCACTTTGCCCGACTTAGCCGCAGCTTCGCCAGAAGGTGGGACTTTCAAGCCATGGCGAGGGGGGTGAAAGCGGGGCAAGGGGCGTGGCTTCCTATGTTTCCTGGCAGTTGCCAGGCAACAACAGCAACGCTGAGCAGGTAATCCTTGGGTCTCCGGAAGAACCAGCCAGGCACCACCAATGTAACGAGCTGTGGGGGGGCTGCACTCCTCTACCAGCCACGCGGAGCGACTTCGTGGGTGGGCTCTGCCGTCCCGCTTCAGCCCCTCGGGCAGTGGATGGTCGCTTATGGGGTATTTAGGCATAAGAGTCTCCACTTCCCCATCTAAACTCTTTAAAGACAATTATCTTGCAGCCCTCGAACATCTGGAGCGCAGGATCGCCATTTGGATCTGCCTCCCCCTATCACAAACTGCATAACTAGAATTGGCCAAGATGATAGTCGTCCCCAAGATGTTCTATATTTTTAATAATGTCCCATCTACCTGGTTCTGGAAACGCACCCGATCTTTGCTAACTAAATTAGTATGGGCGGGGGGACAGGTGAGGGTTGCACACTGACCCTACCATATACTGCGGGAGGTCTTGACTACCCGGACCTATATGGTTACTATCTCGCCTTCCAGATGCAATACGCTATATGGTGGTGACACCCTACGGCTGACCAACCGTATATTAAACTTGAGAGAGCCACCGCCCGACCAGACGACTTGAAGAGCATGCTTTAGGGAACCCCTATACGCATCCCGAGGGGTGAGATTCAGCCTATTGACGTTACCCGTTGGGCATGGGATCAGGCCACCACCAGTACCAACAAGGGAAGAATCTTTCAAGCTGACTATGCTCTGTATGCTGTTCATGGGCTCCCACTTACTCAGGAGCAGATCTTCAGAACACAATTTGAGAAATTATGGGTACACTCCCTGGGGTATTTAGTTTGGAATGGAGAGTTTATTCTGTGGGAGGAACTCAAGAGACGAGGCCCCTGGATGCCGATCACCATGCTGTTATATTGTAGATTACGAGAAAACCTTTGCTGCATCTGGGACGTGTTCCCCTGGCACAACCTCCCTCACCCCTGGCCCAGGGCATGACTAATCCCCCCCACACTAAGTGGTGTGGTCTCAGCATTATATAAGCTTATCAAATCTTGCGGCCAACCTCCCCTGGATCGTTTATGGCTACATGGGACAGGGCATTGGATACACCCCCAACGGAGGCCCAGTGGTAGGTGATCTGTTGGATGACCCGGAAGATATCTCTTAATTCTACGTGCTGCTTGACACATTTTAAATGTATACACCAGTCTTATTCCCCTACTCGACTTCACAAATACTACCCTGAGAGAGCGTCCACCTGCCCCAGAGGCCACTTTGACATGCCTGACTATATGTACATGGTGTGGGAATGTTATATGCAATCCTTCTGGGAGGGAGTGTATGGAGCCATGGGCACGATGGTCCCTGACTGGACACACGACTCCCCGATGTATTTGTTGCTTGCCTTTTTTGATGTCCTGGAGAAGGCAGAGAGGAAACTCCTTGCTAATGCCTCGGAGGTTGCAAGGACATTGATAGCCAAAACATGGAAAAGGACTACACCCCCTTTACTGCAGGAGTGGATCCACACACTGAAAATCTTTGAACAATGATAATCATCGTACAGTAACTTGCTCCCCCGGAACTAGATTCCTGGACTATTGGACCCCGTTCCGGACATATCTCCACAACATAGCTAATGCCTCATCACCTGGTCCCAGCCGGAGGACACTTGTTTGAATGGACAATTATCGAATGAGACGGTACACATGGCAACTGGCACGTCCCCAACTGGCACTAAGGCATATGTATCTGTCTCACCAAAGCCATGTTTATCATGAATCTGTGTAACTACTGAAGTTATGTACGCACCTGTTCGGGGAAGTTAGGAGAGAGCTGGTGAGGGGAGACGTTGGGTGAATCGTGTTAGGCAGAAACCTGTGCAGTTCCCTTAGGGACCACTGCAAAAGATTTAAGACTACAGGTGTTTGGCAGTAAACCCACTTGGTAGCAGTCTGCACCACACAGATTCACTTGGTAGCTGTGGCTGAGCAGTCAGACTTCCCTCAAGAAGAGTTAGGCAGTATACAGAGCATACAAAATAGGTACAGAAATACAGTAGTACAAACAAACACTGACCAGAGCTTGGGTGTAAAAGTATATAATTATTTATTTAACACACACTTATAAAACACACTAGCACTAAATTGGTAAAATAAGTTCAAAACACAATCACTATTATCATATGTACATCCCTGATTACTTGTTGGACAAGTCTTAGTTAACACCACTTATTTCCAGACAGAGGTGAGCGCTTAACGTTCGATGGCACTCCAACAAGTTAAATAAAAAGGGAGGGAAAAGCAGAATTATGGAAGCATACACACTAAACACTTTTTAAAGAACCACAGCAAGTTAGGAAGGCACAGTCTACTGGTGATCAAGGAAATTTAGGTGCCAGGCCCACTTTCAAGGGAGACAGGCGGAAGATGCCCAAGATCAGACAGTTACACAGAGTCTTCAAAGTGTGTGGAGGTAGTTCGAAAAAGGTTTAGTTCAGTGCAGGAAAGTTAGCTAAGGTGTCCCAGGCTAACCCAGGTTCGAGAGACGAGGATTTAATACACCCCGTTGAAACGGTTGCAAGAGAAGCCAGGCGGAACACGGTACCTTAAATTGAGAGGATCCTTCAGCGGGTGCAAGTCGCAGCGTCATTCAGAGGAAGAGAAGATCTCGTCATGGAGGAAGGATGAAGGTCGTTGCACTGCCAGGGAAGAAACCAGCCGCGGAGTTCTCCGGTACAAAGGTACTACCCTTTCGGTTCGCAGTAGTGGTAAAAAAGTGATATCCCGGTTGCCGGGGTGCTCGGCACAGGCAAGGCGGCCACGAGATGCTCCAGGAAGGCGAAAAGAAGGTAGACTGGTTATCCCCACCAGTCGAAGGAAGAAGACTCTCCGGGCTGGAGATCTCCTCTGTCGTTGGGAAAAGTGGTGAGACGGTTCATCAGGGCTCCACCGGTGGTGTCGTTGCAGGCCGGCTCAGCTTCTCCCTCCTCGGATTCTTAGGTCCTGTGGCGACTTCTGAAGTTACAGTCCCCAAAGCCCTGCTTTTATGCAGCATACCCCCATTCACTCAGCCTACCTGTCAATCAAAACATGCTAAGTGGTGAGCCGGCCGGCTCACCACTTGGGCCAATCACACAAGAGTGCGACTTCAGTTACCAAGGTAACTCAGTCCAGGGTGCCTAAACCCCCTCCCACATCCCTTGTGATAACCAGACAGAGTGGCACCACTTTTGGAGGCTTCTGTGTAGAAGACCCCCAAAAAGTGGAACAAAGGGCTCAACTTGGGTTGGAGTCACAGAAGAGAACACAAACGCCATTTTAGAATCAAGTTCTGGCAAAAAATACCAACCGGCGAATTAATATTAAATAAATAAACTGGCGGTATGTTCGAGGCTATAAGAATTAAATAATTAAAGTTGGTAGCCTCGAACAATGGGAAAATCCCATAGAGATATATTCGCGGTCGAATATAAAAAGTAGTATCCACTGCCACCAGCCAAAACTCGATCAGGGGGGACGGAGACGTGCCCCCTCGAACAACAGACCCCGGGGCAATCGAATTGCCCCGACCAGTGCGTCCACAATATGATGGTTTGTACTGGTTTCTGTTCATAATTTGGGACTAGCAAAGCCAATGGTGACTTTAAATGCCCTGGGAGACAGTAGTCAGTCCAAGGGTATGGAGTCTATGTTGGGGGGTCGCTACGACACCCCTGGGTTACGGTACAGAGGGTGCTGTGTAACCCACATCAAAAAAACACATGAGACCCTATGGGGTAAAAGACCCCATAGCCGATAAAACACATGGAAAGTTAAAGGAACACCTCAAATCATGTCTAAGAGTGGGAGCAAAAGAATCTCACTCTTAGCAGGAGAGAAAAAAATAACCCCAAAAAATCCAGCAAAGCTGCTGGGAGACTCACTAGGTTTGGGAAATTAGCCTTACAGAGAATTCTCCCTAACAAAACGAAACTGTTATTGTACTTTAATGTTATGGAAAACTTGAATAAAAAGATTTTTTTTTAAAAAGGGAAGAACTTTTGTTTATTATTTTGAACCCATCAGACCCTCGGAAGCAAGAAACGGAACTACCGAAGGTCCCGATATTGCAATTAACTTTTTGGCGGATCTGAGCCCGGAGGAGGGGGATCCAGGGGAGAAAAGGCATCACCCAACTTTCAAGCAGAAAGGAACATTTGTTTATTATTTTGAAATACATTAGGCCCTCAGAGGCAAAATATTTTTTTTAGAAAAGAGATGTAACCACTGAAACCTCTAATAGCTCAGAGCGGAACTGTTGGCTCGTGCTGGGAAAGCTCGAGTGTGTGCTGTGCCCTGGAGTCCCGCCTTATCCAATGCCTAAAACGTGGGGAAGGGAGACGCTCACTACCGCATCCAGATTTATTCTTTGTTTACATTTCTTTCTTATGAAGTTCATCCCACACACTTTGTTTGTATTTAGCGTAAGGATTGGCAATAGGTTTTTCATAGTATAGGCCCTTTTATTTTGACAAGACACGACTAGGACTGCCTTATTGTTGTTTGATGGTTGTAGCTTGCTCCCATCTTAGATTAGCCGTTTTTCCAACCCGCATATACAGTTTAATGAACACCCTTGTACTGTGATCACTTGTGTCTGTCTTTACTGTTGCCACCATGAGTTTCTTACAGGAAGAGGTCGAAGTCCTTTGAGGATGCCCCATCCGTGGGGGTCCAAGATAAGGCCAAGAACTGCAAGGCGGATCCCGCCGGGGTCGCCGCTGATGCAGCTCCCAGGTCGGATAGACGGCGATCACTATCGCTGTTCGCCTCCTCAGCCAGCCTGCCATCGGGTTTCTCCTCAAGGAGGAAATCCTCCACCGCAGCCAAGTTGTTGGACAAATCGGAGACGCAAAGGCCGGAGTATGAGAAGAAGGCCTTGCAGCAGGCTGACCAGGCATAGCCAAAGATGCAATTGACCGCTTCGTTGACATCCTCTGGGGTGACTGCTACAGCGGGTTGTACAGATCCTGCGAGGGTGGTCCCTTCAGCACAGAAAGTATCCCTGCCTCCCAGGTGTGACACAGCTGCCGAAGCAGCAGCGAAGGCTGTGGGCACCCTGGGCTTGTGGGGGGTGGGGAGGTCACCAGTTCACATCCTGGTACAGGGCCCCCATGAGGGAAAAGGGAGGGATGAGGAGGCCCCAAAGCAGCCCTCCAAGGTTTCGAACAGCAAATGGACATCTCTTCCACGGACGATGACCAAGCGTCAGTCCATATAGTCCACGAGGAGGACAATGGCGCATGGCTTAGCACTCCATCATTCCCTCCACAGCCGAGGGACATATCCATGGACATCCTGTCAACTCTTCACACCCTAGTGACAGAGATCTAGCAAAGGTTGCCTCCAACACCAGCACCTGTGTAAAAAGAGGAAGCGTCCTCAAACTCCACCGCATCAGCCTCCTCCATCATGTCTGGATCCGACTCCACCAGCGGACCCTCTCACGGACACTGGAACGGACATTGCCACGACCACGAGGATGCAACGAAGATGAGGACTTAGTGCGGTTGAACGACGAATCACAGCACTTGGACGTTCCTCATAGAGGCTTTCCACCATATGAGGTGGGATCATTCCATTCGATCTCCAGGGCCTCAAAACTTTTCCATTTGTTGCCCGAGGAAACCAAAAAGGAGGGTTTCCTATACCAGTGACGGGAGTCCAAAAGGAAGGCGATCATGTCAATACCCTTTTTGGACAACAGTTGGGAGGATGGTCTGTTTCTCATGAAAAACCTATGCTCTGCCCCACCCAAACGGGGCAGGTTGGAGAAGTAGTACAGGGTGCCGGATTCTGCACCCAAGTGCTTGAGGTCACAGCCGTCGCCGGACTCAGTAGAGTCAGCGGCCGCAAGAACACATTCAGCCAACTCGGCCTCGGCCTCTGCATCATCAGTTCCCCCAGACAATGAGGGGAAGAGGATGGACGCCATGGGGAAGAGAATCATCTACACAGCGGCATCCATGATCAAAGCGGCTAATGCGCTAGCTATCTTGTCCTGATACGACAGGGAGCTTTGGCACAAGCTGGGCCCTATCCTGGAATTCCTTCCCAACGACAAGAAAACCGTGTCCCTCGCCCTCTTCCAGGAAGGGGAGGTAGCGTCAGACCATGCCATTACGGTGGCAGAGGACACCATCGACACAGACTTCGGACAGATGGGAAACAGTGTATGCCTTCGTCAGCAGGGATGGTTGAAAGCCACTAAGTTTCGCCAGGACGTTCATGCAAAGGTGCTGGACATGCCTTTCGGCAGTGAAAATCTGTTTGGGAAGGCGGTCGACGAATCCCTTCAAGCCATAAAAACAGACACAGAGATGGCGCGTTCCCTTGGCGTCCTGCAGCAGCATCGCTTGTCGTTTTTTCGCTCCTCCAGGGGAACATCGAGCAGATCATCCAAGGAATACTCCACTCCGTACAGGCAACCTCCCTGATCTCCACTCAGGAAGCCTACAGGGGTAGCTCCCAGGCCTACGGTAGCAGAGGTCAGCGTCACCCACAGGGCAGGGTGCCGGCGCTGGTACCCAAGCAAGCCTGAACCAGCCAAGACGTCAGGGCCCCCACTTGTGCACCCCGGTGGTAGGCTGGCTGACAAGGTTGGTCCGCGAGTGGAAGATCACTGACTGATGGGTGGTGGATGCTCTCGCCCAGGGACACACCTTGGAGTTCCAACGCAGGTGCCCTCGTATTCGACCGGTTCCCAGTCAGGAGCAGCACATCCCTCAGCTCCTAGAAGACGTGCGAGCCATGTTAGCGAAAGTGGTGATAGAGCTCATTCCCCAACAGCTCCGAGGATCCGGAGTCTATTCAGATACTTTCTGGTCAGAAAGAAGATGGAGGGGGGTGGAGTGGGAGTTAGAGACCCATCCTGAACCTACGCCGTCTTGAAATCCCAAAAATTCAGGATGGTCACGTTGCAACTTGTGCTCGGCCAACTGAAGGCAGGGCATTTCTTGATGTTGTTGGACCTAGAGGATGCATACTTCCATGTCCCCATCCACGGGAAATATTGGAAGTTCCTACGCTCTGTGGTACAAGGCCAACAATACCAGTTCAAGGCCCTACCTTTCGGCTTGGTCAGCCCCAAGGATGGTCACAAAATGCCTGGCCCCAGTGACAGCCCACCTGCGTCTGCAGGGCGTGTAAGTGTACCCGTGCCTTGAAAATTTGGCTGATATGAGGCCGCTTACGGGAACTGGCCGACGAGCACACGAAGGAGACCGGCTACTGACAGAGCTGGGGTTCTCCGTAAACTATCTGAAGTCCTGCTCAACACAGTGACTTGCCTGGCATCCCCATCAGAGGAGAAGCTAGCGGCCATTCAAGGGAAGGCACATCGGCTGTCTTCGGCAAAGACGGCCACGGTTTGAGCCATCAAGTCTTTGCTGGGCATGTCGTCCTGCATATGCCTTGTCCGTCTCTGCAGGTTGTAGATTCGACCCTTTACAGGAATTCTTGGATGCCCGTTGGATAAACGTGTCCGGGAATTTTGCGGAAAAGATCCCCCTCAATGAGAAGTTCCGACAGGTGATAAAGTGGTGGGAGGTAAGCTCCCACATTGCCCATGGGATCAAACCCTGCCAAACAAGGGCACTGTGACCACGGACGCCTCTCTAGAGGCCTCTCGGGGGAGAACGATCTGCACATCAACATCCTGGAGTTACTGGCAGTGTTCTGGGCACTCAAGTCGTTCCTACCATCTCTGAGAGGCAAGGTGGTGAGGATCTTCACGGACAACACCACCAGTATGTTCTACATCAGGAAGCAAAGGGGCACTCAATCCCTAGCGCTCTCCAAGGAAGCTCAGGACTTGTGCCATTGGGCCATCTTACAGGGGATGTTCCTTGTCCCGTTCACCTGGAAGGCATCAAGAATACCATTGCCGACTCCCTCAGCAGGGAACTGCACACCTTCCACGAGTTGGAACTTTGTCAGTGTTAGGGAGAATTCTCTGTTTAGGCTGAATTTCCTAAACTAGTGAGTCCCGCAGCAGCTTTGCTGGATTTCTGGAGTTTGTTTTTTCTCCTGCCAAGAGTGAGACTCTTTTTCTCCCACTCTTGGACATGATTTATGGTGTTCCTTTGAATGTTAATGTGTTTAATGGGCTATGGGGTCTTTTACTCCATAAGGTCTCATATGTTTTTTATGTGTGTTACACAGCACCCTCCAACACTGGGGTGTCATAGTGACCCCCCACCATACACTCCATACCCTGGGACTGACTACTGTCTCCCAGGGCATGTAAAGTCACCATTGGCTTTACTAGTCCCAAATTACTAACAGAACCAGTACAAACCATCATATTGTGGACGTACTGGTAGGGGCAATTTGATTGCCCCTGGGTCTGTTATTCGAGGGGGCACTGTCCCGTCCCCCCTCGTCGAGTTTTGGCTGGTGGCAGTGGATACTACTTTTTATATTCAACCGCGAATATATCTCTATGGGATTTTCCCATTGTTCGAGGCTAATACTTTTTAACATAGCCTCTAACATACCGCCGGTTTATTTATTTAATATTAATTCACCGGTTGGTATTTTCTGCCAGAACTCGCTTTTAATATGGCATTTGTGTTCGCCTCTGTAACTCCAAACCAAAGGTCGAGCCCTTTGTTCCACTTTTTGGCGGGCTTCTCCACAGAAGCCTCCAAAAGTGGTGCCACTCTGTCTGGGTACCACAGGAGGTGTGGGAGGGGGTTTAGGCACCCTGGACTGAGTTACCTTGGTAACTCAAGTCGCACTCTTGTGTGATTGGCCCAAGTGATGAGCCGGCCGGCTCACCACTTAGCATGTTTGATTAACAGCTAGGCAGAGTGAATGGGGTTGTGCTGCATAAAAGCAGGGCTTTTGGGACTGGAACTTCAGAAGTCGCTACAGGACCTCAAAATCTGACGAGGGAGAAGCTGAGCCGACCTGCTACGACGACACCACCGGTGGAGCCCTGATGAACCGACTCACCACTTCTCAACGTCAGAGGAGAACTCCCGGCTGGAGAGTCTTCTTCCCTTGACTGGTGGGCACAACCAGTTTACCTTCTTTTCTCGCATTCCAGGACGTCTTGTGGTCGAATTGCCCGTGACAAGCACCCTAGCAATCGGATAGCCACTTACCACTGGACCGCGAATAAAAGGACCGCTCCTTTTAATTGAGAACTCTGCGGCTGGTTTCTTCCCTGGCAGTGCAACGGACTCCTGCTTTCCTCCCCGACGAGATCCTCTCTTCCCCCGGACGAAGCATCGACTTGCACCCGCTGCCAGGAACAACTGTCCCCGCTGGAGCGTTCTCACCCTTTTAAGGTACCGTGTCCGCCAGGCCTCCCTTTCTAAAGATTGCTACAAGGTAACAATAATCCCTTAAGCTTCTGGACTTGGCTGGCCTCCTTGACCATCTAACTGGTCCCTTTCTTTTTGGTCCAACTCTTTCTGAACTTTTTGCGAGACTGTTGGGCACTTTCAACCGTGTGACCTTGGACACATTTCGTCCGGAGCCTCTTAAAGTGGGTCCGGCCTTTTTGACTTTGACTTTACGATTTTAACCTGCCTTCTTCTCCTACTGTGTTCTTCCGAAAGTGTTGGGATCTGTTTCTATCTTTGCTCTGTCTTTCTCTCCCTTTTAAACCGATTGATTAGAGTGCCATCTTCGTTAAGCGCTCACCGCTGTCTGAAAATAAGTGTTGCTTGTCTAATAATCGTTGAAGGGAGTGTTTATCTCTTAGTGACCGTGTTTTTGAACTGCTTGATATTAGTGCCAGTGTGTTTAACTAGATGTGTTTTTCAATAAATAATTATATCTCTTTTACACCAAGATCTGGTCAGTGTTTGCTTGTTCTACTGTGTTCGTTTGACCTATTGTGAATACTGTGTATACTGCCTAACTCTTCTTGAGAGAAGTCTGACTGCTCAGCCACAGCTACCAGGTAAATCTGGGTGGTACAGACTGCTACCAATTGGGTTTACTGCTAAACCACGTGTGGTCTTAAATCTTTTGCAGTGGTCCCAGAGGGAACTGCACAGGTTTCTGCCTAACAGTCAGGATCAGGTGGACCGTCTGTTCGTCAAATGGGGTAGACCTCTGATCAATCTTATTGCCACGGCGCCAATCTCAAAATGGCTGAAATTTGCCAGCAGATCCACCAACCGGGGAGTATGGGGGACGCGTTCTTCTTCCTGTGTGAAGGTCTGTTCCTGTATGCTTTTCCCATTTCCTCTCCTTCTATGTGTGATCGGTGCAAGATGATACTCATCGCCCCTGTGTGATGGAGGCAGATTTGGTATTCAGACCTACTCAGGCTGTCGGTGTTGCCTCCAGTCAAGTTGCCAGTACTTCTGTATCTGCTCATCTGAGAGAGAGAGAGTCGTTATCCTTCATCACAACCTAGGATCTCTGAACCTGAAGGCATGGCTCCTGCAACCTTAGTGTTTGGAAGTTATGAGCTGCCAGCAGACTGCAGGGAGATCCTTGCCAAAGCCAGGCCGTTGTCGACCCTAAAATGCTGCGACCATTAATGGAAACTTTTTGCTACATGGCCTCGGTCGCAGAAGATTACCCCTCCTGAGGGTCACGGCCCCATAGATTCTTCCATGCTTGCTTTCATTGGCAAAAGCTTGGCTGGCTCACGCATCCATTAAGGCACACTTGGTGGCTATCTCACGCTACACAAGATCCCTGGGAAGATCATCACTGAGGTCCCACAGACTTGTGAAGGAGTTTCTCAAGGGGCTTTTTCGCTCTTTCCCGCTTGTAAAGGCTCCTGCCACGGCGTGGGAACTCAGCGTAGTCCTGAAGAGACTCCTGGGGGCACCTTTCGAACCTATGCATCTAGCCCCACTCAACGTTCTCTTGTGGAAGACGCATTCCTTTTGGCCATCACCTCAGTCAGACCAGTGGGTAAGATCCAGGCCCTATCCTGCAAGCAGCCATATATGACTTTCCACGAATCGAGGGTGGTGTTGCGTACGCATCCCACTTTCATGTCGAAGGTTCCCTCGTGATTCCACCTCAACAAGCCTTTTGCATTGCCTGTTTTCTTTCCAAATCCTTTGTCGCCGGCAGAGAGGACCGTGCATTCGCTGGATGTTGCTTGTGCCTTGAAGTTCTACGTGGCACACGCAAAGAGTTTTCAGAAGACTTGTCAATTGTTTGTGAATTTTGGACCTGTGAATCATGGGAAGGCCTTGTCCAAGGCTTCCATCTCAAGATGGCTCTCCGGCCACATCATACACTGTCATCTGCTGGCTAACCGGCCTCTGCCCGGCTGTCTGAGAGCCCACTCCACCATAGTGATCACTGCAACAACGGCGTTCCTTTCTGGTGTGATCCTGTTCAACATCTGCAGGGCTGCAAAGTGGAGGTCCATGCATACTTTCACAAAGTACTACTGCATCGGCAGGGATTCAAGGGAGGAGCCCAGAGTCAGCCAGGCAGTGTTATGCAACCTGTTCGCTTGAGGTGAGCTTTTTCCAGGGGTAAGTGTTAATTGCATCCGTTGAGCCTTGCCACCTCCCATGGTTGTGTAATGTGTACTGCTGTGTATTCGTTATTCATGAGCATGTGAATCCATGCCAGACCCCATGCTGGAGAAGGTTTAAGTTACTTACCTGTAACTATTGTTCTCCAGAATGGGTCTGGAACCATCCCGCCTTCTCCTCTGTGGCTCTTCTTGGTTCATACTGCCACTTTACTTGTTTACCAAATCTGAAGATGACCACCAGGGGTGGAGTTTAGGGACAGGACTGTCATTGGATGGGGGCAGTATGACCCATAGGACAGTGATTGATTTAGAGGAGAAATTGTTTTAATGTGAAAGTGAAACTGTTTTTTCTTTTACCAAGATTTCCCAGCCTAATGGGGTGTATTCATGCGCATGTGAATCTTGGGGAGACCAAAGAGGATGCTGGCATAGTAGTCCAGTTTAGAGAATACAAGAGTGGCCAGTCAACAAGTCCTGCTCATCTACTAGAAAGCCTCATCAACCAATGAGCATAGTTTAAAAAACATTTTTGTAAAACCCCTTATCTACGTGTGTCCTTCATGTACGGAAAGGGCTATTCAACAACAAGCTTGTCAACTAAGAGGTTTGTCTATGAGGGTGTGTGATCCATATAAAACCTTAAACTGTAACAGGCCAGTAAATGAAAATACGAATCTAGAAGTGGACTTTGTCTGCGAGGGAGACCTGTCTACAAGGGACTTTAGCCCACAAGTGATCTTATTCTACAAATAGACCATCAATAATGGCCCTATTATAGTGCTTCATCTATGACAGACTAACTCTAGCACAGGCTCTTTGAATAAAGGCTTGATTTACTTCAAGCTTCTCATTGAAGCCTCAATTAAAACAGTTTCACTGGCCATCCCTCTACATAAGCACTAGCCTATAAACAGGCCTGTTCTATTACAGAAACATGTGTGTCAGTGAAGGGTTTCTTCCAGGACTACATTTTGCAAGAGATACCTGTTTTTGATTCGACTCTATAAAAAACGTGTTCTTGGCGATTTGAGAGGAGAGATCCCTTGCCTATTAAAGACCTCGTCCGTAAGATGTCTCATCATCAAAATGCTTTTGTACAGGAAACCTAATTCTCTGCAGCTTGAACAGCTATAGAAGATATTAATTGCAAGGGCATTATCCATAACAAATTCATGTGGAGAAGGTCGATGTCGGGTCCATTGGCACTCAGCAATGATGCCGCCTTTTAAATCCTTTTGCCCTGGTCGTACCACATCTCAGATATAGGCAGGGGCTACCACTCTACATAGTGCTTCTGGTCACACAGGGGTGCGTTGTATGGCTCAGGTGAGAGGTATAAAGCTGGATTCCAGCCCATATGAATGTTTCCATATAGCACAGCTCGTCTCAGCCTACAGAAAATCCAACAAGCTTTACTGTTTTCCATTGCCACCGTTCCTTTTTGGCACCACAGTGCGAGGACACCGATCTTCGTTCCGACATCCAGTGAAGATGAATAACATCAGTCAACTAGCTGTTTTTCATATTAGACCCCTGCCTCACCTTCCAAGTAGTACTAATGCTGCCAACAATTCTCCCTGCCATCAAATTAGCAAACATGTCTTCAGGTGCTTGTACTAGTGGTGCTAATGCTCCTGCCCAAGGGAGCTGTGGAGCGAGTGCCTCGTTCTCAGGAACATCAGGGTGTCTACTTACTTTATTTCCTGGTCCAACTAAAGGTGGGTCAGTGGATACCCATCCTCCTACCTATGCTACTTCAACATTTTCCACCGGTCACTAACATTTCTAAGGATTTCGGAAAGGAAATGCTTAGGAAAATATTTTCCATCATCCCAGGGCAGGTAGGACACTTATTCTAGGTTCTCTTTCACCACCATTGTTGCATGTTCCTGTGCTGGTGGTGACAGGCTGCCACTTTCAATTCAAGATATCCACTGCATGCCCTTGGTTATGCTCTCCAAGCCCATAATATTTTCCTGTAAATACAATTGGGCAAGGTCTGTTACACCGCTACCCCTTCCCCCGACACCATTCTCGTCGAAACACTATCACAGCAACAAGATTGCCCTAATCCAGACATAAAAATCCCTCCCAGGCATGATGTCCACTTCACATGAGATCTGTCCAGGAGTTCCCAAATGCCGACTTGCAGCAGCTTACCGACCATTGGGATGACAAATTGATCCTCACTTGTCATTTTCACATTGCTCCTTGGGAAGCTCCATCCTCAAAAAGGGAGCGTCTTTAGTTGCACCAGGTCAAGGTTACGTCGGTGCGTCCAGGGAGGTCTGGGGAGCCCACACCAGCGATCTTCACTCATGGGTCTAAAATCAGAAGACCAAGAATCATGGCACATTCACGTCCTGGAGTTGTGTGCAGTGTTCTGTCCTCTGACGCCATTCAGATCAGAAAGCCTTTCATGTGTTTACAGATGACGCAACCACCATGTTCTATATTTGGAAATGGAGCGGTATCAGTTCAGCTGTCCTGTTAGCAAACTCAGAACTGCAGTGGAAATGGCATCTTTCTCAGGGGATGTTACTGTCTTCTTTCCACCTACAAGGCATCCACAGCTCTGTGGCCGATTCCCTCCGTTGGGAGCTCCATTCCTGCCACCAGTGGTTGCTCCTCCACTAGTAAGTTATAGGCATATTACAAACCTGGTGGACGTCTCAGACTTGTTTACCACCTGGGCAAATTCAAATAGTCTTGACTCTCCAACTGGATGTCCAGATCCTCCATCTGCCAATGGTTTTCTGCCTGCATTTCCCTTTTCTTCACCGGGCCAACTAGCCTCTTCCCTCGGCCTAAGGCACTTTCTACTAGACCTGTCTTGATTACCAATGCCCTCCTTTCTGGTGGCCTGCTTGTGGTCATGTGCAGGGCAGCAAGGTGCAGGTCTACTCACACCTTCACCAGGTACTGCTTTGTTGACATGACAGAGTAGTCCTGAGTTCAGCTGGCTGTTCTGTGACATCTGTTCACCTTTATAGGTGCTTTGTCTTTAAGGTGAGCCTTATCCTCATCCCAGCGGGGCATTGCATGCATGGAGATCTGGGGGTACTGCTATATAATCTAGTGAAACAAGCATGTGAATCTATGAAGGCTCCAATGCTGGAGAAGGAATAAGTTACTTACCTGTAACTCCTGTTCTCCAGCATTGATATCTTTCACAGATTCACTTGCAACCTTTCCTCCTACCCCGCATATGGTTCACCTTGGCTCGTTTTGGCAATGTCACGTGCGTTATGAGAATCTGAAGATGGCCTACAGGGTTGGAGCTACAGGGGGCACTGCCTATTGACTGGGGGGTAAATGACCTAAAGCAACACTGAGCGAACACTAAAGTGACTCCAGTTTTTTCTTCATTTTAAATGAAACTGCTTTAATATTACCGAGGATGCCCACTCTGACAACAGGAAATATTCAAACAAGTATGTGAACCTATGAATAACGATGCTGGAGATCAGGTGTTACAGGTAAGTAACCTATTCCTTCATTTTTTCCCACACATTTCTGCACCCAGTTTTCGGAACACAAATTCTCTTCAGTGAGAAACTTTTTCCATCGATGCTGAAATGTCAGCCCCTAAAGCCTCAGGTTTTAAGTGCTGTCAGGACTGTGGCTCGACGATGTCCATCCCAGGCTTGCCACTATTTGCATGTGGTGTCTCTGGGCGGAACACTATGTCCAGCAGTGTGTTTCCTGTCCGCAAATTAACCCGAAGGCGAACAGAAAACAGTTGCTGAAACTGGCCTTTAGACGACCTCCGTCCGAGTCTCTGGTGCGAAGAACTGTCGTGTTGTCGGGCTGCAACACTGAAGGCCCTATGCCTGAGGAAGAGGACAGGCATTGTAAAAAAACAAAAAAGCACTTGCATTCCCGAGGCGAGTCACACCATTCTTCCTCCACGTCCTCCCACAATAAAAAGAAATTAAGCTGGTGTGGAAACCACTCCGGTTCATCGGAGGAGCTGGGTAAGTCCTACGCTCCACCCCTGGTGGTCATCTTCAGATTTGGTAAAGTCCTTCCCAACTAGAAGAGGGGGAGGCCTTTAAGAATCTGTTGTGCCAACACTTTGAAAAGGAAGCAACTGGTATGGCTCTGGCCTTGAAAGCCACAGGCAGTCCATGCACCAGTTGCACCCAAAGGCTCCAGCACCAAGGTGACCACATCAGGTCCTAAGCCCTCGACTTCTAATATCACGAAGCATATAGCAGCGATGATGGCTCTCGAGTCGTCAGCATCAAGAGACCGCATCGGATTGTTTCCATCGAAGTTGACGTCAACAGTCGACCATCCATTTGTCCCAGAGTCGAGATCAGAGTTTTTTCAACGAGGAACAGGATCCAGCCCTTTTGGTATGGAGGCGATGAGCAGGGGAGTTGGGGAGCCAACTACTATATGGATCAGGATGGCTTACTGGCCCTGGCTGAAAGTCTGCACAAGGCATGTAGACTTGACACCTCACCTCACCTCGACCTGCAGCACGCTTCCCCTTATGGACACCCCAAAGCCCAGTATAGAAAGACAGAAGAGAGAGTGGGGCTGGGTAACCCAGCCCAGCCACTGAGGGCCTATGAGTTTAAGTGCATCCTGGATAAAAGCCTGCCGACAGCGAGCGCACTGACTTTAATGCAGTAATACCTGACACTATTAGCACATTGTGGCAGAAACCATGTTGCACGCCAGCCTTGGATACTGAGCTGACCAAAAAATATATGCCAACCACAAGTGACCTGCCCTGCCTTTCGGCCCGCCCTAGTCCAGAAGGATTAGTGGTCCAAGCAGCCACGGTAAGATCACGACCAGCTACGTCCACCTCCAACCTGCCTACGGACAGAGTCCAAGTAGAATGATGCTCTAGTGAAGAAGAGCTTTGTGTCAGGCAGCATGGCTCTAAAAGCAATTGATGCAAACTGTGCCTTTGCCAAATATTCCCACATGCTGTGGAGCACAATAACTGAGATGGCTGATCATCTCCCAGTAAGGGGAGGTGAGAGATTTTTTTTTTTTAGATATGGTTAATTGTGGCAAGGAGGTGGCTTTTCAGGCTGTCCAGGTGGGTCTTGACAGAATGAACTGCATAGGCTGTGCCATGAGAACGTCCACAGTTCTGAGGAGGGCGGCATACCTCCACAACTCAGGTTTCTCTCCTAACGTCCAAGCCACGCTTCTAGACTTGGCATTTGATGATTAACATCTGTTTGGGCTGAAAGCAGACGAATCGCTAGAAAAATGTAAAGAATCAGAACTGGTGCAAAGTCTTTAGGGCTAGCGGTCCAACAACCTGCCAAACAGTCCTTCAGCTTTCCCTCTAGGGGCAGGGGCTACAGGCGGCACGCTCTTTTTGGAAGGAAATCACAGCTGCTGCAGACCTAGCAGGGCCATCAGCGTTTCAGTGCCCCGGGCATGCAGAGGGACGTCTAAGGGCCAACAGACGTCAGCAGGGGCGGCGGCACCTGCTAAGCCTCTTTGATTTCTCCCCACACGCTTATCCAGTTGAAGGGAGGATCTCTGCTCACTTTGACAGGTGGAAGGAAATCACATCAGATGCCTGGTCCTTGCAGTTTGTTAGATGGGGATACTATCTGCCCTTCTTTAAAAAGACCTCCAGACAGTACCCCAACCCACCTGCCCAGCAGCCTGAGCAGGAGCTCCAGGAAGAACTGAGAGCCCTGCTGTTAAATGGTGCAGTGGAAGAGTTACCGCCTGAGGAGAGCCGATTGGGCTGGTATGCTCATTATTTTCTGCTACCCAAGAAAGGAGGACTCATCACATCCTGCACCCCAGAGCCTTGAACAAGTTCCTGAGGAAGTTCAGGATGGTCACGTTGAAAGAGAACCTACAGGCTCTACCAGCTCCAGAACTGCTTGGTTTAGCTGGATCTTCAGGATGCTTATTTCCATGTGATGATCCATCAAAAGCACAGGTGGTTCCTGAGATTCGTCATTAGGGATACTCAATATCTGTTCAGAGTGCCCCCTTTTGGCTTTACGTCCGCGGCCAAGGTTTTCACCAAGCTGATGGCAATGGTGGTGGCGTACAGGAGATCTGATGTCCAGGTAATCCGTTACCTGGATTGCTGTTTGATCCAAGGAAGTTCCCCAGACCAGGTGTCGGGCATTTGGCTAGGAGTGTTGTCGCTGGTTTAGCCGTAGATCTAGAGTACCGAGATTGTGCTGCAAATACATGTTTTGTTTATAGATATTGAATTGAAACTAGGCATGTACGTGGATTTCCAAAGGTTCATCGCAATAAGTTCATGCAGTGGTGCAAATTATGGAGCCATCAGTACCTTGAACTTATTGTGAAAACACTTACTAAACACAAAGTACTTATCCTCGAGAATAAAATGGGTCATAGTTCGAAACATGTTTGATGGGGTGCATTTGGTAGCCAGAATTCCCAATCTTTTACGAAAAAGTGAAGAGCATTGAAGCTCTTTGTATCAATACATATTTGTATTGTTTCAAATACTCCTGTGTTTTAGACTATTGTGATGAATCAAGGGAATATGTCCCTTCTCCCCCAAAGGGGGAGCCCCTTTCTGTGAGCCTAGGCAGGGGGGAGCCAGCTCGACAATACCCTCCCAGGGTAGAGGCAAGCGGGACCTCACCAGGAGAAAGTCTCCCATTCCTGTGACAGACTCCCTCTGGACACACATATTGTGGCCTATATTTAATGTTTTGTTATACCAAATCCGGTGAGTTATTAGGACTGCAACGAAGAAACCACAATAACAGAGACTCAGTACTGGGATGAAGACTCATAATAGATATGGTGCTCTTATGGAAACAAATCAGAAGGCCCCGTCCACTGCGACGAGTGCCTGGACAAAGCTGCACTCAGAGAGACACGAAAGAACAAGACAAAAGAGACAGAGAGAGAGAACCACATAGACAAGCCAGGGGAGGCCTCACCCTGCGTCCATCCTGACTGATGGAAAAGGAAATCAGGATGCCTGCAAGTTTCGAACTCGCCCAGCATTACAGAACGGTACGCTGGAGTTGTGGTGTACCCGAAACGCGAGAAAGCACAACGGCAAGAACCCAGTAAGAGGTGGTGGCGAGACCACGAGGAAGGATTTTGTGGTGGATCAAGGGTCCAAACAACTTTGCCGATACCACCAACCCGAGAAGACTATGGGGTGTCCAGTCATGCAAGAGGGGACTGAGACACTGTCATGGAGACACAGGAAAGCATGCAGAAGTGGGCGTAGGCAGAAACCGTGGCATGGCAGGAAGCGTGTAAAAGGGACATAGAGGGCGAAGCTGGAGCCCTACTGGGTTGGAGACAACTAATAGCAGAACTGTTTGGGCCTTCGTATGATGGACCAAGTGATGATGACTCAATAAGCACGGCGGAAGAGGACTCCCCACTACAAGAGGTGGAGACTAGCAATGGGAGAAAGTAGGCTCGGGAGGGGGGAGGGACGGGAAATACAGTGGGCACAAATGTAACAATGTATGTGTATTTGTGAGCAAGTTATGTATCCACTGTAAGTTTAGTTTGGTTTGTTATTTGTTGTTTGAATAAAATTAATAACATTATTTTAAATAAAAATGGAGACACAGGAAAGCACAACGAGAGAGACGCCACGGAGAAGGAGGCATGGGCGAGCTGAAAACATAAAAATGGCCTCCATGCAAGTAGGCTCCCGAAAACGTTCTCCTTTCAAATTAACATAATTTATTTATTGTGTGTCAAGTACAAAACTGAACTTTTCACACATCGTCAACCATCAACATTAAAATCACAGAAAATCACAATTAATGAATTTCATATTTTTTGCACGATTAATAAATAGTTAATAATTCGTTAAAACTGTGAACTTTAAAACTATAAAATCTTAACAGATCTTAACACTAGCAATCCCAGATGATCTTATGGATAAAACACTATACAAATATAAAAGATACTAAAACAACATCAAGTGTACATATTAACAACAAACCACAATGAATAAGTGACCAAAGTAACTGAACAGCCAGGTTTACAAACAGCTTCGGTCCATTCAATATCTAACACCCCTAGGAGGAGCAAGGAAGAAAAATAAACCCTTTCTCCTATACCAAAACAATTTTCAAAAATGTTAGTAACCTAAAAGAAAGGGACATTTAATTGGTACTAAGGAATCTAATCCGTTAATCCTCTTCACGTATGCCTGAACGCAACGCAGTATTTTCCAACCACAAGACACGCAGTATTGGACACAATACACACAAGTGTTTTAAGGTTTAGTCATATAAAGCACAATGTCTGCAGAATAAACCTTCCAACTTGTAATCAAATTGAATCAGCTGGCTAGTGGAAGCCAGAAATGTCAACTCTACATTAGCCTCAGACACCTTTCTACTGTTAACATCATAAATGCATGAGCCCAAATATTTGTACGTTAACCACTTCCAAAGCATAACCTCTCAAAACCCAACCAAATTTCTTCCATTTACTCCTCGCCCTGTTGAGCATCAAAATGTTAGATTACAAGGTGTTAATTGAGAGGTCAAGCTTACTAAAGAACTCCTCGACCGCCTCTTAAGATCTTTGCAAGTCTATCGGAGTCATATCACAGATGACAATGTCATCTGCTTACGGTAAGTATTGTACTGCCAGGTTTCCCAGTTTAGGCGGGTTTGTCCTAGCAGTTCCCTAGCAGGCAAACGTGTCCTTTATATAAAAACAAAATAAAAAAGGTCCAAGGACACACCCCTGTCAGAGTCCCCTGTTTGTCTCTATCCAACGAAAGAATGCTCCATGTGAATCCAATTTAATTAAAATTGTTGTTCCACGATGCAGAGCCTCCAGAATGCCAATTAGCGCTTGGGGACATCCACTATCCGATAGACGTTTCCAGAGGATGGCCCTGTTAACATGGTCAAAAGCTTTACTAATATCCAAGAAAGCCAAATAAACAGGCCTCCCCTGGTCCTTAGTTTGCGCCGCCAAGAGCACCAAAACAAAACTATTGAGGGCTGTTCCCACCCCCCTTCTTGAAACCTGCATGATATGGATCCAAGCAATTAGCATCCCTAACCCACTCTTTCAGTTCCTTTAGAATAATTTTTGCGAAACTTTTATTTGAGGCATCCAACAACTAAATCGGCCTGTAATGCGTCGGGGACAATCTTTCGCCTCCCTTGAAGATTAGGACAATCGGGGCCTTACACCAAGTCTCTGGGAGTTGCATAGTTACCAGAATATTACCAAACAGAAGTGACAAAAGTTGGGCCCAAAGCAAAACATTTGATTTGAGAGTCAAGTTAGTCGATCCATCCGGCCCAGGAGCATTCGATTTTATACTAGATTTATTAAGCATAGCAATATCATCCAAGGGCCCCTGCCAACCGGCATATACATATTGGGAATCCCCAACAATCCCTTATTAGTGTGCACTTCTGAAAAATAAGTAACCCATGCTTCTTCAGATATTGCTTGGATTTGCAGAAATTGGTTTGTCCCCCTTGGCTTAATCAGCTTCTAGAATCTCGTACTATCACTTCCCAGCATACAGCCCAACTTTTTCTCTGCATCATTAATCATCAGATGGAATCTGTGGCCCTTTAACCAATTTTTGTATGTTTGCTTAACCCTACGAACCTCTCTTATCACCCCGGGCAGCCTAGTCCTCCTTGTCCCACTAATCTGTAGTCAAATCTTCTTTTTCTGTTCCTGGATTAAGGGATCAAAACTGTGATTGTGACCCACCATCCGTGATCCCCTTTCCAGATGTTTAACTGGCAATAAAACGCTTAAGCCGTTAGAGATCGATGGGGCAAACCCATCCAGGGAACACAAGACATCCGCCTCTAAAGACCAGAGACTCCCAATCTTTATCAAAGGCCATAGCTATTCTTGGGGACCATTTTACTAGATGGTTCCTTGGGTTAATTTCAACATTAAAGGCCTTACCCTCAAACCGTGTCAACCCAATCACCGGGAGCTGGCAAAGACCATGGCGTGGTCACTCAATCCTAAGGTTTTTAGATTCAGGGAACCGCCTTCCTGAAACAGATTTACCGAAAGGAAATAATCAATGGTCGCCCTCCAGAGACCATTGTGCCAAGTGAAACTCGGGGGGGGACATCACCCGTAAAGTTTCCATTCAACGGCACAAGATCCCACGCCTAAAACTCCTGGCGTACCTTTTGTCCCCTTTCACGTGCTTGACCTTGCTGGTTTATGATATCAAAAATCGGCCAAACATTCTGCATTGAAAGTGAACATAATGGGGAGAGCTGAAAGCCTCAGAGGACCCAGGGAGATCAATATATTGCACAGTTAACTCGTCCCAGTAACATATATGAAACAGAGTTAAATGTGAACCAGAGAAGATACAAATATTGTGTTTCTAGAGAAAGAACTGTTAAGTGAATATTGAGAGAAGAGAAAATAAAATAAAAATACCCTGGGGAAAAGGGGAAGTAATTTGGCACATTACACAAAGTAAATATAGTGTTGAAGAGAAAACCAAGATGGCACAGAACCCACTGAAAGTAAGCAATTGAATTACACGCAACCATGAAAGCGGGAGTTAATGAGAGATCCCCGAGAAGGATCTCCAAATAGGAGAGAAGACCTAATAACCCAATTAAGGAATTAAAGACCTTAATCCAAGAAATCATAAGACTATTTGTGGATTATGTATTAAAGAGTTTGCACAAGAACCCAACCAAGGAAGTGAAGAATTCCAGTCAAAGAAGTCAAAGACTGTTGGTACTAAAGATTTGTATGTGTATTAATATACTTACAGCCAGTATGGCTTTGTGTATACAGCCACTTGCACATACAATATTTGCATTAAATACATTAACTTTAAAAACATCATTCTTCGTATCTGGACAGTTTAAATCCATTATAAAAGTCCCTGTGACAATTCACTTAAAGTCCCATTGTCAAGACTCAATAGTTTCCCATAGCATATCACCAATTTACTATAGGTTTCTGTTAACGTGCTTCTAAGATCAAATTCCAGCCTGTATTCCACTGATAGCATTTTAGGCATTCTAAACAATATGCACACAATTTTACCTTCCAATTGTTTTATTTCTTCTACCAGTTTGTCACCCCACACTTCCACTCCATACAACATGCAGAGTACAATTTTGGCTGAGTACAGAAGCAAAATTGTCTTAATGGAGCATCCTCCCTGCCTGCTAATAAAGGTACTCAAGGCACGTGCTATCCTTATCCAGTTGTCCTGATTCTCATCCCAGTGGGCGGTCCATTTTAATTTATCATCAATTAAGAAGCCCAGGTATTTTTTATTGCATCTATGTCAACCGGTTTCAGGTCAATTTTCCACACACATTTGGGGATGAGATTTCTGCTCCCTGTAAATGCCATTATTTTTGTTTTTCCAATGTTAATGTGTAGACCATTGATCCTGGCATAGTCTCCAAGGGCATCAAGCATTTTTGGAGCCCTCGCGGAGTATGGTCTAATAAAAGCAGATCATTTGCATATCCTAACCATCTTATTTTTAGTGCCCCGACTTTCACTAGACAGGCAGTAGAATGGTTTAGAACTTCTGCCAAATGCACAAGGTATAGGTTGAAAAGGGTTGAGGACAGTATACAACCCTGCTTGACACCCCTGGAAGTTGGAAACAAATTGCAGACTCTACCCTCCCATTCAGCCGCACTCTTACACCGGTGTCTCAATGCAACAGCATGATCATAGTCAACCGACCATGACGAATTTTCCACACAACTAGTTTATTCCATAAACGATTCCTCATGACTGCATCGAATGCTGCGCTAAAATCAATAAACACACCATACACCGGGAGTTGTCGTATTGTCCAGGCATATTCAACAGCAGAGACAAGGATAATGAAGCTATGGACTGTGCTCGATTGTGCTCTAAAGCCAATTTGGTTTGGCGGTAGTATCTTAAAGTCAACTAAAGTCAAAAAGGCTGCTGGAAGACCCAGACCAAATATCTTATGCTAGCAATGCTAGACATACCAGCCAAAATATTTGCAAGAGTTCTACTAAATTAACTAAATTTCCTCTTCAATTGCATTTAGGCCATCTATTTTTGGATAATAATTGGTAATTTTAGTCTAGCTCTTGGTATTACTACGAGTAGAAATGGTTTTGGGCACACAGGTTCTACGACGGCGCAGGGGGTGTACACATACGGGAACAGGTGTCAGTGTAGGGACTGAGACCACACCCGTACTAGCAACCTTGTTCATCCGCACTCTTTCCGACTCAATCCCAATAGTCAGACTATTATTAGTTGCTTCTGGGGCAAGTCCTAAATTAGACATCATAGCCACTCTCTATGTTCGTCTATTAGTCTATTAAAGTACTCCTGTATTTGTATTCTTAGTGGTTTCCTTGTGAGTTTACATTTTGCAGTTGCGACTGTAGCGTGTGACAGTGTCTGTAGACTTTATAGCTCACAGAGTAAAAGCGTGTCACACTGCACAACACAACACTGCTGTTAGTCCCATGTCCTGCTTTATACACATTCCTACAACATAGAAACTGCAGTGTACAAAATGCTTTTGGCCACAGCTACCTGCTTACTGCTCGCTCTTCTCACCCTCAAACCAGCAAAGAGCAAAACAGCACTTCTGGAGTACTTCCAGGATGCACGCCGATGCACGCAACCCGCTCCTTAAGTAGCTGTGAGGGGGAGGAGCCTATAATCACCAGCGTTTAGGACCAGCGTTAATCCTATTGGCCTCAGATCCAGCACGGCCCAGCAAAACAGTACTTCTGGAGCACTTCCAGGAGACTGGTATTAGAAGTACCCTCAGGAGAAGGGAGTCCTTCTCCTGACTAGAGTCTTTTTAAAAAAAAAAAAAGTTTTATAGTGGTAGGGTGACTAAGGATAGTTATTCCTTTTGGACATTTCACGACTGACTGACGAGCACCTTAATTAATAACATAGGTCGAGAACAGACATAGTTTTTGGGAAAGACAGGCCTTATCATTTTATTTTAATAAAACACTTGGTATCATGCCCCCAGTGAGTCTGTGTCCATCTGCTGACTCACCACACTATCCTAAAAAGGTAAGGGGAAGCATGAACCGCGGAACTGTTCTTAATCCTGGCTTTCCTTTGTTCATGACACTGGTCCAGCTATCCTCTATTGCTTATGGTAGGTAACAGTGCACCTTTGGGAACAGGTGGTTAAATGTTAGTGATGTAGCGAGCGATTTTTGTGGATTCATTGGTGCACAAAAAGAGACAACGTAGTGACTCTATAAAATTTACAGACTCTTGTGCCATGAATAGTGTCATTTCTGGATTTTTTTGCCAACGAAATTGGGTTTCCTGACTAGTAGAGTACAGAAACCACAGTGAGGGTAATTTATTATGTCTTTTCCTTTAATATCTATTTTCTTAAATTTATAGTGAAATGCGTCGTGCAGCAGTTGTATTTCTCTTTCATCAAAACTTAATGTGAATATGGATCAGAAGATAATAGATTTTAAGTGCAATGTATTTTTCTTTCCTAATAAAGATCTAACAGGTGCTCAAGATGGCAGTGTGAGAATGTTTGAGTGGGGCCATGCTCAACAGATCACTTGTTTTAGATCTGGAGGAAATTCCAGAGTGACTCGCATCAGATTCAATCACCAGGGAAACAAGGTAGAAGTGCCTCCCCTTTCATTTTTCAACGTAATGCTTGTAAGATACTATGTTTCATCATGTACATTAATAATCAAGCATGGAAGTTAAAATGTTCTTTCAAATTCTTAATCTTGTTGCCTCATTTGATCCTTGTTTTCCAAAGACGTTTGCTGATGTATTTATTGTAAATCTAGATGTTCTTTCTGTTGTGTTTTGATCTACACTGTACACAGTCACCATTCCAAGCCTCATGGCACTTTTATTACATGTAAGTGTCAATTACAGAGGATTTTTATGGAAAGTTTAAGATGCAAAATGTGAAGTGAAGAATAAGGTCTTTCGTTTTTTTTTTTTTTTAAAACATGAAATTCTCCAGAATGGGATCTGACATGGATTCACATGCTCCTGAATATTCTCGGTCGTCAGACTGGGAATGCTCGGTAAAAGAAAAAAACGGTTTCACTTTAAAACTGTATTGCTCCTATAAACCAATCGCTGTCCTCTTGGTCATACTTCCACATCCATTGACAGTCCTCTCCCTAAGGTCCACCCTGGTGTCCATCTTCATATTTTTACTGCATGCTTCAGTGTTGGGAGACCTCACTTTCCTCTCTGAGCTTTTTTCTGTAATTCCACATTTTGCCATAGAAATTGAATATTTTTGACCGATTTTTGCTTAATCATTTCTGACAACGGGGGGGGCGTGGCTACGAGGGCCATGTAGGAGGACGCGATCTGGAGGAGCTCCCGAGATCCTGAAATGATCCTGGTTAAATAGTGCATAACAACGTGCCTATGACTGCTGAAAACACACATGCCGATGTGTGAACGGTCTGACTGCGCTTGGTGAACTTTTGAAAGGCGAAACAAAATGGCCGATCAACGACCGGAACAAAGGAAGGAGCAGGCCGCACGGTGGTCGGGCGATAGGAGCGAACTGGGTGCGCATTTGTAACTTGTGCAGAACGCAGGTCCTCTGGGTCATGTCTAATAGAACAGTGAGACTGAAGGCGAAGCAGCCCACGTTGGACGACTTCGCCAAGACGTCCCCTGGCCCGGAAAGTTCCAAGAGTAAGGATAAGTTGCCTACAGGCGGCATGCCTGTGACCGGGTACTAACCAAGAGGTCCTGGCTGCGATTGCGGACTTGAAGGCGACCTGGGAAGCTAAGCTTGAACTGGCCGTAACTGAGCTGAAAATGGCATTGGACCTTAAGGTCGGTGAGGTGCAGGAGGAAGTGAATTTACTCCGGCAGGACGTCAGGTCCTTGGAGGAGCGCACTGAGACCCTCGAGAAAGAGGTGAGCCCGAACACCGCGGATTGTGCCTCCCATAAGGCTGAATTGCATGCCTTGGTGCAGAGAGTGGGCAACCTGGAGAGCAGGGCAGAGGACGCGCCCGACGGAACAACATTCGCATCGTGGGCCTGCCAGAAGGATCGGAGGGCCACGATCCCACAGAGTTCATCGAATCTATGCTGTTGCAGGAGATACCCAGAGGAGCCTTATCTCAAGGATTCGCGGTGGAACATGCGCATAGAGCTCTAACAAGGAGGCCGCCGCCGGGAAACCCGCCTAGGCCAGTAATTGCCAAAATTTTTAATTACCGGGACCGGGAGAGGATACTAGAACACTTCCACAAGGGAGGAACGATTACACGAGAAGCGGCAAACATAACGGCCTACCCGGAATAAACCCCGACTGTGCAGCGTAGCAGCATGAACTTTGGGACGGTAAAGCGGAGATTGATAGAGGTGGGCCATAAATACATGTTGCTGTATCCGGTGAAATTGAAAGTTTTTCATAAACACAAAACTTAGTTTTTTGAGACTCCGGAGGATGCCATGGGATGGCGCGACGCGCAGGGATGTCCCCAGGAGCCTGACGTTCGGACGGGAAGAGGAGATGGAGTAGATAAGTAGTGCATGAGGAGGGTGCTACAAGATGGCGCAGAATAGATCTCTGGGACTTGATTATAGTCATTTGCGCGGCCTTAGGCAGAAAAGGTCAGACAGTTGCACAATATATCACGAGCACTGTGACTATTGCTGTATTTTGAGGAGCCTTGCAGAGCGGATCTCTTTACCCCACTTAGTAACTTTAGTTAAGTGGCCATTAGGGCGATTTCACCCTACTGAGCTCTGGGCATTGTTTGGTGCTTGCAGGGCTAGATGTGGGGGTGCCTGAGTTCCATGGATGGAGCTGGGCAGCAGTTGGGGAGTGTAGTGTTGGGGAAGGGATGGGTAGAGGGTGGGGAGGGAAGTGGGGAGTTTGGGGTGTGTATAGTTAAGGGGAGTTTGAGTTTGTACAAGAGGCTACAAGGAAAAGCCAGAGGGCTGTATCTGTATCACGTGGGCAGGTGGGATTTGCTGCACGGAAGTGGGGAGGATACTTATGAGCTATGGAGGATCTTAAGATCGTAACGTGGAATGTCAGGGGACTCAATAGTTACTTAAAGAGGAACAAGGTCATGATGTATTTGAAAAGACAGAAGATTGATATTGCACTGTTGCAAGAGACGCATCTGACTCGGCAAAAGTTGGAACTGGTGGGGAAGAAGTGGAGAGGTACTGTAGTGGGCTCTCCGTATTCTGCCTACGCTAGGGGAGTGTTGGTCTGGGTGGCACCGCACGTTCCGCTCCAACTTACACAAGAGGTGGTGGATACGGAGGGGAGGATGGTCATATTGAAGGCACTGGTGGAAAATAGGGAGGTGTGCATTGTAAATAAGTATGCCCCCAATCAAAATACGGCGGCATATTTCAGGACTCTGTGTACCAACCTGGGTGCATGTGTGGGTGGGGCGATTATTTGGGGAGGGGATTTTAATTGCGTGCTGAACCCCAGGGTAGACAGATCTGATGATAAGATTGATAGGCCCACCCCAGCGGCCAGGGCATTGCAGACACTGCTCGACGACTTCGGGCTGGCAGATGTTTGGAGGCTGAAACATCCAAATGAGGAACAGTACTTGCATTACTCAGCCCCGCAACAACTGCATACAAGACTTGATTATTTTTTTGCCACGCCAGATGTGGTGATAGAGTCCACCCAAATAGACTACAAAGCGAGGGTCCTGTCGGACCACTCGCCTCTGGTCCTGGGTTGGCAGTACTGCCGCCCCAGAGCGCGGATACCGACGTGGCGCCTCAGGGCTGAGGCGCTCAAGGATCCGGTCTTTAGAGAGGATATCAGGGATGAGATCACACATTATTTCGAGGAGAACGCTGGTAGTGTGGATTCGGCGGGCACGCTCTGGGAAGCCTTTAAGGTGGTATTGCGGGGTGCTGCCATTGCTAAATCAAAGGGCCTGCAAGGTGGGGTCCTAACAGAGTTAGGGGAAGCTGAGGATGAACTGGAACGGGAACTCAATAGGGGAGGGGGAGATGCGGAGCTAGTACTTAAACAACAGCAGCGGTGTGCGGAACTTTGGGAAAGGCTCTGCAACCTCAACTATAAGAAGTATGTTGAGAGACAGCATGCAGGTGGGGATAAAACGGGCCGTCTCTTGGCGTGGTTATACAAGAGTGAAACCCCTACGCCCCCGATTAGGACGATAACCAGAGAGGATGGAGAGGTAGCGAACACCCAAGAAGAAGTCAATGAGGCATTCTTAGATTATTACAGGGCACTATATGAAGACAAAGGGGGGGTGCAACCGAGAGGAGATGATAAACATTTTAAGAGATATGGGATTACCTAAGATTAGTGCCGAAGAAAGAGAGGAGCTGGATGCACCGATTACTTTTGAGGAATTGGAAGAGGTGGTGAGGCAGCTGCCCACCAGTAAGACCCCGGGTGCGGACAGACTCCCTAGCAAATTTTATAAAGCATATAGAGAGGAGGTACTCCCCTCCCCCCCCCCCCATGCTAGAAATGTTTAATGAATCGTTTGAGGTGGGCCTGCTGCCGGAATCGCTTAGAAAAGCGATAATAATACCGCTCCCTAAACCCAACAAACCAGGGCATAGCTGCGGCTCCTATAGGCCCTTGTCAATGCTGAACCAGGACGGCAAGATATTGACGGCGGTCCTGGCCAATAGGTTGCGGAGAGTTATTAGTAAATTGATACATCCGGACCAGACAGGTTATGTCCCCAACAGAAATATAACCCACAACCATAGGCGACTCCACCGGGTGATTGAATGGGGGAGTAGGAGCGAGGGTGAAATGACGGTTGTGTCCCTAGATGCAGTCAAAGCTTTCGACTCAGTCAGGTGGTCGTGGTTGCTGGAGGCCCTGAAGGAATACGGGATGGGGCCGGGCTATGTTAGGTGGGCGAAGTTGCTGTACAGTGAGCCGCTGGCCAGGGTACGTACAGGAGCGGTGATATCCGAGAGGTGGCAACTTAGCAGAGGCACCAGACAAGGGTGCCCCTGGTCCCCGATGTTATATATTCTGGCCCTGGAGCCCCTGGCAGTGTACCTTCGACAACAATATGACATGATGGGCATTGAGGTAGGGGGAGAGAAACACCGAATATCCCTGTATGCTGACGATTTGCTATTATATCTGAAATATCCGGAGGAAAATCTTCAATATATTCTGGAGGTAATGGAAAAGTATGCAGAACTGTCTGGCATAGCAGTGAACCCCCAAAAATCGAGCATGTTCCCATTGGGTAGCTACATAGGAACCCCTCTGGAGCGGTTGCCAGTGTTGTCGATACCATGGGCGGTTGGCTCCTTCCGCTACCTCGGAATAGATGTGTACCACACAGTAGAGGAGGAACATTTGCACAACACTGAGGTGGCTGTGGGAAAAATCTGTATAAGTATAAAGTTTTGGGAGAAGTTGCTGTTGGCGATGATGGGACGGGGGGCGATGCTCAAAATGGTGGTCCTACCTAGGCTCTTACATTTTTTCAGCAATATTCCGTACATGATACCTAAGAAGTTTTTTGCCAAGCTGAATAGTATGTGCAGAGACTTCCTATGGCATGGCACTCGGAATAGAGTGGTGCTATGGAAGTTGCAGAATTTCTATGAAAAAGGGGGTATTAAGCTGCCTAATTTTGAGGCCTATTATGTAGCTAGCCAGTTGCAATATGTGGTCAAATGGCTCTCTGATGAGGTAACTCCCGAATTTAAGCTGTTTGGACAGGACTGCACTCCGTTTTACCTGAAGGAAATTATTTGGTTGCCTAGGTCAGAAATGAAGGAGCGTCCGGGTATGATGTTGCTTGGGTGGAAGATGTGGCGTAGAGTATGTCGAATGATGGAGGACCCATACCCGTGTTCCCCGCAGGTGCCGTGGTTGCCTTGGCAGGGGAAGACACACAACTAAGGATGATAATCAGGACCTACTGGGAGTCGGTCGGGCTGGTTACATTGGGGGATGTCTGGCAAGAGGGGGCCATTAAGGATTTTGAAGGACTAGGGGAAGAGGCGGGCTTGCATAGGGGCCAGTATGTCACGTATCTAAGGCTGGTGCAGAATATACGTAAAATCTGGCCTGAGACTGTATTGGCGGAGGAACCAGACGCCATTATGGGGACAATATATGATATATCAGAAGGAGGGCATGAGATCTCTAGATTGTATGAGATGGTGATGACCCGGGTTGGGAAGGAATTGACGAATTTGAGGTTGGAATGGGAAACAGAGGTGGGAGCACAGATGGAAGATGGGATGAGGGAGCGTGCTATGGGATACCACAAGAAGGTGTCAAGAAATGCCAGATTACAACAAATACAGTTGTACATAACGCACAGAGCTTACATGACCCTGATGAGAATATCGAAGTTTGTAAATGCGGGACGACAAGCGGGCCCAAAATGCGATAAGGAAGATGATGATATGACACACATGTTTTGGTCTTGCCCAGTGATTGAGAGTTTCTGGGGAGAAGTGGCGCAAAAACTAGCGGACAAAGGGGTCACGCTCACTATAGACACGGCCTGGGCCTGCCTGTTAGGAGTGTTGACCACGGAAACTTAAACATGTTGGGAAATTGAAGGACTTGGCATATGTCCTCGCAAAAAGGAGGATTGCCATGGGATGGAAGCAGTGCCATAAGCCACGGGTGGAGGTATAGTGGCGGGATTTGCAAAAATGGGCAGAGGCTGAAACGGTGGTATGGCAGGAGGCATGTAGCAAGTGTGGGGAAGAAGAAGTGAGTACCCTGCTAGCATGGAGAGTATTAATAGCAGGACTGTTTGGAACAATAACAGATTCTGCAGTCTCAGAAGAAGGTGATACCCTGCCACACGCAGCAGATACGGAATGAGAGGGACAAACAAGCTTGAGGGGGGAGGGATTGGGGGAGCAGTGGTCTTGACTAATTGATGTTCATGTGTTTGTTGCAAAAAGCGCTGCCAGTTTGGTTTGTAATGTTTGTTTGTTTGTTTTAAAAATAATAAAAACCGTTTAAAAAAAATAATAATTCTGACAACGGACAGCTTGGGCCTACTTCGCGCCTTTCCACCATGTCCGAGGACATGAGGGAAAGCAGGAGCGTTTTCAAAGTCTGCGCAAAGTGTGGATTAAGGATGTATTTGTTGAAGATAAGCATCTTAAATGCTTATGTTGCCTGCATCTGGATCACGATGAGGAGGGATGCAAGGTTTGCTGTGTTATCTCAAAGAAAACCAAGAAAGATTGCTACAGCAGGCTGGCAGCGTAGCTCAAATCGAGCAAGGCCCTTAAGCCGGTCTCAGGGCAGAGTCATGCCTCATCCAGGACCAGCCGGCCCGAAGAGCGAACTCCCTCCGGGAGGAGGTCGAGATCCTTTGAGGATGCCCCACCCACTCGTGTTCAAGAGAAGGCCAAGATCTGTGCTGCTGGGTTCGGTACTGATGCAGGTCCCAAGAGTGCGATCGCCATCACCATCAGTCTCCACAGTGAGCCTGCCAACGAAAGGGGCCTCTTCTACGAGAAAGTCCTTAACCCCATCCAAACTCTGTTTCTCAACAGATAAGCCAACGAGAGAGAAGTCCGGGGAGAACCCGTCAAAACTAAGACCTCTCAGCCTTCCAAGTCAACCGATTCGACGAGGGCCTCCACGAGCACATAGTCAACAAAGTCATCAACGACATAATCTAAGGAGAGCGGGTCTGTGAAAGTGGTACCTACTATGTTCACCCTACCTGTGTCCTTACCCCTGAGGCATGATATAGCTGCGGAATCGGCATCAAAGGCACAGGCACCCCGGGGTTGGGGAAAGGCCCTGTGACCGTTTCAGCCCAGAAGCCTCCGGAGAAGGAAACTGAGGAGGACAAGGCACCACTGATGGAATCTCTGAGGGTGGAGGACCCATGTGCTGGTCCAGGGAAACTGGAGCAGATTTATTCAAGCTCCGGCAACAATGGTTTGCCTGATAACTACTATACAGACCATGAAGGAGGGGAATCTGAGGGCAGTGAGCCTTTGTCCCCTGCACGCAAAAGGAGACGTGCCAGTCCTGACCCTACACCACTGGTTCCTTTCACTCCTCAGCCAAGGGATGTGTCGCTGGATATTCTAACGACTCTACAGACGCTGGTCACAGAGATCCAGCAGAGTATGCCCCCCTTCCACCGGGGCCTATGCCATCAACGGACCCTCAGGAGCCCCCGAGGTTGAGCTCTCCTTGTCAGAAGAGAAAGTCTAAAGGGGGTGCTGGTCCTGAATGTCATCCGACGACTCTACCACCAACGCGTCGTGACCTGACTACACCCGGAGCCCCGACTCTGCACACGGACACTGCTACTACAACTACAAAGACGACTTTGTGCCAGATGACGGGAAAACAAAACACACGGACAAGCCCCATAGGGCCTCCCCACCAGACGAAGTTCGATCCTTGCATTCCATGAGGTCAAGGGCCTCTTAACAGTTTCAGTTAGTACCCGAGGAAACTAAGAAAGAAGTCCAGAAGAAAGATCATCATGAAGAAAGATCATCATGTCCGTTACTTTCCTGGATGATATCTGGGAGGAGGACCTGGCGCTAATGAAGAACCCGAGTACGGCCCCACCCAAATGTGACAGATTCGAGAAATAGTACAGAGTTCCATATTCAGCTGCCAGATGCTTAAGATCTCAGCCTTCGCCCGACTCAGTGGTCTCGGCCGCAGCCAGGAAGCATTCGGCAAACTCATTGTCGGTAGCCATGGTACCTCCAGACCAGGAGGGGAAGAAGTTGGACGCAATGGGCAAGAGAATAATCTACAGCGCAGCCTCTACCATTAAGGCCATTTTGTCCTGATATGTCCGGGAACTATGGTACAAGCGAAGACATTCAGGCTAAGGTGCTGGTTATGCCGCTAGATGGTGAGAACCTCTTCGGCAAGGCCGTCAACGGGACACAGAGACAGCGCGCTCCCTGGGAACCCTTCCACAATGGCAGCAGTCTTCCTTTCATTCGTCCAGAGAAAATCTTGCTGAGTCTTCAAAGGGACATAGTACCCTGTACCGACAGCCTTCACGCTCCTCCACTCAAGAAGCATACAGGGGTCGCTCTCAAAGCAGCGGAGGACAGCGTTGGGACCGCCCACAGGGCAGGGCCCCGACCCCCAACCAGGCCTGTACTGGCTGTGACCTCAAAACCCTACTTATGCACCCGAGTTGCGAAGTTCATCAGCGCATGGAAGATCACCACTGATACATGGGTGCTGGACGCTCTCGGACAGGGGCGCACCTTGGAGTTCCAACGCAGGTGTCCTCGTATCCCACTGGTGCCGCGGCAAAAGAGCAACACGGCCCACAGCTTCTGCAAGAGGTGCGTGCCATTTTACAGAAGGGGCGATAGAACCCATCCCACAGCACCTCAGGGGCTCCCGGAGTATATTCCAGATACTTTCTTGTTCGAAAGAAAACAGGGTGTTGGAGGCCAGTCCTGGATCTGCAGTGGCTCAACAATTATTTAAAGTCCTAAATGTTCTGGATGGTCACGTTACAGCATGTGCTTGGCCAGCTGGAGGAAGGGGATTTTCTGACATCGTTGGGATTTGGATGCTGCTTACTTGCACATTCACAAGAAACACTGCAAATTCCTACGATTCGTGGCTTAGGGTCAGCACTACCAGTTCAAGGCTCTGCCCTTCGGCCTAAAATCGGCTCTGAGGGTCTTTACAAAGTGCTTAGCCCCAGTGGCAGCACATCGTCGTCTACAGGGCATTTACGTATACCTTACCTGGATGATTGGCTTGTGCGATCCCACTGACACTGCAAGCAAGCACACATCGAGGACCGTACATCTGCTGACGGAGTTGGAGTTCTCAATAAACCATCCAAAGTCCTTCTTGACACCATCTCAGAAACATGCTGTTTCTGGGTACCAGGCTCAACACAGTAACATGTTTGGAGTCCCCCTCTGAGGAGAGGGTAGTAGCCATACAAGGAAAAGAACAGCATTTGTCATCGACGCAGACGGCAATGGTGTGGGCCATCAAGTCGCTGCTGGGCATGATGTCCTCCTGTATCAGCCTCGTCTGCCCCTGCAGACTTCAGATGAGGCCTCTCCAGGAGTTCCTGGATGCGAGGTGGATGCAAGTATCGGGGACCTTTGCAGACAAGATCTCCCTCAACAAGGAGGTCTGTTGGGCGATAAAGTGGTGGGGTGAACAGCCGCATCTCATTCAAGCGACTCTGTTTCAAATCCTGCCTTACCAAGAGACAGTCACCACAGATGCCTCTCTAGACGCCTGAGGAGCCCACACCGGACAGTTGCACGCCAGAGGCCTCTGGCAACCTGAAGAAAAGGGCCTCCACATCAACGTCTTGGAGCTTCGGGACGTATTCTGGGCCCTCAAGCCTTTTCTCCCTTGTTGAAGGGCAAGATGGTGAGGATCTTCACGTACAACACCACCACCATGTTTTACATCCTGAAGCGTGGAGCGACCTGCTCGCCGGCACTCTACATGGATGCCCAGGACCTGTGGTGCTGGGCCATTTGTCAGGACATGTTGCTCGTCCCTTTCCACCTGGCGGGAATCAAGAACAACATCGCGGACTCGCTCAGCAGGGTGCTGCATTCTTGCCACAAGTGGGAACTTCGCCAGGACTAGGTGGACCTTCTGTTCAACAAATGGAGCCAACCCCAGATCGATCTCTTCGCGACAGCGGCCTACTCCAAGTGCCGGAAGTTCGATCTTTCCCGCCAGAAACATAGTCCTGACAAGACTCTTGGGGGCATCCTTCGAACCTATGCATCAGGCCCCACTCAAGTTTCTCTTGTGGAAGACGGAGTTCCTTGTGGCCATCACCTCAGCCAGACGAGTGGTTGACATCCAGGCCCTGTCCTGCAAGCAGCCGTATCTGACATTCCACGAATCGAGGGTGGTGCTGCGTACGCACCCTGCTTTCATGCCGAAGGTCCCGTCGGAATTTCACCTCAACGAGTCTTTGGTGTTGCCTGTTTTCTTCCCGAAACCTTTGTCGCCGGCCGAGAGGACCTTGCATTCCTCAGCACGCACAAGAGTTTTCGAAAGACTTCCCAATTGTCTGTGAACTTTGGACTTGTGAATCATGGAAAGGCCTTCCCCTAAAAGGTAACTATGAGCAAGACCTCAACACCCTCCAAGACACATACGCACGCATACGCACGCATCCAGGCCTGGATGGCAGCTAATGGCTTATGTCTAAATGGGGAAAAAACAGAAATACTACTTGTAGGCCCCAAAGAATCCCTAAAAAAAACTTGACGACAAGTATAGCTCCTTCAGCATCGATAACACTGTCATTACTACCTCTGCTGCAGTGAAAACCCTTGGTGTCTACTTGGACTCCACTCGATCAATGGATAGGCAAGTCAGCACCATATCATCCTCAGCAGCACTCACCTCAAAAATTATAAATGCGGTGAAATCTCACCTATCACCAGAGAATTTTTTTAACATTGCGAGAGCCACAATAGGTGCAAAATAGGATTATTGTCACATCCTACTCCTAGGCACCTCCGCAAATAACATCAACAAACTGCAAATTGCACAAAACAATGCCCTTAGAGCTGCACTCTGCATCCCCAGGAGAGACCACATCTCCCAGGAAAGAAAAGAGGCACACTGGCTGGTTAAAGAGTGCATAACCTTCAAAGCCCCACAATCACGCACAGATGCCTTGCCCATACCGCCCCAGACTACCTTGCTGAAAGAATACACCAGCCCCCTGCCCATAGGCCTAAACGTGACCAATACTCACACCGACTCTCAGTCCCAACATACAGCAGAGCTAAAGCGGGCGGAACCAGCTTTGAAGTATTAGCCCCCAAAGCTTGGAACTCTCTTCCGCTCCGTTTAAGAAATGAAGAATCCCTCACAACTTTCAGAATAGTACTAAAAACAAAGCTGTTCAACTAAACCGTGACCAAATCATGACTATACGGCACTGCCCCCATCATTGTTCCTCTGTAACCTCGGAACAACTCTCTACACTGTAATTGAATGTATTTAACTGCTTTTGTAACAAATGTTTACAACATGCATCAAGTGAATATTCTGTAACAGCGCCACGATGCCTTCGACGGGGATTCCCGGGAGGAGTCCAGAGTCAGCCAGGTGGTGCTACGCAAACTGTTTGCTTGTGGTGAGTCTGTTCCAGGGGTAAATGTTAATAGCTTTTGTTGAACCTTGCCACCTCCCATGGTTGTGTAATGTGTACTGCTGTGTATTCGTTATTCATGAGCATGTGAATCGATGCCAGACCCCATGCTGGAGAAGGCCGCAAACCAATAGAACGCAGTCACCCCTGATCTAAGAGCAGAGGCCTCCTACTGGGCCTTCCGTAAAGCCCTGAAAACCTTGCGGTCCTCCTTAAACCTGTCGGGCAACAATGAGTCACTACCACAATAAACTGTATTGTTACCATGTCTGTGTGTCGTGGGCGGGATGACAGTTCTGTTGAAGCTTCTGTATCATGTAACTGGTTCGCAGCAGTGCCCTGATGCGTCAGGGTTTAGGCACTTTACAAATGTAAAAATAAATCAATAAATAAAAAAGATTTAAGTTACTTATCTGTAACTATTGTTCTTCAGCATGGGTCTGGCATGGATTCACATGCAAACCCTCCCTCCGGCCCAACTGTGACTCTTTTTGGTCAAAATGCCACTTTACATGCTTACCAAATCTGAAGATGGCTGCCAAAGGCAGGGCTTAGGGAGAGGACTGTCATTGGATAGGGGGCAGCATAAACCAGAGGCCAGTGATTGTTTTAGAGGAGGAATACATTTTTTTTTTTTTTTAAAAACTCTTTTTATTGAACTTTTTAGATTTCAACATCAATGCAACAATAAATAAAGAAAAATTCCCCCCCCCACCCAGGACGACAAACATTCAAAATCCCTCATAGTCCCTCTCCCAGACAGTTCCCTTGCCCTATTGTAGCTCAAGGAGTCTCAGTCGCTGAGGACACCATATCACTCTGTAGTCATCCTTGAGAAAAGACATAATCTCTCCCCATTCGGTAGCAAAACTTTGCGCTCTATTTTCCATTGCATATGTTGCCCACTCCAAGGCTACTATGTCCCAAACTTTCCGCAGCCAGTCTTGTTCCTTTGGAATCTCTGGGCTCCTCCATCTTTGGGCTATCAGCAAAAGGGCTGCCAGCATCAAAATTACTCTTGCTTTCTCCCTATCCCCCATCCTCCCCTCATCAGAATTCCCTCGGACGCCCAGGAGGATCTGCATCGTGGTCCGCGTGTCTCCTGGGCCAAAAAGCCTCTCCTGCGCCCTTTGTATCTCGGCCCAAAAAGAAGCAATCTTGGGATATTGCCACCAAATGTGTTCTGCCGTGCCTACCTGCCCACACCCCCCCCAGCATCCATCCGGTCTCGTGGGAAACATTTTATGCAGTTTGGCTGGGGTGTA
Organism: Ambystoma mexicanum; assembly: GCF_040938575.1. Lineage (NCBI taxonomy): Eukaryota > Metazoa > Chordata > Amphibia > Caudata > Ambystomatidae > Ambystoma > Ambystoma mexicanum. The sequence goes on from NC_090935.1 coordinate 942,432,021, forward strand.
GTGCCATCGGAATAGAAGCTTGTACCATGCTTCTTGGAGCTGGGAGGCTCTGGCTAATTTGGGTATCTTCTTCCAAAGACTTTCCCACTCCCCTCTACTGATTTCCCTTCCTAGAGCCTTTTCCCATTTCCGCATATATGGCCACTGAAGATCGGAATCGGAACTATTCAGGATCTTAGAGATATTGGAGATAAGGCCTTTCGCACCGTCATTGGTCAGCAAAAACCTTTCAAATTTTGTCGGACCCCTAGTTGCCGCTTTCCTAACTCCCGGATGTAGTACCCAATGTCTTATTAGAGCATAGCGCAATCTTTCCTTCTCCTGTATTGCAAAAACCCTCTTGCAGTCCTCGAATGATAACAATGCCCCCTCTCGGAACATGTCACATAACTTCCCACATCCCCCTTCCTGCCAACACACAAAAGCCCCCCCTCTCCAAGCCCGGGGAGTAGTCGCCATTTCCGAATAGCGGCGTAAATGGAGACGGGAAAGAAGTAATTCCCTTGGCCCGCACCATGGCATCCCAAATGTCCACCAGTAGTTTGGTGTTCGTGCTTTCATATAGGTGCCGCGGCCTATGCTCCTTCGGGAGCCATAGGACCTCCGAGAGACAATGGTGGGGTGCCGCTCTATCCATTCTCACCCAGATTTTTTCTCGCTGGCTCTCCTCTCCCTGCAGCCATTCCCTGACAATCCGTAACTGAGTGGCCTCATAATACTGCCGAAAATTCGGCAAAACCAGGCCCCCCTCCTGTCTAGATGCCATTAACAGGCCGCCCCGCACTCTCGGTCTTTTCCCTTCCCACACAAAATCCCCCGTCAGAGTCCCCAGCTCCCTAAAGAAGCTTGGTGGGACAGGTTGTGGGATAGCCTGGAAGAAATACAGCAGCCGCGGGAGCACAACCATTTTCACTGCTACGATCCGCCCTAGCCATGACACTCTAAGGCTCTGCCATCTACGAAAGTCACTGCGAATCCCACCAGGACTCCACAATAGGGGAGTACTTTCCCTCATCTCCTCAAGTTCTAGTCCCCTAAGCGATAGATTGAGGATTTCTGACTTGGTAGCGTTAACCTTGAGACCCGAGGCCTCCCCAAAATATTCTAATAGGGATAAGCTAACCTGAAGCGACTGTTTGGGCACCGTCAACATCAGCAGCATGTTGTCAGCAAAAGCTGCTGTTCCCCCCCCAAACGGGATGCCTCGTATATCCGGTGTTTCCCTGATCGCTTGCAGAAGGGGTTCCAGGTACAGCGCATAGAGAATAGGGGATAGGGGGCAGCCTTGCTTAGTCCCTCTCTGCAAGTTGATCTTTCTAGTAGCTGGCCTGTTAACCATTATTCTAACAGATGGTGCTTGATAATTGGCCTGGACCATCTTGAGAAATTCTCCCCTAATGCCCATCCTTTCCATCACGTAAAACAGAAAAGGCCACTCCACAAGGTCAAAGGCCTTTTCCCCATCAAGCGCCACCAAAACCGCTGGGGTAGATGTCCTTTGGACTTTTTCAACTAAGTGAGCCACTCGCCTGATATTATCTGCTGTCTGCCGGTCTTTGACAAAACCCGTCTGGTCGGGATGTACGAGCGAGGGCAGAATAGTGTTCAACCTATTTGCCAAGATTTTAGTATAAATCTTGGCATCTATATTAATCAAAGCAATGGGGCGATACGCCGTTCTCTCCTCTGGATCCTTATTCGGCTTGAGGACGAGAGTCACCTTTGCTTCTTCCATCGACGGGGAAATCTTACCAGTCCGTCGAAACGTGTTGAATAGGGAAGTCAACTGCGGTGCTAATTGTGTAATAAACATTTTATAAAAGGCAGCGGTATAACCGTCGGGGCTGGGGGCTTTATTTACTGGGAGAGCCCTGACCACCCCCCTTACTTCCTCCTCCGTGATTACTCTGTTTAAGGCTTCCCTCGAGTCGCCCTCTATTTCCCGAAGCTGGACGGATTGTAGAAACCTGTCTTGCGCCTCACTAAGGGGGTTCTGGGACGTGTAAAGGGAGTCATAAAACTCTGCAATGGCCTCCTTCAATTCTTCCTTCTCAGTTATCCTCACCCCATTGCCCAGTTTCAAGGCAGTGATGGCATTTTTGGCCCTTGCTCCTCTAAGTAGCCGTGCTAGAAGCGTACTCGCTTTATTTGCCTTTGCATAATACTTTTGTCTCACGGCTAGGAGTGCCCCTTCTGCCTTTTTGGTACGTAGCAATTCTAACTGGCCCAGCGCCTTCCTATATTCCCGCATAGCTTTCCGGTATGGAGTTGCCCCTGCTATCTGCATAGCTGCCTCAACCTCTGCCTCCAATTGCACCTCCAAAGCTCTTAACTGCTTCACTCGAAAAGCGGATGCAGCAATTAGATCCCCTCCGATAGTCGCTTTAAAAGCGTCCCACCGTATCCCTTTCCCCGTGTCCTCCAGCCTATTTATAGCAAAGAAGGTCTTAATCTTCTCCTCAATTTCTCCCTGAACTACCGGGTCTCTCAAAAGCGCACTAGGAAACTTCCAGTCCAGCCCCATACACCCCTCCCCCTTCTACCCAAATCCATCACCACTGATACTACCTTATGGTCAGCTATTCCAATCGGTTCTACCTGCACATCCCGAATATAACCCACTAACCCAGCTGAGACCCATATATAATCTATTCTAGATTGAGATCCATGGACCCCCGATAGAAAGGTATATCCCTCCGCGTTTCCCTTTATCTCCCGCCACACATCCCGCATCCCCAGGTTCCTTATCTTATCCTTTAATTCTGCCGACAGGACTGCTCCTCCACCTCTGGATCCGTAACCACTTCTATCCCGTACCCCATCCCATGCAATATTCAGGTCTCCCAATAGGACAATTTGCCCCCAGAACTGTTCTTCCAACACTTTCAACACCGACAGTAAAAATTGCTCCTGACCAGAGTTGGGACTGTATACCACCGCTATTGTGTAAGGGGTATCCTGGCATTCCCCTCTAACCACCAAGTATCTCCCCTCCTTATCTCTCGTGACCTCTCTCACTCTGAAATTAACTGTGTTCCGGATAGCCAGTGCCACCCCCTTTGCTTTACTATGACCTGAGGCATGCAATATCTGATCAAAGCCTCTCAGCTTCAACCGACCCTGGTCTTTGGATAGCAAGTGCGTTTCTTGGAGTCCCATAATATCGGGCCTCTCCTATCTCGCAAAGAGTTCCAATTTTTTCCTTCTCAGGGGAGAGTTTAATCCACGTACATTATGCGTTATCCACTTAAGAGGTTAATAGTTACGACTGAGATCTTCCTCTGGACAACTGTCTTCCCTCCCTTCTTCTCCTTGAATGTCGCGCCCCATCCCCACCCCCCCTTCCACCTTCCCTCACCAAACCTCCCCTCGCCCTCCCTGGAAGACCCCCCCCCTTCCCGCCTACTCATCATTCCCAACTCGGGCATCTCCGCCCTTACCGTACCCAAAATGGTTGCTCCTCCTCCAACCCAAGTCCTCATTTCTCCTTCTTGAGGCCCACCGCCCCTCCTTTCGAGTTAGATTTATAAGACATTGGGAGAGCTACGCCGCTCTTCATTAGGACTTCTGTTTGCCTCCTCATACCATCTTTGCCACTTTTCCTCTTCCTCTCTCCCACAGTTGACCAGCTCCATGGTTTCGGCCTATTGCGTCCTATTGCTCCCCTAGCTCCTGAGCTCGTCGGAGTTTCCTCTAGTTCAATGTGAAGTACGTCGGCCCCTTCCTGCAGGGTTGTCACTCGCTTCTGGGCTCCCTCCCATTCAAAAAGTAGCCCAAACGGAAAAGTCCACTTATATCGAATGCCCTTCTCGTTCAACACTTTCACTAGCGGACCCATTTGCCTCCTCTTCACAAGAGTGCTAGCTGCCAAGTCTTGAAACAATGCAATCTGCTGGCCTTCAAACATAAGGGGTTCGCTCCTTCTTGCCGCATGTAGGATTGCCTCCTTTTGGGCATATCTACCAAACGCCGCCAGGACGTCTCTGGGTCTCGCTGTCTGGCTTTTGACAAACCGCCCGGTTCTGTGAACCCGGTCCAACTCAATCTTCTCAGGGTTACCTTCGCCCAAGATGCCCGCGAAGATGCCCTGGAGAACCTCCTTTAGATCCTTATCCGAGACAGATTCTGGTAACGATTTCACTCTGATGTTAACCCTACGTGATCTGTTTTCTAAGTCCTCGAGTTGGATCTCCAGATTCCTCGTAGCCATGTCCAAACGCTCTATGGCTTCACTGTTGGCCGTGGTTTCCTCCTCTATCTCTTGGAGGCCCTTTTCAAGGGTATCTGTCCTTTCCCCCAATTGGCGCGTTTCCTGCCTTATCTCTCCCAGGGCCTCATTCAGATCTGATCTCATTAGTTGAAATTGATCTTGAAAGGTCTTGGCTAAATTCAGTTGTAAGGCATGGAGCTCTCCCAAGAATTCCTGTCTAGTCATCATCGTGCGCCCCTCCGCCATATCCTGATCTGCATCGTCGCCCGACTTCTCCCGGGCTTCTCCAGGGCCCTCTCTTGGGGTATGCGCCGGCCAAATTGCAGGTAGTGTTCCAACTAAATCACCTCCGGCTGGCGCCCCCTTCCCACCTTTGTTTTTGGATTTGGTGGCCATGTTGTAGCAGTCCCCGCTGTCACCTCCTGAGTTGCCAGACCCAAACAGGGCTTGTGGATGAGCCGGAGTCCACGGATCCCACCTCTTAACCCACCGGGGACCCGGAGCAGCGTCGTGAAGGAAGAAAAAAAAAAAAAAAAATAGGCAAGAGGACCTTTAAATCTTTAAACCCTTACGGTTGCCAGAGGTGCCCCCCTGCTCCCCCTCCAGCCGGACGGCAGATCCACTCTGGGCACCCCCGATTACACTGACCCCCGTGGCAGTCTCCTAAAAGGGCCTCCCTGAAGTCCTCACAGTTCCCTCTGGGGGAGAGCCGCTCTCCCGCCCGTCCCTTGCAGCAGGAGCACCTGTATCTGCGGGGAGGCAAGGGTATCACCAGGAGGTCCGTCCCCCGGGTCCCACGTGGGTCGCGCGGCTCCGCAGACCGCGATCCAGGTTCCCTGTGAGGCGGCCCCTGTCCATCTACCCGCCGCTTCTGGTGCCAGGGGGGTGATTCCACCAGGGGGGCAATGCTCCGAACCCCCCCCCCCTCTGCAAATGGGTCCTCTGCAGTGCCTGGGAGGCAGGCACTTCCCCCAGCCTGCTCCCCCTACACAGTGTCCACTCTTCGGGAGGAGGAGGAGGAGGAGGAGGCGGATGATTATCTTCACGCCGTCTCACCGTTGGAAATCCTCTTCTGCACGGCACCCCGATCTGACTCGGAGCCGCTTCTCCGCCTGCTCCCCACACACTCCCCCGCAGCTCCTCTCTCGTCCTCCACGGAGCACTCAGAGCGAGATCCAGATCGCGGGTCCCCCACTATTCAGCTCTCGGCCTCGCTCCTCGTCACCTTGCTGCTCCTCCCCGCGAGCCCCAGCCAACAGCTGCACCCGCGGCCTCCAACCTCCTCCACGGCTGGACCCGTATGACGCCGCAGCCTCACATCCAAGGCCTCCAGGGGATGCCGTCCAGGGTTTATGCCGGCTCCAAATTGCTCTCCGCACTCCCCTCCCTCTCCGGTAAGGCGTCTCAGTCACCAAGAACACCTGTGACAGGGGCGGTGGGCTCCCCTATGCTGCTGGGTCCGGAGAGCGCCGACGGCACGTCTACACAGTGCTGGCGGCCATCTTGAGTCCCTTAGGAATACAGTTTTAAAAGTGAAACCGTTTTTTTTAATTGAGGATTGCCAGCCTGACGACAGAGAATATTCATGAGCATGTGAATCCATGCCAGACCCATGCTGGAGACCAATAGTTACAGGTAAGTAACTTAAACCTTATAAATCTGTGAAAGGGGTATGGGACCCACTTAAGCACACGAGAAGACCAGGGGAAGAGAGAGATATCCTTTGGCAAAGGTCAGAAGAAGACCAACAGGACAGAGAAACATTCTTTAGTCAAAAGCAAGAGAAGATCAGGGAAAGATATCCTCTGCCAAAGGTTGAGAGAAGACCAGAGGAGGAAAGATGCATCCTCTGGTAAAATCCAGATATCATTGTGACTGTTGAAAGAGAGCCTGGAGGAGGGCTGGTTAAGGGAGACCTCCTTTCCCATCTGTGTGGGACTTTGTAGAAAGGCCTAGTATCGTCCAGGGGAAGGGGGGGGATATTCCCCCATCAGTTATGAACTGCCTTAAATCATCCAGAAGGAAGGAACCACCCTTCTGGAGTCAGGGCAAGAGGTGTTATTTAGTTTTCTTTTGAAGTGTAAGGGACTGAAATAGGTTTTGGAACTTAGGACAGCAGACTATTTGATTTTGTCAGACATTCTGACATTATCATTAGTTTTGTTTGAGGCAACCCCTCTTAGTTCTAGGGACTGGTAGGGTTCTTCCATATTTTTCCCTTAAATAAAAGTTTGACAATAAACATGCCACTTTTTTGTGTCCCGCTTCTACTTCTGCACCCTTACAGGACACAGACCTGAATGTATTGACGGTTAATGTTCTGTGTAATGTCACGGGATGCAGATTCTACTCTTCTCCTCCTGAATACGGACTATCAGGAGGACAGCTCTTCTGCCACACTTGCTTCCCCGCATTTGCTGCAATTAAATAATGGCTTTTTATCACTCTCGCTCTTCTTGGGTCTGGTAATGCTTGTTTGGGTCTTTCTTAATTATTGCCTCTTCCTCTTGGTGATAATAGAATTTACAATTGATCTTCTTAACTGCCCTATTTGTGGACAATATTGTTTACTGCAAAGGTAGTTTCCTATTGCCTTATTTTTGCTTTGACAATGGTGGTTTTTATCATCTTCATAATTACTATTGCCCCTGATGTTCTTATTCTGCCACTTTAGCTGATGAGCCTTATTTTGGTATGCAAAGTTAGGCCCAATCCTCCACTTCTGCCTCTTAGCATTAGTTAGGTATTCAAAATTAGAAGCGCGGGCTAGCGGGCGATCAGTGTGTTCCGTGGTCACATTCAACTAGTGAACTCACAGGGTGCTGCATATGCGTCAGCTCGCTCCGCTGCCTTTGTCTTCTGCTTTCTCCTGCTCCACGCAATTCGCACTGGTCAGGGAAAGAGCGGTCCTCCCTCCAGAAATGCTCTGGTGGTCGCCTGCCCCGGAGCACACTTCACTTTAGGGAAAGCATTCAAAATTGACGCTTCCCACTGTGCAGTCTCTGCAAATGAGATCTTCAGGTGGAAAGCTTTCAGTAACATTTCCTGCTGCGTAATCTCCGCAGACGCAATGATTGAAGGCAGAGACACTCACGAAACCGGCATCCACTGAATGCTGACTGGTGTTCTCAAGGCACGTTTATTTAAACACACACACACACAGCACACTTCAGAAAATAACATTAGCTAACCCTCTTTGCAATTGGACAGTGAAATATCCAAAAAGGCTCCCTCCAGCCAACAGCTATACTGCCCAGGTCCCCTCTGTCAACAATGTTACAGGGCTAGACAGTAAGGATCACAAGGACTGGTTTGGGAGAAATGATCTGGGGCTGGGGTTTCACCTGATAAAAGGGAGCTTTCGCTAAAATCAAAATAAAGTGTCAAGATAGATCAAAATAACAATGTAGCCCCTGCTCTAGCTCAAAGTACTAGCTCAAAGGTCTCAGGGCCATACTTATTGTTTTCTCAATGTTGTGGTAGTCTGAATCCCACCCTATATTTCTGATATCACTGATAAGGGACTGTAGTGCCCCTTACTTGCTTCAGCAACCTTCCTAACACTCGAACTGGTCACCACCTGCTGCTGTCCCGAGGTGCTCAGCAGACTCTCTCTTTGTCGGATTCTTCCTCTAGGTACCAGATCATTGTGTTACTCTGAAGCTGACCCCAGGTGACTCTGAGCCTTTAGGGGTTAACCTTCTAGGCCCAGGGCCACAAGGTTTGCTACCTGTTTACTCCTGTTTCCTGGCTTTCATCCTGCTCTGGCTCCACTGGTCTCACCAACTGCCCCTGGTGCCAGCTCTCCTGCATGTTGACTCGGTTTTCTTGAACCATGGTGGGTCTGAAGTGTGGACCTCTTTGTCCTCCTCCTGGTCATTCATAAAACCTCCTGCTCTTGCTCTTCATCTCCAACCATTCCCCTCTCTACTTTTCTCTTCCTCTTTTAGAAAATCCTTTTTCCTCTTCCAACTGTCAACTGTCCCACTTGTTCCTCTGTAATGAAGTCCCATACTGGATGCTGGGTGATGAGATGGGGTGGCACTGGGGGCTGAGATGCAGGTCAAGGAAAGAGAAATGCTGAGCTCTGCAGTTGATCCTCTGCCTTGTGTATACTTCCCATTGCAAACACCATTACCACCTCTGGAGAGTGGGTGGGCCATGAAAACAGAATGGCACAACTAAAGGTTGTAACGGACAGAGCCTGCTCCCGAACGGTTCAGGACACACAGAACCATAGTGAAGATGGATTTACAGAAACAGAAGTTTGCAGGCATGCTGTCCTGGTAGAGACAGAGCTGTGCACCCACCTGTTCTTGCAACCCAGCATGCGCACGATTCAGAAAAGGACGCTTTATATGAGAAGTGGAAGCCCAAACTATTTAAGCTGCCCCATTGACCCTTGGACAGCTTTGTCAGGTATGTAGAAAGACTTATTTGAATGATGTGAAAACCCTGCAGACCTTGATCCGGAGTTGTCCATAGAGAACCATGATAGTCATGTTGAAGGATGGTTTTCTAAGTGAGGCAAATCTGCAAGTAAGGCTCACACATGTCTTTTAGCATACAAAGTGTTCGGCTCACATCAGGAAATCAACAAATTGCTCTGATATGGCAGAAGGGAGAACCTGGTGCTGCTGCGTATCAGTTAACATCATGTTTTGATCTCTGAATTCAAGATGGCAGCATCCCGTAAACTAACCTTGGTCCGTGGTCATCCGCCTGAAGTACTCCTTCGCAGAGAATAGTCTGTTCAGCATCTGCAACTTCTGGTTATCGGTATCCCAAGTGATCTTGCATTACTTGTATCTCACAAGTTAAATCATTTTTTTTCATTCTTGCTAATAACTTCATTGATGTACTTTTACGAATGCTTATTGATGCTTTGTTTTTAAACTCTTTTCCGATATGTGGTTATGTGGGGTTGCAATAGAATAATTGAATGAAAATAAAAACTTGACCTATGGAGCCATGACACAGCCTTCCCCACAGGGTGTCTCCCCTCTGAAGTTTGTAGTTTCATGGGACACAAAGCCCAATTACAACACATGCAAGATTCATACATTTTTTTTTTAAATCAGTTATGCACCCTGTTCCGTGCAGGGAATAAAAGGAGATGGGAAGGGCAGAAGAGTGTGTATGTTGGGAGTGCTGAGTGTGACACAATGGAAGGTACATGGCAGTGAGATGAGGAGGAAAGGTGGAGGGTGACGGGAGCGCAGGTGGACGAGGGTGAAAGGAGCAGGAAGCAGGAGGAATAGTCTTTAGTAGCAGAGTTGTAGGAGAAGAGTTGTACAAAGGAGAAGTGATTTAAGAGGGATGTGAAAGAGGAGGCTACAGTGTTTAAATACAAGCACGAGGATTCTAGAGGAGTGATCTGCTCCCACTGATTCCTCCACTGGTTGCTTGCAGATCCACTGCTGCCAAATTGCCCCCCATCCCGTAGTTAGCTCCCCACCCCCTTGTTGCCCTGCTTCTGACTGTGATCTTCCCTCTGATTGTAAAGCGCTCTGTGGCTTCCCAAGGTAGGTCTGCTCTCATTAAATACCCTAATTACATTAATAATGAGGAGGAAAGAGAATTTAGACTGGAGGGAATGACCAAGAAAGACAGTGAAGAAAAAAGGAGTGGATGTGCAGCAGCCTAGCATGTGACAGAACATTCAGTATGCAAGTAGAGTGAATAAAAAGGGCAGAGTGGATGTAAAGAAAAGAGAAAAATGGAAGTGATAAGGTTTCCAAAATGAGAGGGCAGTCAGAGAATTGTTGGTTGAGAGGCAAGGTCCTGCTTCTACATTGGTAGGGAACTGCACCCAAAGAAGGTCTCAACAGCCTACATAGGAGATGGGAGGTTTGGTCTTACAATTCCAGGGTCCAATACCAGGTGTTGCTCAATCAGTGGCAGTGTCCTCTAAAGAGACACCACACCAAACCAAGAAAGGCCAGAAGTTATGAGTGATTCTGTTCCTGCCGAAAATTAGGAAGATCTGAGGATGACCACCCCAAGAGAGGCCTGACTATTTTTGTATTTTATTGAATACCCCACACGTGACCCTCAATGAAACGTATTCACCCATTGCCTGTTGTTTGCATTAATAACCTTTAATCAAATCTTGGCTTTGAGTTGTTTGTTGGCCCCCGCCCCCAGCCATGACCCTGCCTTTGTTCACCTCTTCCAGATCATCAGATCATGCTGCCCGTGCTTTTGTCTGCTTTTCAATCCTTCGCCTCCTTCTCTATAGTGCTCTTTTCTCTGCAGCATCACATTCCAGGAATGCCATTCTCTCTCTCTGTCTCTCTGTCTTTCTTTCTCTCTTGCTCTCTTTCTCTTTCTCTTTCTTTCTCTTTCTTTCTCTCTTTCTCTTTTTCTCTTTCTCTTTCTCTCTCTCTTTCTCTCTTTTTCTTTCTCTTTCTCTGTCTTTGTCTCCCTCTTTCTCTTTGTCTTTCTCTCTCTTTCTCTCTCTCTCAGCTAATGAAGACTAGCTGTCTTTTATATTGTGTGAAATAGGGAAATTGGGGCTCCCATTCCTTCATAGATATCTCTGGGCATGATTGGCACTGCCACATTGTTCCCACTTCCTTGGGGAAAATGAAGGTACTTACCTGTAGTCCTTGAGCGTCAAAATCTTTTAGAGACAAACATACCACCCAACAGGCTTTCCAGTGCTGAAGCTGGTTTGAGTATACAGTACACTGTGCGTGCTTGAAAGAATCTGAAATGGATGCTGACGGCTAGAATTATGCTCCTTCCTACTCATTGGATGACAAAGGGGGGAAAAGCCCAAAAACTGGGCTGTTAAAGTAAAACTAATGTGTAAAATGACCCAAGATTTCGAACCTGAGCACTGACAAGGTTGTATAAACCATGTACATCTATGAAGGGTACCGATTTTTGAGATTCACTGTTAAAGTAACATTTTTCTGCTGGTAGTTGTCAATTAAGGAACTCTGAAATGAAGCCAGAGGTCTGATATGGCTACAGTAGTTTATAACTATACTACAAACATAATGCACATTTGAAAAATAATGTGTATTGATCATATTTTGATTTTTTGATTTTAGTTTGGAATTGTTGATGGTGATGGACATATTAGTCTGTATCAGACAAATTGGAAATATTGTCCAGCTGCTGGAAGCACACCGAAACCTTACCTGGTAGGCTGACCTTCTTTCAAACATAGTTACACTAAAATCAAATATAATTCAATGTCTGATGTCTGTACCTCACAAATTGTGTATTCTTTTCAGACGTGGCAGTGTCATAACAAAACAGCCAATGATTTTGTTTTCATCAGTTCCTCCTCTTTGATAGCTACTGCTGGACAGTCAACTGATAACAGGTATGAGCATCAGGTTCAGTATTGTACACCTAATCCTTCAAACGCCTTGTGTAGTCACTTATCCAAACATATTTTCATATGGGATTTCAAAACATCTTTTAATATGCTTAGTCAACCTATCTGGTGAGCATACATTTAGAATCAAACATTAAATACCAGATGTGTACCCTTTCAGGGAGATTGCTTACAGCTATTTAACAGGACAGAGTGACAGTTGCTGCAAGATACAAAATACCACTTCAAGCGAAGTTCAATAAAACCAATCAACCATGATGTTTTGTCACAGAAATAGGTTCTCACAATTTAACTTAGAAAATAGGTTTCTATTAGCAATTACATTTGACTGAGTTAATTTCAAACTGAAAGATGTCAACTTAAAAATGATTATTTCAAATGATCAACTTTGTAGATTTTGCATGCAATGTTTGTTTCTAATTAAATTTGATCAAATTATATTTTTCTAAGGATCATATTTTCTCTGAAGATTATTTATCTTTGAAATATGGGAGTTGATAGGGTTATGCTGTAGGAACCTTTTAATGCTTTCACTGCACCTGGAGGACGTTATGACTGAGCGGATTGTTTAAACCTCCTATTGTGCTCCCCAATTGAGGTGTAAGGGGTCTCTGGGTTCTATTAAGAGCTCTCATTAAGACCCTTTGCTGTGAAACAATTGCAGTTATTGTGTTCAGCTTCTGATGATTGAGATGGTTTTAAGTTAGATGATCGGGAGGCACATTGTGCTTACAATAGAAACCGATATGCATAGTAATCCAATAATGAGATTCATTCCCCCAAACCATTCTGGGTCTCCAGAATGCAAGTGTGTTGCATACAGCTCCTCGTGCAGTGTATAATGACGCAATCTGTAGTACACCTTCTACATTGTAAAAGAGTGGCTTCAACCGGACATTTGAGTGTTTTTAAAGAGGGTTTCATGTACCATGATAAGGTTGATACATTGCATAATGGTCCTTGTAATGAGTCTTGTTTATTGCCTTTTATGGCATACCTTTAGTTTACCAAACAAAGAGTAAGCGGGCACCACCTGGTAAATTCACTTCAAGTCGAGTAATTCATATATAAGAGATCTCTGCTTCGTGATAAATCAAAACGTTTTCCAGGAGCTGGCTGTGATGAGTCTGGATACACCCTGACTCAAAAAAACATGTGAGGACGGAGACCAGATTGCAAACCCAGTCACACAGCCGCTCTCTATTGTACCCAAACTGGGTTATGAAATTAATTGTTGAAATGTTCAAAATTATTAGAACCTAATATATAAATGGAACATGGCAAATTTCAAAAATTGTCAGAGTCCTTGTGTTTCAAAGAATAATATTTTATCAAAGACAATTCTTTCCAAGCAAGGTCACTAATTGATTCTTAGTGAGGAAGCAGCTAGCACATCTCTTGTTTAAACAGACTTATTGCGCCAATGCATTTCGGAGAGTGTTCTCCTTCGTCAGGGCAAGTCTGTTATTGCAAACATATACAGTGTACATCAGTGAAAACAATCAATGTAATAAAATAAAAATAAACATAGTAACATACCCAACGTGGGTAGATTCAGGTGAGGATTGGAATAATGAAGGACAAGAGAACAGAAGAGAAGTAAACATCAAGGACAGTTTGCTTGTTGGTCAGTGTCTAATCAAATAAGAATGCCGTTTACCTGAAGAGTGGCAAGCCCGTAGGTAAAGAATCAGTACTAATGCCGTACGTGTAGTCACAAAGTGCGTTCAGAAGAACGCCAGATTAACACAGGGCAGGAATGTGTGTAACATTCTGTGGATAGATATGGAGTATGAATCAATAAACCGTTCCAGCACTGGGTGCTGGATTCTCAAAAGTAAAAAAGAGCTGCGTAATGCATACCTGTCGTGTCTGTGCTGCTTGCAGAGCTGCGGCCGACACTGAGTCGGTCAATCACAACGCTGTGTAATGCCGTTGCCATGGTAGCGTTGCTGTTAAAGCCTCGTACTCGTATCGCATCAATGTTTGGCGCGTTACGGTGCAACGGGGACTGATCACTGCAAATGCAGTATTTCAGAGTCCGATTGCAAAGGAAAATAATTACCAAGTACTGTAGACGGATCATGAAAATAAAATGAGTGTCATACTGGAACTGGAAAAAAAAACATGAACATAAAAGAAATACTCAACTGGGTAATGCAGGCCGGTCAGAGTCAATCACGAAAGGAAACTGAATGTAAGGTAGTGTCTCAATGTCAAGTAGGTGCAACAGTAATCGAAAGGTATCCGAGTCGCGGGAGGTGGCATCACATGGTGTCACCTTGTGTCCCAGACAGAATGCCCGGGATCTGCGACCTAGGTACCTTTACTTAACTCATATGGCAACAATACTTGTATACACAAACCATCATAGTAATGTAACAAGAAGTGAAAGAGACAACATAAAAACCTACAAGAGGGTCAATATGTGGGTAAATGAGAGAAAACCAAAGCACATCAAAAGATACATATACATTCAAATATAACAGTGATCATTAATCTCCTCATTGGGACCGTTTTGGACCAAACTCCCAAGCCTGTTGATCCAAAATGTTTCTCTCCTGTTGAGCCGCAGGCCCAGATCTTCATGTGGGTTGACTTTGGTCAGAACTTCAAGGATCAAAAACCTAATTTGTGTCAAGTTATGCCATTTTTCAATCCAGTGACGAGACACTTCTGAATTCGGATTTGCATTCCGGATGCAGGATCGGTGCTCATTCCAGCGAATTTTTGCTGCTCTAGTGGACTGGCCTACATAATATTTTCCGCATGGGCACTTTATGCCATAAATAATGTTTATGCTGTCGCAAGTACCAAAGCTTCGGAGGAAAATCTTTTGGCCTGTACGTGGATGGTATACAGTGTACCCCTTGATTATAAAAATTGCTTCAAAAATTGTGCGCCTCTGCTTGCATGTGTCTCGCGAGGGGGGGAGAGAAAGAACAAACAAGAGTAAGCGGGCCCACCTGGTAAATGCACTTCAAGTTGAGTAATTCATATGAGAGATCTCTGCTTCGTAATAAATCAAAACATTTTCCAGGAGCTGGCTGTGATGAGTCTAGAGACACCCTGACTCAAAAAAACATTTGAGGACGGAGACTAGATTGCAAACCCAGTCACACAGCCGCTCTCCATTTTCGAAGCAATTTCTGAGGTTTTTACTATATTTTTACTATATTAACATGTCCTTTGAAGACATTGAAGGTCTTTCATCTAAATGCGCAGAAACCCTAGGGTTCTCAACAGAGGAGGCGACGGCAATTCTCAAATTAATCAGTGAAACATCTATTGGCTCGCATGCAACCGCAACTGAAGACCCAGCCAAACGCATTAAACAATTAGAATACCTGATACGCAAAGAAATTAACAGGAAATTACATGCGATCACATTAGGCCGTTACTTCAAAAACCAACGAATTCCAAGAGGTCTTCGTATTCAACTCCGTCCCACTTTATGCAAGGAAAGTAGGGAGTTTGTTCGCAAGTGGGAGCCTATTCTGAACAAATGTTCCCTGGACCTGATCTTATTAACCATCCAAGAGCTATCCAAGAATCTGATTACCTTGAACAGCGAAATTCAAGAAATTGAGAAAGAACTAGTTGGTTCGCTAGGCAAGGAAGAGTACAAAATTATTCTAGCAGATATCAACACCAAACTCGAAGACTATAAGACCGAGCTAGAATCAAAGAAAGTAAAAAAATTCAAAAAGACCCCTACGACTATATTAATGAAGAGGTCTATACGTGGATGGACAAATATGGTCCAGTAGCTCCTAAAAAACTGTTCAAATATCCATCCAACAACACATCCAGCTCAGACTCAGAGGCACAAAGGGACACCGTAGTAATTGTAATATGGTAATCAAGGGGAACACTGTATACCATCCACGTACAGGCCAAAAGATTTTCCTCCGAACCTTTGGTACTTGCAACAGCATAAACATTATTTATGGCACAAAGTGCCCATGTGGAAAATATTATGTAGGCCAGTCCACTAGAGCAGCAATAATTAGCTGGAATGAGCACCGATCCTGCATCCGGAATGTGAATCCGAATTCAGCAGTGTCTCGTCACTGGATTGAAAAACAGCATAACTTGACACAAATCAGGTTTTTGATCCTTGAAGTACTGACCAAAGTCAACCCACATGAGGATCTGGGCCTGCGGCTCAACAGGAGAGAAACTTTTTGGATCGACAGGCTTGGGAGTTAATTATCACTGTTATATTTGAATGTATATGTATCTTTTGATGTGCTTTGGATTTCTCTCATTTACCCATATATTGACCCTCTTGTATATTTTTATGTTGTCTCTTTCACTTCTTGTTACATTACTATGATGGTTTCTTGTGTATACAAGTATTGTTGCCATATGAGTTAAGTAAAGGTACCTAGGTCGCAGATCCCGGACATTCTTTCTGGGACCCAAGGTGACACCATGTGATGCTACCTCCCGCGACTCGGATACCTTTAGATTACTGTTGCACCTACCTGACATTGAGACTCTACTTTACATTCAGTTTCCTTTCGTGATTGACTCTGACCGGCTTGCATTAGCCAGTTGAGTATGTCTTTTATGTTCATGTTTTTTTTTACAGTTCCAGGATTACACTCATTTTATTTTCATGATCAGTCTACAGTACTTGGTAATTATTTTCCTTTGCAATCGGACTCTGAATTACTGCATTTGCATTGATCAGTCCCCGTTGTACCGAAACGCGCCAAACATTGACGCGATACGAGTACGAGGCTTTAACAGCACCGCTACCATGGCAACAGCGTTACACAGAGTTGCGATTGACTGACTCGGCCTCGGCTGCAGCTCTGCAAGCAGCACAGACACGACAGGTATGCATTACGCAGCTCTTTTTAACTTTTGAGAATCCAGCACCCAGCGCTGGAAGGGTTTATTGATTCACACTCCATATCTATCCACAGAACGTTACACGCGTTCCTGCCCTGTGTTAATCTGGCGTTTTCCTGAACGCACTTTGGACTACACGTACGGCATTAGTACCGATTCTTTACCTACGGGCTTGACACTCTTCAGGTAAACGGCATTCTTATTTGATTAGACACTGACCAACAGGCAAACTGTCCTTGATTTTTACTTCTCTTCTGTTCTCTTGTCCTTCGGTATTCCAATCCTCACCTGAATCTACCCACGTTGGTATGTTACTATGTTTATTTTTATTTTATTACATTGATTGTTTTCACTGATGTACACTGTATATGTTTGCAATAACATAGACTTGCCCTGACCAAGGAGAACACTCTCCGAAATGCATTGACTCAATAAGTCTGTTTAAACAAGAGATGTGCTAGCTACTTCCTCACTAAGAATCAATTAGTGACCTTGCTTGGAAAGAATTGTCTTTGATAAAATATTATTCTTTGAAACACAACAAGGACTCTGACAATTTTTGAAATTTGCCATGTTGGGTTCTAATAATTTTGAACATTTCAACAATTAATCTCATAACCCAGTTTGGGTACAATGGAGAGCGGCTGTGTGACTGGGTTTGCAATCTAGTCTCCGTCCACACATACATTTAGTTTACCAACATGCTGTCCCTCCTCCCCAACCCAGTCAGGATAGACCTTCAATGTGAGAACGATCTAGAAAGCACTTCTAAAAGATTTGCTGTCTCTTTAACCTTTTTAGATAATGGTTCGCCCAATTGCAGTTAACCTACATACAGGGCACTGCAAACCATCACACTTTGGTCCTGTTTTTTTCCTCCTGGACAGGCAAGAGAAGCATGTTTCTGTGGCCTTCTCTTTTTGTGATGCAGGAACATTGTCAACCCCCACTTTGACTTTACCAGAAGAGTGTTTTTTTCAAATATCCTTTTCCTGTTGGTCATTCAAAATTCTATTTTGCTTATCTGTCACCTCCATCTTTTCATGCTGTTAACAACCAATTCCAAGAGATGCATTGGTTACGGCAGGTATTTCCCTTGCAACTGATCCACACTGAGCCTACTTGACATGCCTTGGGAATCTCCCTCCAATGAGAACATGTGTGATCTGCTGCGCCCTGGCACCAATATCTTTTTGGGTCCTGTGGGGGCATAATTCCTAATCTGTACCTCCTTGAAAAAGGTCCTGTACTTTGTTTTTCCTAAATGTATTACTGACTGCTTGTTTCTAAATGGTTCATATCTCAGCCTCATCCAGGACCGGACTGTGATATGCCCCGGTGAGAACCGTTTGCCTCTCAGGTTGAAAGGCATGGTCTAGTAAACATTTTTATTGTCCCTACGGGTCGGCCATGTTTTTTTAAGCCTAAGTGGCTCGATTTTAGAAAACTTTCCTATGGACCTTACCCGAGTTTTCGTCCATTAAACGCACGCGAAAACAAGCACTAGGGAGACGCCATTTTCTGATAATCCTATCTTTTCCCCCATCGCCCTGGCTGACCTGCTTTTGCGGCACTAAATCAATTCCCCCGCCCCTTAGCCTGTCATCAGCAGACTCGTACCGCTCATTTCCCAACGCCAAAGCACGTCTCGTGTCAACATTCGCTGCGCTTCAGCTAATGACGTGTCGCCATGGAAATGGCAGGACGCCTCTTTGCTCAATAAGTATAAACAGACCGTTTCACAAGACACAGCAGCAGATTTTCGATTCCATTCCTCTCTCTGTGTTACTTTGAGTATTCTGTGACTCGTTTCAGTGCTCTGGTCAGCTACCTTCGCCGCTTGTAGCCCGTGTGAACACCTGTGCCATCTCGGTAAATTATTTTACTCTGTTTACCACACAATGGCTACAATAATGCCAGACATGTACGAGCCGGAGTATACCGAGGAGGAACTACTGGAAAGGGAAGCATGCGAAAACGATGGGGATTCGGACGGCAGTTGGCAGGACGAATCAACAGATGAAGAGCCTGGGCCTAGTCGAATGGACGGCGTCTCCACCTGGTACACATGCAATCGGTGCAAGCTAATGCCAACTGAGGACGAGAACTACTGCTGCCGAGAAAACTCGGGATGCCTGGCCTACATTTCGGAAGGTGAGCCACGACCGCAATGCATCACCGAGCTGCCAGACTTCAGGGCAGCCTGCCTCACACGGGCCGTGTTGAGAATAATGATGGTGCTTATGCACGAACTTCGCGCAACTGTTCGTCCTCGTAATCCGAGTAACGAGTAAGTATACTCTGCTTGTCATGCCACTCCTATTTCATGATCTTCTACTGTATCCAAAATTACATCTACATATCATTGTAACGCATGTAAGTCGTTCAATAGTGTGCATTGTCTAGATAGCATTTGTCCGTGCAGAATGCCATTAGTTACAAGAATTGTCATTGACAACAAACATTTATTAAACTTATCTTGGTCATTTAAAAACAGTTTGTTTCATTCCTTTTCACAGGTGGTACAGGCTGGTGGCCTATCGTTCCTTTACATGGTGGCTCCACGGGAGGCTTGGACACCGCGTTCGAAGAGTGATACCCGCCTGTGCCGTTCGTGCCATTAGAGAAACGTTCCCGAGTGACAGCGGTCAGTACAGGGTATTTTCTCTCGCTGTGCTGCAACCTGACCTGTATAATCTTTAAAATCTTGTATTTTTGTGTCATGAAAATAAGATACAAAATAAAACACCACATATATTTTAACAACGTTTCTTTCGATTTTTTAAATGAATCAAGTGTGTCTCCATTCAAGGATGGATGTCAGACATCTGTGCTCGGAATGGGTGAAGGTCTGGTCGCTGTGAATCAGGGTGGTCACTATCTATCTAAGCTAACATAACATATTCTCGATAATGCATGCACTAAATAACACTTGTTCAAAGTCTTTCAGTAGGTTATGTCTCTATAAAAGTCACACATATATCTATACTAACAATTACCATTGGATTATACAGGCCTTAGGGTCTTGACTACTATAATACACCGGTTGAAGTGTGGGTCTGTGCTCACAAGAATCTCCGGTATGTGGCATTTGTTATTGATAAGCAACGATATACTATCATTGATATAAAGGTGATATACTATATATTGATATAAAGGCGGTTCGCGCCAGTGGATGCGCGCTTACATTGGGGGCTGTCAGGGGCGCGAAAGGCCAAGGTGCCAAACTACATGTACACTTCAAAAGGTGTCCCACGACAAGGGGCCATCGGTGACATGGCCTCCTCAGACCCCGTGCCTCCAGCCAGGCCTCCCCTTGAAGCAGGCCGCCCCCCTGCAATCCACATAAGTGTGTCTCCATTCAGCAGTCTTCCTGTGCCTTATCTGCACGCCCCAGGCCCATCCATCCCACCCCCCTGTATCAAAGGCGGTTCGCGCCGGTGGATGCGCGCTGGCATGGGGGGCTGTCAGGGGCGCGAAAGGCCAAGGTGCCAAACTACATGTACACTTCAAAAGGTATCCCACGCCCAGGGGCCATCGCTCACATGGCCTCCTCAGACCCCGTGTCTCCAGGCAGGCCTCCCCTGAGGCAGGCCGCCCCCCTGCAATCCACATAAGTGTGTCTCCATTCAGCAGTCTTCCTGTGCCTTAACTGCACGCCCCAGGCCCATCCATCCCACCCCCTCTATCAAAGGCGGTTCGCACCCGCACCCTCTCACTTCATCTCTAAAACTCAGGACATCCTGTCCTCACTCTCCTCCTATCACCTCCCTCCCTCGCTTCCCTGCTCTTCCTCCGGCCCTTCTGCAGCCACCCCTCCTCCCTCCTTCTCTGCCTTTCCCCTTTTCTCTGCTGACGAAGTTTCCAGACAAGTCCGATCTATGAAGGTCTCGTCTAAACAGGTTCACCCCTGTTCCTCCAAAACTATCAAGGACCACATCGACTCCCTGGCTCCTGCCCTGGCTGACTTTTGCAACCTCTCCTTCGCCTCTGGAGTCTTCCCATCCCCCCTCAAACACTCTCTTGTGCACCCTCTTCTTAAGAAACCCTCTGCCGAGCCCTCCTGCCCGGCTAACTATCGCCCAATCTCCATCACTTCCTTCCTGGGCAAGCTCCTGGAGAAACTGGCCATCCCCAGCTTAACCTCCATGCGGAAGCTGTTGGTAGTCTTCATGACCACCAATCCGGCTTCAGAGCGGCCAGAAGCACGGAAACTGCTCTCCTGAACATCCGTGATGACCTGCTCTTGAACCTCGACTCCAACACTCTGTGTGTTCTCATTCTGCTCGATCTCTCTTCTGCCTTTGACACTGTCAACCATGCCATCCTGCTCAACCGTCTCTGCGATAACCTGGGTATCACTGGTCAGGCTCTGGCGTGGCTGACCTCTTTCCTTTCCAATCGACCCTCCCAGGTCCAACTTGGGTCCTTCCTCTCTGACATCTTTTTCTCCACCTGTGGTTTTCCCCCAGGGATCTAATCTCTCTCCCTGGCTTTTCAACCAGTATCTGGCACTTCTTGCCCACCGCATCGCCGCCCTCTGCCCCAACTTTCAGTGCTATGCGGACGATACCCAGCTCATTTTCAGGCTACCCTCGGCCTCCTCCTCTCCTGCCCTCATCTCTGACTGTCTGTCTGCTATCCAGGAATGGTGTGCTGCCAACGACCTCCGCCTTAATGCTAGTAAGACTGAGATTCTACTCATCGGTACACCCACTCCCTCCTTCCCTGCAGCTCTCTGGCCAGCCTCTCTTGGGCCTCTTCCTGCTCCTACCTGCAAGGCAAAAAACCTCGGGGTCATCTTTGACTCCACACTCTCCTTCTCTCCTCATATATCTGACGTCTCTAAGAAGTCACACTACCAGCTGCACCTCCTTAGAGGTATGCTTCCCTTCCTCTCCTTCCCCCAGAAGCTCACTGTCTCCCGAGCCCTGGTTCTCTCGAAGCTGGACTACTGTAACAGTCTCTATCTTAATCTGCCTGCCTCCACTCTCCACTCTCCGCCCTCTGCAACTCATCCAGAACAGAACTGCGAGACTTGTCCTTGGCCTCAAGCCCAGGGACCGTATCTCTCCAGGACTGAAATCTCTACACTGGCTCCCAGTGGCTGCGAGGATTAAGTTCAAAACCCTCTGCATTGTCCACAAGGCCTTCTGGGGCCTGGGGCCTAAATACCTGCAACTCTCTCTTCCTAAATATCTTCCTTCCCGAGCCCTTCGCTCATCCGTCTCCAACTCCCTCAGGGTCAGCCGCTTCTCGAAGCAACGAGCTGGGGGTAGATCTCTCTCCGCGGCAGGAGCCTCTCTCTGGAACAGCCTTCCTGCCTCCCTGAAACTTGAGGAGAACCATCTCCGGTTCCGGAAGCACCTCAAAACCTTCCTCTTTGCTTCTGCTTTCTCTCTCCCTCTCCCCTGCTAATTCTTCACAAAATTCTGCACTGAATCTGAAACTTGGCCACTCTCACCGACCTCGGTCCTGGGCCCAGCCACTCTCCAGTTGCACTGCCTCCCTGGCAACCCCTGCACTGCGGGACTGTTCTCTGTATCCCTACAGCCCCCCCTTCCCAGCACTTGTCTGCACTTACCTTGCACTTGCCACCAGCTGGCCCTATTTATTTATCTATTTATTTCTATTCTACTTACCTTGTACTGCACTTTTCCCTTCCCCCTACCCCTGCACTTGCGCGGTCTGAATGACACCTGGCCTAGTAGGATCGTTGTCTGTCCTCCCCCTGTTCCCCACTCCCTGCCTCGTCGCGCCTTGAAACACTTGTGTATAGGCGCGTTACAAATGACATATCATATCATATCATGAGCGCTGGCATGGGGGGCTGTCACGGGCGCAAACGGCCAAGGTGCCAAACAGCATGTACACTTCAAAAGGTGTCCCACGCCAAGGGGCCATTGGTCACATGGCCTCCTCAGACCCCGTGTCTCCAGCCAGGCCTCCCCTTGAAGCAGGCCGCCCCCCTAATACCACGACATACATACGTCATTCATTCACAAACACACCCCAGTTTCTAATACTTTAAAAACCACTCGATATGTCTCATGAGAACATCTTTGTGCTTTGCAAGTCAACTCCTGAACGTGCTACCTGGGAACCACTGAGATCTATGCTAATATGCTCGTCGTCGTGGTATCCGTGAACTTCTGTGTCCGCTTCGAGCATACCCATCAGTGCGCTACCTGTGGCCATCCACCTTTTCTCCCGCAACATACTGCTCTGCTTGCTGAATCCAACTGTTTGTTGGTCAAGGTAAGGCCATGTATCCTGGTCATATTTCGCAGATTTTTAAATTTCTATCTATTTGCGAGTAGAGTACCTAATAGTGCTATGTTCATTCGTCTCATTGCTATTGACTTGAATTTCCATTGCTATGCTAACAATAGATCTATTTATTTTCATCTGTGTCAATTGTCATCGAATTGCATCCTTCGGGGGTCCAGTCTATGATGTAAGCATGTTTCCTTCTCGTGCAATACAGAACATCTAAGGGATGAGTCACATGTTCAGTTTTTAGTCACATCATTTATACATTTCTGCAACTTATGCAAATACTAAGCCGCACATAATGAACTGGTATAGTTCCTGCGACCAAAACAAACCTTGCATTGATCATTGTATGATTCATTTACTTTTGTATCAAATCTTTATTCTTGAAGATTGTATAATAATGTCGATATTTACTTTTCAGATTTATCAACAATGCCTGCCTGTTCGATTAGCGGTTGCCCTTCGAAGACCCATGCGAAATCTGAAGGCACTACAATGCATGTTTTCCCGAAAACTGTTGATCGAATAAGAGAATGGGTCAGACATTGCGGATATCCACTGGATGAGCTGGAAAGTAGAGTCCAACAAGTCTTACAGGACAAGAGGGGTGATCGATACCGCATCTGCAGCCGGCACTTTTGCTTGGACATGTACACAACCTCTTGGGTAACAAAGAAGAATAAACGGCGAACGACACGGAAATTGCTCAAACGCTATTCCCACTCTATTCGTCCACATTCCGCCACCGGTGAGTCAAGTGTCCGGATTTAGCTTTAGGCCTTGCGGTAGTGTGTAGGTATCCGAACGGATTAATTGATATTGTAGGTGTTCTATCCCTTGTAATAATTTCGATATTGATATGATTGTATAGTTTTTTGAATAATGACATTTACCAATATATTCTTTTTCAATTTCATAACCCACAAACGGAATGTATATATATGGGAACAGGGAACTGTGCTGTATTGAGCATTTTACAAGTATTCTGTCGCCTTACATGGCTATTTTTAATATTGGCATTTCATTATCAATCATTAATTTACCTTTACAACTTCTTGACTATCCCTTGAATCTGAAGCAAGAACATTCTACATCCTTGACGTGGTCGCAGTTATCAACAACTTCTAGCGCGTATCAGGTAATCTTACTAGGCTAATCCGCTACAGACCTGTTTTATGCATGTCAAGTAATATTTTTATTTTATCGTGTAATCATTTTGCCGAATGTTTGGTTAGTGCTTTCCAATTGATATACACCTTAGTTATCGTCCACTGGTGTTTGTTTTCGGTTATAATTAGTGTTATCCATACTAATGCAAGTACCGTCTTTCAGGGAGATGCTGAAGCGTCCGCCACATCTACAACATTTCTAGATGTTCTTCAACAGCAGGAGGTATGGTTACTGACAGCTCCATCGAGCGTCATCATCAGAGCTGGAATTCTTGTTGTTTGATTGTTCTACACAATGTTTCATTCGTGGTTAGCCGTTGATATGTACCTGTGCTGTCGACCCCAGGTGTGTGTTATGTTTTCACTATTGTAATCCTCACTAATGCAAGTACTATGTTTCAGGCAGTTGATGGAGCGTCAACCCCTGCACTTGATGCAGAGCCTGACATTCAAGTAATTCCAGGGGAAGTGGAAGCGGGACCATGCGTATACGAAACGGCGCAACAGCTTTCGGAAGTGCGCACTACATTTGCAACATCCATAGATATTCTTCAGCAGCACGAGGTATGGATAATGACAGCTCCATCATGCGTGATCATATAACGTGATTCCATTTGCTATACTTTCTTCCCTATTAACGCAAGTGCTGTGTTTCAGGGAGACGACGAAGCTTCCACTACAATCACAACATCCAATTTAGATGATGCAGATGTAAATAAATCGGAGAAATAAGTCGATGAAATGTGATCATATTTGGATTTTCCTTGATTCTTTTGGACAATGCATCATTTGCGGTTATCTCTTTATATGTACCTGTGCGTTCGACCCCAAGGGTGTTTTATTTTTCCAATATTGAAAACCATACTAATCCAAGTACTGTTTTTCCGGGAGACGACCGAGCTTCTACCACAATCACAACATCTCATTTAGATGATGCAGATGTAAAGGAATCGTTGAAATAAGTCGATGAAATGTGATCATATTTGGATTTTCCTTGATTCTTTTGGACAATGCATTATTTGTGGTTATCTCTTTATATGTACCTGTGCCGTCGACCCCAAGTGTGTGTTGTGTTTCCAATATTGAAAAGCATACTAATGCAAGTACTGTGTTTCAGGGAGATGCGGATGCCTCCTCTCCAATACAACCATTCATGGCAGTCCATGCAGAGCCAAAGGTATGGATACTGACAGTTCCATCGAAATAGATCATCACTGGTAGAATACTTGTCGTTTGATTGTTGCACACAATGTTTAAATCGTGTTTGGCTATTGAGATGTACCTGTGTGGTCGTCCTCACGTGTGTTTTATGCTAACAATATTTTGATAGATAGTAATGAAAGTACTATGTTTCAGGGAGACGATGGAGCCTCATTCCGTGCTGTCTATGCGGATACAGAAAATATAGTCGTTGCAGCGCAAGAGGAAGGGAGGACATGCGGAAACGAATCGGAGCTACAGCGTGCAGATGTTGAAGGTCGAGTCAAAAAAGTTGCAAAGAAAAAAAAACAAAAAAAGGTTTGTTACAAACAGTTCATAACTTTAAAAAAAATGTTTGTGCTGGGGACCATTTTATGTTATTTTCCAGTCAATTTTTCTACACTCCATCTTGTGTTTAAACTGAACATCCCTTTTCCAATCCCTCCTCCAGTTACCCGTGGGTGTCAGAGCTATACACACACAGACAGTGAAGCGAATGAGAGATGTGGCTTGCCAGACCGTGTACACTATGGAGGAACTATTAATTGAGGCGAGGCGTGTTCAGGCTTGAGATGCTCATGTCCAATGTCCAGAACATGAATTAACTGTGTTTGGAGACTACAGCAAAGTTGCATTGGACCATAGCTAGAGTGCGACCGCACCACCACAAGAAGATGTTATTGAATGTATTGAAGATAGCTCTGAAGTAGTTGCAGATCAATTTACACAATCTACACCCGCCAAAAATTTGCCACCAAAAAACCTGTCGACATTGTTGTGTTCTCCCATCAATGTTGAAGTAATATATGTCGAAATGACAGAGAATGAACCAGCCGCAGCATCCATAGACGCATCAGAACTTCATATCAGCGATATTACTTTCCAATGTGTTGAAATCTCCACAACGTCACAGGCCGAAACAATATTGACGCAGGATGACAGTCTAATGAAAGAGAGCAAATACATTGTATTCAACAGTTGTTTGATGGAAATTATAAGTATGCTGAAATGTGTGCATTCCATTAGAGGGAAAGTATGTGGGAAGCCATTGATTAATGTGACTCGTCAAATAAAAGGCAGTAACATCAAAATAAATGACGCCTTTAGATTAAATCATAGGTTCTCATGGTCTGCACAACCGATGCTGGGGAAACTGCCAGCAGGCAATCTACTGTGTGCAGCTGCATCACTTTTTAGTGGCTACAGTTTTAGAAAGTTAGAGGCTTTCTTTCAGTTTGTGGGACTCCATTTCATTTCTAAAGCGCTGTACTACATATACCACGTGATTATCTGTTTCCGGCCATTAGTGATGCTTGGAAAATTGAACAATTGTCTCTAGCAAGTACATTCGAAGGCAAACGATTCAGGCTAGCCGGCGATGGACAGTGCGACAGCCCTGGATTTTCTGCCAAGTACTGTACCTACCACTTTCAGGACATGGATAGTAAGAAAATTGTGAGTTCGGTGGTCGTGCAGGTAACACAATGTACATCGTCAGTGGCCATGGAGAAGCTAGGATTTATAAAATCGGTGGAATATCTACAATCAATGCACATCGACCTCATAGCCACGGATAGACACGTTTCAATTGCCAAGACAATGAGAGAGCAGTTCCCACATATTAAACATCAATTTGACGTCTGGCATCTTGCTAAATCAATCAATAAGAAAATCTCGGCTGCAGGGGAAAAAAAAAGGTTTTGAAAGTATTTTGCAGTGGTCACATTCTATCACCAACCATCTTTGGTGGAGCTCAAAAACTTGTGAGGGGTCCGTGGAAATACTACTTGAAAAATGGCGGTCACTGATGCACCACTGTACCAACGTTCACCGCTGGACAGCAAATGAACATTTCCACCAATGTGAACATGGCCCTTTGTCCCCAGAGGAGGCACGGAAGAAGAAGTGGTTGATTCCATCTTCACCGACACACAAAGCCATTGAGAAGATTGTTTTCGACAAAACTCTATCAAGAGATTTGAGAGGACTGACAGAATTCTGTCACACAGGAGATTTGGAGGTGTTCCACAATATGTGCCTAAAGTACAGGCCAAAGCGCTTGCATTGTAGCTTTCGGGGCATGAAACATCGCACTCTACTAGCTGTCTTGGCCCATAACAGCAATGTCGACGTGAACAATCTAGGACTAGGGGTAAAGTAAGGATGCCTCGCTACACTAAGGTGTTTTCAAAACGAAGTAAGCAATGGGTGATCAAACCAGTCTATGATGAAATGCAGTTCGACTTTGTGAAAGGCATTATTGTTGCTGTGTTAGAGAAGCACAGATATGGAATTTTGGACGTTTCTGTGTAGAGCAGTGATCCATTGCCACCGAACATTGCGACTGTGCCATGCGCACCCGAAGCATTGCAATACGATTGTCTTTTTGTAAATAAATGTTATTGTACAGTGTACCTGTAAACCTAGCCCCTACCTTCACCATCATGGGTGGCGAACAAGCTGGGTGTCATCTTTGAATTCTCTCTATTCACCTCACATATGTGTATGTATATATTTTTCTCATGTCTCATCTCATGTAAATGTAAATGCTGCGCACTGTTAACGGAGGGGAGGCTTGCGTATTGCAAATAATAAAACAAACAAACAATAAATCTCACTTGTAACTCAACTCCTGTTGTACTTTATACTTTCGCTGACCTTCCGCAAAAAATTAAATGTCTCAATTTGGGCTGCAAAGCTCGCAGACAACGGGGACAAAATTGGGGCACTTAGAACGCGCCAGCCAAGCGGGCCGTGGCATTTGGGAGAGAAGCCAGTTCGCATTTGCACATTGAGGCGCACTACATAGACGGATTCTAAACTTCAAGTTCTCACAGATGCCTATACCACGTGATGTTGCAAATAAAGAATGCGAAGGACAGCGCCCAGATGAGGCCCACAAGTCGCACTGGAAGTATAATGGTCTATTGTTTTTTGACCTTGAGACAGGGACCATGCCGAAAGAACTACATTTGAAGGGAGTGCGCAATAACGTAAGACGATAAGGCAGAAAATTCAGAAACTAGACCGAGTTTCATTTTAGGTCAGTATACGAAAAATCGTTGTCAAGAGCATGGTCCGTTTTACAGACTGCATTACGAAGAGACACAATGGAAATTTTAAATATAATGTAAGTAAATCTTTACACGCTTTTATACCGGAATGAAGATTTAATGAATGGATGCATGAATAAATGAATGAATAAAGAGCTAGGAAAAGCAAGTAAAACGTGTTCGTAGTGGGCACATGGGCATGCAGGTCCACTGGTCTCACCGATCTCGGTCCTTGGCCCAGCCACTTTTCCCTGCACTGCCTACCTGCACTACGGGACTGTCTCTGTATCCTTCAGCCCCTTCTCCCGGCATTTACCTTGCACTTGCCACCAGCTGGCCCTATTATTTCATTTGTATTCAACTAACCATGTACAGCCCTTCCCCATGCGCGATCAGAAAGACACCTGGCCTAGTAGGATCGTTGTCTGTCTGCCCTTGTTCCCCACCTGCCTCGTCACGCCTAGAAACACTTGAGTATAGGCGCGTTACAAATGCCATATCATATATCATATCATTCCTCACGCATGTAGACTGTCGTTTATCATTGTGTGTTTGCCTCGATTTATCTCGTTACTTTTTCCATTGATTTTAGAGACGAACATACTCCATTGAACTATCCTTGCAAGCAAATAGTTTCTGATCGGCCGTAATAAATAAAATGAGTAATATTAATGAAGTTCGGCTAGCGAGACTAATTATAATTTTTTTGTTTTCATAACAGGTATTTGATCCCATTCTGCCACTGCCATCTGTTTGAGACACCGGCGGATGGATTCTTCAGCAGACACCTGCAGCTTTGTGTCAACAACTGGAGCACGATCACCATATTATGGGACGATCGCCAAGGGCCCACATGCCCTTACGCTGTACTAGTGGCTAGAAGCAACATATCAACCTTTAGGCTGGACTAGTGCCTAGTTGATGGAACAGCCTTGCGGTTCACCGTGCTTCCAAAGTGATTCTTTTTACGAAAATGAACACCCTGTGTACCATAAAGGAACAGCGCGTGACTCAATATGAAAAGGAACAGTAATTGCGGATACAGATAAAAGAAAATAAATGGCTTCAGGAGTTCATATGGCAATTGCTGAATATTCTCTAAACATTGAATGTCAAATAAATGTACTTTACCAAATGTACCGTGTTGCTGTTTCATTTTAAAGTACAGTTTCATATTCCGAATTGTGGCGCGCTGTGTTGTGAGTTGATCTGTGTTGGTTTCCGGGTTCTGTGTGGAGTCGCGCAGAAGACGACTGGGCGCGTTTGCCTACGCAGCACAGTAACGTCACGGAGAGAGGCGGAGAATATGAATGTTTTGATAATGTCAGGCTCAGGGGCGGGGGAATTGATTTAGTGCAGCAAAAGCAGGTCAGCCAGGGCGATGGGGGAAAAGATAGGATTATCAGAAAATGGCGGCTCCCTGGTGCTTGTTTTCGCGTGCGTTTAATGGACGAAAACTTGGGTAAGGTCCATAGGAAAGTTTTCTAAAATCGAGCCACTTAGGCTTAAAAAAACATGGCCGACCCATAGGGACAATAAAAAATGTTACTAGACCATGCCTTTAAGATACCCCAAAGAGAGACTGTTCCTGTGCAAGTCTTTTCACACAGTTAGCTGCATCTCATTTTGGTTGGTGGCAGGTGGCTTTAAGGAGGCTCAACAAGGCACACGTTTAAAATCTACTATGAGTTTCCCCTGCACTTTGCCGTGTCCACTCCACAACCACCTAATAAACACCGTACCCCATTCCCAGCCGGTCATTCCCCCGCCTTCCTACCTGCAGTAGAGTGCTGTGGCAAAGCGCCATGCACTTATGTTCATTGGTCTCTTTGTGATGCTCTTTTGGGTGTTGTACTTCTTCGTGGGACAGATGGCGCCCCATATAACCTTGGCTTCTGCCTGCCTTGAAAGTGTGAGGACAAAAATAAGACAAGTACCGATTCGTCCCAATGCTTGATTGATGTCTGGGAGTCTGATCCAAAACTTTATCTTGACTGTTTACCGAGGAATGAGCCTAGGAAAGTTTGCATGTGCCGACCTCCAGACTGCCAGGAGTTTGAGAGGCCACCAAACATTTAAATGGATGCTACTTTTGCACTCCTCTCCAGTACTTTGTCTATCATTGGAGCACGCGAGAAGGGCTAACCCGAAGTAGAATTGCAGCTGATAATTATCAAGGCCCATGTGACAACAAACCACTGCTGGTGCCTGTGGATATAAAACCTCTGTGTTTCTCCAGCATTAGATTTTTAATTAATTCACATGCTTGGAATACTTCCCTCTCATCAGATTGGGAATCCTTGTCATGCATCTGCCCTAGCAACTTCTAGGAATTCGAATGTATTAAGCTATCCATCTTATTTAGGTTGTTAGGAACCCTACCGATGTGTGTACTAAGGTAAGCCCCTAGCCAGGAGGTAATCTTTACGTTTGTTAACTATTGGTAGAGGGAGGCCTGTAGTTTATCATTACTATTTTATATTGGATAGTCTACATTTGTTTGCATTTTTACACATAAGTGAAGCATGTTGGGTATGTTTTTAGGCTCCAGTGTACCTATTACTTTGAACTTAGCCTCTGGGCTGCAAAGTCAACTTTTTCTTCAAGTGGACCTCTACCATTTCATGTCCTGACACGTAACCTGTGGTCTCCAAGATTAAGAAATGTCTCAAGGACTGTAATAACCAACTTAAAAAGAATATCTTTCTAAAGGACCCGCAAATCAAATGCATTTTTCTCTACCTATAACACATTCCTGAACAATATCTGGTGTTTGATAGGCTGTTTCCCTAAGAATCTTCAAAGATGGTATAAGAGGCTCCAGTTATACTTCACTATTATTATTTTAGTTTCTTCATGGATGAATCAGTCAGGACTGTCTCTGCAACCCGTTGCTGCTCTGAAGAAAGATAGCAGAGCGACAAAAGGGGATAAAATACTGGGAAAAGTAAACCACATACTGTGCTGAAAATCCAGTTAACAAAGACCTCTACTAGGAGTGACAGTGAGAGGACCGCTTTGTTAACGGGGACTCTGTGGCCCATCTCTTCAAAGCAGCTACAGTAATTTACTCCTCCTTAGACCATTCGTCAACAGAAGATTGTTCATTGAAGGTCAGATAGTCACCCGAAGGGAGGTCTCCATCCACCAAATTGCTGATGGAGAATGCTGGTCCAACAAAGTTGAGGGATCCGTCAGTGAAGAAGGTACTGGCAACAGAGAGGTCCATGAAGCGCCATCAACAGAAAGAGATTTGCCAGCGAGTAGATCTCTGGTCGCAAACGGATACCATTTTATTTGAGAGACGTTGTTGGGAAATGAGCCGATGGAGGTTTCCACATTGAAGGGCATGTTCACAGGCACTGACTTCAACGATGGATGACCAGTCAACGAGATCTGCTACAGCAGCTATGTCAGTTTCCCACAAACAACTTTACCACAAAACACCTGCCTTGTCAGCCATGGTGGCACTGTATGCTGTGTTGACACTTAGGTCAGTTGCGGTTTCACCCCTTTTCAAGCGACATCCACAGTCTCAGAACAGATTCTGCTGAGGTGGCTAATGGCACAGACAAAGAACTAATAAGATTTGCCCCTTGACCAAGGCACCATGGAGGAAATTATCTTTTTTGTATAATTTATGTGTATGCTTGGTCAAACAATGCACTGTTAAGCAGTAAGATCAGGATAGTACAAATCAGCAGGTCTTGCATTCTATTTCAACAAATGGTATTTGTTTACAGTCAGAACTTCGAGTGCACAGTAGATTATGTACTAGCGCTGTGTATAAATGAACATATGTTCCATCGCTGTTAATAGTCACTTAGCAGCGCATGTCCTACATTTTTATACTGCCTGGTTACTTTTCATGACTTGGATAATAGACAATTCCTAAACCACAGCCATATGTCTTTGGGTTTGGAGGCAGGTGAAAGCATATTTAATGTGCATTTCGTCATTATTATTAGCACAGGTTCCATCTTTTAACCATTGTTCCATAGTAGGGGGTGCATTACAAGTCCAGATCCTCATTATGCAATGCTTTGCAATCAAACAACACAAGTTAATAAATCTGCATTTCGAATGGATTGTGTCCTCCAACGTATTCCACATCTTTGACATGTAATGTCGACAGCTGTGCTGCTCCGGAAATTTTTCGGCAGAGGATGTCCTGTGTCAGGTCGATGTCCCTCGAAGGCCTCCGTCGAGGGTGACATCATTGGATGTTATAAATAGGATGCACAGCACCCGTAGCCTCAGTTCTGTTTTTTCCCACAAATGTGTTTTCTTCGAGAACTTGGCGTGCCTTGTGTCATCTACTTCGATAATGTCTTCTTCTACCACGCCGACCCCGCGTTCTGGCTTCAAAAAGTGCCGGGACTGTAAGTCCAAGATATCCAACACAGATCTGCACCGTATCTGCTTGTGGTGTCTGGGTGAGAGCCACGACACGGACAACTGCTCAAAGTGCCAGTCGTTGACTGCTAAGGCCTTGCGGGAGCGTAAGGCGAAATTGCAGGTAGGTCGGGTGTCCAAACCCCATAAATCCAAAAAGACTACTGGTGACTCTCCTCGTCGAAGGGAGTGCAGGGGATCTCAGTCCTGGAGTGTTTCCCGCCACTCGTCCTCGTCGAGGCACTCCCGGAAGCAGCATCACCGTTCGCCTTCCCCGGCCTTGTTGAATGATGGCTCTGCGAGGAAAGTGGCGGTTGAAGCCGGCAGGGAACGGTCTCAGTCCGACGCTCGCCGCCCTGTGGCCTGGGCAGTCGGTGCGATAAACATCGGGAGCCGTCGAGGTCCCGTTGGACAAGGTTCCGGTAGATCGCCAGAGACGTGCCAGATCCAGGTCGTGGTCTTCGTCCCAGATGAAGCGCCCTCAACGCCATCAGGGCCTAGAGGCCAGAATTTCCCGTTGGAGGCCCCTGAGGCTTTGGATCCTCCGAGAAAGGCTCTGTCTAGGACTGTGAAGCCTATTCTTGAATCAAGTCTGCTCCTGTACCTAGGAAGGAGTTCTTTCATTCTCTACAGAACATATATGAGGATGAAGAGAGGTCTGATGTGGAGTTGGAGCCTGTTGATTGTCCTGGTGAAACACCTGAAGCTCCTGACACAATCTTTTCTGAGGACAGTCAGATGGGGGATCTGCGTCAGTCTTTACATGATGCCAGTGGCCTTAACACATCTCTTGAAATGGAGTTTGGTAGGCCAGAGCCTGGGGCTCATGCTGAATCCTGCTATAGGAGGTTGATAATGAGTTACAGAGTACCTAGGGTGGTCCGGCCCTCCAGTTGAATTCGATCAGGATAACCTGACTTTAGATCATGGTCCGTTCACTGAACCAGTGTTGCCTTTTCACATGGCGTTACAGAAGAGGGTGTCTGCTACTTAGAACACCCCGGAATATCTTCCGGCGGTCAACAAGTCATTGACCAAGAAATACCACCCATCCAGTAGCGACCCCAGCTACCTATCCATACACCCCATTCCTGAGAGTTTGGTGGTTCAGGCGGCCACGGCCACCTCGAGGCAGGCGGCGTACCCTACCATCCCTCTTGATAGAGTCGACAAGCGCTTGGCATGCAAGTTATTTTCGGCAGGGAGTATTGCACTGAAATCGGCCAACTGCACCTGTGCCTTGGCAACATTTTCGCACACTCTGTGGAATTGTCTCTCTGGTGGCCGAGCATATTCCTGAAGGGGAAGAACGGGATGGGTATCTTGCTATTGTGCAGGATGCCATGTGTGAATCCCTTCAGTCTGAGTTGGACACAGTTGATCGTGTCAGCCGGTCCTTGGCTGCGAGCACCGTGAAACGCAGGTTTGCATGGTTGCGGAAGTCGGGTTTGCCCCGGATGTGCAGGCCAGTCTTCTCAATATGCCCTTTGACGGTTCTCATTTGTTTGACAGCAAGGCTGACAAGAGCCTTGAGAGGTTGCAGACCTCCAAAGTAGCTGCTAAAGCTTTGGGCAGAGCTGTGCGTCAACCTCCACCTTTTCATCCTAGGGGACAGCAGTGGAGGGGTAGTTCCTTTCATTACTACTCCTCTTTTGGTAGAGCGAGAGGAGTGGCCAGTGAAAGGGGCCACCATAAAGGTCCTTGAGGTGGATGGGAAAGAGGTGCCAAAGCCGCTCAGGCAGCTGCCTCTTTGCGCTCGGGCACTGCCGCAGCCGCTCCACAGCAGCTATCAGGCCAGGTCTCATTGTTTGCCAGTTGGGGGCACACTGTCTCAGCATCTCGAAGAGTGGCGAGCCATTACTTCAGATGCTTCGGTTCTGGAAACAATAGCCCACGGCTACTGCCTACCCTTCTTACGTCGGCCTCACGACAATCCACCGGGGAAGCTATCTTTGAAGATTCTGGATCCGCTCCTTGTGCAGCAAATCTTGACCCTGCTGGAGAAAGGCGCTATAGAACTAGTGCCTGTGGCAGAGAGGAACAAGGGCTGGTATTCCCCATATTTTTTTATTCCCAAGAAAGACGGAGGACTGAGACCCATCTTGGACTTAGGTTGCTTGAACAAGTTCCTCCGGAAGGACAAGTTCAAGATGGTCACTCTTTCTCAGGTCCTTCAGGCCCTTCGACTTCAGGATTGGTTGATGTCACTGGACCTACAGGATGCTTATCCATCCAAAGCACAGAAAATACCTGAGGTTTGCGGTTGGCAACCCGCACTTTCAGTTTCGTGTCCTGCCATTTGGATTGACCTCCACCCGAGGGTTTTCACCAAGCTCATGGTGGTGGTGGCAGTGTACCTCAGGAGAGTGGGGATTCACGTCTACCCCTACCTGGACGACTGGCTGATCTGGGTGCGTTCTCCCGAAGAAGCCTTGGATCATCTCAGCCTCACCTGCCACTCCCTTCACAAGCTGGGCTTCTCCCTCAATTTCAAGAAGTCGCATATGACACCTTCCCAACAGCTCCAGTACATCGGGTCTGTATTGGACACATACCAAGGTGAGGGCTCATCACATTGTCCAGATGGTCAACAAATTTCAACACGCCCAGTGTCTCCCGGCTTTCAAATTCTTAAGGTTGCTCAGCCTCATGGTATCCTGCATTTTTCTGGTGCCAGCGGCCAGACTGAAGAGGAGATCTCTTCAATGGGCTCTCAGGATACAGTGGTTGCAATTCTCAGGCAAAATGTTGGATCTCCTTCAGATTCAGCGAAGGGAGAGCCTTTTTGGCAACTGTGGCCGGAGGTGACGGTATTGACGTATGCTTCCTTCACAGGATGGGGGAGCTCATGCCAACGAGCTGACCACCAGCAGTCGTTGGTCTCCGTCGGAGTCCAAACTTCACATACATCTTTTGGAGCTGAGGGCTTTTCTGTTTGTGTGCGGGAACAGTATCATGATTGACAGACAACACAGTGGCCATGCATTACTTCAACAAAAAGGGAGGTGAAGGGTCACTCCCGCTGTGCAGAGAGGCGATGCAGCTCTGGTTCTGGGTGATATAGCAAGGAATCTCGCTCTCGGCAGTTCATCTGGCCGGAGAGGAGAATGCGGCGGCGGATGCTCTGAGCAGGCAGAGCACGGTCTCCTACGAGTGGGCGTTAGCTCAGGAAATCCTTCAGGAGATCTTCGCCCTTTGGGGAACCCCCCAAGTGGATCTGTTTGCGACCGTTACCAACTGGAGGTTTGAGACATATTGCTCAAGGCAATTTCCTCCAAGAGAAGCTTTAGCGGACACGTTCGTTGTAGATTGGTCATTCCTACTTCTGTATGCGTTTCCTCCGGTCCCCCATCGTTCCTTAGGTTCTAAGGAGGTTGCGAAGGTTCTGGTCCCACATGATCCTAATTGCTCCGGATTGGGCCAGGAGAGCGTGGTACCCAGAGCTTCTAGAAATGTCCATCTGTCCTCCATGCCGTCTTCCCTCACAGAGAGGATCTTCTCTCTTGCGTGGGCAGGGTTCTCCATCCAGAGGTCAAGACTCTCAACCTTCACGCATGGTTTCTGAAAGGTTGAGATCTAAGAATTGGGACCTCTCGGATGACGTGATGAGGTGATGCTTTCGGCTAGGAGTCCGGCAACCAAATTCCTGTACCGTTGGCGGAGGTTTCACGACTGGTGCAGAGGACACAATGTTGATCCTTTTCAGTGTTCCATTCTGATGGTTCTTTCTTTCTTACTTTCTTTGGCCCACAAGGGTCTTCAAGTGGGTACCATTAAAGGTGCACATGGGCAAGTACCGGCTCAAGTACTGCTTTCCCGCTTGTCTCCCTGCTACGCTGCTGGATTTTCTCTGGACCTGTTTGCATCAAAAGAAAGCGTTCATTCAACATGCTTTCAGCGTTCTTTCAGCACTTACCATTGCATTAACAGTGATTGACATTTCCACTCGCAATCCCGCCTATGTTTTGCAGGGATTGGCTCTTGTTCTTAGCCTATGGTAGCTTGTCAACTACATATTGTTCGCGCACGCGCACAGCGCGGGCACACACGGGCAAGTACCGGCTCAAGTACCGCTTTCCCGCTTACCCGCGTTAGCTGCGGTCTCTGGCCCGTTTGGTACATTTTACTCACTGTTTACTGCTTTTTTCTTTTATGACTTGCTTGTTTATATTTGATATTAATTGTTTTGTCTGATTTCTGTTTTTTCCCGTAAATTTTATTATTCTTTATTTTTTTCGTTAATCATCTTTATTTGCTAAATGAGCAAAAAGTTTGCTGTTGTGTTTTTAAGGCTATTGTCCAACTTTTAGCATTACAAATATGGTTTTTTCTTGTGACAATTGCTGAATGTTGTTTCACACCTATAAACTTACCACAAACATGCCCAACAATTCTTGTGCTTTCCTGAACCTCACTGCATGTCACCAAGTGCCAGTCCATTCTCCAAGATTCTTCTCAGCCATCGCGCTGACTCCCTTCCTAGCACCCCGCATTACTGGCCCAATAATACCTATCAAATTTCCCTTCCCGCCAGCCCCCAGCCAAGCACCTCAAAGGCTGCACTTGAGTCAACCCTCAATCTCAAAAACCCCTAAACCCAATGCCCTTTCCTCCACAGTCAATAATTCTCCAGTTGCTCATCAATCCCCCCCCAGGTGCGCATGAACACTCAGCCATTGTCTGATATTACAATGCTTAATTCAGTCAATCCTCATGCACAGCCTCCACCTAAAGGCACGGCTCTTTCGCCAATCAAGTTTCCCTCTTTACAGCCCGATGTTTCAAATATTTCCATTCATGCTTCTTCAAGTCCGACATCCATTTCATCAAAGATTGAGGAAACACATGAAGAAATTCCTGACGAGATTTCTATCCACTCAGTTATCTGTTCATCTTCGCTCATTGACTCATTTGCCATGCCCACTCCAAGAGCTCCACAAACACCATCCTCTGCTGCTTTGCCCCAACAACTTGCATTCATTCAAGCTGCCCTCATTTCTATCAACCTTGCAATCTCAACTATGAGCAAACTTTATGATACCATAGATCACAAGCTTTCGAACCAATCTGCTTTGTTTGAAGACCTAGCCAAATGGCTGCATCCATACGGTTCTTCTCCCACCACCAGTTTCCCCTCCATCCATTCACAAACACAGACCATTAATCCACCTGATCCCATTGAGGAGCACGTGCCGGAACTCATTCAACCACCATTAGATTGTTTCATTGTTCCTGTGACGAGCCATCTTCCTTCCATCCCAGGCATAATTAGACCCACTGTTGCTCCCCCTCTGCCATCAGTGCCAATCTCTCAGAATGCTCCCAGCGACCCTGCCCATTTCCCACCAATCCATTTTGTTGTTTCTCCTGAGTCTCTTCCCACTGCCCCGTCTCTACCTGCTCTTCACATCCTCATACCTGCACTTATACCTGCTCCTGTCTTGCCTTCTGAACCAGTTCTCATCTCCCCGCTAACCTCAACCTCAGACATTCGTTCTCAAATGCCCTCCTTCTTTCTCTGCTCCAAACAACCTGTTTCAGACTCTTCATCTGTAACCACCACGGAACCAAATGCGATTCCCATTGTCAAGCCTTTAAACCGAAGAACTCGTCTGACAGCTAAAAAAAACAAAAACCTAACTGCTTTAAAACACTCCAAACATACACTCACGGCCTTTTTCAAAGCTCTAGGGCAGTCCTCCGCTTCTACTGTACGCTCCGTCGTTCCCCTGTGGCTCCTCAATTGCAACCCTCTCTTGCTCCCACTAACATGGAACCACCAGTCTCTACTGCAAGTTCAGTTTCTTCAATCTCAGTCACTCATCCAGTGCCTCTTTCCCCACTTAGTCAGTTGGTTCAATCCATTGAACATCATGAACTACCTCATCAGTCAGTTGTTCTGACACCATCGTCACAATCACAAACCACCCTATCTCAGATCTCCTCTAATTTACCAATCTACCCTCCCACCTACCATTGATACTCGCTTTGATTACAAAACAAGTATTGACGCTTATTTAGCTTCACGCTTGTGCAATCTGCAGATGCCTACAGTCCTCTCTTCCACCATCTTCCAGGATGTCTGTTTCAGCTCCTGTTACGCAAACTCAAACGAAAAGCGTCCAGGCTGCGCCTTTGATCAAAAAAGCATGTCACTTTTCACAATCTTCTGGTTCAACTTTGCTTCAGACTTCTACTCCTGCTGCGTCTGCATTATCTGACCTAAAAGCCAGTGTTGATGCTTACCTAGCTTCGCAATTAGGCCCAATACAGATGGGTCATGAGGACTCTGAGCTTGCCACACAAAGCTCGACAGTGCTCACAATGCAAGATGAAGAAAACATCTTACGCTCATCTCTTAGAACGATCCCAGTGGCTCCACCCCCAAAATGGCCTATCCAAAGTTCGACTACTAAGACCTTTTCTAAATCATCATTATCATCACAACCTCTTTCCCATTCTTTCATTCTTAAATGTAGAGATGGTACTTTCCCAAATATGATCTAAACCGTGCAAGTGTTTTGAACATATTTGGAGATATCAAGGATCTGAATGCCATCACCACCCACGACATAGATCAGATAGAATTTGTTTCTGACACTTGTTCTTCTGTGGTCAGGCTTCGCATCCCTTCGGCTGTAGTCTGCAACTCAATCTGGCGCTGCAAAATGCAACTGTTCGAATTGGGTTTTCTCCTAGCCCTAGATCCAGAATCTTCCTCGCATTCGACAACTTCAAAGCCAAAAGTGAACATCTATCAAGGTTAGGGGAACACATTTCCTAACTGTCCGACATCTTCCTTGATCTGCTCGTCCTAACCACCAACTACCTTATCCTCAGCATCCTTGAACCTTGCTAGTTGGAATACTTGGGGTCATGCCCACTTACACACTTCCATGTCTACTCTTTTTCTTACTCACCATATCATAGCCTTACAGGAAACTTGTTTGTTAACTCCTCCTGTATGGGATGGATTTGACTTTACTCTGCTCCCGGCTCTACCCACCAAGGGTAGAGACCCTCTTCTGGCCTATTAGTTGCAGTCAATTCTGAGATGGGCCTCTCTGTTCTTCCATGGGCATCAGTGCAAGCCCACATCCAACTAGTGAAGATCATACATCGCACCTTTACCATTGCGCTAGTGAACATTTATCACAATCCCCTTGGACAAACCAATGAATCTTTCTACGATG
Organism: Ambystoma mexicanum; assembly: GCF_040938575.1. Taxonomy (NCBI): domain Eukaryota; kingdom Metazoa; phylum Chordata; class Amphibia; order Caudata; family Ambystomatidae; genus Ambystoma; species Ambystoma mexicanum. Next base: position 942,471,734 of record NC_090935.1, read on the forward strand.
GTTTGGCATCCATCCTTGACAAGGTTTTACAAACTCTGCACATTTCACATACAATTGTTCTTGGCGACATCAATCTCGATTGCTGGAACCAAGCCCGATATAATCAAAGCAGATCTATGTGGTCCTCGTTTATGATGCAGCGCAACTTCCATATGGTAAATGGGGCTGTTCCGGGCGACCTCCCCCCTCAAAGCACTTGGCATCGTGGCTCTAGCTCAAGTATTATCGACTATATTTACGTGAATGCTAAATTGTTCCAACACATAGACAGCCTCACCATCACTAATCTTCCTTATAGTGATCACAATTTACTTTCTTTGAAGATTCAGTGGTCTATTGTCGTGGAAGAAACACATTATCTCTCCACCAAACTACTTGTTAATTTGGTTGGATCTCGAGTGCGTTGGAACCTTTCATTTCTGCTTTCATTTGGAAATAGTGTGGAATATCATGCTCAGCTATACCACCATACACACTACTCTGATCTATTGCGTCCTTTTGCTAATACCTTGACCACTTCGAGAAGGTTGACCGATCGACACATACATGCTTTCGATCCGGATATTCAGTCTGCTAAAACTGACTATCGAAAAGCACGAAGAGCTATTTTACGGTCAAATTCTCTTTCACTTTGCTTTGACCTCTCACGCTCAAATGTAGACACAAGAATTGGATTAGGAGTAGAAAAGCTTTACTATTCCAACATGACAGCAAAACGATGTTCAGGGCCATGAAGAATCAAAATTCCACCTCTATGTGGCAATTACTTCATAACCTGACATCTAATTCACAAGGTGCTCTGCAGATCCATGGGGTATCAGACTCAGCTTGGCTGACTCATTTTACATCTCTTTATGCTGGTTCAGAATTTTCCAATCAAAATCTTCAATTTGCTACCTCCGGCTCTTGGAAAGTTGAATTTACAATCTCTGATATCAAAGAGCAAATTATGAAAGCAAGTTCATCTCGGGCCGCGGGCCCAGACGGCCTCTCTAACATGATCTTCAAGGCCTACCCATTTGAATGGGCAAATATTCTATACAACATTTTTTTCCAACATTCTAAAGCATAAATTAATCCCTCCCTCCTGGAAGACTTCACTAATCATTCTGATTTTTAAAAAGGGCGATCGTAGCTTACCATCCAACTATCGCCCCATTGCACTTTTGGATGCCCCGGGTAAACTATTCTGTAAATTTATTTTACGAGACTTCAATCTATGGACCAAAAATTCTCATCTGCATGACCCCCAGCAATCAGGTTTTGTTGCAGGCTTAGGCACCTCCATCAATTTAATCTGCCTAAATGCCCTCAAAGCACAGTGCCATGCCACAAAACAGCAAATCTTTTTTGCTTTTGTGGTCCTGCATGCTGCGTTCTATTCTGTCAGCAGACCCCTCTTATTTGCCAGATTACTCCATGATCACTGTCCGCCCACTCTCTTTGACATAATTTCAACTTTACACAACAACACCTCAATACAAATCCGCCTTTCATTAGATGGACGCTTGTCCTCAAGCATCCCTACGGCCCGCGGTTTAAAACAAGGCTGCCTTTTAGCTGTTTTCAATTATTTTATTCAAGATTTGAAAACATCATCTCGGATTCACCCAAATTCAATAACCACCAGGTCAAAGCACTAATGTACGCTGATGATCTAGTGCTCATTTCCAAAAATCATTCCGGTTTACAGAATCTCCTAAACGCCTTTCACAATTACATGCACTGTAACAAATTAAGAGTAAATACTAACAAAACCCAAATAGTATCATTCTGTCCATGATACCACAAGCCTTTATCCCATCTTTGGCACATTAATCAGATCCCTTTATCTGTAGTTTCCCAATACACTTATCGTTTGATGATTTTCAAGGCCAAGTCTCACGCTTCCAGTCATCTCGCTCATGTAAGTAGCAAATTGAAAACTGCCATCTCGCAGGCCTCTCTCATAATGTTTAAATATGGCAAATTTTCTATCACTCCAGCACTGCAATTTTGGAACTTGAAAGTTACCCCAATTTTACTTTATGACCTGGAAACCCTTCATGACGATCTATCATCACTGTTCACACTTTGGGAGGCCAAATTTTGGAGAAATGTGTTACATCTACCACAATGCACTCCTTGTCCATGGATCAGGTTTGAGTTGGGTCTTGTCTCATTGCAAGCACTTTATAATTGGCATGTTTGTGCACTTTTTTGGAAATGTTTGCTCTCTACCCCTCACACTTCCAAACTGAATTTGTTATCTGACTACATGTTCTCTGTAACACATGTCTTTACACATACATGGTTAACAAAAGCTTACCATTTTCTGGTAAATGCAGAAGTCTCAATCGAAACTTTAATAACTAATCCCGATAGAGGCAAATTTTACCAATCAGATTGGCTTCTGACAAGAGATCTCTGCCTCCAGTACAAAGATGGGGATGGCTTAAGATTCCCTCACAAAATAATTCGTACAACGGCACCATATTTGCTGCTATCGCCTACCCCGAAATACCGCATAGGCATTTTATGCCTGAGGTTTAATTTATGCCTCACAAGAGACATACAAGTCAGACGCAAACTCCTTCCTATATCAAGCAACATTTGCCGATTTTGTATGGCACCTGATACCCATGAAACTCTCATTCATTTGATCACTGAATGTGTGCCTCTCCGCGGTGAAAGAGAGACACACTTTTCAAAATATTGCAATTATTTAGGTCATTTAGACCCACGAGAGTGTTGGGCAGCAATTTTAAATTCTTCTTGCACAGCTATACAAATTGCTACTGTTAATGTTTTGAATTGTTTGATGCTCGATTCTGTGAATTGCTAGCCCTTTGCATTTGTATTTGTATTTGCTTCTAGCTTTTGTGCTTGCTATTCCTTGTTTTTTTTCTTATGTCAAATTTGTTGTTGTTTAAGTTTTTATTCATGATTGTTTTAGATTTGAAAGGTTGATTAATTTCAACCAAATAAAAATGAAAAAAAGTTACCTGGCAGGGCTGTCTATTTTCAAGCGCTCGTCTGAAGAATGTTCTTATTTTAAGATTCCTTTGATTACCCAGTTTCTAAAAGGGCTCACAAATGTGTTCCCGCCATCCCCTTTTCAGGTGCCCGTTTGAGATCTGAATCTAGTCTTGAAATTCTTGATGGGTGCTCCGTTTGAACCTTTGCACTCTTGTCCTTTGAGACTGTTGACCTTCGGGACGGTTTTCTTGATTGCAGTTACATCTGCTTGCAGAGTGAGCAAGTTGCAGGCACTTTCATCTAAGCCACCCTTTACTGTGTTCCACAAGGGATAGGGTTGTACTGAGGGTACGTCCTTCCTTCCTACCTAAGGTGATGTTTGAGTTTAATTTGAGCCAGAAGGTGGTACTTCCTGCTTTCTATGCTCCTCTTCACCCTGGTAAGGAAGAGGAGAGACTCCATAGGTTGGACCCTAGGAGAGCTTTGAGCTTTTATACTTCTAGGATGTCCAGGGTCAGAGTGGACGATCAACTTTTTGTGGGATACACTGGACCCCGATTGGTCCAGGCTGTTAGCAAACAGACTTTGTCCAGGTGGATTATCCTCACCATTGCTGAATGTTACAGATTGGCTGGCAAGGACCCTCCTGAGGGTTTGCGAGCACACTCCACCAGGGGTGTGGCTACATCCACAGCCCTGCAACAGAGAGTTCCTGTTAAGAACATTTGTGATGCTGCAACGTGGTCTTCCATCAACACCTTTGTCAAGCATTATTCCCTAGATACTTTCCATGGTCAAGATATGGCCTTTGGTAAAGCAGTGCTTTATTCTGCTATCTGATTGGGTATATCTAAATTCTTCTCCCTCCTTCAATCACTGGTACTGCTTTGGGAGTCTGTCAAAGATGTGGAATACGTTGGAGGACACAATCCATTCGAAGAACAAGTTACTTACCAACTGGTAACGTTCTTTCGACTGAATGTTCCTCCAACTTATTCCTCATCGTCCTCCCAGCCTGCCCCTCTGAAGAATTTCCTATGCTATTGCAGCTTGCGTTCCCACAAGGCTATGTGTAGTCAGGGAGGCTTGGTGTGCGGATATGGCACACGTTGTGGAGGGAAAAAACATGAACTGAGGTTACGGGCGCCGTGCGCCCTACTTATAACATCCGATGACGTCACCCGGCGGAGGCCTTTCGGGGACATCGACCCGACTCCATCGACGCAGGATGCCCTCTGCCAAAAAGTTTCCGAAGCAGCACAGCTGTGGACATGTCAAAGATGTGGAATACGTTGGAGGAACATCCAGTCGAAATAACGTTACCAGTTTGTAAGTAACTTGTACTTCTCTAATGGCAATTTCACTAATAAGCCAAAATAAGATATTTTGTGGTCGGTTAGTATTGCTCCTTCCATATTCGCAGACATTTTAACACATGCCTCCACCCAGAATCCTTGTAGTATGAAGGCATCATGAAGTAGACACAGACAACTGAATTCAAGTTTTGGGCTGTAAAGTTTTATTCAACAAAAGGCATGTTGGAAAAAGGCCCTAGGGCTAAGGTGGGATTTCTCTAACCAGTTAAACTAAGGATAGTCTGTGTCAGGAGGTCCAAAGTAAAAGTGTGTCTCTGTCCAAAACCTTAGCTTGCTCTCACAGCTATTTGTATACAATGTTAAGGGATGTCGGCGTCAAAACAAGAAGTGTTTAAATAAAAGTTCAGAGCTTTTTCCAGCTCATAGTTTGGACAGGATTTTCCCTTCCCCAAGGTTCCAGATCATTCACGATGCAGAGTGGTTCCCTTCCCCACGCTTTCAAGTCTTTCAGCTTTTCCAAAACAGTTCTTTGTGATACTTTCCAGCTCTTCTGCTTTGGTTACCTTACAGTTTGTTAATTTCAGTTCACACCAAATTTCCTTTACATTCAAATACAAGCTTCTTCACAGGCATTTTAAGTGGCTTTCACATAAGTAGGTGTCCTCGTTCTAGGCGCAGTTGTCGGACCACACGGCCAACCCATTATAGGTCACGCAACCCACACTTCCTCCTTCTATACTCGTTGCCACTGTTTCAGCTCTATAGTGGTACTTAGTTTATTCCCATTTTAAATCCTCATGATGATGCCTTACCATTGCTTGTTTTGCCACTATTCACTTGTTGCAATTTCATATCTTTCTATGGCTCTTGCCAATGCTTGTTCTTTCAGTTTACACAGTTCCTTTATAGCATAGGATTTCACCAAAACTGCTTTCATTCAGATCAGTTTTCAACAGTACTTGCTTTCATTCAAACCGGTATTCAAAAAGTGCTTTTTTTTGTTGCTTTCATTCTCTTACTATTGGTAAGGCTTACAACATCCTCTTAGCACTTGCATAAAGTTTGCTTAAATTCACATTTTCATGCAATTTACCCTGGGGTTTCGCTCAGCTCCCTGTTAGCCTTTCTTTCATCTCTTTTACAGTTCAGTATTCACAAAACCTTTCACTCGGTTTTCTTAGCAGTTTCATGTCATCAGAAGTATTCAGTAATTTGATTGATTTCAAACTCGACCGGCATTCATATCGGCCAAATGGTCTCTCTTTCTCACTTGCGAGCGACCCGACCTGCAGCAACCACGCGGTCTACACCTCAGTGTCCCAGAGTCACTCAGGCTTCTCTGACTCACCGAGTACGCTGTCTCCAGGTGCTCTTCTCCACAACTGCAGGCTCGCTGTGGCTGTCGCTTCTCCTGGCTCGGCGTGCCTCTCCTCCAGGGTCTCTGCCACCTCTGCTGTATGGATAGCAAGCCTCTCTGACTCCCGGAGGTATGCAGACCAGCTCTGCTAATAGAGACCCCCTCGCATGCTCCCATCATGATCGGCTTCCACTGCAACGATTCTGCAGCTCGTAGGCGCTTCGGCCAGGCTTCACCTCCAGCTTCTCCAGCAAGCGTCCCACTAAAGATTTTCTTAGCCTCACCTGAGTGGGCTATTTATACCGCCCTCTTGGCTTCAGGTGTAGGCAATGTTCGTTCATTACATAAGGATCATGGTAATCGGCACCCCTGTTCCTCGTCCCTGTACCAGAGTGGTTTTTATTAGGGAAAGATTTTTGGGGGAACCATGTAAGGGATTGACAACAGCCTATAAAGGCCTCAGAAATGGTGACTCATTGTGAAGGGGAATGGGGATGCTGTCTCACCCAAGGATGCCTTGTCTCCACTCCCCAAGTCTCCTCCACCCAGGTGACCCTCCCTCGCATATCCACCACCAGTGTCAGGATCCGAAAGCATCTGCCTTTCTCTGGCCACCTGGGAGGAGGATATATTGGGGAAAGAAGTGAGGATGCCCTTGGATTCCTCACAGTAGGTAAACACAACTCCATATCTACATTATCATCCTTACATCTTGGGTATTAGCAGCTACTGTCATGTTTACATTTAGCTGATGTATAGTGGAGTCTATGCAGTACTTTAACCCGAATCACTCTAAATCTGGAGTTGAGCGATACATGTCCTGTTAAACTGCAAATTTCCTACCAATCTTTGTTAGTAATATCTATATTCATGTCCCAAGCCCATGTGTCCTGTGTCTTAGATGTCATTGCTTTCTGTATGAGTTTATATATTGTAACTATTTTGCCCAGATACACACTTAAATGGATAATATACTCAATACATGAGTGTACCGCTGATTCACATGGAAATACATTCCAGTTTCCCTTGATATGATAAATCATTTATACTGCTCCTGTGCATATGGGCGCGACAAGGCAAGAAAGGGGAAGACTGAGGAGAACAAAACAAACGATCTTACTAGGCCTTGTGTCATTCAGATTGTGCAAGTGCAAGGGGAAGGGAGAGGAGAAGTTCCAGGGGAAGGAAAAAAGAGTGTATGCAAAGCTCAAGTAAGTGCCGCTGGGGTGGCCGGTTCCAAGTAAGTGCAGTCGGCGGAGGCCTGTAGGCTTGCAGATACAGTTCCTAGTGTGCAATAAGCCCAGAGGCAGTGCATGGGGCTACTGGTCGTGATGGAACCTGGTCCCCATAAGGTTCAGAGGGAGGCGAGGTAACCAGTTAGTGCAGCAGACAAGAACAAGATAGTGCAGCAGGCAATAACATCAGCAGGGGAGAGGGAGAGGGAAAGCAGAAGCGAAAAGGAAGGTCTTGAGTTGCTTCCCGAACCTGTGGTGGTCCTGCTCAAGTTTGAGAAAGGTAGGGAGGCTGGTCCAAAGGGAGGCACAAGCCGAGGAGAGAGCGCTACCCCCCACTCTCTGCCTGGAGAAGCATCTGACCCTCAGAGTTGGAGGTGAATTAGCAGAGGGCTTGAGAAGGAAAATGCTTAAGAAGAAAGTGTTGAATGTGGTGTGGTCCCGGGCCCCAGAAAGCCTTGTGGACAATGCACAGGGTCTTGAACTTAATCCTTGCAGCCACAGTGAGCCAGTGAAGAGATTTCAGGGCTGTAGAGATAGATCCCTGGGCTTGAGGCCAAGGACAAGTCTTGCAGTCTTGTTCTGGATTAGTTGCATAGGGCGAAGAGTAAATGCAGGCAGATTTAGAAAGCTGCTGTGGCAGTAGTCCATCCTAGAGAGAACTACTGTCCTGGAGACAGTGAGCTTCTGGGGGAAAGTGAGAAAAGGAAGAATACCTCTGAGGAGGTGCAGCTGGTAGTGGGGCTTCTTAGAGACATGGGAGAAACCTGAAGGTGTCTCTCCCGCTAGTCCCTAGAGATTTGTCATCTAGGTGACCAAGATACGGCCATCGCTATTTTTTTTTGCATTTGTGATGTCATCTTTCATGTCATGGGTGTTAGTCCTTGCAGTGCACAGTAGTAGTGCGAGTTATGTTTGCTTAGCTTACCATAACTGGTGAATTTCTGTTTTTGGTTTTATTTGTAGCCATAATGCGAATAGGTTGTTAGTGTAAAGTAAGTATAATATATATATTTGCAATTTTGCTGGTATTTACCTTGCAGGCAAAAGTTCAAGCTGCACTCTCCACAGCGATCAACAAAAAAGAATGGATCCGGATCCACAACACTGCAGTCAAATGATTCTTCCTTTATTTATCCAACCAGGGAAAGTCATAATGTCACCAAACATGGAAATCCATTTAAAAATAAAAGACCAAAGCAAAGAGGTCCTCCCAAAGTGTAGCAATAAAATTGCTGAGACGTTCTCGCGTTCCGCAGCCAACTCGCCGCTTGGTCACAACAGTTAGTCTCATTGTCAACAACACATTTAAAACAAGGGGCAGAGACAAAGAGGAAGGTTTAGGTGCGGAGTAGAAAGAGGACTAGGTTAAACTGTTTGATCCGGAAACCTATCCACATGTCGGCCATCTTTGCCTAGTGTGCTTTCTGGTTGATTGTACAATGGGGTAAGTATCAGTAATGTCACTTGTTTGTCATGCACCCACATTTTCACAGACTGTATGGCTTCCAAAGGTACATAGTGTAGCGCCCACATGGCTCAATGCCATAAGGAGATGTACAGCTTATTCAGACATGCAGTGCATATTGTGTCTAGCAGCATGTCTGCAGTGCATTGTGGGCATAAGTGCATAGTATAGATAGCATAGCATAGATTGCAGCAAATCATCCATAAAGTGCTGCCAATATACCATTTCAAATGGATTGTGTCTTCCCACGTATTCCTCATCTTGTGATTTTCGTTACCGCCAGCTTCACTGCTTCGGAATTTTTTTTTCGGCAGAGGGCCCTGTTCTCGAGGTCGTGCCATCGATTGTCCCTCGACTGGCTCCGTACCGTGTCGACGTCACTGTTGGTATAAATAGCTCGATCAGCGCCCGTTGGCTTCAGTTCCGTTTTTCCGATTGCTTCGCTCTCGAGAACGGCATGCTTTGAGATTTTCTGTCAGAAAATGTCATCATCTACTGCTTTTACACCCAAGACTGGGTTTAAGAAGTGTATCGACTACGGTTCGAAGATGTTAATCACCGATCCTCACCACATCTGGCTTTGGTGCCTGGGTTCAGATCATCGAACAGGCAACTGTGGCTCCTGTCAGTCGATGAAGAAGAAGGCCCTCTGTGAGAGGAAAGGTAAACTAGCGGTGGGGCGGGAAGCTTCGAAGGCCACTTCGAAGGCCTCGTTGAAAAGACATAAAAAATCGTCTGATTAAAAGAATCGGAACGTCACAAAAAACACTAGATCGAGGCGATCTTCATCGTCTAAAAAGGTTAAAAGGAGACATAGATCTCCATCATCCGATACATCGACCGAATTGGTTAGATGCCCTACTAAATCGGATTTCCCAAGAAAATGGGAAGATTTTAGAAGAAAGATGATGGAGGTCTTTGAGAATGCGGCCTCGACCCCCTCAAAGAAACCCCAAAAGAGCCAGACCCCAGTCGCTCCATTGTACGACACAGGGAAGTCTGGAACTACTGCGGTAAGACCTAGTAGTATGGGTGAAACCCGTAAAACTCTAGTCGACAAATCGTTGAGGAATCCACCTCATAAAAAACAGAAGTTGTCGAAAACATCTGAAACTTCGTCGACGCCATCGGCGCCGACAGCTTCGATATCCAAGCCTAAAACGTCTTTGACGCCTTTGTCGGAGACTTCATCAGGGTCGTCGATGATTCCTTCGACACCTTCGAAGAATCCTTCTATTCCTTCAACGAAAACTCAGGAGGAAGAGAGAAGATTTACGCCATTACCAAAATCAGACTTTAAGTCTGTGTCTTCGATTTTTGAAGAAACTGGCTCTGAGGATGAGGAAATCTCTGCTTTTGGAGTGCAATATGGCACTAGACAAGTTCCAGAGGAACTTATAGACCCAGAATCTAAAATGAGGGACCTGTGCGAGACTCTGCATTCTGCTAGTGGCATTGACACGTCACCTGAATTAGTTTGCAAGACCTGACCCTGCAAAACATGCAGAATCGGGGTACAGGAGTTTAATGAACAGAGTGGTAGAATATATGGGCTGGGGTAGAGCCTCACCCACTTTTGAACAGGACGATATGACGGACATAATTGTTCGGGGCCCCCAGAAGGATCCAGTTCTCTCCTTCCATGGGGCGCTTCATAGAACAGTGGAAAAGAACTCTGAAACCCCTGACAACATTGCTGCGGTAAACAGCAATTTTCCTAAGAAGTATAGAACTTCTACTTCTGATCCCCGAGTATCTGAATAGACATCCCACTCCAGAAAGTCTGGTTATTCAGGCTGCAACTACTTTGAGACAAACTGCATATCCAACCATACCTCCGGAATAGAGAGGATAAGAAGGTCGATGCTTGGGCCCGTAAAGTTTTTACTTCGGGTAGCATGCCCTAAAGTCAACCAATGTTACCTGTACCCTAGCCAGGTTAACACATACCCTCTGGGAATGCCTTTCGGCGGCAGCTGAACATATTCCGGAAGGCGAGGAAAGGGAAGGCTTCCTGAATATTGTCAAAGAGGGGAAGGAGGCAATGGGGGAATGTCTCCAGGCTGGACTAGATAATGCTGAAAGTATTAGCAGATCCATGGCATCAAGCACAGTGCTTCACAGATTTGCGTGGTTGAGAAAGTCGGGTTTTGCACCAGATGTGCAGGCCAGGCTTCTCAACATGCCTTTTGATGGCTCGAGGCTGTTTGGTAGTAAGGCTGATGAGAGCCTAGAAAAACGACAGACGTCAAAAGCGGCAGCTAAATCCCTTCGTGCCTCCATGCAACAACCTCAGAGACCCTATTTGGGCTCATCTTCCTGGAGGGATCATCCTTTTCGGTACTACACTTCTTTTGGTAGAGGAAGAGGACAGGCTTTTCAAAGGGGCAAAGGAAATGTCACTCGTGGTGGACGAGGAAAGACTACAAAGCCATCTTCAGGAACGGCATCTTTGCCCTCAGCCGCTCCTGCAGCCGCTCCTGCAGCCGCCTCCAAATCACTCTGAGGCCTTATCATACAAAACACCAGTGGGAGGCAGAATCTCTCAGCATCTGAAAGAATGGCAGGGCATTACTTCAGATGCTTGGGCACTGGTAACAGTAGATCAAGGTTACTGCCTTCCCTTCCTAAAAAGGCCTCACGATCATCCACCGGGAGCCAATTCGACCAGAATTCCAGACCCGCAACTTTTGCAGGAAATTTTAACCCTGCTAGAGAAAGGTGCAATAGAACATGTGCCTGTGGCGGAGAGGAACAAGGGTTGGTACTCCCCTTATTTTCTCATCCCGGAGGATTGAGACCCATCTTGGATTTAAGAAACTTGAACAAGTTCCTCAGGAAGGACAAGTGCAAGATGGTAACGCTTTCTCAGATCCTTCAAGCTCTCCAACTCCAAGACTGGTTGGTATCATTGGACCTTCAGGAAGCTTACTTTCATGTGACAATCCATCTCAAGCATAGAAGGTACCTGAGGTTCGCAGTTGGCGGTTCTTACTATCCGTTTCGAGTTCTGCCATTTGGGCTGACCTCCGCCCCGAGGGTTTTCACCAAGCTAAGGGCGGTAGCGGCAGCGAGTCTCAGGAGAGGGGGGATTCACGTCTACCCCTACCTGGATGATTGGTTGATCAGAGCACATTCTCCCGAACAAGCTCAAAAACATCTGTCGATCACCTGTCACTTCCTTCAAAATCTGGGCTTCTCCCTCAATTTCAAGAAGTCCCACATGGTACCATCCCAAAAACTCCAGTTTATTGGAGCGGTCTTGGACACTTCCTCGGGCAAAGCCTCACCTCGCGAGATAAGAGCTCTCCACATTCTGCAGATGGTAACAAAATTCCAGAAATCCCAGCATCTGCCGACCTTCAATTTTCTCAGGTTGCTCGGCCTCATGGCATCCTGCCTTTTTTTGGTGCCAGAGGCCAGTTTGAGAATGGCATCCCTTCAATGGGCCCTCAGGACTCCGTGGTCCCAGTTCTTGTGGAGTATGTCGGATCTTCTGCAAGTCCCGAGCGCAGTTGCTCAGGATCTCCTATGGTGGGCTTGCAACGACAACATTATCAAAGGGGAATCTTTTTGGCAACCATGGCCGGAGATAACAGTAGTAACGGACGCCTCACTCACGGGGTGGGGAGCTCATACCAACGATCTGACAATCAGCGGTCGTTGGTCTTCATTGGAGTCCAAACTACACATCAACCTGTTGGAGCTGAGGGCAATCAGACTAGCGCTGAAGGCCTTCCTGCCCTCTGTACAAGGAAAGAATGTCCTGATGATGACGGACAACACAGTGGCCGTGTACTACCTCAACAAAAGATGAGGCGTAGGATCACTACCACTGTGCAGAGAAGCAATGGAGCTCTGGTTCTGGGCAATACGGGAAGGAATCTCTCTATCGGCAGTTCACCTAGCCGGAGAGCAGAACACGGCGGCAGACGCTATGAGCAGGCAGAGCACAGTCTCCCACGAGTGGGAGTTAGCTCAGGAAGCCCTTCTGGAGATCTTCACACTTTGGGTAACCCCTCAAGTGGATCTGTTCGCAACCGAGGTAAACCGGAAGTGCGAACAGTATTGCTCAAGGGAATTTCCCCCCGAGAGGAGCTCTAGGAGACGCGTTTGTGGTGGACTGGGATTCCCCCCTACTGTACACGTTTCTTCCAGTCCCCATGATTCCTCAAGTTATCGAGAAGTTGAGAAAGTTCAGGAAAACCATGATCCTAATTGCCCCGGATTTGGCCAGAAGGACGTGGTACCCGGACCTTCTGGACATGTCCATCTGCCCTCCCAATACGTCTTCAGCAAAGAGAGGATCTTCTCTCGCAAGAGGAAGGACGGGTTCTCTATCCAGAGGTCAAGACACTCAACCTTCATGCATGGTTTCTGAGCGGTTGAGATACAGGGATTGGGACCTTCTGGACGACATAATGGAAATTTTGCTTTCGGCCAGAAGGCCAGCAACAAAATCCTTGTATCGGTGCCGTTGGAACAAATTCAGTAACTGGTGCAAAGATAAGGATGTGGACCCATTTCAGTGTGGCACCCCAATGGCGCTGTAAATTTTCAAGCGCTCCTCAGAAGAGGTTTCTTACTTCAAAATGACATTAATCATTCAGTTCCTGAAAGGACTTACCAATGTATATCCACCAGTACCGTTTCATGTCCCAACTTGGGATTTAAACATAGTTCTTAAATTTCTAACTTGTATACCATTTGAGCCTCTGCACTTCTGTCCATTGAGGCTTCTAACACTAAAAACTGTCCTTCTTGTAGCATTAACATCAGCCTGCAGGGTTAGTGAACTACGGGCTCTCTCATGTAAACCTCCATATACCACATTTTACAAGGACAAGGTAGTTCTTAAGGTTAAACCATCTTTCTTACCGAAAGTAGTTTCTGACTTCCATTTGTCACAAAAAATCATTTTACCAACATTCTATCCTCCTCCCCATTTGGGTAAAGAAGAGTAGAGACTGCATAGACTCTATCCCAAAAGGGCCCTCAGTTTTTATATTTCAAGAATGTCAAAATTATGTCACGATAACCAACTCTTTGTGGGTTATACAGGTCGTAAATTGGGGTTGATGGTGACAAAGCAAACTATATCCCGCTGGATCATTCTAGCTATATTGGAATTCTACAGCTTAGCAGGAAAAGACCCACCGGATGAGCTACGAGCCCATTCCACTAGGGGAATGGCTACTTCTGCGGCTTTTAAGAGGGGAGTCCCTGCAAAGTATATTTGCTCGGCTGCAACATGGGCATCAATGCATACCTTCATCAAGCATTACTGCTTAGATGCCTCCTCCTCCAATGAGGGTTCATTAGCCAGGGCGGTACTTCATTCCTTCCATGAAAACAATAACTTGTACTCCCACCTCCAAATTGACCACTGCTATGGGAGTCTATCACAAGATGAGGAGTATGTGGGAGGACACAATCCATTCGAAGAGCAAGTTACTTACCAACTGTAACGTTCTTTCGACTGGATGTTCCTCCCACGTATTCCTCATTGACCCTCCAAGCCTACCCCGCAGTACAGTTTACGTTTTCTTACACTTTCCTCTCACGATGGGCCTATCAGTCACAGGATACGCTTGGGTGTTCCACGAATATTTCCTTCGCAAAAACAGAACTGAAGCCAACGGGCACGGCTCGAGCTATTTATACCAACAGTGAAGTCGACACGGTAAGGAGCCCGTCGAGGGACAATTGACGCCACGACCTCGAGCACAGCGCCCTCTGCCGAAAAAAAAAAAAAATTCCGAAGCAGCGAAGCTGCCGATAACGAATATCACAAGATGAGGAATACGTGGGAGGAACATCCAGTTGAAGGAATGTTACTGTGTGTAAGTAACTTGTTCTTCTGGCACGCACACGTGAGGACATATACCACATGATCAGTTTCACAGGTGTGCATTTGTAAGAACCCTTCTTTTTCATAGTCAACCAGTTTGTGTATTTTCTTCTTCTTTGGGCATAAATCTTTGGACCAGGATGTCTTTGAAAGATCCATTTCTCCTAAAACTAATTTCAGGGTTGCTTTTGAGGCTGTTATATATAAGATGGCAATATTGGCTTGTAACTCACAAGAGCGTGTCGTTTCCTTTTAGCACAAGGTTTAGTTTGGATTTGCACAGCATTATAACAATGTTTTCTCATGCATAAAAACATTGATCCAATGCATGTCCTGTTACATTATTTTTCGTACTCCATACCAAAAAGCATAAATGGGTTACTTTGTTAGTCAGTAAGTGGTTATGAAACTGCAGATTTTAAATTAGTTTCTTTTGAACGATCAGGGGTTTTCACACGGGGTGGAGGGGGGGGGGGTAGGGGTGTGTGTGTGTGTGTGTGTGTGTGTGTGTGTGTATATATATATATATATATATATACATATATATATATATTTAGCGTTATGCAGCTAACAATGGAAAGCACAGAATGGACATATAGATATTGTGTGTGTGTATACATGTATGTGTATTGATAATTTAGTGTGTGCATGAAAACATGTCTGAAATGAAATGGCTGAAGAGGAAAATGAACTCGGCACATACAAGGTTTTAAGAATTGCCTGATAATTCTGCCTCGTCAGACTTTTGCAGCTCTGCTGATGGCTCTACAGTTTGACACATTGCCTATTTAATTTTAATTGATGGTTACTGTGTATGTTTATAACAATTGCTTGTAGATAATATCAAATAAGGATAACTGATCAGTTAGGTGAAATTGACCAATAATATAATATAAGATTTGGCAATAATCGTTTGTATTTTTTTCTTTTCTTCTTAGGAATATCTGTTTATGGGATACCCTGGTACCGCCAATTAATAGTTTAGCTCACGGTAAGCAAAATATGTCGATGAAATATGTATGTCTCTATGTTTAAAAAGTTTGTTCAACTGTGTTAAACATGTTTGGCAAGCATTCTAAATTATATTAGTGTTCTGAAGAGTATTATGGGATTAACACAATTACACTTTGCTTCCCATCTCGCTTTTCCTCTAGAGACTAATGGAAAACATTCTGCCATACAGTCTATCAACTTCGATGGCCAGTGGCTCCTTTTTTTATCATGATGTCTTCTTTAAGATTCATAACTGTTAGCCTACTCTGATAGGATACCAGAACACCTTTTGCAAAAGAATTATTTCAGTCAAATTATGTAAAATAATTGTAAAAGATGAATACTTGAAGATTCTGATTTTACTTATTTCAAACACTATTTTGCAGAGTCTGCATGTTGCATTGGTTTGTTGCCCCTTTAGTTTAATTAACCCTAACACACCCACAATGCTCTGCACCAATTCGTCTCATTTCTGCTCACCACATTTTATTACAAAATCTTCAATCTTCTTTTTGTTAGTACTGGAATTTCTGCATACAGTAAACACTGTTTTTTACAATCTGTCATGTTTTATCTTATCTTATTAAAATATATAGAGCGCAGCATAAGCCCGATGGCAACTTGGCACTCGCGAGAAGCATGGCTTTTTCTTGCAGGCAATGCCTCATATGTGATAGGAAGATGAAAGGGGATATTGAGCACTCCATATAACATGTTTTGCTTGTCGCACAACCATGGTATGCATAATAGTGAGCACTGTGGGAATATTACTTCTAGAACTCGGAGAGAAGGAAGGATACTTCAAGTGAAAATGGGTCTCCACCCCCAAATCTGGATCATTTGACAGGCTTAGTTAGACCCTCTGCTTAATCCTCAAAAGGGCATCCGTCTCAGCCTCCTTCAAGAGATGCCTTATACCTACCCTCTGCCTCCACAGAGACACCCTAGCTATCTTTTGCCCTCCAGCTGTCTTTTTGTCTTCTGTCTCCCGTTTGGTGGAGAGACAGACACCAAGGCACAATGCAATCGCGCAACATATGTCCCCATGGAAATCCACTTTAGCATTTTGGAAATACTCATCTGTTCAGCTACATTCAAAGTTCAGTTGTCTTTGAGGCTTGGGATTTCCACACCAACAGAAAAAAAAGTGCCTTTTACCAATCTCTTACCAACAGAACACATACAACCAGAGATGAGAAAAAGCTAAAGAAAATCCTCTGTAAGACCCATATTTTGTAAGCTGGCGTGGTTACAGTGTCTGGAGGAAGAGTTCATTGTTTGGCAGGATATTACCATTAAGGAGAAACCCCCCAAAATGTGTTGTGGAAATCTATATTCTGTCCCTAATACCTATATGCCAATCTAAACCAAAAATATTGGTTGAAACACAATTTGAATCAGCAGGTCTTGAATCGAGAAGTAGAAAAACTTCTTACGCTTGAGTTGCTGTAGTTTCCAGACAGTGAGAGTCTGGGACATTACATGAAATAATAAAAAGGTAATCTTTTAGTTCTGGATCATCATGTAACCCTTGTCATAGATGGCTCAAAATACTGCAAATCACAGAGATGGTTCAATTTATTTTATTAAGTGTTTCAGTAGTCTAGATCTATAATTTTGTCATGACCCTTGCCCCTGGCAAGTCAGCCTTCCAGTTAGGGCCAGGTCAAAGTCCTTAAAACCTCATCCAAGTCTCTCTTGGAGTCAGTCCTGGCGCCTTTGGCACCAGGCTCATAACCATCATGAATACCAACATTAGAATGGGACTATTTACTTGGGACTATTTAACTTGGGAGGTGGGGGTGGGGGTGGTCAGCCAACATGGAGGCACACATATAGCTCAGTTACAAGGAACTGAGCTATGCGGTCTAGTCTTTTGGGTGTGGCAGGCCTGGGACTACTTTACCTGGACTACTTTGGGTGTGGCAGGCCTGGGAATATTTTACCTGGACTACTTTACCTGAGACTATTTAAACCGCACCCAAACAGCAGAACATGCTTTGCGTTATTCTGCTGTGGGCAGCGAAACGCTCACCGTGTCCAGTTCTTTGATGCCAGCTTACCTGAAACCAAGGACCTGCAGAGAGAGAAAGAACACTACGAAACTTACCTGGAACAGTGTCCTGTCTTCAATCCATCGCTGACTTCAGTTCCACTCACCTGAAGGTACGAACTTCATCATCCGGCACCGCATGCATCCTGGAATACCATAATGTGGAAAGAGGAGAAAGAAAGACAGCATTAGTAAGCGTTTACTCACGTTTCCTCCCGTATGAAGAAAGCCACACAATTCTTACCTGGGTAGTCATCACCTGGTCAGTATCATTGCTGGAACATTACGGCACTCGGCGAGGCACATCGCAACCTGCAAGGAGAGAAAAGACACAGGTTAGCAATATAAAAGGCGAAACTGCGCAGTGCATCGCGCATTACTCACCGGACAGCATCGCGCACACCGCGCTTTCACCTACCGGCCTGTGCTCATCTTCAAACTGCATGACAACACCAAAATACCTTTCCATACCTAAAAGGAAAGAAGCAAGACATTATTATTCAAACTAAGAGGAACATAACTGCATATTAAGACTGTAAAGCAGCAAACCTACAGAGTCGCAGCAGGACTGGATTCCCACATGGGGGCTTGCACCAGTAAAGTAACTTGGTCGCTGCTCGCCCCCCACATCTACGCGCCCCTGCCACGAGGAGCAGGACGGAGAATCCACCTTTTACAATATTAACGTGAGGAGAAGGTCCAAGGAGGAAGAAGGGGTTGAGGCCAAGGGAGGTGGGAAAACATAAAGACAATCTGGTATTGAATCCAGCTCTCCTATATTGCAGACCCATCTTTAACCAGAGGCCTTACCAAGATACCGGGAGAGGGTTTGAGAGTGCAAATCATCCAACCAGGGCTGGGTGGCTTCCCCTGGATACCAGGTGAGCGTAACAGATTTCTATCCTAACCCGGGAATCCCTATTCTCCAGGTTAGTAGATACAGATGGTTTACCCCTACTGTCTAATTCTTAGATAGATTGTTGTGGTAGCCTGGAAGCAGTTGCCTTCTATATCTAGACTTCCTCAGGGACTTCTAGACTCACTGTACTCTATGTGTTGGTTAGTATCCATCCGTGGAGCAGGGATTTGCCTTCAGAAACTCGGCCTGACTGTCGTCTTCCTCTTGCACCCTATTGTTGCTCTACCTGTGTTCTACTCTCCTCTCTCTATTCTTCTCAGCTTCTCCCATCTTCCCCCCCTCCTACTTTCTGTGCCTCTCCTCCTCTGTCCCTCCAATGCCTCTCACTCCTACTACTGCCTCCACCCTTTGATGTTACTTCTCCGGCCTACACTACATCAATCCCTTCTCAACACTACTACTGCCTTCTCCAGCATGGGATCTGGCATGGATTCACATGCTCCTGAATATTCCCTGTCGTCAGGCTGGGAATCCTCGGTAAAAGAAAAAACTGTTTCACTTTCACTTTAAAACTATTTCTCCTCTAAATCAATCAGTGTCATCTGGTTCATACTGGCCCTATCCAATGACAGTCCTCTCCCTAAGCCCCGCCACCAGAGGGAGGCTCAATCCTTCATCACAACCCAGGATCGCTGAACCCGAAGGCTTGGCTCCTGCAGCCTTACAGTTTGGGGGTTACGAGTTGCTAGTGGACTGCAGGAAAGTCCTCGCCATGGCCAGGGCGTCGTTGACTTTGAAGTGCTACAGCCATAAGTGGAAGCGTTTTGCTAGATGGTGGCAGAAGATTACCCCACTGAGGGTCACGGCTCCACAGGTTCTGCCATACTTGCTGTCCTTGGCTAAAGCGGTTCTGGCTCACGCATCCATCAAGATACATCTGTCGGCCATCTCG
Organism: Ambystoma mexicanum; assembly: GCF_040938575.1. Classification (NCBI taxonomy): domain Eukaryota; kingdom Metazoa; phylum Chordata; class Amphibia; order Caudata; family Ambystomatidae; genus Ambystoma; species Ambystoma mexicanum. The sequence goes on from NC_090935.1 coordinate 942,490,773, forward strand.
CGCGACACCAGATGCCTGGGGAGATCCTTGCTGTGGTCCCACAGACTAGCCAAGGAGTTTCTCAAAGGACTTTTCTGATCCTTGCTGCCGTGTCCCGGCGTGGGAACTCAGCGTGGTTCTGATGAGGCTCATTAGGGCCCCCTTTGAGCCTATGCATCAGGCCCCACTCAAGTTTCTCTCGTGGAAGACGGCTTTCCTTGTGGCCATCACCTCGGCCAGATGTGTGGGTGAGATCCAGGCCATATCCTGCAAGCAACCGTACCTGACTTTAGACAAATCAAGTATGGTACTGTGTACACACCCCTCTTTCATGCGGAAGGTTCTGTCGGAATTCCACCTCAACGAGCCTCTGGTGTTGCCTGTTTCTTCCCTAAACCTTTGTCGCTGGCGGAGAGGGCCTTGCACTTGCTGGATTTAGCTTGTGCCTTGTAGTTCTACGTGGCATGCACAAAGAGTTTTCAGGAGACTTCTCAATTGTTTGTGAACTTTGGTCATGTGAACCATGGGAAGGGTTTGTCCAAGGCTTCCATTTTGTGGTAGCCCTCCAGCTGCATCATGCACGGTCATCGGTTGGTGAACCGACTGCTGCCGGGCCGTCCGAGAGTCCACTCCACCAGAGCTATTGCTGCGACGACAGCCTTCCTTTCTGGTGTGCCCCTGCTGTTCATCTGCAGGGCTACTATGTGTAGGTCCACGCACACTTTCACGAAATTCTACTGCTTCAACAGGAATTGCAGGGAGGAGTCCAGAGTTGGCCAAGCAGTGCTACGCAACCTGTTTGCTGCTTGAGGTGAGGTGAGAGTTAATTGCTTCTGTTGAGCCTTGCCACCTCCCCTGGTTGTGTAATGTTGTACTGCTGTGTATTTGTTATTTATGAGCATGTAAATCCATGCCAGACCGTATGCTGGAAAGGTTTAAGTAACTTCCCTGTAACTATTGTTCGAATGGATTGTGTCCTCCTACGTATTCCTCATCTTATGATAAACGTATCCCAGCTTCAGCTGCTTCGGAAATGTTTTCACCAGGGGCGCTGTGTTGGAGACCGCAGAGTCGAAGTGCCTCGAGGGCCGGCGTCGACGTCATCCACTGTATAAAGGGCTCGAGCAGCAACCGTTACTTCAGTTCTGTTTTTCTGACGCAACTGCTTTGTGTTACGAACGGTGCATCAATGATTTCTTCTATGATTTCTTCACCTTCAACTCCCTCCACACCCAAGAAAGGGTTAAAAAAATGTCTGAAGTGTGGCAGGAAGATGTCTATGACTGGCCCCCATTGGAATTGCCTCTGGTGCCTCAGCCCAGACCATCAGGTTGATGAGTGCGGGTCCTGTCGGGCCATGTCAAATAAGGCTCTTAGGGAATGCAGAGGTAAGCTGGCGGTGGGGGAGGAGAAATATAAGTCTTCGAAAAGACAAAAGGATTCGGATGAATCCGGTAGAAAATCTTGTCGCAAGTCGAGGAGGTCGAGATCGGAAAGTCGCTTGAGGAAGACTTTCTCGTCTTCAACGAAAAAGTCAAGAAAGCGACATCATAGGTCTTCTTCCTCCTCGTCCTCTTCTGAGAGGAGAGTTACGTACCCTTCAAAGCACGATTCCCCAGAAAAATGGGAGGCCTTCAGGGCTTTGATGCTGAAAATATTCGAGAAAGCGGCCCAACTCCCTCGAAGTTGCCGCGTGGTGATCATGCCTCTACTAATTCTAAAAGTGACAGAGGAAAATCAAGATCCAAACACGCAAGGGTTGAAAAGGAGTCGAGAGTGTCTTCGCGGGAAAGTTCCCCGATGCCTCACTCTAAGTCTAAGCCTCCGGTGCATAAATCGGGGTTAAAGGAATCGGCATCGATGTCGAAACCAAAACTCGGCACCGTCGACGACCATAGCGTCAAGACCGATCACAAAGATGAAGCCAACACCTGTAGCTGTATCGAAGCCTCCTTCGATAGCATCGAAGCCTCCTTCGACACCGTCGAAGCCAGCATCTACCCTATCAACACCTTCGACCCCTTTATCGAGGCCTTCTCCAATAGCAGGAACCAAGTTGACGCCATTTTCCATGCCTAGACAAATTCCACCTTCTTTGCCAGAAAAGGCTTTCCACCCTCAAACTAGACATTAATTTTTTACATCCATGTCATCTATATTTGAGGAACATTCCTCTGAAGAGGAAGTCACTCCAGCTGGAGTCAGATTTGGGGCCAGAGAGGTCCCTGATGAACTAGTGGACCCACAATCAAAGATAACAGACCTTTATGATTGCCTACAAAATGCCAGTGGCTTAGATACTTCACATGAAGTCGATTTTGAAAAACCAGACCCTACAGATCACAGTGATCCCAGTTATAGAAATCTTATGGGAAGGGTCATTGATTATATGGGTTGGAAAGTAGCTTCCCCAGATTTTGACCAGGATGACATGACTGACATCCTGAGTGAGGGTCCCTTAAAATATCCTGTTTTACCATTCCTTAAGGCTCTACAAAAAAGGATAATGGCAAATTTGACTAATCCTGATTCGATTCCAGCAGTAAATAAAAAAACTGGTACCTGAATATAGGCCAGCCATATCAGACCCAGAGTATTTATCCAAGCATCCCTCGCCCGAGAGTCTTGTTGTTTAAGCTGCTACCTCCACTAGGCAGTCAGTTTACCTATCAATACCACCAGACAGGGACGATAAAAAAGTTGATGCTTGGGCCCGGAAAGCTTTTACTTCCGGCAGCATAGCCCTTAAATCAACTAATGGCACTTGCACATTAGCAAGATTTACTTCTACCCTGTGGGACTGCATGTCTTCAGCGGCTGAACGCATCCCGGAAGGTGAAGAACGGGATGGTTTCTTGGCTATAGTGAAGGATGGTAAAGAGGCTATGGAGTAATGCCTTCAGTCAGGATTGGACACTGCAGATAGTATAAGCAGGTCCATGGCTTCTAGCACGGTCTTGCGCAGATTCGCATTGCTAAGAAAATCTGGTTTTGCACCTGGTGTGCAGTCTAGATTACTTAATATGCCCTTTGACGGCTTGAGGTTGTTTGGCAGCAAGGCGGACGAGAGCTTGGAGAAGCTGCAGACCTCGAAAGCGGCAGCAAAATCACTCAGCGCCACTATAAGACAACCTCAACAACACTCTTATGCAGGCTCACCTTCCTGGAAGAGTCCCCCCTTTCGATTCTACTCCTCTTTTGGAAAAGGGAGGGTGCAGGCCAGTCACAGAAGCCAACAGAGAAAACCTTTTCGTGGTGGAAAAGGGAGAGGTGCTAGATCAGCCATAGCAGCAGCTATTCAGACTCTTCAGCTTCAGGACCAGCTGGTTTCATTGGACCTTCAGGATGCTTACTTTCATGTGCCAATCCATCTCAAGCACAGAAAGTTCCTGAGGTTCGCAATTGGTGGTTCTCATTATCAGTTTCAGGTTCTACTATTTGGGCTAACCTCCGCCCAAGGGTTTTTACCAAACTGATGGCGGTGGTGGCAGCGAGTATCAGAAGAAGGGGGATTCACGTCTACCCTTATCTGGACGATTGGGTAATCAGGGCAAGTTCATCCAAAAGAGCCCAGGAACATCTGGCCCTGACCTGCCATTTCTTACACAGTCTGGGCATCTCCCTCAATTACAAGAAGTCACAAATGATTCCAAGCCAAAAACTCCAATTCATCGGCGCAATCCTGGACACGTCCTCAGGGAAAGCCTTGCCTCCCGAGGAGAGAGCTCACCATATTCTGCAGATGGTAATGAAATTTCAAAATGCCCAACATCTACCGGCGTTCGATTTTCTGGTGCCAGAGCCAGATTGAGGATGAGATCCCTTCAGTGGGCCCTCAGGACTCAATGGTCCCAATTTTCTGGGGAGATGTCAGACCTTCTACAAGTCCCAACCAAAGTGGTTCAAGATCTCCTATGGTGGGCTTGCAAGGAGAATATCCTCAAAGGGGAACCTTTTTGGCAACCATGGCCGGAGATAACGGTAGTGACGGATGCCTCACTCGCGGGGTGGGGATCCCACACCCACGATCTGACAAACAGCGGTCGTTGGTCTCCATCGGAGTCCAAACTACATATCAACCTTTTGGAGCCGTGAGCAATCAGACTAGCGCTGAAGGCTTTTCTGCCCTCTTTACAGGGAAAGAATGTCCTTATAATGACGGACAACACAGTGGCCATGTACTACCTCAACAAAAGAGGAGGCATAGGATCACTTCCGCTGTGCAGAGAGGCAATGCAGCTCTGGTTCTGGGCAATGCAAGAAGGAATCTCTCTATCGGCAGTTCACCTACCCGGAGAGCTAAACACTGCAGCAGATGCTCTGGGCAGTCAGAGCACAGTCTCCCACGAATGGGAGCTAGCTCAGGAAGTCCTTCAAGAGATCTTTGCCCTTTGGGGAACCCCTCAAGTGGATCTGTTCGCGACCGGGTCCAACCGGAAGTGCGAACTCTATTGCTCAAGGGTATTTCCCCAAGAGGAGCTCTAGGGGACGGGTTCGTAGTGGACTTGGTTTTTCCACTTCTTTACGTGTTTCCTCCAGTCCCCGTGATCCCTCACATAATCAGGAGGTTGAGAAAGTTTAGGAAAACCCTGATCTTAATTGCCCCGGATTGGGCCAGGAGGACGTGGTACCCGAACCTTCTGGACATGTCCATCTGCCCTCCAATACGTCTTCCACAAAGAGAGGATCTTCTCTCGCAAAAGGAAGGTCGGGTTCTCCATCCAGAGGTCAAGACACTAAGCCTTCACGCATGGTTTCTGAGAGGCTAAAATGTAAGGATTGGGACCTCCCGGATTACGTCATGGAGATTTTGCTTTCGGCCAGAAGGCCCGCAACAAAATCCCTGTACCGGTGTCGTTGGAACAAGTTCACTAACTGGTGCAGGGATAAGAATGTGGATCCATTTCTTTGTAATACTCCAACAGTACTTTCTTTTCTCTTACACTTAGCCAATTTGGGGCTCCAAGTTGGAACGATAAAAGGTTACTCGGCAGCGCTACCTATCTTTAAGCGCTCCTCGGAAGAGGTGTCCTGTTTTAAAATGCCTTTAGTCATTCAATTCTTGAAAGGGTTGACAAATGTATAACCTCCAACACCTTTTCAGGTGCCCATCTGGGATTTAAATCTAGTCTTATAATTTCTCATGTGTGCTCCTTTCGAGCCTTTACATTCTTGTCCATTAAGACTGTTCACTCTCAAAACAATTCTGTTAGTGGCTATAACATCAGCCCACAGTGTAAGTGAATTGCAGGCACGGTCTTGTAAGCCTCCTCACACTATTTTCCATAGGGACAACGTTATTTTAAAAGCCAAGCCATCATTCTTGCCAATATAGTGTCTGATTTTCATCGATCACAAAAGATTCTTACCTTGCTTTTATCCTCCACCTCACACTAGTAAGGAAGAGAAAAGGTTGCATAGACTGGACCCACAAAGGGCTCTCAGTTTCTATATTTCCAGATTGGCAAATCTCTGACAATGTGACCAACAATTCGTTGGATATATTGGGCACAAATTGTGTCTTGCACTATCTAAATAAACTCTATCCAGATGGATAATTCTAGCAATATCTGAATGCTATAAACTAGCTGGGAAAGAGCCTCCAGATGGATTAAAAGCTCATTCAACCAGAGGCATGGCAACTTCCACGGCCCTTCAGAGTGGTGTCCCGGTGCAGGATATTTGTGCTGCGGCCACTTGGTCATCAATGCACACCTTTGTAAAGCATTACTGCTTGGATTCTACTTCATACCAAGGAGGACTATTTGCAAAAGCTGTCCTTCATTCAGTCCATAAATAAAATTCCTAGTACTCCCACCTCCAAAATTACCACAGCTATGGGAGTCTATCATAAGATGAGGAATACGTGGGAGGACACAATCCATTCGAAGAACAAGTTACTTACCAACTGTAACATTCTTTCGATTGGATGTTCCTCCCACGTATTCCTCATCGACCCTCCCATCCTACACCTCCGTACAGTTTACGCCAGTTGCACTCTGACTTCCGCCTGAAGACTTCAAGCCTGATCACCTGATACGACCATGAACACCGTAAAAACAGAACTGAGGTAACGGGCACTGCTCAAGCCCTTTATACAGCGGATGACATCGACGCCCGACGGCGGTCCTCGAGGGACTTTGACTCCACGGTCTCAGCGCCCCCTGGTGAAAATATTTTCTGAAGCAGCTGAAGCTGGGATACGTTTATCATAAGATGAGGAATACGTGGGAGGAACATCCAATCGAAAGAACGTTACAGTTAGTAAGTAACTTGTTCTTTTCCAGCATAGGTCTGGCATGGATTCACATTCAAACCCTTGCTCCGGCCCCTCTCTGGCTCTTCTTGATCATACTGCCACTTTACGTGCTTACCAAATCTGAAGATGGCGGGTCTTAGGGAGAGGACTGTCATTGGATGGGGAGCAGTATGACCCAGAGGACAGTGATTGGTTTAGAGGAGAAATACAGTTTTAAAGTGAAAGTGAAACTGTTTTTTCTTTTACAGAGGATTCCCAGCCTGAAAACGAGGAATATTCATGAGCATGTGAATCCATGCCAGTCCCATGCTGGAGAGTAACAGTTACAAGTAAGTAATTTAAACATTCTCTACATTCCAACCACCTTCTCCACACTATTACTACGACTCAACCCCACCTTCTTCTCAGACACCCATCTTTTACTCACATTCACTTCAGTCCCTCCCTACACTCCTAATCACACTTGCTAATCCTTCATGCATGCACTCTCGCAAGATAGTAATACTTACACTCAATAGCCAATGCCTCCCGTTTTCTCAACAATTCTCCTTCACGTTGTTCTCCGCCATCCTTCCCCCCCTGCTGGTCTCTTGGACTGCCACCTCATTCTCCTCTGACGTAATCCAAAATCACAATTTCTTGTTTCGTGGCGATTCTTTTATCCACTATCCGCTATCCGCATCCTCTGGTTGGTCATCTGACCCTGCAATGTCTTCCCCACCCAGGAGAGATTAGAATTACTGAAGATTTCAAAAAGCAAGTTACGCCCCTCCTCTTTTCTCTGCATGTTGACACCATGCCGTAACAATGGCAGCCCATGCAGCAGTGTCCAAGATCTTGTCAGTGTAACGTGGCTCAGGTTCCCCTTAAGGTAAGTTCACTTCTTGTAATTTGTTGCGACTCTGAAGTCTCTGGTGAGCAGTGTCTGCAACAGCCATATAAGCGCTCCGGCTCCTCGTTTGTTCTCTCTGCAGCATTTATATGTAGCTCGCATGGGTCTCTTGGCTTGTGCTTAGGGGGTGTTGGCTCTTTTTCTGCTGGCTTTCTCTCCCCAGCTGGTGTCTGATATTGGTACGCTGTTGGGTTGCTGCCCTGTGGGGGATCTCGTCTCGTGATTGTGGCAGTGGTCCAAGTGTACGAAATAAGTAGTTGTACTATGTTCCCTGCTGGCCTTGCCCCGCTCCCCACAAACCCCATCGCCACGCGCAATCCAAACCGAAAATAACAAACAGAACTGCACTGAAGTGTAAGTTTCGATTTCTTTCTACACTTTTATTTTAAAACGAAACCATTCTGGAACAGTTTCTTTTTCAAATAAAAGTATAGGAACAGTAAAACATTTTTTTTTAAAGTAGAGGACCTCCGCTGTCCACTGCTGCAACCACTAGATTGTGGTTTCCCTGGCATAACTGGAAAGGGGAGAACTTGGCCAGTACTTTTTTTAAAGATCATTGGGTGATGCACATTGGTTCTGCACATGTATAGTCTGGCACTTGTGGAGGGGACAGGAAATGGGTCCATCAACTGCCACCGCCCTCCTCTGGGGTAGGACTGACTATTGGTTCCTCCCTGGCAGGCCTCCCACGCCAGGCTGAAAGGGGTTCCTGTCCACTCGTGACAAGGCCAGCGTACGAGCCTTGCCACTCAACTCCTGCTTTCCCGTAAGACCTAATCTCTCTGTCCGCTAGCTGACTTACCCCCTTCCCATAGGAAGGATTTTGTTTTGCTTTAACCTCTTGGAGACATAGGTTAAATAATGGGAAACCTTTCCAGAGTAGGACCGCTTCTGGGTTTCTGGCATTACAATCATGGGCATTGTGATTGTCACGCACACTTGCAACGCAGGACCAATTGCACTCACTAACCAATGCCTCACTGGCTCTACAATTTGCCTCCACGTTGTTCTCCACCATCCTTTCTCCTGCTGGTCTCTTGGTCTGTCACCTCTTCGAACAACTCACAACTTTTTGCTTCCTGGGGATTTTTATTTCCCTTCCACTCGGGATAGAGATCTGGCCCTGTCTTCCCTGCAGGGAGGTATTCAAATTGCAGAAGATTTCAAAATGTTGGTTAAGCCCCACCCACTTATCTTCGCGTGGCAGCTTCCGTGCAACAATGGCAGCCCATACTGCAAAGTATCCAATTTATTAGAAGACTATGACTCGATTCCCCTTCAAGCAAGTTCTCTTCTTGTAATTTGTTGTGTCTCAATTTCGCTGCTGTGCTTGCTGAGGCTGGGGTTTGGTGAGCGGTGTCTGCAACAGCCAAGTAGCTCTGGCTCTTCAATCATTTGTTCTCTCTCTGCCTGCAATGTTTGGATGGAGCTCGCATGAGGCTCAAGGTAAGTGCGTAGGAGCTGAATTTTGCTTGTCGGCTGGAGTCTGCTACTGGGGCCCAGATGGTTTGCTGTGCTGTGGGGGAGCTCCTCATGTGATTGTGGGTTCTATGGCATATATGGAAAAAAAGAAAACTTGGCATGAACTTTAAAAAAAAAAAAGGGATGGGTGTGATACAAATTGGTATTGCACATATTTATTTTTTTTGATTGTTTTTAGTTACATTCATTAACTTTTACAATCTTATTTTTACATAAAACAAATAATTCACAAAATTCATTTTTCTTATTACATATTAAAAACACACTTGCAAAATTAAATACATGGTTGACTGAGTTTTCATTCCATTTCATTTCATTACCTGTGCGCATATTTGCATTTTCACACGTCTATCATAAATTCAGAGCATTCAAAAAATTGGCAGTTTCAATTCTAATTCTCACTAGGCGGGCCGAGAAAATTATTTTCCATCGTAACTCTTGATTTACCTCTGCGAGAAAACAATACAGGTTTGCAAAGTGTCTTTTCCTCAATGAAACCAACTGAGAGCATTCAATAATTAGGTGTTTCATGGTTTCTTTCTTATCGATCAACTGACAAAATCGACAGATATTATCTGATTCCTTAATTATGCGTCTATCGGCTAGAACCTCTCTTGTTGGCCATAAGTTGAACCTTAAACGCATAATTGCCGATCGAACGGCCAGAGATGGACTCCTCACTAGGTAAAGTGTCATTGTTCGGAACTTTTTGTGAATCGTGCAGTGCAAAGCTCTCTGTCTGGATCCAATTAGTGGTAAAGGACTGCCGTTTAGCTTTTGCCGGATTTCTCACAGGAAGATCAATTGTTAGATTTGCAGTAGCTAGTATGTGATAAATACTTTGCAACCATCTCTTGGCAAATACATGATTAGATAAAAACAAATAAGATGACAATGTCTTCAAAAGAGTTGTGGTATCATTGCACATGAGACATTTCCTAAATAAAACGCATAAGCACCAATGATATTGAGCAGCCAATGAAATCAGACCTAATTCATAACGGATTCACACTACTGGAACCCCTTGGGTTAAGTGTAAAATCTGTCTCCAGAATAAGGCTTCCATTTTGTCAAAAATATGATCCTCCATCAGTTCTAACGCTTCCATACCATATAACAACACAGGGGTGAATTTTTGGATATAGTAGGTCCAAGCTGACATAATAGAAAATTTGCCATACTTTCTCATTATAATTTTAGTTTGGGAAGTAGATATTTGAATTTTTTGTTGCAATCTTTCTAGATGGCTTTGATTGCATTGATTCATGTCAATAGCGATGCCCGAATAAACATTTTGGGTCTCATTACGGGTCAGGGGGTCCGGTATTAACAGTGGCGGTAAACCCGCCGCCACTGTTAATTCCGGAACGCCCGATCCCGAGTCCTGCAGGCGGGAGGTGATCTTCCCGCCAGGTCTGACCTGGTGGGTTGAATACCTCCCGCCTGCAGGCGGATGTGGAAACACCAACACCATCACGAGATGGTGCCGGTGTTTCCACTTCCCCATTCCCATTGAGTCCTATAGGACTCAATGGGAATGGGGTTTAACACCATTCCGCCTCCGTGACTCCCGGGACACCGGGGCTGTAATGCCCTGGTAATTCCGGGAGTCACAGAGGCGGAATGGTAATACGAGTCCGGCGGTAACCAGGCGGTTTTACAGCCGTGGTTACCGCCGGACTCGTAATGAGGCCCATTGATTTACAACATCAATTTGGATATTTTATATGGTCCAGATCATTGTTACGGGTTGTCTTTTTCGGAGCATATATGACTATTTTAGTTTTCTCCAAGTTTATACTTAAATGATTGAGCTGTATGTATTGTGACAAAAGAGTCAGTAGAGTTTGTAAACCTACCAGACTGTTGGAGCAAAGAACTAAATCGTCTGCATATAACAATGCTGCTATGGACCTACCAACCAATTTCGTTGCATCTGTTAGTTGGTTTGCAAATGCCTCTTTGATGTCATAAATAAAGAAGCTGTCACGACCCTCGCCCAAAACCCCCTCTGGCAAACCCATTGGCCAGGTGGAGTCAGGTCTCGGGCCTCTAGAGCCTGGCATCCTCTTCAAAAGCCCTCATGGGGCCAGTCCTGGCGCCTATGGCGCCAGGCTCATACACCATGAAAAACAATGTGCTTGGGAACTACTTTATTATATTGTCAGCCAACATGAAGGCATCCACATAGCTTGGTACCGAAGAACCAAGCTATGCGGTCTAGTGTTTTGGGTGTGGTAGCCTAGGGACTACTTTACCTGAACTATTTTGTTGGGGCTATTTAAACCACACCCGAGCAAGACAACACGTTTCGCGTTACTTTGCAGGTTGCAACGTGACGCTCACCGTGTCCAGCTATTCCCTCGAACCTCGGAGAAGCAGAACCTGCAAGGAGACAAAAAGAACATCATTAGCAGGAGCATCTTACCTGCAGTCTTCATCTTTAAACTCTCGCAGCTACTGAGAACAGCTTCCTCGAATCTGCACGCCTCCCTTACAGAACGACCTGAAAGAGGAAGATAGAGGCAACATTGAAGAAAGCAGTAGAGCCATTTAAAAATTACGAACTGCTCAAAAGGCTTACCTGGCTGGTCGCCTCTCGGCTGGCACCACTCCGGACATTCCACTCGCGCTGAAGAACACTGCAGGAAAACACAGGTTAGCAAAGGCAAGACTTTGCAGCGCTGCGTATAGCGCTTACTTAACGCATCATAGCGCTCTTACTGCGCCATCATTTACCAGCGGGGCTCAACCAAGCCAGTTTGCCGTGCTGAAGCTCCGCATACCTAAGGGAGAAAGAAGAGACATTTTAAACCAAGAAAGGCATGCAGGATAGCAACAAAACTAAAGAACAGCAATAAGACCTACCTGAACAATATCAAACGGGCCGGCGTCAGTGAAGTAACTTAACCGCACTCGCCCATGAAAGACAACACGCCCCTGCAAAAAAAGGCAGGATGGAGAGCACGCCTAATTTTACCACAAGGTGAGGAGAGGGTGCCAGAGGGACTGAAATCATACGGGGGTGGAGGGAGGATACTTACCCCAGTCGGTCAGTCTTGAACACAGTTCTCCTGTATTTTCAGGCAGAACCTTCACCTCGAGACCACATCAGGGCAAAGCTGAGAAGCATACCAGCGAGTAAGCCGGCTGGGTGGCGTCCCTGTGGATACCAGGTGAGCGTAACAGAAGCTAAACAATGGAGATGCAATTATGCACCCTTGTTTCAGACCCCTAGCAGTTTTAATTTCTGGGGAGAGTAGCCCTTCTGCGTTGAGTCTTATCTGAATGGAAGTTTTTCAATGGAGTGCATAGATGATGTCTTTGAGTGTTTCTGGGCAGTTTGCTGCCGATAATGCCATTAATAGTGGACGTGAGATTGAATCAAAGGCCGTGTTAAAGTCAACAAAGGCCAAATAAATTGGCGGTTTGATGGCTCGTGCTTGGCTCTTAATTGCGCTTACGCAGGTCAAATTAATGGTAGTGCCTATACCCGGTACAAACACAGTTTGATTTGGGTCACGTTTATGATGGGATTTATTCCAGGAGTTAAATTATTGCAGCACTATTCTTGCTAAAATCTTGCCCGGTGCATCTAGCAATGCAATGGGTCTATAATTAAAGGGGTTGGGTCTATCACCCTTTTTAAAGGTGGGTACTACTATTGAGGTTCGCCAGGAATCGGGTATGCTTCTTTTGTGTACGATGGCTTTAAAGATTTTTTCGAGAATGATCGCCCAAGCAGTTGGATTTGCTTTAAACATAACATTGGTTAGACCATCAGGTCCTGCCGCTCTAGATCTACTTGATCGTGTTATCAGGTCTTCTATTAATGTTTGTGAGAACTCTCAAGTTCCATGTGTTTGCTCCGGGGAAGTCATAATTCAAGCCTGAAATGCTTGTGTCACTATAAAGTTCAGAGAAATGGTGTATCCATTGCCATTCCATGACACCATTAATCTGACTATGGTTTTGTTTGTCATACTGCACATTATTTAATAATGACCATATTTCTGCAGTGCTTTTGTTCTCCATGGTGTGCAACGTGAGTTCACTGTCTGCCTGGAACATAAGGGAAGCTCTTCCTCGAGTCCAATTTCTAAATTTGGTTTTAGCTCTTCTAATGGCTTGAACTTGATGTTCAAGTGGGAGTGACTGAATTGCTCTTTTTTCTCTTCTCAGCTCTGCTTTCCGATCTTTCAGTTCTTGATTGAATTGATGTTTATGGAAAAAAGCATGCTGATAATTTTTACGGAACACAGTCCTATATTTCTCCATAACTCTTGTACAAGAGATGCTGCTCTTTTCTTGCATATCCAGATCATTTCCCAACATGTATAAGGTCTTGTTGGTCCACCTAAATCTTGTCTTTGCATTGTTGACCGTTACACTTTGCATCATTCATTTATTAAAATGAGTGGATTTCTGTGAAGACCATGACCAGGTTAACGAGAGCAAATGGTGGTCACTATCTGTTTGTTCCACAATCTTAAACTGGATTGCTAGATTGAATAAATTCCCATCTACATAGATGTAATCAATGATGATACCTGCATCTCTGCGATGCCAGGTGTTCCGTGGGGGCACATCTCCTGGGAGAGAACCGTTGGCCAATCTGAAATTCCTGTCAACCATGAACAAAATCCACCTTTCCACTTGCTCTGGACGACTGTTTTTTTGGTTAGAGATGCAGTTTAGGTTAATGTCCCCTGAAAGGATTGTAGCCGAGATGTCTTTCAAGGCCAATATCAGATCCAGAAGTGTTGTCAGTGCACCATAGAATGCATCATCTGTGATGCCCGCTGGATTCCTATACATGTTAATCAGTGCAAAGATCGAGTGCTGTAATTTGATCCTTTCCAACAGTAGGAAATCATTTGGTGCAGCCCATGGCTCGATGGTGAATCCCCTACTTTGTTTCACTGCTACTAGTAATCCCAAAGTCGGTCTGCCCTTAGACGCTTTGGCTGCTGGTTGCAAAATGACATCATGGTTGTTCCAAAAAGGAGTGTTCCTCAGCCAAGTTTCCTGTAAGGCTATGATGTCATAATCTTCCAGGCAATTTCCTTTCTCGATCTGTAAGTGAATATATCCACGAGTATTCCATGAGGCAAGGCAGATGTTCCGTGTGCAAGTAGTTGATTGTTATGCTCAGTGAGTCATCGTAATTTCTGGTGCAGACTTTTGATAGATTTGGGGCACATGTTTAGGATCCTGGCTTGGTTGTTGATCTAGTTGTCTTTTGGCATGCAGATCGTGTGCGATGATGAATCCCAGCTTTAATATCTCTGTCTTAGCTTTCCACAGTGCATTCAGCACAACTCTCGGTGGTAACCATAGTCGTACTATTGAAAGATCCTCGTCATTCAAAAATTCTATTTGATCGATGTCTGTAGTTGATATATCTTCTGAATCAGGAATGTCTCCAAATATGTTCAGAACACTTGTTCTGCACAAATCGAATGTAGAATACGCGGCTGCACAGGATTTCATGATAAGTGAGTATCGTCTTTCAATCGCCATACTTGCTGGATCCTTGTTATTGGCTTTATTTGAGTTACTCAATGTTTTGGCTCGAAGATGCTGATCCATATTAGTCGTGGCCTGTGCACTACCCTCCTTCGGGGCAATAAGATTAGACCAATTATCATGACCATTTCGTGTTTGTCGGGACGCATTATTAGGCACTGATGCCTTTGGATTATTCTGATAAGAGCCTTCAGGGCCATTTGTGGGCTCATTCTTCCGAAAATAGGCATCCAAGCACGACTTTATTGACAATTCAATGCGTGTTTGTTCTTGCAGCAGGTCTCTCGGGACTTGTGTTGAGAGATGTAGAGTCGCTCCTTCTATCGGAGCAGGAATGGATCCAAGTGGTCTCTCTTCAACAATAAAACAATCAGGCTGATGACACTGCTCATTTGATGGAGTCTTCCTTGTGTTAGATTCTATGTCTATAATCTCGATGGTTGAATGCTGTTTTCCAATACTTTGTGCTTTTGGTAAGCTAGCACCTGTGCTGGCATTGTATTTTGAGTGCATTATGACAGCCTCGCTTCTTTGTTGGGCATTCATATGTGCATCAATTGCATTCCGACAGGATTCTCTTTGCTGGGCGAGTTGGGCTTCATTATGTCTCACTGCTGATTCTCTCAGCATTGTTTCCATATGTTCAGCTAATTGATGCTCTTTACAAGTTCCAATATGATTGGAATTGTTTGTCGCATTTGTCTCAGGCGATGAAGGCTGCTTCCTAGTCAGACATTCAGTAAGAGGAGTGTCTCTATGAATTTCAGACGACAAAACGTTTGTGGTGTTATTATCCTTTGCTCTCAAAATATTTAAATATGCTTCAACGACTTTTCTGATGTCTTGTCTGCGTTGCTCGAGAAACGTGTTATCATTAAGACCATTAATTCCTTTATTTCCCATTGTTGAATTCTCAACCTTCTTGTTTCCTTTTGAAGCTTGTAATCGTTTACTTTTGGTTGCCAGTAAGGGTCCATTGCACTCCTCTCCAGAGGCTTGCTGGCGTTCATTTATTGCGTCAAGTAGATCATTTAGGGGAGGATGCGCTAGTGTGGTTTCCCTGAGGCAGAGCTTGGGCATTGTCACAAGTTTTTTCTCAACAATCTTTGGCAGGTTCAGGTTGATTCACTCCAGCACCATTTGGTGTGTTCTTCTTTGCCTATGGTGGTGGTTGTTGTTTTTTCCTCCCTATTCTTGTCTTTTGCATTTTCGCAGACTGCTTTTGTTTAGTTTGCTGATTTCTTTTTATTTATGGCGAGATATCAAAGTGTCCTTCAGCAATCAGAGCTTGATTTGGATCTGGTATATTGTACTGCAAGTTTTGCTCTATACTGATCCAGGAGTTGTTTTTTCCCAATTCATTCCCTGCACGGAGGTCTGGTGTAGTCTCATGTGATAACACAGGCAATATCACTTGTTCAATAAATGGTAAAGCTGAAGAGATTCCGCCACAGGTCGCATGCAAATGTCTGCTGTTTTAGCGTAGGAGGCTTTGTGCATCGTTATCCATTACTCGCTTATTTTTTAATGCCATTTCATCCGCAATCCAATTCGAGATGCCTTGTATTAGTTCAGTTTGCTTTGCTTATTTTGTCTCTAGCAATCCAAACAATTTTGAGAGGCTTGTTATAGTCATGTTTACCGCTGATAAGGTAATTTCTAACATGGTAGGAGGCACTGGCTTCATTGCATGTGGCTCTGGTCGAGGAGCAGTATTTCTACATGGAGTGGGATGCACGAATGATATGGCTGGGGACCCTGAAATTGCAGAGCTATTTATGCTCGGCGTAGAGGAAGTTGGAGCTTCAGAATTTCCAGAAAGGTCGTAATCGCCAGCATGTAATGATATATCTGGTATTACATAGCTGGTGTCTGGACTTTCATCTACAACTCCATGGATGGGAGTTTCTGCTGGGGTCAAATGAGGAGGTAACCAAGTTGTGCCCAGTAATGTTTCATTCGAAACTACTGGTGCTTTATCAGTGTTTATTCCGGAATCGTGTGCATCAAACGTCTGCGACCTCAGTGCAAGATTGCACAATCGCTCGACTGTTTGTTGGTTGGTATTACATGGGGGCACATTCAAACCAAGTACTGGTTGAAAAGTCTCCGGAAAGAACTTTCAGATATCGCGTGTCGGGGTGAGTGAGGAGCAGCGGGTCACGGGTGTTAAAGTAATGTCTTTTCGTTAAATCCGCATAGCGCTACCTCCTTTTGTTCCTCCCCCTCTCCTATTTTGTGGTAAAAGTAGATCTGTTGGCATATCGGACTTAAGTGAGTATAGGCGCTGCAACATACAATCACCTGTGTGTGCAAGTACTATTCAAGATGGAGCCGTGAAACTTAGCTCGCTCACACAAATGCAATTTGGCAATTACCAATCACCAAACAAGCAAACAAGCAAGCAAGCGCCTGCACCCAACACTTCAACGATAAATCAGTAAATCAGAATGTAAGGCAAGTAAAGATTTAAATAATTCGAATACGGGCAGGACTCACGAGCACACGACGCCGCGGCGAAGTAGCAAAGTGGTCCTTTCCGGCCCTTGCCTCGGTGCGTGCGCTCTAGTGCGTGCACGTTCCGAATTTGTAAAAAAACACTGAAAAAGGGCCATGGCCAATTAAATTAAACCTCTTTGTAAGGCAGTGAATAAGTCCAATAAAAATGCTCAGGGTAGGCTCAGAAGCGGCTGGAAGAGACATCTGTGGCAGAGTGGTCCTTTCCGGTTTTTGCCTCGGTGCACATATATAGACTATCACTTTGGGAGAGGACAGGAAATGGGGCCCCTCTCAACTGCCACCGTCGTCTTCTAGGGTTAGACTGGCTTTTGGGTTCCTCGCTGGTAGGCCTTCCAATGAGAGGGGGGTTCCCGTCCTCTCTTAAGTAGGTCAAGTTACTGACTTCGTCACACCCTAATGACATAGCTTCTTGCACTTAATTAGTAGATTAAGCAAGGAAAATATAGATTTGACCTAAAAAGAAGGGTTGTTGACTGTGTGGCATATGATCCAGTGTAAAAGCATAGGCCTGTACGTTTTCTGCAAAGATGGGTCAAGTGACTGCAGTGAGAGGAGTGTAGCATTTGGCGGGCCGTCATCCAGAAGTTACCAGAATGAGGGAGTCACTTTTCTCATGGAGAGAGTGATGGGAAGGGAGGCAGGTCATACGCCACCAGTCTGACTGGGAGTACAGCCCCCCTAGGCCCCTTCACAAACGCACAACATGGGTGAGTGATGCTGATGTAAGGTGTTACTGCTGTTTCCAGGTAGAACTGTTATATGTCACACTCCAACAATTGGGTCCCTCTCTTTGTGGTCCTGAGCAGGGACCCTCACATTAAATGTTAGCTTGTATGCACACTGGACTGCATGGCTCTGAGCAAGGACACCTGCTGAGAGGAGGGCATATAATCTTCTATGGGATCTGCAAGCCCCAGGAAGCATTTAGACTGTATGCTCAGAGGTTTGGATTATACAAGACTTGACAGCTTGTTCGGAACCAACAGTGGAAAAGATGGTAGCCAATGAAAGGGTGGGCAGGTCAGTGTAAGAATCCAGACTATTCTAGAACTGACAAACCTAGAGATGGCAACTTAAGCCTTTAGAACCCTTCTCTCCTAACCCAAAATAACTTTAACCCTACTTAACTTATAACTTAATGCTTTCATGGGAAACCATGCAGAAACCCTGCACCACAGAAGCCTACCTTTACTCAAAAAATCAAAGTTGATCCGGTGTAGAAGAACCACTGAGGACTGTAGATGGCCTCTACACTCCAACAATGCACTCTGGTCGAGATTTGCTGAGGCTACTATGAGCGACCTGACTTGACTGTGCCCTTACTAATTCCTAGCTTAGCGCCCTATTCATAATTACAATTGGGAACCCAGACATAACCCACTGGGGCTTTGCTACCAACTGCTTCTTCTGCTTGAGCCTACTTTTTCACGCTTCTCACTTTACACCTTTGTGGTATAGACAGGCAAATATGTAACCGTCATGATATTTCCACAGTGGTGCACACCCCAGGGCTCACCTAAACGTTGTTATCTTTTAAAATTGAAAATATAAACCTGCTGGTGCTGAGTACAGTCACAAGGGCCCCATGCATCTGGTGTACTATGGCCCAAGCCGCTGTTGGCCACGGCAGGATCACACAATTACGTGTCAACATGGTAGTACTGGCTCTAAGTAGCTGCCTTCCAGGTTCTCTTCCAAACTTCAGAGGTCTGCACCAGGGAAGCATCACCTGCACCTTTCTGTGTTAAACCAGCCTAGCAATTTGAAGTAGGTAAGAGCTGTAAGAAATCCATTACACTCCAGAGAAGCCCCAGAGGTCTTGCATTTTTTTCTTTGTTCGTTGATCTTGGTGTGGGCGAGTTCCACTCACACCTGTATTCGGTTTTCAGATACAATGTGGTGACATTTGGTCTGTGCCAGTGCTTGGAATGACACAGCAGCAGCTTCCTGTAACTAGGAATTCTGATTAGGGGTGTGAAATATTGTTTGTTGCACTCAGCAGTGAGGTTTACTGGGGGCCCCAAGTACCTTGTTGTCTAATGTTTACACCAGTACTAAAAATAGAGCAAATGCATATAGCTCCAGTTTTGCTGCTTCGATAATTCGGAATTGAGCAAACCTGTCTTGCCCCAATCCATATTACCTAAAGATGTGTGCACTTAATTTGCTATGCGACATGCAAAGAAACTCCTTTTACTGCAGAAAAGTAGGACAACATTTATGTCTTTGTTCCATATTGCATAAAGAAAAAAAATGAAAATATGTTTGTGTGCAGTTGTCTTGTCTTCATTTACTAGTATCCTAGCTAAAAAAACATTTAATTCCTTTGCAAAAATCTTTAGCTCATAAGGATTGAGGAAAATCATGTTTGTTCCGTTGCATATTACACAATTGACAAAACCAGAGCTAAGTATATTTGCTCTGTTTTTAGCACTGGTGTAAATGTTAGATAATCTGGCCCCACTTCTCCAAACACCAGGAACAGGTAACCAGGTCCCAATCCTAAGGGCATGCGGGTGAATGAGGCATCAAATTGCATACATTGATACACTTTTTTAAAAGAATTATATTAAATGTACAATGTATAAGTAATATATAGTTGTAATTAATATACTTGGAATCTATAGGATCACTGCGTAGCCGTAACTGTGCCGAGGAAAAATGGCAACGCCAATTACGGCACGACGTAGTGATCAATAGATCACTTTACCCACGTACCCCGGTCCACATTCCCTTAACAGACCCCCACTTAACTTTACAGCAGCACACTTCTGGGTCCGGCGCCGACTCCCTGCTATCCCTGCAGCGTCGGTTCCTCCCACTTACGTGGATCGGAGCTGACACTGCAGGGTGCTTTTTAAAAAAGACGTTATTGTCCCCCGCTTACCACAATGGTAAGCGGGAGACAACCCTGACTCCCGTTACTGCGCCCAAGGAGAGCAGGGGATACACCAGCAACCCCCGCTTTGCTTGGGTGCAGTAATGGGAGTCAGTGTTTTGTGCGCCCCCAAAGTCGCAGTAACTTCAGGGGCGCACTACTGAGGGTGACATTTTTGTATATTTCTATATGCTTGTACAACTTAACTAATAGAAGCAAGTATTGGACCACTGTGCCTCATGCTTCTTGAATGGGGATCTCAATCCATGGCGGCATGATATAGGTACTAATGCCATTGCGGTACACAATAATAACTCCCCTATTAGACCCAGTCTTTTTTTCCTGCCCAGCCGAAGCAGTAGCAGATTACCAGTACTGGCTTAGGGGGAATGTTGTGACCTATGAGAGAATATATGCTTCTACATTTAGTGTTGTTTTCCTTAACTGTGTGTATTTATGATTTACTCCATGACACCAAACCTCTGGGTCCTTTTGAACTTCTTAAAGCAGAATGCTAACATACAGCTTGTACTCTATATTCCAATTAAGTTGGATAACTCCTTCCACCATGATTGATGGTGTATCAATGGTAAACCTATTGCAAAATAATGGGTTGCGGGT
Organism: Ambystoma mexicanum; assembly: GCF_040938575.1. NCBI lineage: Eukaryota > Metazoa > Chordata > Amphibia > Caudata > Ambystomatidae > Ambystoma > Ambystoma mexicanum. The sequence continues at coordinate 942,510,936 of NC_090935.1, forward strand.
GTGGGTGAGAGTTGTTTTGTGGCCCTCCCTACAGGACTTCCCTGTGTGGTACCTCACTCTTACCATAATGTGGAAATGTAGGCTTGTCACTCCTTTTTGTTATTGCCCCAAGTGGTGTTTCTCTTGCTCTTCCTCCTATAGTCCTCAATTGTGCACTTTTAGCTCCAGTGTTCGGTTCCACTGTTTGGCTGAAAATAGTCTTTGGCGGTACACTAAGGCTTGTAGATCTCTCTTCCCATCCCACGTCTTACTCACAAAACCCACTGTTCTTTCCCAGAGCTTTGCGGCCTTCAGCCTGTTTGCCAACACTCTTGAGCCCATGAAAATCACAACACTGAACCTTAATGGGCTCTAGAACCCTCTTAAAGGGAAGAACATCCTGTTGGCCATCAAACAAGAAGAGTGATAGAACATCAGACGGAATGGGCGGGTGTGGAAGACATAGTTGTGGCTCTGGTAAATTGTGCAGGGTGAACACCCTCTTTAGTAAAAGACTGAGCATGGCCATTCTGTCATCCCTCTCAGAAAATGGGCCTTGCTGGGTCATAACCCATCTCTGGATCAGTGACGCAGAACTGATCATTGTAAATATGTACTTTTTCTCAGCTCTGTGGAACCATGGGACCCCCTTGTGGGCATTGACTCAACTTAAATATCCACTCCTTCTTAAATAAGAATACAAAAACTCAGGACAGCATGGGTAGAGACAAGCAAGCAAGTTCTTTATAACAAATGTAGGCTTAGGAGAAAACCGGATACTTTTCAACCTATCTCTATGGAATACAATCATTGTTTATGGTGAAGTACTGTGTCCTAACTTACCCACTTATATCGTACAGCACCCATACACAGGAAAGGGTCATGAGACCCGTTTATGGTTTAATGTAGATTTTCCAAACCTTTGTTTAGGAAAGTCTTTATTCTATTAAAGACATGGAGTCAATAATTATACTTCTCAATTTGGAAAAGCTCGAGCAGCACTTTTCAAATGTCAACAATACCACAAATATCTTTATACATATGCCAGCAAATTTAGGAGAAAATAGTCTCTAAACCCAGGTCATGTGACTCGACTCCACCAATGTCTGCATCAGCAATCATAATCCCGTGTGACATTACTTCCTTGTTTTCACTGCAATAACTGAACGGCCGTAGAAATACTGAAAACGCCAACAACAAATTTGCAACCGCTGTCCTCTTGGACCATTTTCCATTTCTTAACTGCTGCCTTATATCGCCTGTTTACAAAATGTCTTCACCTCAAACCCTGCAACAAGAAGAAACCTGTTATAAACTAATCGGGGGGGGGGGGGGGGGTAGCATAAAGACAAGTAACCGTATGTCTTCTTGAACACTTATGATCATACATTAACTTATAAAATGCACAGAAATTCTTGCATGCACTTCATTTTTCATTCAACATCAAATGCATCCTGCTATAAACTGAACTTGCATAAGTGTATTAGGCATGCAGCGCTAATCCCTTAATTCCCAATGTAACTTTGCTGGAGCTGTACCATAGGAAAAGCTGCTCGTCGCCCCCTACACTTTACGCTGTGGGGGGAATACGGGGGGGGGACTAAGGTTCACCTTCTTGTCTATCATAGAATCGGGACTTTCCTCAACTAAGGGATTGGAAATCTGTTCTTTGTCACAAACCGTGGCAAGCATTATGTTATGTTATTTGAATTTGTATCGTGCACTAATACCATTTTCATGGTCTTCAGGTGCTCTTGTGGATCTGTAGAAAGAAGAGTTGGGGGAGATGGGAATGGTTGGGGGTTAGCAGGAAAAGAGAAGCTGTTGATCCAGGAGAAACTTGCATCTATGCAGGTATCTGCTCTGGGCGGTTTTTCCTGTAGGTCAATGTTTCCCTATCAGAGACCTGAGTTGCAGGGGAATCTGTGCATTGCGGGTCGATTTAAACATTTGGTTTCGGTAGTGTAGAGTTTTGACTAAGCTGTGATGCTAGGCCGAAGTATTTGTTTTACAGAATTTGCCTTACGGCGAGCTAGTGAGCGTGTGTTGCGTAAGGTGTTTGAAGAATTAAGTTGTTCATCAGGTTGATACTTTGGGCAGATCTGATGAGCATGGATGCCTAAAGGTGTCTTCTGAGTGTGTGTTCTATTCATATATTCCTTTTTCATGTTAAGACTTGCTTTTTCTGATGAGTGCGCGTGCGTGTGTGTGGTTAAGGATGAGGAGTTTGATAGTTTCAGAAGGTTTGCTCTGTTCATCATTTAGTTCTGAAAATGTGTTGTACTGTACCGTAACAGATGTATTTTGGTCTATGTTAGTTTCAAAGAGTTGTATGTTAAGAAGGTGTTGATATGTGCAGTAGTGGCCTTTATTGTGGTTGTATGTTCTTTGTTCTCCTATCTAGAGTTATGGGTATATTTCTATCTTGCTGTGTTGGATAGTAAGGTTTTTAGGAGTTTCAGGAAAGCTAGTTGGTCATTTGTTGTCCTGATTTCTTTGAATCTGTGTGATATATCAGCAGGTTTTTTTTTTTTTTTGGTAATGCAAGCTCCTGGGCTGTGGCAAGCACCATGTGGCTCTTTACTTCTGGAGTGGCTGGCTTTCTTGTTCAGGCCCCTTTAAAAAAAAGAAGAAAAATAAGAACAGGAGTGCCACAAGTCTAGCACTTTCAGCAGTGACCCTAAATAAGAAAGAATGAGAATACCAAATAATGTGTCTTTCTGAAATTCTATACAATAATTGCTAGACTCATTAAAGGTTTATTTCAGGCGCACTTCAGGGGGTGAGTCACTGATTTAGTCTGTTCTTAAATGCCTCAAGTTAGCTTTTCATCCTTGTAAGGTCGATAAATGAGTACCAACAAAGGTTGGGTGATATTGGGTGTATATTTTTTCTATATAAAGCGCTTAAGCGTAAGTGCTATATAATAACACATCATTACCATTTGGTCATAGACGTCTGTTTGCATTCACAGTACTTTGGTAATATGGGCCTAGACACACAGATCCTAACGATACATATGGTGATCCATTCTTGTATGAAATATACATCACATTATAGTGATATCGTAACCATATTTTTTGTAGTGTACAATGCTATGTGATGCCACTTCCCGTCTTTTCAACGGGTGAAAGGTTGTGTTCCATCGCTTCCCACGATATCACTTCGGGGTGGGGTCAAAAGACATCACTTCGGGGTGGGGTCAAATGACATCACTTCCTTTGATGTCATCAGCGGGTGAAGAGTCGTGTGATGTGACTTCAGCTACCCCTGGCATTTTGGTGAAATGACATCCCTGCCGCAATGGAAATGTCTGCATGGGAAATGTACGCAATACAAAAATGTTCGTACATTTCCCATGCGGACATCCATTTTAAAACAACCTCAAACACACACCCCCACCCCCTACTTACCTTTCCTTCTGATGCTGTGTCCCTGCGGCACCAGTTCCCTTTCACCTCCGTGATAGGGAACCGGCGCTGCAGGGACCTTTTCTTTTATTTATTTTTTTACTTTGGACCGGGTGAGCTGCGGGGTTGTCCCCCCGCAACCCACGCTCACTATACTGTATAGTTTAGTGAGCTGGGGCTGGGTGTTGCGGGGGACACCCATGCAGCCCCCAGCTTTTTTCTTTTTTTTTTTGGTTGGGTAAACTGCAGGGGTGTCCCCCTAACATTTTTTTTATTTTCAGCGGGTCAGCTGCAAGGGTGTCCCCGCAACCCCCGCTTGCTATACTATGCAGTATAGTGAGCGTGGTGTTGTGGCGGACGCCCCCGCAGCCTTTGTTTTTTGTTTTTTTCTTTTTTTTCTTTTTTTTACTGACCCCACCAAAAAAATCAATACCACAAAAAGTTAGAACGTTTGGTAGTTCAAACTTTTTGTGGTATGCGTTTTAGGTCTTTTGGTGGGCTCGGTAATTTGGATACTGTCATTTTGACCTATTCCATTTCTTTTGGAACTGAGTTTCATATTTATGCCAGGCTTATGGAGAGTGTGGTCCCTTTGTACTTGTTTTTTTCATAGTGTTGATTCCATAAATATGTTGCTGCTTGATCTCAATGTTCTTCATGGTTGGTAATGGGGGATTTTTGACTGAAGTAATTACCCTCCCTGCTTATGCAATGCTCTGTGAGGTATGCAGAGTGTTTTGAAGCAGATTCTTTCTTTACTGGTAACCCATGCAGACTTCTCAAGGCTGGTGTAATGTGTTCTCTCCTATTTATTCTTAGCAGAAGTGTTGCTGCTGCGTTTTGGACACAAAATATCTTGGTGAGGTAGTCTAGCATTCCCAAGTATAGGCGGTTTCATCTATACTTGACAGCATTAGTGAGATTATGGTGAGGATTTGGTGTCGGAAGCTTAAGTATGGAAGAATACACTTGATTGAACGAGAATGCTTTTACCACTTATGCTCAATTGAGTTGATTTGTGATTTTAGTGTGAGTCCACTGTCCATGACTATTTCCAGTTTTTTTTAATTACAGTTCATTTTTCTGGTCTCATTCCCTTTTCCGGCGTCCAGAGGAGCGAGATATGTGGTTAAATATCATTCCATGGGATGAGTATTTCAGTTTTGTTTGGATTCAGATTTAAGTTTGTTGCTGGTCATCCAGCAATTTATCTTGTTGAGGCATTTGTTGAGTGAGCTATTTTAGTGTGTGTTAGTCATCTGTGTGTCGTCTGCGTAGCTGTAGTATGTTCATGTTTTTTTTGTCGTTTCGTGAGCAGTGTCATGTATATGTTCAAGAGGAGTGGTGAGTGGCTTGATCATTGTGGGAAACCACAATTGGTGGTTGTAGTTGTTGAAGTGAATGGGGTTAAGTAGATTATTTCAGTTCTGTCTGTTAGGAAGGATATTAACATTTGAGTGCAGAGTTTGTGAATGCCAGATTCCTACAGTCTTTTGATTAAGGTTGTGTGGCTGATGGTGTCAAACGCTGATGATATGTGCAGTAGAATAAGACCTGATTTTATGTTGTTGTCCGTGTTCATCATAAGGTCATTCGATATGGAAAGGAGTTCTGAATCTGTTCCTCTCATTTTCTATAGCCTACCTGGGATTCATCCATTAATTTGTTTTATTCTGCATGCTCAAGTATTCCTTTACATAGGCGAATCTCAAGGATTTTGGCCAGATAGGGTAGGTTGGATATGGGACTGTAATAAGTTGGATCATCTGCTTTTTCCACTTCGTTCTTTAGGAGTGTTTTGATTTAGCCAATTTTGAAGGCTTTTGGTATGCTCCCAGTGATAAATGAATCAATGTTTGGAAGAAGAGGGCTCGGGTTTATTTGGTGTGTAGGTTTTTGTATGTGTCTGATGGGCAAGGGTCATTGGGTGATGCAGTCTTGCTGTTCTCCTTCATTAGCTTCTTGAAGATTTCTTCTCAGATAGGTCAGAAGTCCTTTAGAGTTCTGTTGGGGGTATCTGGTTTCCTATATCTGGAAGGTTGCTGGTTGCATTTGTGATTGTTGCGTCGTTGACATGTTGGATTTTCTTTATTTTGTTTAATTTTTTAGATGGATTTAAAGGTTTTTCTCTTCTTTTTTTTACAAGTTTTATTTTGTTTTCCAGCATTGCATGATTTTTCCATTTACGGTTCCGTCTTTTAACCTGGTTCACAGGCCAGATGCAAGTTATGTAGCATGCTTTGCACCAACCTAAGATTAGCAACTTAAACCAAACAATCAACCAGCCAGCACCTGGCTTTCAATACATGCCCCCCTTTTCCCTACCGCTGTCTATTATTCATTTTAACATAGACCCATCACCCGCCCCTTACCATACAAACGTTTTGCAGTAGTCCAGTTTTGTAATATTGTTACCTCTCATTTACATATAACTGAAAAGGGCACCATTCTTGCACGTACCTCTGAAATCCTCCATTAGCCAGAACCGTGATCTTTTCCATTGCAAGGACCCCCCATATCTTTATCCACCATTGTGCTACTATTGAGCCTTCTTCTGATTTCCAAAACTGGGCCAACGTTAGTCAAGCTGCATTCGACAAATGTGTCAGTAGCGTTGCCATTATTCCCCTCATCGGATAGGAACTCACTACCACATTACCGAGCACCAATACCAGAAGGTCCAAAGGCAGTTGGATACCTCTTATATCTTTAATATGCCGTAGGATTTATTTATAGAACATCTGGGATTTCCTACATGTCCACCACATATGGCTCAAGTCCCCCACTTTCCCACATCCCTGCCAACATTATGTTGAAGAGGCTGCAGTAATGCCAGGAATTTTCTGAGGGGTGAGATACAATCTATAGCAAAATATGCATATTGTCTCCTTAATGTTAGTTCATTTTATCGCTCTGTATGCCCTTTTCCAGATGTGACCACAGTCCTGTGCAATAGCCAACCCAGCTCTGATTCCCAGCGTGACATATATGGGCGTTTATGCTGCGGGCGTCCTTATGTAATTATTTATACAATTTTGAGATCCTGCCCCATTCAATACCCTCCCTCAGCAATAACTTGATACCTCTCGGCATCCGACTTCCTGTTTAACGCACCACTGTTCCTAATCCAATGTCTAATCTGGGAATGTTGGTGTCTCTCCAGCCCCCCAACTTTAAATTTACTTTTACAATCTTCAGATGACATGGGCTTTCCTTTTTTATAGAGCTTGTGCAGCTGGAGAGTATTTCGTTCCCAATTCGCCAGGCACCCTTAGACATTCCTGGAGAGAACTCTGGGTTGTGGCCAATCGGAAATAGTGGCCCCAATCCAGAGGGCACTCCTCCCCTCTTCAGGACAATTTACCAGTACTTCATTGAGCAGTCCGTTGCATCCTAAAGTCAACCCCCACTATGTATCTCTACCCCATCCAAGAAGGGCTGCATGCTCAAGTGAGCTTCCAATTGACTACGTGCCTCATTACGAGTTTGTTGGTAAGAATGGCGTACAGAATTACTGTTACCGCCAAGCATCCCGGCGGAATGTCCACCAAATCATGAGTAGGCGGGGGCATGCATCACACATCAGCGGTAACTATAATTCCTCCAATATTCGGCAGAAATACTGTCATCGCTATAAAGTATTGGAATTACCCAATGGTAATCCCGCTGGCAGAATTTCTGCCGAATGGAAAGTCGTCATGACGCGAACTGGAAGTTCACCGGCTGTCAGCTTTAAAAGCGCAATCCATTGAAAATGTACAGGAAAGAAGTGCCATACACCCCAGAAAAACATGTCTGGAGGCAAAGGCAAAGGAAAGGTGCCCAAAATGTGGCAACACAGGCAGAAGTTCATCAAGCTCCTGCTTCATCGAGCACATGTATGGGCCAGCTCCTGCTCAGTGTCCTTGTGGAGCAGGTGCTGACCCATACAGAGGTGCTGTATGGGGTCACAAGACTGCAAAACAAGCCAGCAGTGAAATAACGTCTTCTGGGCAGAAATCGTGGACATGGTGGTGGCTATAGGACATGTGCCACAGGGACAGTGAGGACATGCGGAGTGAGGACATGCGGAAGAGGTGGAACGACCTCAAAGCCCGAGTCTGCACCCTCATCGGCAATTACCATCAGCAGACAGTAGCCACTGGTGGAGGATGTGGAGAATCTGATGGGATTTCCCCCCAGAGCCTGGTCTGGGACCCTCCTCATGTAGCCAAGTAAAGGCAGGCGCACTCTGATCCTGACCCTGAGGGTGGTATACTGCGGGAGAATCACATGCGGGGGGGGGGGGAGGGGGAGGCCAGGAAGACTGGAAGGAACCCTGTTTTAACTTTCCCCATAATCCCTACCTTTTGATGGCCCTTTGCCAACCTACAGAAGTGGAAAAACCTGATTTCTTTAAAAAGAACTGCATGTCAGAGAATACCACTGGGACTGAGGCGAATAAGAGGGCTGAGGAGGCATGTAGAAGTTAAGGACAGGCAAGAAGGCCTAATAACTTTTGCCAAGGTCAGGCAACTAACATTAGGACCATGCACCGGAAGTCAATTGCCCCACCTGAGAGGCATCAAAGGATGCAGCAGGAAGGAGCTGGAGCATGAATTGGAAGGCTGGCAGTAGTAACAGAATGAGAAAAGCATGAGGCTGGCAGTTCATGAAGAAGTGTGACCACTTAAGGAGTCCCAGGAAGAGAGAAGAGCAGATTTTACCTGCAGGTTCTGAGTTGGTCCTTTGTTCACAAACCCTGCCTTGCCATGGCTGCACTGAGAGAGACGTGCTGAAGTTGAAAGTCTTCCCAAGTGCGCCTAGTAGCTGTGTCTGTAGAGCTGAGATTGTGCTGCAACCCGATGCCCGTTTGCAAAAGCAAGCTGAGAGACAGTGGAGTGAAGGAGACTCCCTGTGATAAACGAAAAGCTTTTCATTTGCCATTGTTGAATTATATAACTTTACCAGAATGGTTGCCTGTCTCCATAACGAGGGAGAACGCTGTTCTGAATCACCCGGAAGGTTAAAACTGGCGTTCACAAATTGTTACAAGAACTATTACATCAAAGAGAGGTCGCGTATGGAGAATTGTGATTCCCCACCAGAATCAAAGTATCATTCCGTATTAATGTAAGGGAATGCAATTCCTTACAGTTCCTTAAGGTTAAAAATCTCCATCAAAGACTGGTTGTGTGTACCTGAATCTGTTTCTCTTGTGAAGAAGAAACCTTCTAACATCCATAACAAGTATTCTGCAATTGTAGAAGTTGCTGAAGTAAAAGGAAGAGCACGCATTACCCAAGCCAGTAGGCAATTCATTTCTACAGCGAAACCTGCCCTATTAAAATCTAACCACCTATATTTTGATGTTGTTAAAGGTCTAGTGTCCTCTGATACAAAGGTGACAAGGTTATCCAAAGCTGGAGGAGTGGTAATACGGCTTTGAGGTAGGTGCTGGAACCAAGAGGGTTTGCCTAAAGCTGGGGAAGGGGAACTGGTTGCTTGTAAGAGTAAGTCAACAATCTGTAATGCTGAGACTGTTGAAGCTGAGAGAGCAGCAGTCTGGAAGCAAAGGCTGATTATACTGGTAGCAGTAAGACAGACAGAAGAGGCAAAGAGGCTGCTCTTTTCTTATAACATAGGAAAGAAGAGTGCCTTGCCTACCTGTGGAGGTCGAACAGTCTTGTCTTTAAGTTGCCTAATGATCATAAAATACCAAGATGAAGCAGAGCTAACAGAAATGTGGTTGTCTATAATATTGTCAGAGAATGCTGTATTGAAGGTGGTTGAAGCAGTAGCACACTCTGGAGCAGAGGAGCCTGCCACCACAGTGACCATAGTAGAAGGGGATTGTCGAGGGGAAAGCAACACCATAATAAGTATCCTGACAACATATGGACAGCTGTTGAAGTACAAGTGGTACTTTTGTCTTTGAGCTGTGTCAAGTCCATCCTGGAAGGAGGATATATCCAGGATCACCACTGGTGCGGTTTTCTTTGCTGGAATTGGAAGGGGAACTTTTCAACAGATGGATAAAGAACTGTTACCAGTGGATTTATTTTTGTTTGGGTGAACTTTTGTTTCTTTTGGAACACTCAAGAGCTGGTTCAAGACTTTACTTTTCTTTGTGAACACTTGGAGAGATTGACTTTGAACGTTCCTGGGAAAGGGATCTACCCAGGACAGGTGAAGGTTGTTCCAAGTCATTGGTTATTTGATAATCATGTATTTATGTTTATGATTTACTTTGAATGTTTTGTTGTTTAGTGTGAGGGCCAGTTTTATGTATGCTAGGAGGATTTCCATCAGAATCTAGACTAGGTAGGGAACTCCCTGGTAGAGTAGGTTTAGTTAGGTTTTCTTTGCATTGTTATCGATAAAATGTTTAACATTGAGAAAACCACAAGCATTTGTTCCGCCTCGCATTACTGACCCCTCACAAGGAACAGTTAGCCCACTGCAACTGTCCCTGTGGGAGGAGACGAGGAGCAGCCTCCTCCACATGCTGATCCTGGAGGGTGTAGGTTTGGCAGAGGTCAGAGCCAGCAGCCAGGAAGAACCTGGCGAGTATGAATGATGGGCCCACTGCACAACAACCCCAATTGCATGTTGACACACACACACACTTCCATGCTTCCAGGTGAGAGTAACCCAGACAATGTACAAGCCATCAATGTGATACCACAGGTCAGTATATCATGAGGCTTGGAAGATGTGAACCCCCTGCAATACTCACCGAGTAGAATGACTAGGCCATGCTGTAGCACACCGACAACTACCATGAAACAGCAAATATGAAGGACAGCCACCCATTCACATGTCACATCGCCACCACTGTTTGCTAGAATGCCAAGCACCCATGTACATACACATCAGTCAAACTGCTGCCACGCATGTGACATAGGTCAATCTATCATCACCACTAGACGTGTGCCTCAAACCAACAACTAGTGCCACAGCCCGGTAGCTGCAAGGCCATCACGAGGCTTGTGTCCCACCTAATTTCGCAATTGCACGGCCACAGCTATCGGGGCACCCCTCAGCTGTCAGAACAGGATACGCAAGAACATTGGGCCTGCCCTACATGGGCACACGTGACCCTATATGACGGTGAAGCACATTACACAACGGTTCAAACAACGCACACATTCCAGGCTGTCTGTATGCACACACAACCATCAAGACAGTAAACCTGCATGCTGTCGGCCCACATGAAGTATGCCCCAATGGGGCCCATGGACTTGATGCACCCTTTCATGTCTCCTAACAGGCACACAACACCCAGGACCCCATGGAAGGTGGAGGTACCTCTGGCATACCTGCCCTGACAAGTGGGAAAAAGGCAACCCGAACATGCTGCACAGTGGTCAAAGTGTACAAAACGTAGTAGTGGAACTATGTTCCCTGCTGGCCTGTTCAGCTCCCCACAAAACCCCATTGCCACCCCCTTCCCACACACAATCTAAACCCCTAAACAAACACTGAAGTGCAAGTTTCAACTTCTTTCTACATGTTTGTTTTAAAACTAAGCCATTCCAAATGGTTTCTTTTCAAAATAAAAGTATAGGAACGGTAAAGCTTAATAAAAAAAATAGAGGCACACCACTCCCGCCCACTTCACCACTGTCGCTGCACCCAGGAAGGGGAGTGCCCCCAAGGCACCCAAAACACCCCTGTCCAAGGGCACTGCTTCTGCCATTTCGGGGGGCCCTGACACACCTCCTATGATCGTTCTATCAACTCCGGCCATGACTGAGGCTGCTGGACCTCCCACCACTGAGGCACCTCCCACCACTGTAAGGGAGTCAGATGACCAACCCATACACCCAACTGCCAACAACATGCAGGCACAGGCCCATGCCACTGCACCCGCTGCTGTTGCACCACCAGAGTCCGTCACCACTACCTCAAGCTCCGCAACTTCACGTGTGAGGCAGATGTCCTCTGATTTCCCCCCCCCCCCATACCAGCATATCACCCATGCAGTTCTCCCCCTCCCCCTTTTCATCTCGCTGTGCCCTCCGTTAGGCCCGTCCTGAGGCCCATACCAAGAACAGTATGATGAGGAGCAAGCAAGCTGTGTATCCGTCATTCAGGGAAGGGGCCCCACCCATCTCCCGAGCCAATGAAGGACCACACACTGAATACCATCTGGTAGAGGCTCACCCAGATCGAGCAGCGGCAGGAGGCAATGCATCAGATAGCCCAGGAGCAACTGGGACACTCCCAGGCGATGCATGCCATAGTGCTGGCTGCCTTCAGGTGGGTGGCCACTTCCTGGACCACCTTTGTCGGCGTGCTGCAGAATCCAGTCCCAGTAATACCCTTGTGAGTCAGGGGATGAGGGAGTTGGCTGACCAGATCTCGGCCTCACATGAGACAATGGCCAGGGCCATCAACCTTAATATGCATTACCTCCTGCGCAGTGAACCTGTGAGTTACATGTTGGCCACCCCTGCTGAGGGATCAGTGGCAAGCACCCCACCAAGGCGCTCATAGCGCTGCACAAGTCGTGCACTCACATGAAAAGTGGTCAAAAGGTGGAGGTAGTGGACACCGTCATGGGAAAGTTTGGAGACCACAGGGTGTGGGGAGGAGGATGGTGTTAGGGATAAGGGTGTGGGATGGGGAATGGTGTTGGGGACGAGGGTGTGGAATGGGGGATAGTGTTGGGGATGGGGTGTGGGATGAGATTGGTGTTGGGGATGAGGGTGTGTGTAAGGTAATATTGTTGGGGACTAGGTGCACAGTAGTAGAATATATAACATTGAAATACAGCCATGTAATCCAGTGGTCATTTCATTGGAGGGATACACGTGAATAGACTTCAAGTTAAATGTACAGTGACTGGTGTCCATATGTGCTTTCAGAAATAGTTGTCTATTGTGAGGCGCTCTGTCCTCACCTGCATGTCCTTCACCATCTGAGTTGGGCGTGAAATGTCCTCATCTGGAGGCATGGGTATGTTATGGTGTATGCCTATGTTAGGCACATCGCGCCATGACGATCTTACACACTTTTTCTGGAGTGTAAAATTGTGCCCCATCTGTCTGGTGGAGGTACCTGAACCTTCCCTTGAGTAGTCCAAATGTGAGTTCTATGCATGTTCTGGTTCTTGTGTGCCGCATTGTAGGCTGTCTCCTGCGGTGTACCAGGGCTTCTTATCGCTGTCAACAACTACAGTAGCAGCGGATAGCCTGAGTCACCTATAGCAGGTAGGGAGAACAGTGTTTAGCATTTCTATGTTGCTTCTGCATGTCAATGTCATTCACTTTAGTCCTGGTGGCCTTTGTGTGCTGAAATGCTTGTAGGACTGACTCCCTGTACTGCAGGTGGATGGGAGCGATTGTAGTGGTTATGTGTCGGCACATGCAGGAATATGCAGTATGTTTGCAGGTGACTCTGTGCCCAGTGTTAGCTGGATTCAGGGCCATGGCCTGCTGAGTAACACATGGAATATGCTTCGTGGGACATGTAGTATCCTCATATATTTTCTCATGCCTGTCTCTGTGTGCCTCTGTTCTGCATTATCATCCGATGTCATACTTGCCCAGGTGCAATGTTCGCTGTTCTCGGTGTGTGTCCATGTATGCAGGTAGGGTGTTGCTCCTGAGGATCATTTTATCATTTGTGAAATCTAGGAATCATGCGCAGATGGCTGATGGTCAGATCTGCATCACAGGCCATCTGGATGTTCATGGAATGGTACTGTTCACAATTCCTGTATGCAGGCTTAACTTCCTGGGGGTGCACAAATGCCACGTATGCAGTCAAGTGCTACTATGACATTAGGGCAATGGGCGATGGCATAGAATTTTGCCTTTGCTGCATGCACCTTGACCTGGGTGGTGAGCAGCGAGTTGTCAATGGGCATGCCTCATGAGCGCCTCCAACACATGCGCAAGTACTTTTGAGAATGTTGGCTGGGACATGCCATGCAGCATCCCCACAGTCTGCTGGAATACACCTGTGGCACAGACGTGAAGGACAGACACCAGCTTATGCAATGGTGTGATAGTTTTTCTCATGTGTATGGCGCTCTGGAGATCTTCCTCTAAGGGTCAGCAGCTCTCCTAATGGTGTTCCTGTCCATCCGATACAGCAAGACCAAATGGTAGTGAGTCTGTCCCCAGGGGGACGGACGGACATGTGGTATGGGCGGCCTCTGCAACACACATCTCCTCTGCCTTTGTGCAGCCTGTATCCTTCCATGCAGTTGCCCTGCATGGTGCTGGATCTCGGTGTACAGCAGCAGGTTGTGGATGCTGTAATTCACTTCTGATTGTGGCTGCATGTTGCTTGGAAGTGTTTTTGGGGAGTGTGTGGACATAAAATACACTTTTGGAGGTTACTATTGGCACCTGTGCTTGATTCCCATCACTTGGATGCTGTTACCTCCACCTTTTTGGGTTGAGGTAACTGCACTGCATTTTTGGTGGAATTACCACCAATTTCTGGTGGTAATTGCACTTGTAATTTGGCAGAATTAGAATTTGTGTTTCTGGCGGAAATTCCACCAGCAGTAATTCTGCCAGGGCTAATTCCACCAGGGCTAATTCCACCAATAATTGGTGGAATTACTGCCAACAGATTTACCACTGGTGCTAATTCCGCTGACGGAATTACTGCCCATTGTCGGTGTCCTGTAATATTGCAGAGTTGTAGAAGTGGCAGTTACGGATTTACCACCAATTTTACCACTAACCACTGAACTCGTAATGAGGGCCCCAGTGCTTTAACCAGCCCTTTCTGTTTATGTAATCTTTCAGCCTCCCTTATCACTTGCTCTAATTCGATACAGGCAGATTCCCTCGACGGGCTCCGTTCCGTGTCAACATCACTGTTGGTATAAGTAGCTTGAGCCGCGCTCGTTGGCTTCAGTTCTGTTTTTCCGATTGCTTCGCTCTCGTGAACAGCGCGCTTCGAGATTTTCTGTCAGGAAATGTCTTCATCATCAACCGCTTCTACACCCAAAACTGGGTTTAAGAAGTGGATCGCCTGCGGAGATGTCAATCACCGATCATCACCGTATCTGTCTTTGGTGTCTGGGTTCGGATCATCGAACCGGAGACTGTGGCTCCTGTCAGTCGATGACGGAGAAGGCCCTCCGTGAGAGGAAAAGTAAGTTAGCGGTGGGACGGGAGGCGTCAAAGCCCACTTCGAAGGCCTCGTCGAAAAAGCATAAGAAATCGTCTGATTCAAAGGAATTGGAACGTCATAAAAAACACTTGGAGATCCCGATCTCGTAGTAGATCGAGACGATCTTCGTCTTCTTCTAAAAAACTAAAAAGGAGACATAGATCTCCATCGTCATCATCCGATACATCGACTGAATTGGTTCGATGTCCAACACGATCGGATTCCCCTACAAAATGGGAACATTTTAGAAGAAAAATGATGCAGGTCTTTGAGAATGCGGCCTCGACCCCCTCGAAGAAACCTCAGAAAAGCCATTGCCCCTCTGACATGGATTCTCCCACCTCCTCTTCCCATTCTCGCTTCAATTGCAGCAGCTCCTTTCCTACCTTTGTCCCCAGCAGCTCATATAGGCGAGAGATCTCATGCCCACCCTCCGAGATATCATACATTGTCTCTATGATTACGTCGGGTTGCTCCGCCAGCACCGCCTCGGCCCACCTTTGTCGCACCCGTTTGATGATTCTGGAGTAAGTGATGTATTGACCTTTGTGCACCCCGGTGTCCTCCATTAGCCTCTGGAAATCAACTGCCACCCCATCTTGCCATATGTCTCCAAGGGTAGCAGGGCCCATTGATTCCCAGTATCTGCGGACCCCTTTCATCATTTGTGAGTCCTTCCCGCACAGCACTACTAGCGGTACCTGCAGGGGAACCGTACTGAGTTTCCTACTATTTGCCATGCTCTATGCCACATTTCCCAGCCAAGCACCAACAGACTCGCCATTCCTAACCCTAGGTCTAGGTAACCACACTATTTCCCGGAGAAAGAAGGGAGCGAGGTCCCTACACAACAGCCTGGCTTCCGCCGTTTCCTCTTCAGACATCCACCTGGCCACGTATTGCAGCTGTCCTGCCAAGTAGTATTGCTCAAAGTTCGGCAGGTTTATACCCGCCCGATCACACGAATTTTGCAGTTTTCAAAGGGCCACCCTGTTTCTAGAATTGTGCCATATGAACCCTCTGCACAGGCTGTGGAGTTTAACCAAAAAGCGTTTAGGGATCACATACGGGATGTTTGCAAAAAAATGTAACAGTCTAGGCAGGACCACCATCTTAATCAGAGCGGCTCTACCCATCATGGCCAGGGGCAATCTGGACCAAAATCCCAAACTATTCTTAATGCCCTCAATGCCCTTTCCGTATTGTGTTTGTGTTCTTCTCCTACAGTGTGGTATATGTCAATACCCAAGTATCGGAACGTCTCGGTTTGCCAGGGTATCGGCAAGACCGGTAGGCTTTCCGGTGGGGTACGCTCATACCTCCCCAAGGGGAACATGCTAGATTTCTTAGGATTTACAGCTATGCCCGAAAGGATGGCATATCGTTCCATCGCCTCCAGGACGTATTGTAGGTTTTCCTCTGGGAAGCGCAGGTACAACAGTATGTCATCGGCATACAATGATATGAGATGCAAGCCTCCCGCTGTATGGATTCCTATTTCACCATATTGTTGTCTGAGGCAGACTGCCAGCGGCTCCAACGCAAGGATATACAGCATGGGCGACCAGGGGCACCCCTGTCTAGTGCCCCTGCTGAGTTGCCATTTATCTGAGATTATAGCTCCCGTTTTGACCCTTGCCACTGGGGAACTGTATAACATTTTGACCCACCTCATGTACCCCGGCCCTATCCCGTATTCTCTCAGGGCCGCCAGCAACCATGGCCATCTCACTGAGTCAAAGGCCTTAATGGCATCCAGCGAGACAATTACCAGTTCTCCGGGGGTCTCTTTCTGTTTGGTCGATGATATGGTGGTGTCTCCTATGATTGTTATGTTCCGGCCAGGGACATAACCTGTTTGGTCGGGGTGTATTAGTTTACCGATGACTCGCTTAAGCCTGTTTGCCAGCACAGCTGTGAGGATTTTACTATCTTGATTGAGCATAGATAAGGGTCTGTATGACCCGCAGTCTGTGCTTGGCTTACCCGGTTATAAGAGCGGAATGATCACTGCCTCCCGTAGGGACTCCGACAATCTGCCACTCTCAAATGCCTCATTAAGCATGTCCAGCAGTGGGGTAATCGGCTCTTGTTTATATGCTTTATAGAAATCGCTGGGGTGCCCATCTGACCCTGGGGCTTTACATGTGGGCAGTTGCTGAATCACTATTTCTAGTTCTTCTGGTGTAATTGGGGCATCCACGTCAGCCCGCTCCTGATCGTCTAGTTTGGGCAAGCCTATATCCTCTAACGTTACCTGGATCTCCTGGTCCATTTCATCCCCAGCATCCCCATAAAGATTTCTATAGTAACCTAAGGACCTCTTCATTTAATCCCTCTTGGGTGTCCCTGCACTGAGCCCCGTCCCCTTTAATTTCCCTGATCACTGGCTGTGTTGTCTCGCTTTTATATAACCAGGCCAGCAGTCTGCCCGGCTTGTCTCCTCCTGCATGCTGCCTTTCGATATATTTCTTATAGCTCAGCTTGCATAATCTGTCCCAGTGATCGCTACTGGCTTGTTGTAACTTTCCCATCCTCTTGCAAAGTGCCCCCTTCTGCATTATGTCTTCCAGCTCCCTCTCCGTTTTTTGCAACTCCCTTTCGATGCCCCCCCTGAGCCCTTTAGATTTAGAAATGGTGACGCCCCGCACCACAACTTTGAACGCCTCCCACAAGGTTCCCACCGGTTGGACACTCCCGGTGTTGGTATCAAAGTACTTGGTGATCGCCTCCCTCAGGTCCTCCCGGAATGCCAGATCCTGCAAGGCCTCTGCTCTGAGCTTCCATGTCGGGATCTGCGCTCTAGGGGGCTGGTGTCGCCACTCCAGAACCAAGGGAGAGTGATCCGAGAGCACCCTGGCCTTATAATCCGCACCCGTCACTTCACCTACCAGCTCAGCAGTGGCAAAGCATACTCCAGCCTCGTATACAGGTTATGTGGGGCCGCGTAGTGTGAGTACTGCCTACCCACTGGGTGTAGCCGTCTCCAGACATCCTCAAGTTAGTTCTTCAGGTTAAACCATCTTTCTTACCGAAAGTAGTTTCCGACTTCCATTTGTCACAAAAAATACTTTACCAACATTCTATCCTCCTCCTCATTTGGGAAACGAAGAGGAGAGATTGCATAGACTGGACCCCAAGAGGGCCCTCAGTTTTTACATTTCAAGAATGGCACAATTACGTCAAGATGACCAACTCTTTGTGGGTTACACAGGTCGTAAATTGGGGTTAGCAGTGACAAAACAAACTATATCCCGCTGGATCATTCTGGCTATATTGGAATGCTACAGATTAGCAGGAAAAGACCCACCGGATGGGCTACGTGCTCACTCCACTAGGGGAATGGCTACTTCTGCGGCTTTGAAGAGGGGAGTCCCTGCAAAAGACATTTGCTCGGCTGCAACATGAGCATCAATGCATACCTTTATCAAGCATTACTGCTTAGATGCCGCCTCCTCCAATGAGGGGTTATTTGCTAGGGCGGTACTTCACTCCGTCCATTGAAACCAAAACTAGCACTCCTGCCTCCGAATTGATCACTGCTATGATAGTCTATCACTAGATGAGGAATACGTGGAAGGACACAATCCATTCGAAGAACAAGTTACTTACCAACTGTAACGTTCTTTCAACTGGATGTTCCTCCCACGTATTCCTCATCGACCCTCCCAGCCTACCCCACAGTACAGTTTACGTTTTCTTACACTTTCCTCTCACGATGGGCTTATCAGTCACAGCATACGCCTGGATGTTACACGAGTATTTCCTCAAAAAAACAGAACTGAAGCCAACGTACGCGGCTCGAGCTACTTATACCAACAGTGACGTTGACACGGAACAGAGCCCTTCGAGGGACAATCGACGCCACGCCACGACCTCGAGCACAGCGCCCTCTACGGAAAGAAAAATTCCGAAGCAGCGAAGCTGGCGATAACGAATATCACAAGATGAGGAATACGTGGGAGGAACATCCAGTCGAAAGAACGTTACAGTTGGTAAGTAACTGTTCTTCTTGCTGAACAATCTCCACGTTTCTATTAGCCCCAGTTCTATGAACAGGCGCGTAAGAGCACCCCTATTTCTCACCCTTTGGGTCGGAGGAAAGAGTTTTATCTAACTCTGGGGCCATCACACAGTTAAAATCCCCTCCCATCACCACATAACACTCACAAACTCCCTCCAACTTTCCAGGAGTGCATTCAAATGGGGGTCCTGGTGTTCATTTGGGGCATATGACGCTACCAGTGCGTAAAGTTGTCCTTCCAAGATACCCTAACAATCTGGTATCTACCTTCTCAGGCCTTATAAATATACTGTTTAGTGACGATGTCTGTTTGCAAGATGAGCCTCCCTCCAAGGCTTCTGCCGTGGCTGGAGCTGCGCTGCCCACACTGGCATCACCCAGAGAACCGCTGATTGCCTCCTTCCCCAGTGGTTCCGGTATATGGGAACAGTTGCCTCCTGCACTCAAATTTCTCACTAGGCCCACCAGGCTTGCGCCACCCTGCGCCTTGTCTCAGGGGCAGCCTACCATTGTGTCACCCCCTGCTCTATCACTTCAGATATCCGCTCTGTCAGATGATGACTCCCTTGAGGGTGTTTTTTCGGATGAAGGTAGTCGGGGTGGCCCTGATCCACAGCCAACCCTGCAGGATACACGGCCACCTTGTCCCAACAGCCCTTGGCCTCATGTCCAAATACTGGAGCCTGCTGCTCCCAGGGATGTGCCCATAGACATTTTGACCACTCTCCATACCTTGGTCTCTCTTCCACCTGTGGTTCCCAGCACTCCAGTGGGTCCCAGTCCATCTCCGGCAGCAAGCCCTCCTAGGCCTCCCCGGCCTCGCCAGATGATGCCACGTCCAGCCCCTGCTGTTCCTCAGCAGCCACCTGTTCCATACCCCCCTGTTCTGAGGTAACCTGATTTTACAGGCACGGATACCAACACTGACTCCAGTCTGGATACGGATGGTACTCGGGCCGGATCAGTATGACTACATCCCTGCGGATGCTGGGCTCCCTGACAGACTTGCTGACCGGAGACAGCCCACCGGTTGATATTGGATCCTTTTCGGCCATGATGTCTCAGGCTGCAAAGTTGTTTAACCTCACCCCAAGGAGAAAAAGAAGGAAGGTTTTCTTTTTCAACGTCATGAGTCCTCCAGGAAAACTACAGTCTCTGCCCCCATGCTGGATGATGTGCGAGAGGATGGCTTGGTGGTGATGAGAAATCCCTACTCTTCCCCTCCCAAGAAGGAGCGTTTGGAGAAGAAATACAGGGTCCCAGATAGTGCACCAAAGTAGCTCAGGTCCCACCCTACACTGACTCACTGGTCTCCAATGCAGCACGGAAAAGGTCAGCAAACCCGTCGTCTTATACTGTCCCGCCAGATCAAGAAGGAAAGAAATTTGATGCAGCAGGTAAAAGCATCACTGCCACTGCAGCGTCCACTATCAAAGCCACCAACGCCTTAGCCATTCTCTTGCATTAGGACAGAGAGCTTTGGTACAAGCTGAGCCCCATACTTGACTTTCTCCCAGGTGACAAGAAGGCAGAGTCTTTGGCCATTTTCCACGAAGACGAGGTGGCCTCCAATCATGCTATGAGCGTCGCCCTTGACATTGCTGACTCTGGATTCCAGCATATGAGGAACGGAGTAGCTTTTCATTGACAAGGCTAGCTCAAAGCCAGAGGTGCAAGCTAAGGTGGTGGCTATGCCATTTGACAGGGACAACCTTTACGGCAAGGTAGTGGATGAGAGTTTCATAGCGATCAAGACAGACATGGAGACCGCCTGTTCTTTGGGCACCCTTCAGCTCAGGAAGCAGTCCTTTCGCTCGTCTAAAGGAAGGTCTCCAGAACCTCTATGGTTCCTATCCAGCCTACCATCAACCCTCTCGATCCTCCATGCAGGAAGCATATAGAGGACGTTCGCAAACCTGCAAGGGAGGTGCACAACATCATCTCACCCCAACAGCCAGGGCGACAACAGCCAAAGAAGCCTGACCCGGCCTAGTACCCATGCTCCCACTTTCGCACCCCGATGGGATGCTGTCTGTCTCAATTTGTCTGCCAGTGGCGACATATCCTCACAGACAAATGGATGCTCAGTATCATCCAACATGGTTACACCTTGGAGTTTCAAAGAAAATGCCCTTGCATCCCTCCCGTCTCAAGGCAGGAGCAGCATGGGGCCCACCTCCACAAGGACGTCCAGGTGGAAAGGGGCAATAGAACCTGTCCCTCTGCGACTCTGGGTCTCTGGAATGTATTCCAGATACTTTCTGGTTCTGAAGAAGTCCGGAGGGTGAAGACCCATCCTGGATACAAGACGTCTCAACAAGTTCCTAAAATCCTAGAAGTTCAGGATGATCACGTTGCAGCATGTGCCAAGCAGCTGGAAAGAGGGGATTTCCTGGCACCACTGGATTTGGAAGACATGTATTTTCACATCCCCAGCCATCCAAAACAAAGAAAGTTCCTCCAGTTCATCATTCAATGAAGATGCTACCAATTCAAGGCATTGCCCTTTGGCCTGAATTTGGTTCCAAGAGCCTTCACCAAGTCCTTGGCTCCAGTGGCAGCTTTTCCTCGCCACAAGAGAATCTACATCTATCGAAACCTGGATGACTGGCTAATGCGGTCCTGCGCTCACGATCGAGCAGCACAGCATACAGCCGGAACTATCCAGACCCTAGCTTTTCTGGGACTCTGAATAAATTATCCCAAATCGTGCATGGTGCCATCCCAGAACACACTTTTTCTGGGTTCCCTCCTCAACACAATCCCGTGTCTGGCAACGCTGTCAGAAGACAGGATAAAGGCCACCCTGGGGAAGGTTCAGCAGCTGCCAAGATTGCGATACGGTCCATCAATCCCCTCTTGGAGATGATGTCCTCTTGCATTCATTTGCTTCCTCATTGCAGACTGCAGATGAGACCACTTCAGGAATTCCTGAATGCCAGATGGAAACAGGTCACCGGCTCATGGGCCGACCAGATAGCTCTCAATCAGGCATTCCATCAGGCTCTGCAGTGGTGGTCCATTCGCACTCATGTCACGCAGGGTGCTCCCTTTCAGATTCATGTGTATCAGGAGACAGTCACGACTGATGCCTCTCTGGAAGGTTGGGGTGCCCACACGGGCCAATCCTACGCCAGAGGCCTCTGGCTCCTGGGGGAAAAGGAGTTGCACATCAACATCCTGGAACTACTGGCAGTTTTCTGGGTTCTCAAGTCTTTTCTGCCTCCGCTTCAGACGAAGCTGGTAAGAGAATTCACAGACAACACCACCACCATGTTTTACATCTGGAAGCAGGGCAGTTCGCGCTCCACCATTCTCTCTCTGGATGTGCAGAATCTGTGGCACTGGGCCATTGCTCAATGGATGTTTCTCGTGCCATTTCACCTAGCAGGCGTTCACAACACCATTGCAGACTCTCTCAGCAGGGAGCTGTGGTGCTGCCACGAGTAGGAGCTCCAGCAAGCGCAAGTGTCTTGTCTCTTCAACCTCCACCCTCATATTGACCTCTTTGCAACAACAGCCAACACCAAGTGCCAAAGGTTTGCCAGCAGGTATTCTCAAGCCAGGAGTCTGGGAGACACCTTCATATTCCCTTGGGAGGGCTTCTTCCTATAAGCCTTCCGCTGATTCCTCTGTTGCTAAGAGTAATCAACACACTTGTACGATATCAGTGCACAATGATCCTCATTGCACCGGCATGGCCCAGGCAAATCTGGTACTCAAACCTTCATCTGTCGGTGGTCCCAGCCATCAAACTGCCTCCTCTTCCAGATCCACTCTCCAGAGAGGGAGGGTCAATCCTGCACCATGGCCCAGCATCTCGGAGTTAGCCAGCCTTGCTCCTGCAGCCCTAGAATTCAGAGACTACTCGCTGCCTACGGAATGTAAAGGCATTCTATCCAAGGCCAGGGCTCCATCTACACTTACCTGCTACAAGCACAAGTAGAAGTGCTTTACAGTGTGGTGCCAGTCACAGAA
This sequence comes from Ambystoma mexicanum, assembly GCF_040938575.1. Lineage (NCBI taxonomy): Eukaryota > Metazoa > Chordata > Amphibia > Caudata > Ambystomatidae > Ambystoma > Ambystoma mexicanum. The sequence goes on from NC_090935.1 coordinate 942,533,448, forward strand.
GAATTTTATGTTCTACATAAAGTCTGGCCTTGTCCATGCATCTATTAAGGTACACCTGGCTGCCAAATCCTGATACATCCATCCTCTGGGCAAGCTCTCCCTGTGGTAAGACTTGTTAAGGAGTTCCTCAAGGGCCTCTTCAGAACGTTGCCTCCAGTGAAGGCTCCTGCCACTGCATGGGAACTGAATGTGGTGCTGTTGAAACTGTTGGGCCCCCCGTTTGAACCTATGAATCGGGCCTCCTGTAGTTTTTTTCTTAGAAGATTGCGTTCCTGATGGCTATCGCCTCTGTCAGGCAGGGTGTGGAAATACAGGCTCTCTCTTGTAAACCTCCATATTTGTTTTTTGACTCAGCTAAAGTGATTCTACAAACTTATCTTTCCTGAATGCCAAAGGTTCCATCAGACTTTCACTTGAACGAGCTTGTGGTTCTACCAGTTTTCTTTGCAAACCTTTCTTCACCTGCTGAAATATCTTTAAATTCACTGGACGTTGCGTGTGCTTTGAAGGTCTATGTTGCACGCACAAAGCACTTTTGAAAGACTTCTCAACTTTTCATAAATTTTGGACCAGTGGGACTTGGGAAGGCCCTGTCCAAGGCTTCCATCTCCAGGTTGCTCTCCGACTGTATCATACATTTCCATCAGGCTGGCCAACAGGCTGTTGCCAGGCCTGCCGGGAGCACACTCCAATAGACTACAGCGTTCCTCATTGGTGTTCCCCTGCTGGATATCTCCAGGGCGGCTACGTGGAGGTCAACTCGCACCTTCACAAGATTTTACTGTGTCAACAGGGATTCCAGGGAGTGTTTGCAACCTGCTTGCATGTGTTAAGTCTGTTCCAAGGGGTAATTGTATTGCTTCTGTTGTGCCTTGGCCGCCTCCCATGGTTGTGAAAGTGTACTGCTGTGTAATCGTATTCATGAGCATGTGAATTCATGCAAGACCCCATGCTGGAGAAGGAACAAGTTACTTCTCCAGCATGGGGTCTGGCATGGATTCACATGCTCATGAATATTCCCCGTCATCAGGCTGGGACTCCTCAGTAAAAAAGAAAAGCAGTTTTGCTTTAGCCTGAAAGCTGCTTGTCTGCTCTATAAGCAATCACTTTTCTTTGGGTCATACTGCCTGCATCCAATAACTAACATCTCCCTAAGCTCCACTCGTGGGGGCCATCTTCAGATTTTTACTGCAAGTTTCAGTGTTGCGAGTCCTCTCATCTTGCTCTTCGAGTATTTGCGAATTTTCTAGTTTTTTCAGATCAATATTGATATTTCTTCTACAAGTAATTCCATCGTAGATCGACGAAGATCTACTTTCATCACAATTTCTTCTATTCAAGTTTTCCAGAAGGCCCAGACCTAGGCCTACTTCGCACCTCGACAATGTCTCAGGAGAAGAGGAGTCTCTTCAAACTCTGCAAAATGTGGACTACGGAACATCTACATCGGGATCGGCACCTCAAATACCTATATTGCCTGCATCCAGACCACGGCAAAGATGGATGCAAGATTTGCAGCAGATTCCTGGCCAAGACAAAACGGGACTGCTATCGAAGGTTTGTGGCATAGCTCAAAGATGAGAAAGCCTCTGACTCGGCCTCTGGCCGTGGTCATGTCTCTCCAGGACCGGCTGGTCCCAAGGGTGTGCTCCCTCTGAGAAGAAGAGGTTGAGATCCTTTGAGGATGCGTCTTCTCAGGGGATCCAAAAGAACGTAAAACGCCACACTGCTGAGCCCTCCAGTGTCGCCACTAGTTCCTGTTTGGGAAGGCTCGATCCCTGTCTCCATCTCTGTCTATGGTGAGCCTGCCGATTGTGTGATGCCTTCTGCGAGGAAGTCCTCGACTCGTTCGAAGCATAGATCTTCGTCCAAAGACAAGGGTACAAAGGAGAGGTCTTCGAGAGGCCCATCCTAAGTCCTGTTGACAACCTCATCGTCCCTCAAGACCGTGTCTTTGCTGACAATAGCTTCGTCTTCCTAGGTGCCCACCTAGTCAAGGGCTTCTCCATCTGCGACCACGGCCCAGTCGATGACAACAACTCTGTTGATGGCTTTGTCCGGATCCACTTCGTCAACGGTCCCGTCGACGCCCATCATGACTTCGGCCAAGGGGGACTCTGTTACTACTGTGGTTTCTACGGTCAAGACGTTGGCAACTCTATGGGTGGCTCTGCCTCCACAGCCTCCTGCAGCAGCGGTTGTTCTGTCCACGGCCACAAAGGGATATGCCTGTCGGGGTGCAGGTGCCCATCGTCTCCTCATTCCCGAGGGATTCGGGCAGGACCAAGGAGCTGCTATCTCCTGATGGTTTTCTCCCCTGGCCGGTGAGGCTGTCCCCGATAGGGTTGATGGGGTCTCCAAGAAAATCCCCACATGTCTATACAGACTCTGATGACAACCACTTGCCTGAAGGCTACTATATGGACCATGAAGGAGGCCTTGGCCACGTGTTTTAAGAGTGATCTCCGTGGGGGGAGTTGTCACAGCATTTTAGCCCAGAGCCAGTTGCTCCTTTCACACCTCAGCCAGTGCCCTGGTACATGTCGTTGGATATTCTCCAACGACATGTCCCCGGCCCTCATAGACCGCTGGCTGTAAGTTTGCCCAGGCCAAGTCCTCGAGATCAAGGTGCCTACCTTGTCCTACTGAGCCAAAATGCCAGCCAGTGCTGCTGCAGCCTGTACCACCACAGGGGCCTTTAACTATGGTGGTGCAAGAGTCACCACACACCGATAGAGGCATTGCCACAGACTACAGCAGCGCATACGGATGACTGTGTACGAGTTGACACAGAGCCTCTGCGTGCCGATGAGCCCGCCTGGGCATCGCCACTTGATGAGGTTGGCTCTTTCCATGCCATGATTTCGATGGCCTACATTCTCTTCAATTTGGTTCCGGAGGAGGAGGAAGGAGTTTTTTTTTCAACACCGGGAGTCCTCACGGTAATTTTGGTCCCTTTTCTGGACGATGCCTGGGAGGAAGGCTTGTCCCTGATGAAGATGCCAAGTACCGCTTCCTCTGAAAGAGACAGGCTTGAGAAGAAGTACAGGGTCCCTGACTCAGCCTCCAGGTGCTTGAGATTGCAGCCTTCTCCAGAATCTGTGGTGTCTGCCGCCACCAGCAAGCGCTCAGCGCACCTATCGTCCTTGTTCAGGACCAGGAGGGGAAGAAGCTGGATGCGGTTGGGAAGCGCATCATTTACACCCCAGCCTCCACTGTCAAGGCCGTCAATGCCCTGGCCATCCTGTCCCGGTACGACCAGAAACTCTGGTTTAAGCTCGGACCAATCTTGGACGACAAGAAGTACAATGCCCTGGCCCTGTTCCAGGAGGGCGAGGAGGAGTCTGACCACACCATCATAGTGCCATTGGATATTGCGGATCCCGGCTTCTGCCAGATGGGCCATGGGTTGGCCTTCGGTGCCAAGGTTGGCTGAAAGCCACATACTTGAGGGCAGATGTACAGTCCAAGATGGTGGACATGCCTTTTGATGGGGACAATTTGTTTGGGAAGGCTGTGTGGATGAGACGCTCCAACCGATTAAGACTGACAGAGTCGGCACGTTCTCTTGTGACACTGGCAGAGGATTTCATCCTTTCGTTCCTCCAAGGGGAACTCTGCACCCTATCGCTAGCCCTCCTGCTCTACCACCCAGGAAGCCTAGAGGGGCCGATCGCAAGCGTTTGCTAGCAGAGGGCAGCATCATCATCGCCCGCAGGCCAGGACGCAGACACCCAAGCAGGTCGGAACCGGCCATGGATCTGGGCCCCCACTTTCACACCTCAGTGGGAGGACCGGTAGCAAACTTTGTCGACAAGTGTAAAATCATCACCAGGGACAAATGGGTGCTGGACGTTCTTCATCAAGGGCACACCTTGGAGTTCCAACATAGGTGCCCTCACATTCTTTCTGTGGCATGTCAAGAACTACACATGGCCCAACTGCTTCAGGAGGTTCAGGACATGTTAAGAAAGGGGACGATAGAACCGGTCCCTTAGCACCTCTGGAGTGTACTCCAGATACTTTCTGGTTTGGAAAAAGTCAGGAGGGTGGCAGCCGATCCTGGATTTAAGACGTCTCAACACGTACCTGAAGTCCCAGAAGTTCAGGATGGTCATGTTGCAGCACATGCTCGGCCAGCTGGTGGAAGGGGACTTTCTAGCTAATTTGGACCTGGAGGATGCCTATTTTCACATCCCCATTCACCCGAAGCATTGGAGTTCATACGGTTTGTGGCCAGGGACGGCACTATCATTTCATGGCTTTGCCCTTTGGCCTGTAGTGGGCACCAAGGGTGTTCACAAAGTGCTTGGCCCTGTTGGCAGCACATCTAGGCCTCTAGGGCGTCCACGTCTACCCATACCTGGATGACTGGCTCATCGGGTCATGCTCTCGCACGCAGGTGACCCAGCACACAGTGGAGACCATATGCCTGCTGATGGAACTCTGATTCTCTATCAATTATCCAAAGTCCTGCATGGAGCCATCGCAGAAAGCTCTTTTCCTGGGTGCCTATCTCAACATGGTTGCATGCCTGATAACCGCCTTGGAGGATAGGTTGGCAGCCATCCTGGGGAAGGTGCAGTGCCTGCCGACACTGACATCTGCAACATTACCAGCCATCAAGTCGCTTTTGGGCAAGATGTCCTTTTGTATGCATCTCTTCCCCTTCTGCAGGCTCCAGATGAGGCCTCTGCAAGAGCTTCTGGACACACAGTGGCTGCAGGTCACAAGACCTGGACGGACAAGATCACCCTCGCCCACTAGTTCCAGCTAGCTCTACGATTGTGGGGGTGCGCCCAGATCTCACTCAAGGAGTTCCTTTTCAAATTCCGCAGTACCAGGTCACGGTCACCACAGATGCCTCCCTAAAAGGATGGCCGAGGCCCAGACTGGAGAGTCGCACGCCGGAGGCCTCTGGCTTCTAGAGGAGAAGGACCTCCACATCAACGTCCTGGAGCTCTGGCAGTCTTCTCTGCCCTCAAATCCTTCCAACCTCAGCTGCAGGGGAAGGTCATGCAGATGTTCACAGACCACACCACCACCATGTTCTACATCCGGAAACAGGGTGGGACGCACTCCCCATGCTCTCCATATAAACACAGTCCCTGTGGCACTGGGCCATTCTTCAGGACATGTTCCTTGTCCCATTTCACCTGACAGGCACCAAGAACACCATTGCATACTCGCTCAGCAGGGAGCTGCAGTCCTGCCACGAGTGAGAGCTTTGTCAGGACCAAGTATCCCTTCTCTTCCGCAAGTGGGGTCAACCTCTCTGTGATGGCGGCCAATTCCATGTGCTGAGGAACTAGGGGATGCCTTCTTGTTCCCAGGCTCTACCTGTACGCCTTCCCGTCAATTCAGCTCCTGCTATGAGTGATCAACACACTCGGACGGTGTTATTGCAGGGTGATGCTCATTGCTCCGGCGTGGACACAGCAGACCTGGTCCCGCACCTGCTCCATCTGTCAGTGGCGCCATCCATCCGGCTGTCTCCTCTTACTGATCTTCTGTCCAGAGAAAACAGAACAATACTGCACCACGACCCAGCGTCGCTGAGCCTCATGGCCTGGCTCCTGCAGTTCTTGAGTTTGGGCATTATTTCCTGCCGCTGGAATTCAAGAAGATCCTGGCCAAGGCCAGAGCCTCCTCTACGTTGTCGTGTTACGGCCACAAATGTAAACACTTTACAATGTGGTGCAAGACTCATAATACTATGCTGCTGCGAGTCACAGCTCCACATCTCCTTCCATATCTGCTTTCCCTGGCCAAGGCTGGCCTGGCTCACGTCTCCATCAAGGTGCATCTGGCTGCCATATCCCGTTACACCAGGGTGCTGGGTAAGCCCTCCCGTTGGTCGCACAGGCTTGTCAAGGAGTTCCTTAAAGGCCTCTTCAGGACTTTTCCACCAGTGAACGCTCCAGCTTGGGAACTCGACATGGTTTTGACTCTCATGGAAGATGGCTTTCCAGGCGGGTCGGGGAGATCCAGGCCCTCTCCTGCAAGCAGCCGCACTTGTCCTTCCACTCTACGAGGGTGGTGCTGCGGACCCACCACTCCTTTATGCCAAAGGTTCATTCAGAATTCCACCTCAGCAAGTCTTTGGCTCTGCCAGTCTTCTTCCCGAAACCTTCTACACTGGCGGAAAGGACGTTGCATTCGCTGGACGTTGTTCGTGCCTTGAAGTTTTATGTGGCACGCACAAAAGACTTTTGGAAGACATCACAACTCTTTGTGAATTTTGACCTGTGATTCTTGGGAAGGCCCTGTCTAAGGCTTCCATATCCAGGTGGCTCTCCTGCTGCATCATGCACTGTCATTGTCTGGCCCACAGACCTCTTCAGGCCCACTCCAACAGAGCCATAGCTGTTCTCTCTGGTGTTCCACCACTCGACATCTGCAGGCCTGCCACGTGGAGGTCCATCCACACGTTCACAAGATTCTACTGTGTCGACAGGGATTTCAGGGATTTGTCCCAGGTCGGCCAAGCGGTGCTATGCAACCTGTTTGCTTGAGGTGAGTCTGTTCCATGGCTAAGTGTATTGCTTCTGTTCAGCCTTGCCACCTGCTGTGGTAGTGTATACGTACTGCTGTGTAATGGTATTCATGAGCATGTGAATCCATGCCAGACCCCATGCTTGAGAAGGAACAATTTACTTACCTGTAACTCCTGTTCGCCAGCATGGGTCTGACAAAGATTCACGTGCAAACCCTCCCTCCCCTCTCTGGCTCTTCTTGGTTTATACTGCCACTTTACGTGCTCTACCAAATCTGAAGGTGGCCACCAAAGGTGGAGCTTAGGCAGATGACTGTCATTGGATGGGCGTAGTATGACCCAAGGGACAGTGATTGGTTATAGAGAATACAAGCAGTTTTCAGGCTAAAGCAAAACTACTTTTCTTTTTTACCGAGGTTTCCCAGCCTGACGACGGGGAATATTCCTGAGTATGTGAATCCATGCCAGACCCATGCTGGAGAACAGGAGTTACAGGTTAGTAACGTGTTCCTTATGTGTAACTTTTGTTTTCCAACAAGGGTCTTACATGGATTTACATGCAAACCCTCCATCCTTCGCCTCTTGGTTCTTATTCGTTCCTGCTGCCACTTTATGTAGGCAACCAAATCTGAAAATGGCCACCCGGGGTAGCGCTAAGGAGGACAGATGTCATTGGTGGGGGCAGTATGACCCGAAGTGACAGCAATAGGCTATACAAATGACATTCAGTTTTTAGCATAAAGCTAAACTGTTATTTGTTACAGAGGATTCCCAGCCTGACGATGGGGAATATTCTTGAGCACGTGAATCCATGTAAGACCCATGCTGGAAAGCATGAGTTACATGTAAGTAACTTCCTTCTTATCCCTGTGCTAACTCAAGCTCTTCCTTTTCTGTAGTGTGGCATAAGCTACATCTTGAAATATGAGGATGGGGGCCTCTCCAAAGCAGATCACCAGATGTTTCCTGGCCTTACCCAGGATCTCATCCTTAAGTTGGTGGAAGTGGAACCAAGTCAGAACATCTAGGATCAGGTTTTGCTGCTGTTGTTGCCTTTAATAGGTTTGTTTGGTCATATCCAGATTATTGCCCAGGGAATCAGAACCACCCACGATATGCCGGAACAGGTCCATCATATCTCCAAGTCTGCATCAGCAATTATCCCTGGGGATCCCTTGTATCCGGACCTTATTGCATCTCATTCTGTTTTACGCATCCTCCTATCCTCCTGTTTTGTAAAATTCCATCTGTTGTTCAAGGCCCTTTAGACTTTCCGCCATATCTGCTTGCTCATTCGCTTTGTCACACAGCGTGGTTTCAACCTCCTCCAATCTCTTCGCCGCCGCTCGTACGTGCTTATCCAGATCTGTATATAGATTCAGCTAGACCTGTTGCACTCTCTTCTATGGCCTTCTTTAGCTACTTTAGCTGCCAGTTCATTTTCATAACAGGACATCCTCTGCGGTAAATGCACAAGCAGGGAGTGACCCTGTGCTAGTATCTGTTGCCGATTCTTTATGGACCCTTCCTGAACCTGCATTAGGCTTATATCACCAGATTACGGCCCCCTCTGTTTGGTTAGTGCGTTTGTCATTCTAGAGCCAGCTAATGATTTCTGCAGAAATCAGAACCTCTGCCTCTTCTGTCTAGCTCTGTTCTTGCAGGTGACTTTCTTTCCTCCACCACTGCTCCTCCAACCTGCCTTTAGCCCCCTGTGTTACTTATCTCAGGATAACTGGGGGACGCCTCCAACTCTCCTCAGGTTGCCTCCACCTCCAGGTTTAATGGTTTAATGTCCGCTTCCAGTCCAATCCTCCTGGGCCGCCCCCCTCACTGGGTTGAGAATATCGTGTTAGCTATGACTCCAAGAGACAAAGGAACCTAAATTGGTCTCCCTGCAATGATGTTTCAGGACCTGCCTTCCCATTCGGAACTCTTCGGAGAACTCTGGTCCTCGCTCAGCGCTCTCCATCTCTTCAGGTCTCCCACTGACGTGTGCTCACCATCAGCGTGTCTTGTTCTGTATGTCCTTTCGCATTGTAGCAGAAATCCTTCGGAGCTGTCTTTGTAACAGGAAAGTGAGGGCCAGCCTTTTCACCTCACCCATCCATGCAATACACCCCTCTTTCTCTGCACCACAGCCCCGTGGCTAATCGCTTCTCTATGCCCAGCTCTTCTCCACTCGTCTTCCGATTGCCATTTTAGCGGTGCACTCGGAAAATACCCCTCGAACGTAAACACACTTGCAGGGTACATTTCACATGTGTTTTTACATCATAAGGGTCTCTAAGGGGTCACCACTGCTATGACGGGTGCTGCTGTTGTTTGTTACCCAATATGGTGGCTGCTAAGGCACTGGTAGTTTCATAGAGCTCCCATAACAAGCAGCTGCATGGCTTCCTAGGTTGGCAATGCCCGGGTTGAAAGGTTTTAATGGGGCCAGTTTGTTTAAGGTGTTTTTATTGAGATATTGAGTTTTGTTTCAAAAATATCTGGTACCAGTGATTTTGCTGTTGGATGTCTGGTTTGGTGTTTTCCATCAATTTTGCTAGGTTGTCTGTTAAGTGTTTTCTTGTTCCATTTAGTTGTGATTTCTGGTTTTGAGTTTTTGGCTGTTTTGCGACTTGGGGTGTTTATAGTAAACGGGATCATGTGGTGGTCGCTCTAAATGACTGGTACTGGTGGCAAGGTAGTGGTACGTCCATTCCTGCAGAAGATCACAACTAGTGTGTGTCCAGCCTGGTAGGTGGCTACATTGACCCTTTGTTTCAGGTGAAGGCTTTCTAGGAGAGTGCAGAGGGAATTTGACGATGTTTAATTTTCTCTCTAAAATCTCTCAGTATAATGATCTTGTCTGGTTGCACTGCTAGGTTGGGTATGGTGTCTGCGTTTCACTGCGAAGGTAGGATTGAAGTGGGCGGTCTGTTTGAGTGGGAAAGTATGTATGCTTGGTCACAGAGTTTGAAGTTGTCTCGATGTGCTTCACAGTCATCAATGTCTGTTAATGGTAGCGATTTGGCAGTGATGTGTTTTTTTGTCGGTCATGGCTATGCCTCCTCGTATGTTTTCTTTGTTTGCTTGTAGAAGTTTGCATTTGTTTGGGATAGTTTCATGGGCTACTACCTTGTAGTCATATGATAGCCATGTTTCTGTGAGGAAAAGGAAATCACTGCCACCTTCACTTAGAACAGGGTAGATTTCTCTTCTGTGCTTTGCCATTGGACATACGTTGATTAGGCTGCTGTGTACTGTGCTATTATTAGATGGCTTATTCTTGTTTAGCCTTTGGGTTGAGAGTTCATGCTGTAGAATTGGGATTTGAATATTATTGGATGTTCCAATGTTTGTGGCGATTTTGTCTGTTTCCATGCTGAGGAGTTGTAACAGGATGCATCTGGGATCAGTCTGTTCTGTATCGTTGCCTGTGAAGTTTGTGGTGTAGTTTCTCCGGTCTTTTGTTACAAAAGGAGCATTAGGTGAAATGTGCCTGTCTTGTTGTTTTAGTTCCTTAGGGAGTGTTTTCAGTGATTTGATGTCCTAATGACAGAGTTCGAAATTAAGGGGAGCTGGGAGCTATTTAGCTTCTGCTTGTAGCCTAGAAGAGCCTTGTTAGCTTGGCACCAATAGCTATGAGGAGCTATTTTTGTCTCCTCAGTCCAACTGATACAAAACAAACCCACCTCTGTGAATTTAATTCTGTGCATTTGGGACAATCTGTAAATGAGCAATAGGACACATATTTATTACATTTAAAGCATAAGGGGTTCTAAGAAATATGCAAAATATTATGGTGCTATCTTATGGTGAAGTTGGATAGCTCCTGGTTTCCCAGTGGTTGCTCCTGCTCGTTGGTTAATGCCGGATACCCAGGAGCTGCATTTAGCTCCTGCTTACCAAATGTTAATTTCGATGCTTGTGATGAGGGAGGTATTCGTTGTTGTAGGCAGGTTCTGATGTTGGTTCAACTGAGGTTATCGACCAGGGTCTCTCTTCTTGTTTTCCCTTGTGTCACTGACCCTGTAGGATTGTAAGTGGAGAGGTGCCGTGCGATGTAGGATATCTTCAGTCTAATTTTTGCAATGGGGTGTTGGTGGGTTTTCTGTAGTGGTGTGAGATTGGGCAGAAAGTTGTTTTGGTTTAGCAATGCTTTTGTGTTTCATTCCTTTCTTTCTCGGTTTTCCCTCATCCGTTTGTCTTTCTTGTATTGAGGCATTGTTGACTTTTGAGGATCAGCATGTTTGTGTTGTTTTCCAGTTGTTGTGGCAGAGAGTTTTTGGTGTGTGGTGTTTTCCATAGTTTTTTTGTTTTGTGAGTAAAACCATGCTTGGTATGAGTATAGCTTATGATGTGGTTGTTCGGCTATGAACCCTAGATATGGCAGGGTTGTCAATTTACATGATAAAGCCATCTTGGAAGTGCATTCATTATCTCCACGGGACTGAAACAAGTTCAACACCCTGTTGGCATCCCATAGTGTAGAATAGCTTGCTAGAGGAGGTGTCATTAGTATTGATCCTTTGAGTAATCAATACACACTTGCTGATGTTCTCCGACCTGCAGGTGCCCTGCCGAGATGGCTGACCAACAAGTGTTCACAGTCCGATGGGGCAGCGATACTAGAAAATTCAAAACTTGCTCTAAAGGTACTGAAACAGGATCAAGACCCCTCACCAATCCCCAGCTCTTCCACAGAGGCCAGGCTGCCCAGTAGCATTGCAATGTGGAGGAAATCCACGACTCCCTGAGGTTTTCGGTTGATTAAAGCAAATCTTTTTAGTCGTTGGAGAATTTGTCGCAATTCTTTTTTTGGCAGGTACATTTTGCTGCATGTATATGCAGGGGGAGACCCCTCTGCACTCCCATAAACCCCTTTGCATTACCTATACCCCTATACCCAACTCCTGCATATATATGCAGCAACAAGCGCAAAACAATTTGCGACCGATTCTCCAACGACCAAATTCTACACGCAATAATCAACCAATCCCCTCCCTGATAGGCGCTTCAGCCTGGCTCGAAAGCACTGGGAGTAACCAACATGCCAAGAAATCCACCAAGCTATGAGTTTTAGAGAGCCTGTCATTAATGGGTAAGGTTGCTCAGAGGATAGAGGTTTATGGGGATGTCAGACTGAAAAAGGCTTAAAAATGTCCAGAGTCTCTGGAAACAAACTTTGAGAGGTCCAGAGCAAGATGATAGTCACTTGCTCCCTCTCCTCCTGGCAGACTTCTGCCAACACAAAGGCCATCATAGCAAGCAAGGGAAAGCATAGCGCACTCTCCAGAATCCAACCCTGGAGAAAAGCGTCTGCAGCAGCCGCAGCGGTTGGGTCCGGTCTCCAGCTGATAAATAAATCTCGAAATGTGAGCATTTAGGTGAGACACAAAGATATCCATCGACAGTGGTCCCCACACTGTGTTTACAGTGTTTAATTTCCCAAACTTATCAGGAGCTAACCTCCAGCCACTGGCTTCTCCCAAATACCTAAAAATCTAACCCGACACTATGATCGATAACCCTGGAATGTGTTCTGCCATGAACATCAGGTCCTTCTCCTGATAGTAATGCCAGAAATATTTATCGATTTCTGCCAGCAGTTTGAACCTTGTACCCCCAGACTGTCTTTCAAGTGGATACAGTGATGCTTTTAGTCCTCTAAGAAGTTGAATTTTAAGGACAGTTCCCATTGTTACCACTTTCCTTTGGTGGCTGCTAGCCCTCAGCATGCACCATAGTCGGACCTGCTTGCGCCCAATTCTTTATTTCTTTTTCTTTATGTTTAATCCTTTTTTTTTTTTATTAGATCTTGTCAATCTGAAAATGGCCATGCCGTTCCAAGACTTTACATGTTCGTGCCACCAGTCCAATTCCACTTTGGCTTTCTCCAACAAAAAGGCACAATTTGATTATACTACAAATGAGAAATCTTTAGTATCCTCTGTCAGCCCTGTTAGTGTAAAGGTCCCATAAATATCACCTGGATGAAAGCAGCCAATACTCGCACCAGCTTCAAAGAGGATTGCTGTTTGCAGAGTAGATTGCATACACCTCTATGTCCCGCACTTTCTCCATAGGCAGCTTAAGAGTGTCTTCTTGATTGTTGACTGTAACGCCCAGAAAATGCATCTTCAGTGCCAGTGTGACCTAAGACTTGTCATAATTTATAACAGACCCCAGATTCTGTTGCTGTACAAAACTTGACTTGCAGGACCTCCTTCTCCTGCGACATGAAGATCATGTTGCCCCAAGAGATAACCTGATCCCTTAATCCAGGATGAACATGGTCACCTGCCTCCTTACGCTGGCCTGTGTGGGTGTGAATTGGAATGGCTTGCTAAGTAGGAATCTCTGAGGTCCAGGCACACCAGCCAGTATCCCCTTCGGAGGATGTCTGTGAGCATGTGTATTCTTTTTTTTTAATTCTTTTTTATTTGTAACATTAGGTTAGTACAAAAGAAAGACAAACAACACATTACAGTCAAATAAATTAAACATCCTGTTTCCTTCCAACTTAATTAATTGTCCAACATCAATGCATCCATAAAATTGATTGCGGCACAAGTCAAACAAGTGTTAGTGCCTCCATCTTGAAATGCTGGTACAGCACCCGTTTGTTGAGTTGTCTGCTGTTAAAAAATTACTTTCATTTCTACTTAATTTTTGCTAGAAAAAGGTTGCTGAGAAATATCACAGGGCTGTCTGCGAGATAGTACTATGGCCCATTTTTGAAGCTGCTCCCGAATCTCTCCATCCATAAACTGCCGGTCCTCGAGGGAAAATGGTATGGGAGTGGGAAGTTGGTGTTGCACTGGCATTACTGTTGGCTCTATGTGGGACCCATTTGTGGTCTGAAAAGCCCAGGCATCATTGGATATTGGTTTCCAATTGAACTGATGCAGAACAGTGCTGTACATCTGCCTAGTTGTTCTACTCCTGCACAGATAGGACCTTCATGATGCCTCATCCAGTTGTTTGGCTGCTCTGCTCAAGCTTCTTCTTCCTGCTCTCCTTTGGCTCTTGGGGATGAACAGGCCAGACCACTCATCCTGCCAGTATTCGTACCCTCCTCCACTGGCTTGGGGCCGTCTGTCCAACTGATACTTCCCAGATGAGTGCCCCTGTCCACATCTGACCTTTCCAAAAATGTTCCACATGAAAATGCTTGATGGCGGATTGGGCTCTCTCCAAAGCCCATATAGGTAACCACAAATTTGGAGAGCTTTTTTGCAAATTGCTCCCTGAATAGGAAAACATGAGCCTCATCTCCCGCTTCAGATGCCGCCAGCTTTCTATTTTCAAAAGGACTGTGTTCCGCCAATCTTTATATTGCCCAGCAAGCACACCGCCTGCTTTGCCCAGCTTGTCAGAGTGGCTGGATCCACAGGCTCGTTGTGACAAGTCCAAACATTTAGCTAGTGAACCGGCGACTTTGAGTAGATTGTCCTTATACAAGCTACAGGCTATTCCCTTTTTCGGATCCTTCAGCGACTTCCCCACAAAAGCTAGCATTTTGGGGTCAATTGCTGGGGCTGAGCTCTTAACTCTGCTCTTGCTTTCATTGTGCAGTGGTTTACACAGGCGTGCGTTTAGATATTGGACCACCTAATGGGATTACATCTATTTGGAGGATTTGGTGTTCACCATTTCTTCTGGATCAAAGGTATTGTCCGCGCTGTTTCCTTGATCCGGGTCAGGCACTGGTTTCTCCTACTAAGGCCACTCTCATGGCTTGCTTTACTCTATCTCTGGCTGCTCAAGGGACACCTCCGATATCGCCCATACATCCGAAAATGATGCCTCATCGCCTGTATTATCATCATACCCCTCTTGTTCCTCAGAGTAGGTGTGTCTGGGGACTGTATCTTTAACCTTTCTCTCAAGGAAAGGTGCCGCCTGCTGTCAGAAGCATCCATCACAGGCTTGCCCAGACGAGGGTCACAAAAACGTGCTGCTTCTTGGGGGACTCAGTACAACCCCACCGCCTCTGGTTTGCTTCGCATAGCAATCATAGCGTTTGCATGCCATCCAGCCATAGCTGTAAAGGCATGATCAGTTACAAAACCACATCTCACAGTCCTCATCAACCTGTACACCAATTAACACAAAACTTTGTAACAGTAATAAGGAAGTTCTGCCTTGTGATTAGAGAGGGTTTGAGTGCCCTTTTTCTCAGAATATCAAATTGGTTTTGGATTCCACACAATACACCAAGCCATGCTTAGATCACCACCTCCAAATTTAGATTTCAAGGAGGGCTTTGACAGTATCAACTGGCAATATGTCTTCGAAATCCTGCCACACATTAACGTAGTCTGCAGCTTTTGTATCTCTTTAAGCACATTTTAAGAGAGGGGAAAGCTTTTTGCTCTTCATCAGGACTTTCAAACACCACACAGATTAAATAAATGATAATTCAAATTTCAAAATGCTCCAAATAGGCATAGAGCTCTTACTATGTTTCCTTGTTTCTAACCATTGTATCCCTCAAGCAAAAATTCATTATATCAGGTAGGTCGATTTGTTAGTTTTCTTGTGATGTAATTCCCAAGTAGTTTAACGCTTTGGCCTCTTTTTAAAGTTCCACTGGTGGTCATCATTTCTATTTACCATCTTGGTAATGGGGATCACATGGCCCAGTCAATCTTGTAGCCTGAATATTTTGCAAACTGATTACACAAGTGAGCTCTGTTATTGAGATAGGTGAAACTGAGAGAAATATGGCATATCAATAGCATACAGTGAACATTCATGTTCTCCTCTCATAGACAAACTACACCAATATGTGTGTTTAGGCAAACGGTTAATATCATTTATTAAATCTGTTTGTTGTCTGAAAGTCCTGATGAAAAGCAAAAAGCTTGAAACACATGTTGGCTTTGGGCATTTGAATATTGTGATAGAATAAATACATCAAACGTTTGTTTAACCACTACCTGGCACATCTGGCCCACCGCATCTCTACCTTCTGTTCTGACTTTCAGTGTTATGCGGATGACACTCAGCTCTCCTTCAGGCTTCTCTCAGCCTCTTCTGCTCCTTCTCTCATACCTAACAGACTATCCGCAAATCAGGAATGGTGTGCCTCCAACGATCTCTGCCATAATGCCAGTAATACTGAGATCCTCCTCATTGAGACACCTGCTGCCTCCTTCCCTCTCAGTCTGGCGGCCCACCCAGGGCCATCTACCTGCACCTTCCTGTGAGGTTAAAAACCTTGGTGTCCTCTTAGACTCCACCCTTTCCTTCTCTCCTTACATCTCTGACATCTCTAAGAAGTCACACTATCAGCTGCACCTCCTCAAAGATATTCTTCCTTTTCTCACTTCCCCCCAGAAGCTCACTATCTCCAGAGCAGTGGTTCTCTCTAGGCTTCACTACTGCAACAGCCTCTTTCTAAATCTGCCTGCCTCTACTCTTTACCCTCTACAACTAATCCAGAACAGGACCGCGAGACTGGTCCTTGGCTTCAAGCCCAGGGATCGTATCTCTCCAACCCTGAAATCTCTCCAATCTCTCTCTCCTGTGGCGGCAAGGATCAAGTTGAAGACCCTCTGCGTTGTCCACAAGGCTTTCTGGGACCGGGGACCACACTACATCCAATGTTCTCTTCCTTAGCATCTTCTTTCTCGAGCCCTCCGCTTATCCACCTCCAACTCTCTGAGGGTCAGATGCTTCTCCAGGCAGAGGAGGTGCGGGTCTATATCTGTCCTCGGCTGGGTCCTCCCTCTGGAACAGCCTCCCTACCTCTCTCAAACTTGAGCAGGACAACCTAAGGTTCCGGAAGCAACTCAAGACCTTCCTTTTTGCTTCCGCTTTCTCTATCCCTCTCCCTTGTTGATGATCCAGTCCGCTGCACATACTGGTTACCTGGCCACCCACTGAACTTACAGGACCAGACTCCTGCACGACCAGTTGCCCTTGTCCTGCCTCCGGGCCTCCCTACCATTTAGGGACTGTATATGCAACCCTACAGTCCCCTGACTCCCTGCACTTATGATCCACCTCCCTGCAGCACATATGTGTTCCATTGCACTCTCCCCTCCCTCTCAGCCCCCTGGCACTACCCCCCCCCTCGACCCCCCACGATCTGACTGACACAAGGCCTAGTAAGATCGTTGTTTTACCCTCCTTCTGTCTTCCCTTCCCTTCCTTGTGTTGTCGTGCGTAGAAACACTTGTGTTCAAGCGCATTATAAATGACAGGAAATTTCTACTAGCTTAGCCAGGAAGCTCCGATATTTATTCTCCGACAACCCATATTACAGAAATATCAGTTTCTTGTTGCTTTGCTCACTGCCTAAATTTCATTTAACGCCAGCAGTAGTTCAAAATAATTGACTCACTGAATTTTTGTAAAACATTTAACTTTCCTGGGAGTCATTCAACCAAAGCCAGAGAAATTATGCCTAAATCTGGAATTGCATTTTAATCCTACAGTTAGCCTTCTCAGCACAGGCAGGGCTGACAATCTGTTGTTTGAGGCATCACATAGGGTGCAACAGTTTCTTATAAAAGAAATCTAGTAACTTCTATTTCCCTTCTCATGTGTCTGTTTTTGTTTTAAAAGGGTGATCAAAACAACTGACAACTGAATTAAATACAGTAATGGTTATCCTATGAAAATATTTCTTGGAATTACTGAATTGTTCCTTTTTTATTTATTTAATATGCATACAACAGTAAAGGTTTTACATATATAAGCACATAAAATCATGAACATTTTCGTCTTAAAATCTACTCCTAAAATCCACTCTCAATTTACAACATAAAAATATCTTTTGATAACTCTTTTAAAATCCTTAAAATCATCACAAATAATTTCATCAGATAAAAAATTAAATTCAAGTCATTCCCACCAAATAATTGTATCCATACGTCACTCATATTGCAATTGTACATTGAGTTCTCATAAGCCATAAGACATTTACTATGTAGTTTATCAATACTTTCACACTCACATATTATGTGGTATGCAGATTCTAGGGTATTTACTCCGCAGAGTGTACAAAGCCTCAGTTCTTTCTGAATACCAACTTTGGGCCCTAGTATTTCCATAACATCACAGATATTAAATTTAAACATCAAATACTAACGAATAGTGGAACAATCAGGGTATAGCATTTGATATTTAGGTTTGAACTCTCTCACAGCTAAGTGATCTATAGATACTGCACTTTTGGACTTGGTTGGCAAGTTGACTATTCTTTGCTCTCGGTCTACCTCATATATCAGTTTTTTCAGTTTTCGTTTTATCTGAGCAGCAGAGTATAACAACCAACAGAAGGTCTCATTGTTAATCCATTTATGGTAGGCCAGTCTCCATCTATGTATCATTGCAAAATCAGTTTTATTGTCGACCACGCCATATTGCTCCATTAGCTTCACCATAAAGGTTCTATTGGATAATCGAGTCAATTTAATGTATAGCATAGCTGTCAAAAATTGCACTCTGCTACTTACACTGGTTCGCTCACACTCTAAAATAATATATTCATAGGGGAGAGTTTTAGGCATCCGCATCAACAACCTCAGCAATTTTGCCTCGAATTTGTCCAAATCATTCCTAAAATGGTTTTCCCCAGATTTCAGCTCCATATGTCAGACAGGAGACAATTTTAGAAGAGTACAATTTTAAAACCGTATCAACAGAAAAAATGCCCTGACTTCCCACAAACTTACTTAATGCCATAGTTGCAGTCATACATTTTCTCTTAGTTTCACTCCAGTGCTTTTTCCAGGTAAGTTTATTATCTATTATGACCCCTAGATATTTGTATTCATTAACCACTTCAATTTGCTGTTTGATTGTCCATCCACCATTATAACTTTTCTTATTAAGGCGTTTCGGCTCAAACATCATAGTCTTAGTTTTCCCTATATTGATGACAAGATTATTTGTTATAGCAAACATTTCTAATTCATCCCCCTTGGCTTGTAGACGCTTAGGTGTATAATCTAATAAAAGTAGATTGTCTGCATAGCCTAGCCATCTTAAAGTTAATTTACCTATCTTAATATCATTCATTTGGACGTTAGTCACATTCTCCAGCATGGGGTCTGGCATGGATTCACATGCTCATGAATATTCCCCGTCGTCAGGCTGGGAATCCTCGGTAAAGAAAAATCAGTATCAGTTTCGTTTCTGATCTGTCTTTCGTAGTAGTAACCAATCACTGATCTCTGCGTCATACTGACCACAGCCAATGACTGCCCTCTCCCTAAGCCCCGCCTCTGGCAGCCATCTTCAGATTTTTACCGCACGTTCAAGTGTTGGGAGTCCTCGTGCTTAGCTCTCAAGCTTTTACTGCGTGTTTCGCGCTTTTTCAGGTGAATTTTCAGATTTTTTCAGTTAATCGAGCCTCAAGCTCCACCGTTTCTACTCCCGTTAACGGCTACCCGTTGCGGGATTTTCCTACGCCACTCAAGGGTGAAGGTTTCGTCGAATCAACTTCTTGGAGGATTCCAGAAGATTCGCGGCCTACTTCGAGATGGTCCAGGGCGCAAGTTAGTCACCCGGACCCAAGCTGTTTCGCAGCTGCCCTGGATGCGGGCTGCAGAATGTGTTTAAGGAGGACGAACATTTGCGATGCCTCTGCTGTCTTCATGGGGACAAGACTCATGTAGAGAAGGACTGCCAGTTCTGCAAGAACTTGTCGGAGCGGACCATGAGGGACCGTCGATCCCGTCTCGCCAGCTGGTTGGAGAAGGGCTCAACAGGTGAGAAGAAGAAAGGGTCAGAGCGGGCTTCTAAGTCCTATGCGGGCGCCCCGACGACGGGGGCCCAACACCAGGCCAAGCGCCGCGAGTCCGCTGGCTCCGGGAGCGCCGAAAGGTCGGGCTCTTCAGTCGCCAGGCAGGGCGCGCCTTGCCCGGCACCGTCAACCACGAGCCAGCGCTCCGGTTCGGGGAAGAGGAAGTCCGAGACCCCGGGTAAGCTTCGGGAGAAGCCCCGTCCGATCTCGGAAGAGGGGGAGCGAGGCGTCGCCCCTCCTCCTAAGGAGAAGGCCCGGGACGCACCTAAGGTGGTGAAGGCCCCTACCCAGCAGGCAAAGGCCTCTATCGAGGCGATCGCGGCAACTCTGGCCAAGCCGGCAGAGACCCCACCATCGGAGACTGCCTCCGGGACTAGAGTTTCCCTGCCGCCAAGGAGGGAATCCTCTTTTCAGCCCATCGTCATGGCCACCATGATGGAAGAAGCGAGGGGGGGCACGGTAGCCTCCTCGAGCTCGGAGTCAGCCTCGGAGGAGGAACTGACCGAGGCCGTGAGGGATCTCGAAGTCCAATTCGAGAAGGTTCGATCCCGTAAGGAAGATCCTCGGGAGATAACTGAGGAAGATGACGATGGCGAGGAAGAGCAGCCTTCCCTTCCGGCACAGCCGGAACCTAGGCCTCAGGATAGCTCGGTGGCAATTTTGTCTGCGATCCAGTCCTTATGCTCTGAGATAAGGACGAGATTACCACGGCCCAGGCCGGAGGACCCGCAACCTGGCCCGTCGGGAAGTCCTCAGAACAAACGACGGAGGACCCAACCCTCTCCTCCACTCGCCCCCGTAAGGCCTACAGTTCCATCCTCATCCTCCCACGAGTCGGGAGATGACGGTGCGATGGGCTCGACGACGGGTTCTGACGGCGACGACGACGGAACGGCTCTCCCGTCTCCCGTCGCACGGGCCTCGCCGCCCGATGAGATTGGCTCATTCCACGCCATGATCGCCAGGGCGTCCGAATTGTTCCAGCTCTGCCCGGAGGAGCAGAAAAAGGAAGGTTTCCTCTATCAGCGCCGGGAGGCCAAGAGGAAGACTGTCATCGCGGTCCCTCTAATCGATGACATCTGGGAGGAGGGCCTGTCGGTTCTCAAGAACCCCTCCACGGCACCAGCCAAACGGGACCGGTACGAGAAGAAGTACCGGGTCCCCGAAACCGCTCCCCTGTGCCTCAGGGCCCAGCCAACGCCAGACTCGGTCGTCTCGGCGGCGGCGAAGAAGAAAGCGGCGGGGTCAGGAGCCTCGACGTCGAATTCCCCGCCGGACGGCGAGGGAAAGAAGTTGGACGCCATGGGGCGGCGGGGCATTTCGTCGGCGGCGACGACGATCAAAGCAGCCAACGCCCTGGCGATCCTGGCCAGTTACGACAGGGAGCTCTGGTTTAAACTGGCCCCCATATTGGACTTCCTACCCGACGACAAGAGGTCCGAGGCCCTGGAAATACTTCAAGAAGGCGAGGTGGCGTCGGACCACGCCATAACGGCGGCAACCGATATTGCCGATACCGGGTTCCGCCAGCTGGGCAACGGTGTTTGCCTACGACGACGGGGTTGGCTCCGGGCGACCGACTTCCGTCAGGACGTCCAGACCAGGGTGTTGGACATGCCGTTCGACGGCCGCAACTTATTCGGGAAGGCGGTGGACGAATCCCTCCAAGCCATAAAGACGGACACGGAGACGGCCCGCGCCCTAGGAGCCCTTCAGCAACAACGGCCCTTTTGGAGCTCCGGAGGCAGTCAGGGTGCCTCCAAGGGATCCAGCGGTGGCTTGTCTTCCTACCGCCAGGCGGCACGCTCCTCGTCTCAGGAGGCCTACAGGGGTCGTGGAAAGCAGGGAGCGCCTCGCCGCCGTCGGCAAGTTGGCCAGGGCAGCAAGGCCACCACCTCCAAGCAGGACTGAACCGGCCATGGCCTCGGGCCCCCACCGAAGCACCCCGGTGGGAGGCCGGCTGACGAAGTTCGTCAGCGTGTGGAAGTCCATCTCCACCGACAGTTGGGTGCTGGATACCCTGGCAAGAGGACACTCTATCGAATTCCTGAAGAAGTGCCCTCACGTTCCACCTGTGGCCAGGAAGGAAAATCACGTCCCGCAACTGCTGTTGGAAGTACGGGCGATGCTCAGGGAAGGCGCCATCGAGCTTGTCCCGAAGAGGCTCCGGGGTGTACTCAAGGTACTTCCTCGTCAGGAAGAAGACAGGCGGCTGGCGCCCCATCCTGGACCTTCGTCGTTTGAACAAATACATCAGGTCACAAAAGTTCAGGATGGTCACCCTCCAGCACGTGCTGGGACAGCTGGAGGAAGGCGACTTTCTATCGTCGTTGGACCTGGAGGATGCTTACTTCCACGTTCCCATCCTCAAAAGTCACCAAAAGTTCCTCAGGTTCGTCGTCCAGGGACGCCACTACCAATTCAGAGCACTGCCGTTCGGATTGAAGTCGGCCCCCAGGGTCTTTACCAAGTGCCTAGCACCTGTGGCGGCGCGGCTGCGCCTGCAGGGAATTCACGTCTACCCCTACCTGGACGACTGGCTCATCCGCTCAAGGACGAGGGAACTCGCCGTCGAACACACTGCGAGGACCGTCCAGCTACTCACAGCCCTGGGATTCGCCATAAATTACCCAAAGTCCCACCAGGTGCCGTCGCAGGTGGCCCTGTTTCTGGGAGCGAAGCTCGATACAGTGAGGCGCCTGGCGGCACCGTCGGAAGAACGGACGAAGACCATTCTAGGCAAAGTGCAGCGTCTGCTAGCCACGGACGTGGCCAGGGTGAGGCCCATCAAGTCCCTCCTGGGGATGATGTCCTCTTGCATCTACCTGGTGCGCCTCTGCAGACTACAGATGCGCCCTCTTCAAGAATTTCTCGACGCCTGTTGGATGCAGGCGACGGGCACCTTCGAAGACAGGGTCCCCCTCAACGAGGTGTTCCGGCGGGCGATTCTGTGGTTGGGCGTTCTAGCGCACATCACGGCGGGCAAGGACTTTCAGACGCCGGCGTACCAGGAGACGGTGACGACGGACGCCTCCCTGGAAGGCTGGGGCGCCCACACCGGAGATCTCCACGCAAGAGGCCTCTGGCTCCCGGAGGAGAGGCTCCTGCACATCAACGTCCTGGAACTCCGAGCCGTGTTCTGGGCTCTCAAATCGTTCCTCCCGTCGCTCAAGGGCAAGGTGGTGCGGATCTTCACGGACAACACCACGACAATGTTTTACTTACGGAAGCAGGGAGGCACCAGATCCCCAGCCCTATCCAAGGAGGCACAGGATCTGTGGCACTGGGCGGTCGCCGAGGGGATGTTCCTGGTTCCCTTCCACCTGGCAGGAGAAAGAAACACCATCGCCGACTCGCTCAGCAGGGAGCTGCGCGCGTGTCACGAGTGGGAACTGCGCCAGGATCAGGTGGATCGACTCTTCCGACGATGGGGCAAACCTCAAATCGACCTGTTCGCAACAGCGGCGAACTCGAAGTGCAAGAGGTTCGCCAGCAGGTTTCCCCAGCTGACAAGCATGGACGATGTGTTCTCGTTCCGCCGAGGCAGATCTGGTTCCCGGACCTTCTGGACTTGTCAACGTCCCTTCCCATCAAGCTGTCGGCGGACGCGGACCTTCTCTCCAGAGAAGGAGGAGCCATCTTCCACCACGACCCGGCGTTGCTGAACCTGCAGGCTTGGCTCCTGCAGCGCTAGAGTTTGGAGGCTACGATATACCGGCCGATTGCAGAGAGGTTCTTGCAAAGGCCAGGGCGTCCTCGACTCTCAAATGCTACGGTCGAAAGTGGAAGAGGTTCTCTATCTGGTGCCGACCACAGAAGATCAACCCCCTACGGATTACGGCCCCTCAAGTGCTGCTGTACCTGCTATCGCTGGCAAAGGCTGGGCTAGCCCATGCCTCCATTAAGATTCATCTGGCGGCGATCTCCAGATATACCAGAACCACAGGACGGACGTCCCTGTGGTCCCATCGACTGGTAAAAGAGTTTATGAAAGGACTGTTCCGGTCGTTCCCGCCAGTGAAGGCCCCGGCCCCGGCGTGGGAACTTAACGTGGTGCTGACCAGGCTCATGGGGCCCCCATTCGGGCCGATGCACTCCGCACCGATGAAGTTTGTGTCGTGGAAGACTGCATTCCTGGTGGCCATTACTTCCGCACGACGAGTGGGAGAGATCCAGGCCCTATCCTGCAAAGCACCGTACTTGACTTTCCATGCCTCGAGGGTGGTGCTTAGGACGCACCCCTCCTTTATGCCCAAGGTGCCGTCGGACTTCCATCTTAACGAGCCCCTGGTGTTACCTGTTTTCTTCCCGTCTCCTTCGTCGCCGGCCGAGAGGACTTTGCACTCGCTGGATGTGGCTAGAGCGCTGAAGTTCTATGTGGACCGCACGAAGAGTTTTCGGAGGACATCACAGCTATTCGTGAACTTTGGACCTGTGAATCAAGGGAAGGCTCTCTCGAAGTCTTCTATTTCCAGATGGCTCTCCGGCTGCATCATGCACTGCCACCGGTTGGCTAACCGACTGCTGCCAGGCCGTCCGAGAGCCCATTCGACCAGAGCGATCGCTGCTACTACGGCGTTCTTATCTGGTGTGCCCCTGCTGGACATCTGCAGGGCTGCTATGTGGAGGTCGACGCACACCTTCACGAGATTCTACTGCGTCGATCGGGATTCCAGGGAGGAGTCCAGGGTCGGCCAAGCAGTGCTGCGCAACCTGTTCGCTTAAGGTGAGCCTGGTGAGGAGGTAAGAGATGCTTAATGTTGAGTTTTTTGTATTGCTTAATGTTGAGCCTTTTGCCACCTCCCGTGGTTGTGCATGTGTGTACTGCTATGTATTCTTATATTCATGAGCATGTGAATCCATGCCAGACCCCATGCTGGAGAAGGAACAAGTTAATTACCTGTAACTGTTGTTCTCCAGCATGGGTCTGGCATGGATTCACATGCGAACCCTCCCGCCTACCCTTCTGCGGCTCTTCACTTGGTCATACTGCCACTTCACGTGCTACCAAATCTGAAGATGGCTGCCAGAGGCGGGTCTTAGGGAGAGGGCAGTCATTGGCTGTGGTCAGTATGACGCAGAGATCAGTGATTGGTTACTACTACGAAAGACAGATCAGAAACGAAACTGATACTGATTTTTCTTTACCGAGGATTCCCAGCCTGACGACGGGGAATATTCATGAGCATGTGAATCCATGCCAGACCCATGCTGGAGAACAACAGTTACAGGTAAGTAACTTGTTCCTTTTGAAGGAAGTCTGCCAAGTATAAATTAAACAGGGTGGCTGCAAGAGTGCACACTTGTTTAACCGCACGTAACGTCCGGATATTTTCAGACATTCTCCTCTCTATGTCCAAGTGTATTCTCACTGATGTGTCCTGGTAGAGCAGCTGTATCATGGATAGCAGCCCACCAGGAATTCCACAAAGTTCTATTTTTGCCCATAATTTGCTTTGTGCAATAGTATCGAAGGCTGCCGAGAAATCAATATACGCTACATATACTGGCAGCCCTCCATTCTTCCAAGAATACTCAATAGCACTTACCAAGATAGCTATATTATGGGAAGTTGACGACCCAATTCTAAAACCAGATTGATATTCTGGTAGTATCCCACAGCTGGATATCCACTGATTAAGTTCGTTCAACAGATTTTTAGCAAACATTTTTGCAGGGATATCCAGCATTGCGAGTAACCTATAGTTAACAGGATCTTTCCGATCACCTTTTTTGTATGTAGGTAATATGATACTCTTCTTCCAGTTTTCAGGTATCTTTCCATTCACTACTTTCCACTGAAAGACAATATTTAGTACCTTAGCCCATTTTTCAGGGGACTGGTGTAATAAGGCATTACAAGTGCTATCTGGTCCGGCTGCTCTAGACTTTGGTAGTTTTTTAATTAAGTTGGTTAGAGAGTCCACTGTATAGGTACCCTTCCATATAATTATTTTATACTGGTAATCTTTTTCATCACTCCCCAGGGTTCCTAATGTATTCTTAACATGGGTAATCCACCTACTCTCGCAATTAATAGGGAACGTCTTTTCTTTCCTCTCATTAATGATATCCCACATAATTTGGCTATTCTTATTATTTGATGTATAGGCCAATCTAAGCCATAGTTCCTTTTTTTTTCTTCAATTGATTTTTGAGCCATTTTCTATACTGAATTTTACATTGGTATATCTTGTCAACTACATTTAAGTCATTCTCTTTTATGCAGTTCCGAATATTCATCATAAGTGGGGTTTTTTTTATTGTATTTCTTTATCAAATTTCTTATGATGTTCTAAGTTCCATCTTTCATTCACCGTCTTATACCCACGTTTTATATTTACAGCGTCTTTTATCTGCTCAGTCAATTGCTCAAACATACTCAACATATTACTCGCTTCATTCATTTCACCGTATTCAAATGATTCAATAACGTTTTCCAGCAGTGGTTTGGCAATGTTATTACCTTTCTCTATATTCCTAGGGTTCCATTTTATTCTGTTCCCTGCAGAGTTTACACCAATATCACCATTGTTTGGTGTTCGTCTCTCACTATCGTCCTGGTAATCAGCCATAGGTATAGTGGTAAAAGATCACTTTCTTCTCTGCATCGCACTGCCATATCAAGCACAAACGATTGCACTCTTGTGTTCACAATCATATAGTCCATAGTGCTCATACTGGTTCCAGAAACCCGGGTCACATTCCTCGAATTTATTTAACAGTGTCACCCATTATTTAGCCTCCTTTTTGTTGTGACTCTTAGGTATTGGTTCATATTTATATTCCTCTGTAGTAACCTCAGACATAAAATTAATTTTCGCTTTGAAGTCGCCCACAATAATCAGCGGCATGGTATTGCCAATTTCCATAAGAATTTTAGTTATCGTGGCTATATTTTCTTTACAGCACTTAACATTGGATGAATTATATATATTGATAAGTACAAATGTATCTATTGTTGACAACTTACATGTAACAGTCACTGCTAACACCATTTTAGAAAATTATATATGTCTAATCCCACTCCATGGTTGTTTAATAGAGATCAGGAGACCGCCTTTAGGTCGATCTCTAAATCCTTGTGTAGCAGTGCTTACATGGCTACTAGGCCCATCTATTTCATATTCTTTAGTAAGCCTTGTTTCCTGTAGAGCTATGACTCTGAATTTCTTAATGTTATCCATTAGCCCATCGTCGCTAACATAGTGTGAGTTACCTCGGGTATTCCAGGAAAGAATAATATCAGGGACATCAGGAGCTTGTTTCGAAATGGGATTTGAAGGCTGTTGGCAGCCACTGCCAATAGCCGTCTGGTATATCTTTGTTAATTGGTCTCTCTGGCATGTCACTGAAGAGTTTCTTATTTTCTATATTTATTTTATCTTTAGACTTACTCTCTGACTTATTCCTAGCATCAACTTCATTTAACCTTTTTGGATCATACTGCTCTTTCAACATACGTATTTCTTTACACGTATAGCCTAGGTTCTCAGACACATTTCTGTGGCTTAATAGGAATTCATGAATTGTAACATCTCTACACCTTAGATTGGTAATAATTTTAGTGGCAGTTACTACTTGGTCAACAATTTTAAAATCATCTGAGACTATCATCCTCAAAGGAACAATAGACGCACATATTTGAAGCATACGACTTCTATTGAGGACCATCATCTTAGTCACATCTATTTTTTTCAATTTGCAAAGCCCTTATTGAATCACTCATGTTAGGCGTTTTTCATTATTATAATCTGCTCTTTTCACTCGCACTCTCTCTCGTCAGAGGAGTTTCATTGATGTTTTTACTATTCTTTACCACTTTATTACATCTTATTTTTCCTGAACGTGCGCTACCTCCCACGATGTATTCTCATAAAGCTTGTTTACATCTAACCGTATTTCATCTGTATACATCAAGCTATTTTATTGTTCTTATGCCGCTTCCCAGTTTTCTTCATTGGGCCTTGCTACTCTTCACTAATTTTACCAGTCTCCATCTGAGCTGGATTAATTAGGAAGTCTCTAATGTCAGTATCAGTGGTTTTGTTTTGCTTCTTATTTTTTTGTCTACTACCGCTCTTAGCCTGTTGTTCGTGTATGACTGCTTCATGGTCGCCAACATAGTTGGCTTCTTTGTACATCGATATGCTTTTGGGTTCAATACTCTTCACTTGCTTGCTTTTTCCCAGGTCAGCTGCAACCGTTCCTAGGTACTTTTTTCTTATTTGCATTATACATAGCTGCTTGTCCATATCCTCTTTTCTTATTATGCTTTTCTGTTTCAATGGTCGTTTAACTTTACTACTCTCGCCTAGGCAAATTTCCCTCTTAATCATAACATCTTCTGTTATGGTATATTCGTTATATTTTTCTACTAGCTCATTCAATTTGTTCACATCTCCACTCACATAGCGAATATTTGTTTTGAGCTTAGGTTGTCCAATCTCAATGTTTGTACTATTATCAGTGATGGTACCACTCTCGCAGAACTTCTGTTTACTTCTTTTACTAATATCACAAAGTAAAAGAGAATGGATTGCTAGTTTGTTCTCTATAGATTCACATTTTTCAACAAGGGAGACCAAAACATTTTCAAGTGCCTGAAATAATTCTTCAGTATTCATGCTTACAAAATGAATATCATTTGGGCGATCATATGAGGGAGCATCTGGGTTATTAGCTGGCAATGGCACAATCGGGTTATCCTGCATGATATTGTCAATTGCCAGGCGAGCTTTCCTTATAACTATTAATCCAGATGAGGGATCAATTTCAAATCGCTCTCCTGGATTAAGCAACTCATCTTTTGCTATTTCCTTCTTCTTACTCATAATCTCAGACAGGATAATAGTGGTCTCTTTCCATACTGCACCATTACTTAATAATGGGGAACAGTCATTTTACCGCCCTATCCTTTTATCATTTGCTTGTAACCTTCTGCACATTTCTAAATCAGACATTTTTTCTCCATGCATTTCACTTAGATCTGCATCTATATATTTATCTTGTTCTGATAGTGTAGGCGTTAATATTTGTGTGATTAGCTTGCTGCTAATACAGGGAAAGGCAGACGATAGAGCATCCATAATTTCTGTTACACAACATTCAACTTAATTTCTAGACATACTAGGCTCCTCAGTGGCAGAGGATTTAGTATGATTATTTTCAATTTGATCAAAGAAAGAGATCATTTTGGCAAGCTTACCCTTCGTCAATGGGCTGTGTAATAATTTTCCTTTTACACACCCGGCTGGCTCTTCGTTATGCACGTTCTTATTAATAGCACACTCTCTCTGTATTCCCTTATGTGTGACTGGTTCACGTTCTCCTTGTTGTGGGATCTTAGTCGATCGTAATTCCATACCTCACAGTGTAGCATGTACTACACACGCTACTCTATTACTCAAAGGTACTTACTCGAGTCAATACGGGATTAAGTTAGTGTCGACAGGGAAGCAGAGGACCTTACCACTATCAGCGCACTGCGCGCCGCGCCCAGTGAACAGTGAACAGTCCACTTTCTGCCACTTCCTGGTGCGCTGATCTATGGGTATTTCTGTGTTCCTCTGAATGGGTGGGGGGGCGGGCTCACAGTAGCTGATCCAAATACAGGACGCTAGAACAAAAGACACGATAATACAAACATTAGTGACGCGCCGTCAACTTCAGAACCTAGTATTTCTCTATAGCAACAGGCGCTCAGAGAGGGGAGGAGTACAAAGGCTCAGACAAGGGAGGAGCACAAATATGGAGGGGCACAACACGTTACTACACGTGTATATGGTAAGGGACTATCAACAAATATTTACTTGTGAAAGCGAGTCCTCAACACAGTGTGTGTAACACTGAACACCTTCCTCCTGCTCGATTTGTTTCTTCCGTGTAAGAGCAGAATCTCCCAGTCAGCAGTCCACTTTCTGCCACTTCCTGAATTGTTCCTGTGGATGCCAATAGCGCCTATGTGTTTGTATGTGTTTTTGCAAAATTCCATGTATTCATTTAAGGGAACAGCACCATTATGTTAGATTCTAACTGTTTTAAAGACCTGAATATGGAATTTCTGTAGAAAGACCTGATGCCATTCAAAATAAAAAAAGATGCTGACAGAATACAATATGTCAGCATTGTGTCTGTGTGGTTTTTAACATTATCTTTGTAATGCCATGTGATTACTTATGGTGTGTGTTTCAACTTGCAATATGTTCAAAATGTGTGCTGTCACTAAAGCTCATATACACAGTCAATAGTAGATTAAATATTAACACTACAACAATATCCCAGCAGTAAAAGGCAAAGCATGACTGGTGCCCGGTACAGAAAATGTGTTCTAGAGCAAGATAAATATCTAGTTTATTTATTTATGCTGTTTTTTGAGTTGTCGGTTGTTTTGAGCAATTTGCATTGAGTTCATCAATAACATGCTGCCAAGCCTACTAACAGGGGCTACATTTGGGCATTCAATTATGCCCCTTTTTATGTTTATTCTTAGTTTCATATAATGTGAACATGCTATTCCAAGGGTTTCTGCAGCATATTAAAAAGCTTGAAAAAGCCAACAATTGTAACGTTTGTGTAGGCATAGGATAAGCATTTGTCAGTACTGCCACAATGGTACTGCCTAGCAATAACATGGCAACAATCTGAAAATGGTGATTACCTGGCATATGTTAGGAATACCTGATAATTGCCTATATCTTACTATACAAAAGCAAAACCTTTAGGCTTTGGCAAGGCTTCTTTTTAATAGGATTACAGTGTAAGGAACAGATATGATTCAAGTGGCTGTAGGCACACTTGCTGAAGACATTTTCATTAATCCACAAGTGCCTATACAGCTATAATTAAGCCATTCAATCTCGGCAGACTGCTTATAAATAACCAACATGCCAAAATGTGATATTACTGCCTGATAGAGCTAGCACAGTGAGATCCAGGAGGACGCGTTTCGGGTGGGATGGGGTAGGCTGCGGTTGCTAATTGTCACAGGGATTAGCATGGCCATGGACAGTCAATGGGTGGGTAAATAACCAAACACCCACAAACGGTGTGTCCCACCTCACATGCTATCGCCCTCCAATGCAATAGTAAAAGGGAATCAATGCTAATCCTTGTCCTAAAGAGATCTCCCACAGAGATCGGAAATAATGTTGTATCCCAATCTGTTGAAAGTCTTCAAAGGTTCTCGCACAGATCTGAAATAATTTTCTGTTGAAAGCTATTGCTAAAGTCGCACATGGTATCTTACATCAAGTGATGTCTAGGAAGAGAATGTCACTGGAATTGTGATTCCCCACTCTAGCCAAGGAACGAGTCACAACACTAGAAACAGAATGCGACATATTTTGTATCAGTGAGGAAACCATTGCATAACCTTATATTTCTGAAACATTTAGGATACAATGTGAGCAGAGTTCAAGCATCTCTGTATCAAAAGGTGCAGCACTGGAAATGCCCCGATGCAGAATCTTAAATGACTGTCTCCTCTTCCCCTTTCACTGTGCTCAGAGAGGCACAGCTCCACCTCACTGATGAGGCCCAACAAGCCTGAAACATGTGTCTGGGGTTGCTGTTGGTACTCTTGTTCAGAAGAGAATTGCCATAGCATTTCGGTGGTGGACTGCCCATATGGGAGTGACAAAGACTGATATGCAAATGGCTATTTCTCTTCTGTGAAAGATGTAGTGAGCTAAAGTGTGGCTGTGGCAAGTGAGTATCTTCCCAATGAACAGGTCATTTAGCCATGTTCGTTGGGAGCCTATGACTATTTGTTGATTACCTAAATGTATAGTCTCTGAATTTTTCAGTATAATTATGCAATTTCCTGTAGGGCGTATGATGTTTTGCCAATAAGGAATGTAGCCTATATTTGGCGAGTGCATCCTGATTTTCACTTCATTGGTCTAGTTTGTTCTTTCTATAGACTTTAACTGGGTTATTGGTCAGGATGTTCTTATTCATTCCTGCATTAGTTTACGCTCGCCCACAAATGTAGACAATGGTACCATGTTCATCCTTTCCAGAGCTGTTTTAAGATTCTCAAACAAGGAGTTCCTTGTGGGGGCGGGGTAGTCCAAGATCTTGGCATATAGCATAAGTTTAGCAATTTGAATGAGCTTCCTCCATGTGACCAGGGCCAACTCATGACGAATTAGAACATACAGACTCGACATAGGTAGATTTAATAACCTTTTCCAATAGGCGCTTTCGAGCCGTTCCATAGAGCAGAGTAGGCATCAACTTCCCATTGTAATAACTTATCTGCGGTGTTAGAGTATATCTGCAGTATTTCAACATGGTGGTTTTACTTTGGACACGAAATTGTGCTTGTTTTTGTTTGTCTTGTTGGCAGAGAACTAAACTTTGCTCTATTTGTGATTGGGAAACCTAGATGCTTCATTTCATTAGATGTTTCTAGAGGCTGTTTTTCCAGAGGCTAAGGACCAAAGTTCACAGATTTTTTATTTGTAGTTGTCATTATGGATGTCTTCTCTCATATAGTGTTCTACTGCCTATAGAGATCTCTGGAGGCCTACTGTTGTTTTATCAAAAAGAACATCATCTTCTGCAAAGAGGAGTCCAGTGACTTTTAGATTGCCCAATCTCAGAGAGTAGGAGTGTGTGATGTCAGAGAGGTATAGGTTAAATAGGCAGGCGGCCAATACGCAACCCTGCATAAGTCCTACATTGGTGGTTCCCCTCCCCAAAGGTCTCATGGATGGGGAGAGGTCCATTGGCCATTCACCCTTGATTTCATTTTGGGGATCTTAAAATTAGACTTGTATCTAGTGATGTTGGGGCCAAACCTGTACACCTCCAATAAGGATTCCAGATATTCCCAGCTAATATTATCGAATGCCCTGTGTGCTTTTAACAATAATACCACAAACCTATCCAGGCTCTGAGGAGCCAATGCTATAAGATCCACCACTCTTCTGATGTTGTCATGCGCCCCTTTATCATTGATAGTCGGTTTGATCCTGATCAATCAAAGATGGGCGCACTTCCCCCCAATCTGTACCTTGCTATAAATCTTGGACGATATGCCGTGCACTCCTCTGGGTATTTCCCCGGTTCCAGCGTTGCACTTTTGCTATCTCTGACTCAAAAAATCTTCTCAAAGAAAACCATGCTCTATGAAGTGCGGCAAAAACAGACAATTCCACAGCAGATCCAATTACCTGTAATGCCCCTTTGTCAAGAGTCTTGCCTAGAGGTTGAAAATGTACATGATAAAATAAGTACTTCTCCATCATTGGATTTTTCATGGATTCACATGCTGCTTGAATATCCCCCGTCATCTTGCTGGGAATCTTGTGTAACATTAAAACCGTTTCATTTGAAATTAAGAACTGCAATAATTTTAGTGGCCTTAGAATTCTTTCCGTGGAGGGTTTGCTAGGTTTTGTCAAAAAGGGCAAGGCTGTCTCTTTCCTTGTCAGCCTCTCGATATTTGCCGCTTTCTCCTTCTCTTGAACTGCTGGGACTGCATAGCTGTCTCGTGCGGTTTGCCTTGTTTGTACTGTGCCCTCTTGCTCCACCTTTTATCCCTGTGGGGAAGGGAAAGGGCCATCGGGTGTGCGTAATTCTCGTCAATTGGCTGACTTTGCCTGACCCTTGTACTGGGACATGTCAGGTAAACGGCTCGGGTGTTAGTCCGTTGTGTGAAAGTGTTCTTGTTAGGGAAAGGGGGGGCAGTGTTTTCGAATGTTCTACATGGTAGGGTGGGGAAAAGTTATTGAAGGAAGGGGGATACCATGTCTCAGCCGTCAGTGTCCCACACCCCGAGGACCTCCCATGCAGGTAATCCTCCCTCACTTGTCCACCCCCAAGAACCAGATCCGATAGCGAACGCTGTGTCCTGGTCGCCTGGATGACAGAACCCCAGGGACTAGCTAGGGAGACGCCTTCAGGTTTCTCACAGTGCCCCTCGACCTCCAGCATAGGCTCACAGTGCTTTGTCTCTTTCCATGGTGTATTCATCATGCTTTGCACTATCTTCTTTGTCTCTGGTTGATTGGCTACCAACCACTGATTATTCCTCATGGTTCTCCCATTCTTCTTCTTCAGAGTATGGGTGGTCAGTGAAGGTTGATTACTGGTAACATTACAGTAGCAAGTAGTGACTAGTTTGGAGGGAAGGTTTTGATTGTTTGATGTTATAGTTACCTCCCCAGGAGAGGTTATATGGAGTTCCTGGACGGAACGGGAGTCCCCATCTCCAAGAGGGAGTCTCTCCCTGTGAGGTCTCGCTGACTGCCACCCCTAAGGGGATTCTTGCCTAGCAAACTCACCTCCCTAGCCTCACAGGGAAGGGCTCTCCTCTGGGGAGAAGTATCCTGTGAACCGTCACAGCAGGCAAAACACCTATCACTCGATGGATAGTCTCTTGCATAGAGCGCTGTTATAGGCTGCAGGGCAAGATTATAGCAAATGGACTACATACCCACCTGACTAGATCCAAGGTTGTGGCACTCCAGAGACATGTTCAATAAGATATGATTTGCAAAGTGGCTACATGTGGCATTAACTCACCCTTCTGTAAACACAACACGTTTGGCACCAGCTCCAGAGTGTATGCCTAGTTTGGGCAAGCAGTCCTCCTGAGCACAGGTAAAGTGATGCTTGGTAGTACCTCAAATGTATGGAGGACCCGGGACCGGACACAGGAATAAGGCAACGTTACCCCAGTGGTTATTGTACTACTAGCCCTTCGTTCCCTTTCTCCCACACACCTGCCTCCCATCCCCCTGAAATGTTCCTGGTTCTCTCAGTGGGTGAAGTGGACTGAGGGGGAATAAATGGCAGGGATGCACACATGCGCATGTTGCCCTACTCTGCATGCATATTTAAAGGGGAAGCGTGCTCTCCTGTGCTTCAAGGCTCCAGACCACGCATGGCAGGTACTCCCCTAACTACGGAGGAAAGGGGGTACTATTATCCAGGAGTACAGTAGTCACTATGGTGAGTAACTTTCCATGTATTCCTCAGACACTTGTGCCTTCCTATCAGCATAGTGACTTCTCTGATTGGTAGGGAATTCCTACATCTATTTGCCTGGTAGGTTTAACTACTCTAATAAATGTGTGTAATAAGACCAAAATGCAATTTTCGTAAAGCAACCCAGTACTTTTTTTCTCCACTAATGTTGCCTTTTATTTTTGATTTTAGCTTTTACTTGCCATGATAGTGGAGCCACTGTTTTGGCCTACGCTCCAAAGCATCAGCTGTTGATTTCCGGAGGCAGAAAGGGTTTCACTTGTTTGTTTGATCTGCGCCAAAGACAACAAAGGAAACATTTCCAGTGTCATGAATCTCCCGTTAAAGCTGTGGCTGTGGATCCAACAGAGGAGTACTTTGTCACTGGATCTGCAGAAGGAAGCATAAAGGTAATAATAAAAAAGTGCAAGGGAAAACACATTTTTGCATATAATGCAAAATAATAGTTGCATTGATTTTGTTTTTGCAAGTTAGTGTTCTACTTAGTCTCAGACATTGTTAGAGTGGGGCAAATTTCTTGGCCTCTGTACTAGAGAGTCAAAGTATATTCGACATTCAAGACTCCTAAATTCTTCACGAGCTTCGACTGCAGAGTGAAGTTTCACCTGAACTCCCTTGTACATTTGGGAGGGTAGGCCCAAGTTCGACAGGCTGTTCAAAACTACCAAACCTCTCAGATTTGGTGGGCCATTCAGATCCCTCAAATATCTAGCAAGGTTGGGTGGTAACTTAAAAGGCACAACTCCCTTACTGGTCCTATGTGGGTTGTACATGGCTGTTGGAGGGAGCAACAGGGATGATCCACAATAGTAGAGAGCAAGAGACCTTGTACTTAAGTCTTTCTCAAAATGTTGTCTTTTCCCATCTTTTTGTCTGTTGGTAACATATTATTTCTGTAGTTTTGTGAAGTTCCTTACATGTTTACCCCCCTTTGAGAAACCCATTGGAATTCTGTGATTATTTTTTAACTACTTTTCCCTTACATTTCATCCCGTCACCAAAAAAAGAAAACATTTGCTAGAAAAGCTTATGAAAATGTTTGTGGCACCCTTTGCGATTTTCTTTTTATAAATCATTTTACTTATTCTTTTCTTGTTCTACTGAAAAAAACAACTTCCGTCCACAAACACATAATTTTTTTACACTTTCCCTTAGTCCCTCCAACCAGTACTATAGATAAACAAGCATTGGCAAAGCCAACGGTTTTGGCTTATCCAGTGCTATTATATGTCCAGGAACTTACAATTTTGCTGCAGTTACCATATTATGGCCATGTAGCACCATTATGGAAGATCCATGCAAATGCCAGCATAAAAGCCAAAACTGTTGGTTTTGCCAATTCTTGATTTATGTTTTTAAGATTGATACACCTCTCTGCATGTCACCTTGAAGATACTTCCAAGCAATAGATTGTGTGTGTATGCTTTTTTTTTTATTTATTTTTTTAAAATATGTTTATTTGAAACCAAGGCAGGACAGTTTACAAACAACATTGAATAAGACTTTTACACCTATTGGCAGTTCCCTTTAGCTCATATTCTCCCTTCTTTCTCCCCTCCCCTGGTCCCCAGAGCCCCCCCCCCGTTCCTGCATTCCGAGGGACCGTCCGCCGACCCCGTCCCTCAGGCGGGCTCTTGATCCCTCAGAGTCCATCCAGTGTTGAGCGGTTTAAATGTTAAGGCGGGGAATCGTTGGTCGTAATCCAGCACTCGGGCCCAGAGGTTATGGAAACGATGCAGGACTCCCGCCCTTGCCGCGGTCACTTTTTCCGCGATCAGGATGTCCCAAAGTTTACCCCACCAGTAGGCCATGCATGGGCCATCCGGGGACTTCCAGACGTGGGCTAGCACAATTTTGGCAGCCAAGGGGCATTCCGTTACTTGTTTCGCTCTGTTTCCGGAGCGGGGCTATACCCCAGGGGTCGGGACCCCCACAGGGCCATTTCGGGTTCCAGGGGAGTGTCATCCCAGTAATTTGTTCAATCGTCGCCAGGCACTGTTCCCAGAATTGTTGGATCTTTGGGCAAGCCCACCACATGTGAAAAAAAGCCAGGCTGGGAGCACCCTCTCCAGCAGGAAGGGTCTACCCGAGGGTTCATGTAGTGTAGTCTAGGGGGGGGGGGGTAGTACCATCGTAGCATCAGCTTGTATGCGCATTCCTTGTTGGTCACACAAGTAGATGAGGAGTGGGTGCGAGTCCAAATGTCTACCCAGGACTGGTAGTCAATCGGGTGGCCCAGGTCGGCCTCCCATTGGGCCAGCCATGCATCGCGTTCTTGCGCTTAGGAAGTCCCCCAGGAAGCGTCTGTATAGGGTTGAGATCCTGCTCCGGGATGGAAGGTCCTTCAGTGTTAGTTCACTGGGACGAGGGGGCGGACGGCCGCCCGGAGGGTCTGGGGGTGCGAGCACCAGTGACGGAGTTGGTAGTACGTATATCTGTCCCTTTCCTGTAGGTGGAATACCGCCTTACATTGTTCAAAGGTGCGGGGTGTGTTCCCGGTGTATAGCTGTTCCAGGGTCTCGAGGGCGCCGTCGATCCAGTTCTGGAAGTTTCGGGGGTTCGACCCCGGTGAAAAGTTTTGGTTATGGAAAATAAGGTAGAGTGGGCTTTGTCCCCTTGGGATTCCTTTTTGTTTCAGGGCCCAGTCCCATGAGCTTAGCGTGTGTTTGGTAGTTAGCAGGAGAGTCTTCCAGTGTTCTCTCAGGGAGGGCTGGATA
This sequence comes from Ambystoma mexicanum, assembly GCF_040938575.1. Lineage (NCBI taxonomy): Eukaryota > Metazoa > Chordata > Amphibia > Caudata > Ambystomatidae > Ambystoma > Ambystoma mexicanum. The sequence goes on from NC_090935.1 coordinate 942,570,412, forward strand.
TGTGGGAGGAATCGCAGGGGGAGCGGTAGTTGAACTTGCTCTAGTTCCACCCAACTAGGGCGGTCTGTGGTGATCTGCCAAGCATAGATGTGTGCTAGCTGTGCTGCTGCCCTATAGGCCCGGAGATCGGGGACCCCTAGCCCCCCCTCCCCCCAGTCTGGAGTTGCCAAACAGGGTTTTGTGGGGGATTCTAGCTTTCTTGCCTCTCCATATGAACTTCAGCATTTTCTTCTGCAGATCCTGGAGAGCCAGCTTTGGGATGGCCACTGCGAGGGAGGAGCAGGCGTAGAGGAATCGTGGAAGCAGGTTCATTTTTGCGGCTGTGATCCTCCCCATTAAAGAGATTACCTGAGTGGACCAGCGCTTCAAGTCTCCCTCCAGTTCACTGAATAATCTGAGGAAATTTGCCTGATATGTGTCCCTTGGGTTTGCTGGGATATGGACTCCCAGGTAAGGGATAGCTTGTCTCTTCCATATGATCGGGCATAGCCTGGTTAGTGCTTCTTGTTCCTCCTGGTGGAGGCCAATGCCCAGGCCCACTGACATAGAGAAGTTGACGGCAAAGCCGGTGACCTTTCCGAAGTTGGCTATTTCTGCCAGGGCATGTTTAGCTGAGGAGTTGGGATCAGAGAGCATCTGAAGAACGTCGTCAGCGTATAGTGCAATTTTGTGTTGAGATGGACCTACTTGGGGACCCTTGATGAGCTTGTTCCATCTAACTCTTTGGGCAAACGGCTCCATCGTTAGTGCGAAGAGAAGAGGTGATAGAGGGCAGCCCTGTCTTGTCCCACAGGTCATGGGAATCAGGGTTGATAAGGAGCCGTTGATCCTCAGGAGGGTCTTAGGGGATGAATAGTTGGCCATTACCATAGATTGGAAGGATGGGCCAAAGCCAAAGGCCTCCGGGGTGAGCTTCATGAATGACCAGTCTACCCTGTCGAATGCTTTGGTAGCATCTAGGGCCATCAGTGCCAGTCCCTGGGCATTACGGTGGGCGATATCTACCAGGTTCAGGGTTCTTCTGATGTTGTCCCCTGCCGCTCTATTCAGGATAAAGCCCGTTTGGTCAGGGTGGATTAAGGTCGGAAGGATATGCGACAGTCGGTTGGCCAGGATCTTGGAATAAAGGTTAGCGTCTATGTTCAACAGGGCAATTGGCCTGTACGAGGCCGGGTCTCTCGGGTTCTTCCCTGGCTTAGGGAGGAAGATTGTTGTAGACTCCTGCATTGAGGGGGTCACTGAGCCAGTATCCTTAAATGAGTTGAAGAGTGTTACCATAGGGGGAATCAGTTGGGATTTGAATATTTTGTAAAATCTCGAGGAGAAGCCGTCTTTTGAGGGCTTTAATGGCTCCTTCGACCTCATCTGTGATTGGTGCTTCTAGGGTCTCTCTCGTTGCGGCGGGCAGGTGTGGTAGGGATGCCCCCCGTAGGTATCCCTCCTGTTTGGACAGGTCCCGTGAAGGTGCAGTCATTACTTGGGTTAGGTGGTCCACTGCCAGCCATTGTTTTTCTGATTCAGAGTAGTGCATCCTCCCTTGTAGGTCGTGGAGCCCCGTGATGGTGTTGGGTCTTCTCGTTTTGGCCAGTTTGGCTACTAGTAGCTTATTAGCTTTGTTGTTCTTGGCATAGTAGAATTGCCTAGTCTTGGCCATTAAATGTGCGGTGTGTTCGGCGCAGTGGGCCTCTAGTTTCTTCCTGGCTGTGCGGACGGGTCGTTGAGTCTTGGGGGACCACCCATTCTTTTTCTGGGCCTCCTCTGCTGTTTGTAGTTCCTCTTCGAGGGCTTGCTGGGTTTGTCGACGGTTCAGGTGGAATGCCACCCCTTGTGCTATCAGGACTCCCCTAATCATGCTTTCATTGCATCCCAATTATTTGCAGGGGAGGTGTCAGTGGCAGGGTTTTCCTTGAGGACATTTTTAATCGTGGTTGCAATCCTGTCCCTGACCAGCATGTCTTTAAGGATCGGGTCGTAGAGTGACCATCTGCATGTGGGGTTGGCTCCAGGGTTCTGGGTTCAGAGCTCCATGACTATTGGTGCGTGGGCCGATGGAGACTTCATTGGCGAAAGTGAGGGTTTGGGGCGAGGTTAGGAGGAGGTCTATCCTCAAGGAGGTTCGGTGGACATGGGAGAAAAAGGAGCAGTCCCTCTCGGTAGGGTGTAGCACCCGCCATGAGTCCACCACCTCTAGGGTTCTGAACAGGCGTAAGAGGCTGAGGGCTTGCGCGAAATCTCCCGGGGAGGGTGGGTGAGATTTATCTTTGGTGGGGTCCGGCACTCCATTGAAGTCCCCCCCCATTATAGTCTAGCCTTCCGTGAAGCCAGAGAGGGCGGCGCCCAGGGAATCGTAGAAGCTTGCTTGTCCCGAATTGGGTGCATAAACTGAAACAAAGGTGTATAAATCTCCCAGTAAGAGGTATTTAACTGCCACGAAGCGTCCCTCTGGGCACGATATTGAGTCCAAGATCTGAGGATTTAGATCTTTTCTGAAGAGGATCGCCGTGCCCCCCTTCTTGGATCCTCCCGAGGCGAGGAATTGATGTGGGTATAGGCGGGAACGTAGGCGCCCAAAGTCTGCTGGGAGGAGGTGAGTTTCTTGGAGCATTGCCACCCCGGCTTCCTCATCTTGCAGTTTCTGTAAGATTGATGTGCGTTTAGCGGGGGAGTTCAGCCTGTTAACGTTTAGCGAAAGGCACTGTAGTGTCTGAGGTTCTTGGGCCGGGGACCCAGCTGTAATGAGTTCCGGTGGGATGGGGCCGGAGTAGAGATAGTCAGTCGACATCATAGGTGAAGGTCAAGAATGTATTGTCCTGCTCTTGGGGTTTTAACAGAAGCCCCCAACGGGAGGCCAACTTTTTAACTGGCGGGGTGGTCGGCATTGTGAGTGCGGCCAAAGCCCTGGCCAACAGGGCCAATTGAGTCATTAAAGTAACTTGGATTTCCAAGGACATAAAGGTGGAACTTACCTTGGAATGGGCATGGGCCGTAGGTGAAGCACGCCGTATTGAGCTGTAATAATCTTCGGCTGCGTCGGAAGTAGCAAATCGTAAGGGGGAGGCAGGGCCCCTAGACTGACTGTGCGGCACTGATTCATGTTGTATGGCCTGTGGACCATTTACCACCTCCTGTTGTTTCCGGAAACTCTCGACCATGGGGACTGTCTAGGCTGTGGAGCGGGGGTGGACTCCCGGTTTCCTGTCGCTTCTGAGGCCGGCGAGGCGGCCTCTATGGGGGAGGAAGGGTGCATAATCCTGCTTGCATCCTCCAGATGGCCAATCCTCCGCAGGGTACCGTTGTATGAGAATTGCAGGGCTGTTGGGAACAGCCATCTATATCGGACCTGACGTTCTTGAAGGAAGAGGGCTAAGGGTCGGAGTGTTTTCCTCCTCTGAAGAGTTAGGAGCAAGAGATCTTGGTAGATCTGGAGATGCGAGCCCAGAAAAGTGAGCTCAACTTTTGAGCGGCTGATAGCGGAGATGGCCTCTTTTGTGGAGAAGAAATGGACCCTGGTGATGACATCTGGAGGGAGGTCCGATTCCACCCCCTGGCATAGGTGCAGTCTGTGGGTGCGGTCTAGCAATAATAGGGATTTGTCCAGATCCGGGTAGAGGGCTTGGAAGAAATCCCCCACATATTCTGCAAGTTGTTTGTCCGAGACTGAGGAAGGAATGCCTCGGATCTGAAGGTTGTTGCAGCGGGCCCTATTCTCCAAGTCCTCCTGCTTGAATTCCAGGATTTCGCACTAATCTTTTTCCCCTTGTCTGGGGCCGTAAGCATGGTGGCTATGTCCGCGTTTTTGCTCGCTTTTGTTTGTTTGAACATGGTGCCAGACGTGAGGTAGATGCTATGTTAGGACTGCAAGATTGCGTTCCGCCTTGGAGGCGCTGCTTTGGGCTAGGGCGCGTCGGCTCTGGAGTCCGACAGGGATGGTCACTCAGGAGACGGAGATAGAGTTGAGTGAGGAGGGGGTGGGCCGGGGCACCCCAGGAAAAGAGAGTTCAAGGGAGGTGATGGTCCTCAGGAGCTAGCTGCGGTGCCCCAGCCGCCTGGGCTAATGATTGTGAGCTCTACCGAGGGCCTGAAGGGCTGAGGCCACCGCCTGGTGGCTCTGATTGTGTTTGGCGCAGGGTGGCCGTGGGTTCCCACCAAAGTAAGGGTGCTGGTTGGAGAGGATTTGGTCCATCAGGACAGCGCAGCAGGGTCCCCGCTGTCCCCTAGAGGGAGTCACCCAAGGATGTGGTGATGGCGGCGTGGGGCCCCCAAATCCATTGAGGGAAGGCAGATCTTCCGTTTCTTCATTCATGGAGGGGGCACAGCTGGGAGGGTGGCCTGGGCGCTCCCAGGGGCGCAGGCCTTATGCAGAGCCGTCACCCACTGGATCAGTGAAGAGAGGGAGAGCCGTGGCTCCTCTGCTCCACCAGCCAGGGGAGTGGAGCCAGGATGGAGATGGGCCTGCAGGCCATGTGGGGGGCGGAGCCCCCCGGAGCGGAGCGGCCCGTAGCAGAGTACGGGAGGAGAAATGAGGGTGCGGGGGGAGCTGGAAGGAGCCGGTGTCACCGCCTGAAGCTCCACCGCCGGTGAGAGGTCCGAGATCCCCACCGGCGGGGGGCCCAGGCAAGAAGAGCTTCGACCCCCACCCCCCAGTGGGGGCCCACCTGGATGCGAGTCCTCCTCCTAGACGAGGCCGCGCCACGCGCCGCCTCCCACTCCGTAGATGGAGCCGGGGCTTGATCCTCGCCCCGGAAGGGAGCCGTGCCACATGGGGGCTACAGGTCCATAGGCCACAGGTCTGGCTAGGAGGAACTGCGGGAGTCTCACCCGCCCAGAGGGGCACCGCAGACCCTGCCGAGCACCACGCTGCAGGCTGGGGCCGCCGCCAGAGCTGCACGGAATGAAGCGCGGGCACCTCCCCTTCAGTGCCGGCGCGAGGCCGTCGCTGTGTGCTCCTCAGAGGCCGCGGGTCTCCGGACCAGGAGTGCTGGAGCTGGGCGGCTGATCTGGGGGGTCATTCAGTGCTGGGGCCGCCTCAAGCACCCTCGGCTCCGTCCCCGGGCCCGCGAGCCGACGGCGCCCGCCATCTTGGATTTTCGTAGCCGTCTGGAGCTGCGGAGACCCGGCGGTGTAGCCGAGTCCTCGAAGAGCGTTATACTCACATCTTTGGCCCTCAGGTGCCCCAGGAGTTCTGACGGCCTTAGATGTTATTAGGGTCCGGCAGGATCTTGGGAAGCCGCATCTTTTTGCTGTTACGGCGGGCTTCATACGGCTGGCATTAGGGGAGCAGCCACATCAATGGCGCTCCAAGCCACGCCCCCTGTGCATGCTTTTTGGTGTTGTTCAACAGTCTGTGAAATCCAAGCAGATGTCGTAGAAGGGTTCCCTATTCGGTATTCCTCCATCAGGACCCTATTGGTGATCGCGTTTTAATTGAACTCCATTTACAAAATTATGTTTTACACGCCTCCTGAACATAGATGATTGGTTTCAGCTCACAGGTTTGGATTCAGCGCGTAGTACAGTGAGGGGGCCCCCCTGAACTCCGAGGCACCTGTCTCTGCGTTTCGTCATTGGAACATATATTGTTGGATCAGTTCGGAACTGGGAGACCATACATTGCTGCCCAGGATGCAGTGGTGAGCTTGTGCACATGGCCCCAGGCTTTTGCATCTGTGGGTCAATTACTTAGTAAAGGGCATGACCTTAACTTTCATTCAGAGGTATCAAGTTGTTCCATGTCAGATGTGAGATTTATTTATTTTATTTATTTATTACATTTGTATAGCGCAAGGCAGCCCTTGGGCATCGAGGCGCTGTTACTTGCAAAAAACTTAGTTACAGGGTGGGAGCAGCGGAGATGGCTGTACACTTATACAATGGGTTACATAATTGCATACATTTGTACATAAGTGTGCATATATACATGATACAATTTATCGGTTAGCTGGTGATCTTGGCACATGTCAGGTGAAGAGCACTGTTTTCATGGCTTTGCGGAAAGCAATGAGATGCTCTGCCAATGCTGGCTTTGATGTGCTCATCACTTTGGATGCCGATTTAGACTGGACGGCGCCAGAACATGCACACATTTCTCCCATTGCCGCACTGGAAAATACTTTGCACTGCTGTGCTCACATCTGACAAGCATGCTCTTCTGCTCTGCTCACTCAAATGTCTTCTTTATTGCTGCCTGAGGAAACAGCAGGGCTTTCCCACAAGTCCCTTGCAGGAGGTTAAAGCCCCTTCTGCTTAATTCCTGTCAAACCTCTGCACTGTCTAGTGGGAATTACAGAAAATGAAGGAAGCAAGTGCTCCTGTGAGCACGTTGCTGGTTATTGTGGCTGCCAAAAAACTGCGCTGTGGGGAGCAGCAAATTGACTGTATCAGTAGCTTTGCCAAATAATAGATCCCAGCGGTGGGTTAACAGCATTAACCCACCGCCGGGACATATTTGCAACTTTAGTAAAACAAAGTGACAGTTGGCTGCGGCATCAGGAAAGCTAAGCCACCCACAACTTTCATTTTAACATTGAAAATTGGTGGGGGGGCGTGGCCTGCACGCAAGCGATGCAGATGTGAGCTTTGTGAGCTCCTCCAGGCACTGAATACATCCTGCTCTGACATCCTAATTTCGTGAGTTTAACACCAACAAAACGCACAGACTGAACCTGTGAGGTGGGGGGCCTCGGCTGACCGAGTTTGCTGCGAATATATGGCCGGATAGCGGAGAAATCCGAAGGACCGCAGAGGATCGCTACCTCCGAAGGCACACGTCCAAAATGGCCGACGGTTCCGGAGAGCGGCTAATAACCCGGGGCGGCCGTACCGGCTCTGTGTTGCGGGCCTCGGAGGAGGCAACATAATCACCCTCCGACAGCCTCCCTCTAAAACATATAGTGGCGAGAGGCTGTGGCCATAGGATCCGCACATAACAGCCTGCGGGGGACCCGCCGAGAAAAGACAGACGCAGCAAGATACGCGCCCTGCCCGGGCGGCACAAACCACAGAGATGTGCAGACCCGGGAGGCAGTGAAGGAAGTGCCCGGACCCTGCCGAGGAAATACCCAGAGACATACAGCACACATCAATGCGACACTTGCCAGACGACCAGTGGCAGATACGGCCCCTGAGAAAGCCTGCCTGCAGCCGTGTGTGCTACGGACCATACGCCATGGACGGGAAGACTGCCTGACCTCCCCGCTTTTGTGACAGCCCTGTGCGGAAGGAACGTCTGGCCCGACCCAACAGCTCGCCTTCCCCGAGACAGGGGACTGCCCGAAGCAGAGGTTGTCCTGCTCAAACCGCCGCCTGGGAAACCATTGGCCGAACCCCTAGCAGATCTCCACCAGATACAAATTATTGAACTTACCTGGGTCAGGAACTGTCCAAGCTCCCTATTCCCTTCCCCCAGGCAATTCCAGTGACTGCTGCGGCGCAGATTCACTCATAAATATTAACATTTTTTGGCTTCTTGAAAAACGTTTACCACAATTCACCATTGATCAATAGTGGTCATTTTTGGAATGGCCGATTAAGCATTGTTTGAATTGGACATGATTAATAATAGAATATGGAGGAATCCCTAGTCAATCAACCGCAAGTGTAAGCACCTAGGCTTGTACACACAGCGCACCGTGGCAAGTTTAAATCCAGGTTGTGTCGCCTTGCTAATGTTGTTAATTCTTGGAAAGATGAGAGTTGGTACCAACTTGCAACTCGCCACTAGTACCTGAATGCCCTGAGGAAGGCCTGAGCGTTCAGGTCGAAACACGTGTTGGCTACCCAGTAAAGAGACATACACCAACAATTTACGAGTCATCTATAATTTCGAATGCTATTGTTTATGAAAGGGCACTTATTATTGATTAGGGTGTACCGCTTTGGTCTCAGTCTAGTTGATGTCACTCATTCACTCAGTGATACGATCTTCGTGCGGCTGAACAAATGTATATTCAGCGAAAGCCTATTTGGCTACTGCCACTTTTTTCAAGAAAAGCCCCTGACGAATTTTAATATTTTTCTGTTCCCCTGGTTCTGCAGTTTCTCAAAGGCATGAAATAAATTTCCTCTTAAATTCTTGGTGCCTCCTTGAGATTTGGTTTTTAAAGTGCCCTTATTTATAGCCCCAACTTGGGCCAGGAGCATTTCTACAGTTTTCTAAGGAAAACTTTGCCTTGAGAGTGAGATGTCCATTGTTGCCAAAGGTTGACTGCATTTGCTGAGTAAAATGATATTGAAGATTAAAAGTGATTGGCGAAGAGAACGGTTTTAAGCTTTTTTTTTTAAACCAAGAAATCAGATTTCTGGCCTGGATTGGGGAGCAGATATCCAAGGATCTACTTACTGCCTTTCCTTAATTTCAGCATTTATGTCAATTCCTTCAAAGGTTGGATGATGATGCCAAAGGTCTAGTTGGCATATAGTGATGAATGTAATCCCACAGTAGTTCCATGGCCATAGTATGCACTGTTTTTTTTTTTTTTTTTAGTTGATATTTATTTGGATTTATATAGCGCTTTACACCCAAATGCTGAACATAATACAATGGTACAGATCAAATGCCGGAATAAACCAAAGATTATGAAGCTATGATTATGAATATAATTAAGAGAGAGTAAGAAGAGGAGGAGCAGGGAGAAAGCAGAAATGTGTTGCAGTGCAATGGAGAGTAGAAAGGAAAGGGGCACAAGGAGTGTGGGGAATAGTAAGGAGAAATTGTGAGTGAGAACGCAGGGGGCGGGCAGGGGAATAGAATGAGATGAGAGGAAAGCTCAGGAGGAGCAAGGTTATGGAGAGACTTAAAAATGAAGCAGAAAAAGATTAACTTTAAAAGTGAATGAAAAGGAAGCCATTGAAGAGAGCAGAAGAGATGGTCACAGGGAGAAAGAGGAAAAAAAGGAGGTGAATAGATGAATTAAAAATAGATTTAAAGGGAATAAGACATGAAATGTGGAGTCCAAAGAGAAGAACAGACCAGTAGAAGAGATGCAAAATTATTGAAGAGCATATGAGAAGCTTAGAAGTCTGAAATTAAAGGAAAGGAAAGGACAGGCTTTACAGGCTGTTGAAACAGAGGCTGGTGGAAGAGGGAAGGATGGTGGATGGCAAAAAAAGAAGAGCACCTCTGTTTTTGAGGAGTTTTGAAAAACAGATAGTGATCCAGCCTTCAACGAATGAATAGCCAAAATACAAGCAGTCACAGAAGCATGGATCGTAGTAGAGAAAGAGGAAAAGGATAAAACCGGCTGAATATCATTGGTGTAAAAATGGTGAGACAAACCAAAGGAAGAAATAATAGAAGCAAGTGGACAGGTGCAAAGAGAGAAGAGCACCCAAGACCGAACTCTGGGGAACACTGTGAAGAAGAGGAAAGGTGTAGGAGAGGTGTTGCCAGACCAAGACACATAATAGGTGCAATGAGACAAATAGGATTGAACCCACTTGAGAACTGACCCAGAAAACCCAAGTAAGGAAAAAGAGGAAAGAAGAAGAGTGGTTGATTGTGTTGAAAGCTGCCGACCAGTCCAAATGAATTTGAAGATAAGAGTATTTAGCATATTATGCTGAGAGAAGTGAGTCACAGACAGAAAGTAAAACAGTCTCAGTGGAGTGTCAAGAACACCAGCCTGATTCAAACGGGGGAGAATAGGATCAGATCTAATATAATGAGAGGCTTGAGAATAGACTATATGCTCTAGGAGCTTAGAAAGATAGGGGAGAAGAGATATAGGTTGGAAGTTTGAAGGAAGAGAAGAATCGAGTGAAGGCCTTTTAAGGATACGAAGAAAGATAGCGTGCTTTAAAGGATGAAGGAAAGATTGAGGACTGAATAGATATATTGAAAAAAGAAGAGGAAGAAGGGAATATATTTTAAGAGTGACAGACGAAGGAAGAGGATCCGATGGGCCGAGGTGGAGTGAATCTGTCAAACAGAGAATGGGAGAAAAAAATCATACAAGCAGAAAAGAAAGGACAAGGAGAGGAAGAGGGGGAAGCCATGATATCTGAGCACAGAATGGTGACCGTAGATGAAAAGTACAAAGCCAAATCAGTTGCAGAAAGAGATGCAGTGTGGACAGGATCAGGAGATGTTGAGGATGTGAGGAGTAAAAATCCAGAAGACTGGAATAGTATGTTTGTTTAGCAGAGACGAGGGCAGTATCAAATGTAGAATGAAGAGAAGACAATGAAAAAGGGTCATAAGTGGGCAGGACATATGCCTGCGATGTTGGGTAGTGCGGAGAGAACACTGCAAGGAGCAAAGCTTCAGTGTAAGTGAAGGCTGGGGAGATTTGCTAGTAGGAGTAAAAGGAGAAGCAGAGTACAGAGAATCAAGAGTCCTAGTTAAACAGGTAAAAAAGGAGGAAGCAGCAACATTAACATGAAGAGAAGCAAATGCCAGTTGTGAAGGGAGAAAAGACGTACAGGTAGAAATGAAAGAAGCATTCAGGGAGCGACGATTGCTACGATAGAAGGTATGTGTGAAAGGAGAAGAGGAAGAAAAGTAAGAAATTGGGGAATAATAGAGACAGATGGAAGGTAGGGATCAGAAAAGTACTGTGTGCTATGGATATGATCTGTCGAAATGCGGGCAGAGACTGAGAGCCAGTGCAATGATCGGAGAATCTATTAAAAGGATTTTCATTGTCTAGTACTTTTAATAACATGGCTGTCACATTGTGAAGGCGTTGAGGTAGTTGAATAGCATAGGCTCGGATATAGGCTGCTATAACATAATGCACTCTAAATAGAATGAAAGCAAGAACAGCAGAAATCTTCTATTCTAATGGACACATGCATCCCACAGATTCCTCATCTTTTAAAATATGCAGCCAACGCAGTCGGCACTGGAAAACTGGTTACAGCCATCAAACCTTTAATTGATGATAAGAATGTACGCAACGCTAGAAAACTTCCACCAAGGTAATATAGGACTTCTCCTGTCCTCCCCTTCCTGGCCGCTCACTGAAAGATCCCAAAGATGAGCTCTCCGTCACATCTAGGACACGTCCTTCATCTTGTTGGTCTAGTGAGTGTGCTTGAACGGAGGCGTGTACGTCATTTTCCAGAGTTTCCATTTTCCGGGGCAACACACCAGAATGAGGTACGGTCACTCATTAAAACATGTTCAGTATATCTCTAGCAAAATCTGCTTCAAAGCCTGTAAGACTGGCTATCAGTCGAAGTCGGTGAGGGAACCACACTCCGGTCTTTCCTGTTTAGAGAAGGATCTTGATATGGAGGAGTGCGGTTCATGTCAGACGTTGATGCTTAAAGCCATTAAAGAACAGCTGGCTAGGCTGTATATGGCCTTTTGCAAAGCGACCTCTATGAAATTGACGTAGTTACTCAGAGAAAGTCCTCTTCTAGCCCTGATTCCACTAACCATCATTCAAAATCAAATTTGAAAAAAAGCACCACCATCACAATTCTCAAAACTGATCATCGTCAAGAAGACATAAAAGTCGGGTAAGCCTGAATTTCCAACAGCATCTTCCACTAACGAATGGAAAACGTCCCTTCTTTCCACCCACTTATGCTTGGACTGCCAATAACGTGCTCCCCTTCTGATGCTGTGACTACTCCATCTACGTCTCCCTTTCCACCTAATGGCTTGCACCTAAGGGGGCCTTTTAAGCATCTCTGCTTCCTTCAGGTGTGAGTCATTATGCCTAACAAGCTGACTACCTCTTCCTCGTCCCAGTACTTGAGGGATTATGGACTTGTAGTCTTCAATAACAAAATTAGGTTTTCTTATGAACTTTCTATTCTTAAATGCAGATTTTTTTAATGCATTTAAGGAAGAATCACAAGAGTTTACTTGAAAAGAGGAAAGCGGTTTGTTCAAGGTTTGTAGGTTTCATTTCACTAACCTTAGAAGTCTCAAACGGTCTTTACTTTCCTAGGATGTTTAGAGTTTTGACACCCGCTTAACCCACAGCAGAAGGCTTAATGTATGGTTCAGATACACCATACCGACAATAAGCCATTCTCCAGCATGTAGTCTTGCATGGATTCACATGCTTATGAATATTCCGTCGTCGTCAGGCTGGGAATCCTCAGTTAAAGAAAAAACTGTTTCACTTTCACTTTAAAACTGTATTTCTCCTTGAAACTAATTACTGTCCTCTGGGTCTTACTGCCCCCATCCAATTACAGTCCTCTCCCTAAGCTCCACCTGTGGTGGCCATCTTCAGATTTTGACTGCACGCTTCAGTGTTGGGAGTCCTCACGTAGCTCTGGGTGTTTTTCTGCAATTTCAAATGTTTCCATATAAATTGAACATTTTTGACAGGTTTTTGCTTAATCGTTTTCGACAACGGACATCTGCCGACAGCGGGGATGCGCGGCCGGCACAGATTTTCATCCACCGTTGGATCGTCCATCAAAGTTTCTAACAGGACTGTCCTTGGGCCTAATTTGTGCCTTTCCACCATGTTCGAGGAGAAGAAGGAAAGCAGCAGCCTCTTGAAACTCTGCGCAAAGTGTTGATTAAGTTCCATATTTGTGGAAGATTGCCATCTTTAATGCTTATATTGCCTGCATCCAGACCACGATGAGGAGGGATGCGAGGTGTGCCCTGGTTTCTCAAAGAAAACCAAGAAGGATCGCTACAGAAGGCTTGCAGCGAGGCTCATATCGAGCAAGGCCTCTGATCTGGCCTCTGGGCAGAGTCATGCCTCATCCAGGACCAGCCAGTCTGAGGAACAAACTCCCTCCGGGAAGAGGTTGAGATCCTTTGAGGACATCCACATCCATAGGATCCAATAGAAGGCCAAGCTCTGCTCAGCTGGATTCGCTGCTGATGCGGGTCCCATGTCAGGCAGAGCGTGATCGCCATCACCATCAGTCTCCACAGTGAGCCTGCCGACGAAAGGGGCCTCTTCTAAGAGAGAGTTCTTCACCCCATCCAAACTCTGTATATCATCGTACAAACGGACGAAGGAGAAGTCCGGGGCGGACCTGTCCAAACTAAGACCTCTCAGCCTTCCAAGTCAACCAATTCGACAATTGCCCGTCGACGAAGGCCTAGACGAGCACATCATCGTTGACGATGACCAAATTGAAGGAGAGGGGCCGTGAAGGTGGTACCCACTACGGCCACCCCACGTGTGTCCTTACCCCCAGGCGTGATACAGCTGTTTAGGCAGCGTCAAAGGCAGCAGGCACACCTGGGTTGGGAAAAGGCTATGCGATCACTTCAGCCCCGAAGCCTCCGGAGAAGGAATGGAGGTGATCCCACGTGCTTCTCCAGGGAAACCGGAGCAGATTTATTCAAGCTCCGACAACGGCAACAATGGTTTGCCTGATGATTACTATACACACCATGAAGGAGGGGAATCTGAGGGTGATGAGCCTTCATCCCCTGCATGCAAAAGGAGGTGCGTCAGTCCTGACCCTACTCCAGTAGTTCCTTTCACCCCTCAGCCGAAGGATGTGTCGCTGGATATTCTAACGACTCTACACACACTGGGCACAGAGATCGAGCAGAGAATGCCCCCTGGCACCAGGGCCTACGCCACCACAGGTCCCTCAGGAGCCCCCGAGATTGAGCCCTCCTTCTCGTTGGAAGAGAAAGACTAAGGGAGGTGCTGGTCCTCTGTCATCAGACTACTCCTCTTCTGCCACCACCACACAACCTAACTCCACCCAGAGCCCCGACTCCGCACGCGGACACAGGCACGGACACTACGGCTACAGGCACTAATGAGTACGATGACTTTGTGCCAGCCGACGGGGTAACTTCACACACAGAAGACCCCCATAGGGCACCACCGGACGAAAGTTAAATCCTTTCATTCCATGATGTCCAGGGCCTGTGAACTGTTTCAGTTAGTACCCGAGGAAACTAAGAAAGAAGGGTTCCTGTACCAGCGGCGCGAGTCGAGATGAAAGACCATCCTTTCCTGGATGATATCTGGGAGGAGGGCCTGACGCTAATGAAGAACAGGAGTAGGGGGTTTCAAAGCGTGAGAGATTGGAGAAAAAGTACAGAGTTCCAGATTCAGCTCTCAGATGCTTAAGATCTCAGCCTTTGCCCGACTCAGTAGTCTCGGCCGCAGCCAGAAGCGCTCAGCAAACCCATCATCACCAGCCATGGTACCCCCGGACCAGGAGGGGAAGAAGTTGGACGCAATGGGCAAGAAAATAATCTACGCAGCAGCCTTTACCATCAGTGCAGCTAACCCCCTATCCATTTTGTGAACTATGGTACAAACTGGGACCTATTCTAGACTTTCTTCCCGAGGACAAAAAGGCTCAGGCACTGGAACTGTTTCACGAAGGGAAAGTGGCCTCTGACCAGGCTATTACAGTGGCGGTTGACATCCCAGACACAGGTTTCTGCCAGATCGGGAACGGCATGTCCCTTCGTCGACAAGGTTGCTTGAAGGGAAGAATCCTCTGCTAGGACGTTCAAGCTGAGGAGCTGGATATGCCGTTCGACTGTGAGAACCTCTTGGGCAAGGCCGTCGATGAATCTTTACAAGCCATAAAGACCGACATGGAGACACGCTCCCTGGGAACCCTACAACAACGGCGGCCATCTTCCTTTTGTTAGTCTAGAGGAAAGCCTGGCAGACCTTCCAAGGGATATACTACCCCATACTTTTTCTATTTTTTATTATGCTTTTAGTTTTCATCCAACAACCAAACAAAACCACAAACAGTTCCAAGGCAATGCTTCATACAAACACAATAATATTCAAATCACATTGCTACTTAATACTACTCCTCCCCTCAACTCCAACCCCATTACTGCTCCCTCCTCACACCCGTGTCCACCAACCCACCTAGTGTCAGTATTTTCTTTCCCTTTTAACACCTGATTCCCTCTAGCTGCCCGGGGTTCTACCCCTTCCTCCCTCTCTTCGGTCTCCATCCCAAACAGAGCCTGCAGCACCCCCCCCAGACTGAAATCCTTGTACTTTCTCCGTGACAATGCTGTACTACCCCCTCCAAACCGTTGTCTCCGCTGATAGCCACCTCTTCATATCCTGCCACCATTCCTCTAAGTCTGGTCCTCTGGGGGACTTCCATGTCATCGCAATTCTGCGCTTAGCCAGTATGTATACAAAATCCTTCAATTTGGCGACATGTTTGCGCCTTTAGGGCACGGGAAGCAACCCAATAGCCCAGCTGCTGGGGCCTCCACATTCAACACCAAGCCCCCCCCTGTTCATTCTGCCGTCTATCTTCCGCCAATATTGTGTCACTATCGGACACCTTCAAAAAATGTGAAGCAGGCCCGCCTCTGCACTCCTACACCTGGGCCATACCTGCTCTTCTGCACCTGGGAACTGTGAGATCTGCAGTTGTATCAACTGCAATCTTGCATTTCTCAACACCCTCTCATTGATTGCCAGGACCCCTGCCCATTGTGCATGTGTGCATGTGTGAAAGGGCCCCCAAATCCTCCTCTCATTTGCCCCTTGTTGCCATGGGTGCGAGGGTCAGATTGCTTAGTAGGAAGTAATGTATCCTAGATATTGCATTCAGATATATCAAATAAAATGTCTACCACAGCATGCTGTTCCTTTAATTCGCTATACTCTGGCCACCTCCTTAATATCTCCCTCTTAATTGTGTTATACAAAAAATATTGGCCCCTGTGCAAGCCTGTGTGGTCACTTAAATCTGTGATGGGAATAAACAGGGCATCCCGCAAAAGGTCTCCTATCATGGTCGCGCTGTGAGGTTCCCAGTACTCTTTTTCTTTTTTTTAAATTGTATTTGGTTTATATACAGAAAACCTTTACAAAAGTTAAAACACTATGTTATTACATTAAAAAGAGAAATCAAATAAAATCAAAATACTTAAAATGACAAGAAATAAAAGAGAACAAGCAAGACAGATAGCCTATTTCACATTCAAAGAATTAGATCAATTTTTCCTTGTTTGTTTGTCCCTTCTCAAAGATGGTTAGTTCTCAGAAAAACGGTTACAGAAGGATATTGTGGTACTTCCCCAACATAGGACTTATCAGATAATTTCAGGAGGGCCTTTCTCACACTATTTCGACACACATCCTATTCTGAATCATCATTAATATTTTTATATGTTGCTACCAAACCACACACTTCTGATAAGAAATTAACCACAGCCAATTTTAGTGCATTTAGTTTACCATATAGCATTTTCCACCAAAGAACCTCATTGAGAATCCTAGATGGGTCGCGGACATATCTGCCAAAGGCTGCTAAACGCTGTGGAGCTACTACTTCACACTCCAGCAATAGGTGTTTTAATGACAATGGGGTTTTTTTCTACAATAACAAAAACAACAAGGAATTTGCTGTGGTATTCCTGATCGAATTTCTAGTATTTCCCCCATTCAGGAGAACATTAAATCGAAATCGTAAACATACTGCTCTCCTTTAATCAGATATGATTCCGGCGTACCCAGTTTCTTCCCCTCATAGAGTAGCTGGTTGTAGATCTTGGATGCCCCGGCAATTTCCATAGATTTCATCCAATCCATAGATTGCAGTCTTTTTTTCACACTCGATGGATTGGAAATCAAGGTTCCGTGCGAGTGGCTAATAATTTCAAGAGAATTCACACATTCCATCTGTAATCTCAACAACCACCTTGACTCAGTAGTACCATTTCTTAATCTATTTCCCAGCTGGGCATAGAGGGAGTGTTGTCTAGACATAATAAGGTTCGATAGAGTTTCGGCACTACTTTAAGGTTATAAAACCTGATTAATGGAATTACAGAGTATTTACAGTATTTAATAGATACCTTTTTCATTTGAAAGATGAGTTTATCCGCCTTATCCAAATTGAAATTCCAATACATTTGGACTGTGGCACCACCAAACACTGGAAAGCCTAAATAACAGAGATGTTACCTTTACTAAAGTTCAGGCATTGATTTTCCACTTACAATTAGTAGTTATCTTCATATTAGTGAGGGAAATTACCACCGATTTCTTTTCATTTATAACCATGGCATTTTCCTCTACTTATACGGTTAGTGTCACCAATTTCCGCTGCAGACCAATCTGAGTGCTATCGACCAAGAGAAGGTCATCAGCATAGGCACTCCAGCATATTTGTATCCCCTCTATCTTAGGTGAAATCAGAGAGGACGTTTTTAAAGGGACATTCACATCTGAGATATAGAGATTGAACAGTGTAGGTGCAAATAAACACCCTTGTCTTAGACCATTGCCTGTTTGAATTAATCGAGAAATGTTTAATCTGATCTGAATGGCTGATTCCTCATAGAGATTAATAAGAATAGCCAATAGTCCTGATGGTAACCCCATTGATGCCAGCTTTGTCCACAGTCTCACCCTGTCCATCTTATCAAAGGCAAGTGAGAGATTGATTGACGCAAGATAAATGGGAGTAGCTGTTTTGCTACATACTTTTTCCAGTAGTAGACAAAGGGTTAATCCACCTGTTTCCGTACCCATACCCTTTCGGAAGCCAAACTGTTGGATAGGAAGAATCTTATTGGTTTCGGCCCAATCCACAATTCTCCGAAGTACCAATCCTGCAAATATCTTGGAATCCGCATCCATGATGGCGATCGGGTGATCATTGTGAGGACACGTTCTATACACTTTTTTGTAAATTGGGACGACATAAGATATCCTCCAAGAATACGGAATAGAGCGGGTCAATAGGATGTCAGAGAATAGGATATAGAGCGCTTTAACCCAGTGTTCAGGGTTTCTCTTTAATGTATTATTAGTCAGCCCATTGGGGCCCGCAGCCCTGGATTGATTAGCTCCTTTAATCTGGTTTTCAATATCTACTATGATAAACTCACATTTCCAATGCCCCTTTTTAAATGCCACCATTTCATTTGTCATCTCAAATTTCCCGACATAAAGGGAAGAAAAATTGTTTATCCAGACATCCTCCTGTACACGGACTGATTGTATCATCATCTGGGGGTTCTCCATCTCATTTATAAGAGACCAAAACTCTCGACCAGAAGAGTCTCTTAGGGCTTCCAGCATGGTGGTGTTATCTTTTTCCAGCAGGGTCATTTTATGGTTCTTTAACCAGTTTTTTGTTACTTGTTTAATTAAATGGATTTGTCCCCTTTTGTGTCTGATCTAGATTAGATTTCATTATTGCTCGAATATTACGATTTGTTAATTTTTTTTTAACCTTACCATTGGCTCATAGGCATGAGCATGGCGGTGTTTCAAGATCCCATAATTACTTTTTCACTGACCTATCCATTATATCTTTAACATACTCCGTAAAATGAGGTACAGAGAAAAAGTGCGATCTAATAGACAAAGGCATGCTGTGGTATTCATGTACAAAAGGGGCATTACATTTGCCTATATTTCCTTCATGCCAAATGATTTGGTTGCCACCACAGGAGACAGTTGAGTTCATCTGGATGGCACCTTGATTAGATGTAGCTATATTCTATGCCAGTTTGACCTCAAGGAATCTGTGATCACTCGTATTAGAATCACTCACCAAAAATTCCACACAGGAGGCCGAAAGAGAATTTGACATAAATATATGAACAATATTGGATTTGTGTATCCCGTTCGACCATGTAAACTTATTTACAGAGGAGTTAAAGAGAACATTCATGTAGGTAAGACCCCAGTAAACAAATAGCTTTTGCCAAATATGCCCATTGGTTGTTTTACGTGTAACTGCAAAGGGAACCCCCTCAATGTTCCCAGAGTTCCTCATAGATCTTAAAACAGTGGAATCCATCTTATTATTCATCCCTTCTCCGTATTTAATTTCTGAATTGAGATCCTCTCCTATTATTATGTCTAGCCCTCTGTATTTAAGCAACATGGACGATAAGCAATTGTTTAATGACATAATAACATTACCCAACAATTTTTAGGGATTCCAATATATTTTCAACACAAGAATGAGACGCGATTGGTGGATATTCATGTATTCCAGTACAGCACCCAAAACCCCACGCGATAGTGAAAAGGATTCCAAAATGTGTGTACCAACTGCTACTTTAACAGCAATAAGAAGGCC
Organism: Ambystoma mexicanum; assembly: GCF_040938575.1. Classification (NCBI taxonomy): domain Eukaryota; kingdom Metazoa; phylum Chordata; class Amphibia; order Caudata; family Ambystomatidae; genus Ambystoma; species Ambystoma mexicanum. The sequence goes on from NC_090935.1 coordinate 942,589,396, forward strand.
TCCTGCTGGTCTATCATGAAGCCCCGTCTTGGAATATAAATGTCTACATTCAAAACAATCTAGTTGTAGGGGAACAGTAAGCCATGACTCCTGTATACATATCGGGTCGAAAGATTTAAAGTTTGTGCTTAATGCCTTGGAGGCCAACAAATTCGAATGTCCCCTGGAGTTCCATGATAAAAGTCGCCATTGGTAGATTGTCTTTGGGTGACTAAAGCTTTTGATGCATATTTTGAATTTGTGAGATGGACTCTCTTAGAGATAGAGCAAGCCATCTCCATTCCTGGTCCTCTCCCCCTTTAGGTAGCATGTTAACTTCCTTAGATTGGTGTACTTCCTCCTTGGCTAAGTTGGAATTAGCCTTCTGATGCATAAGGTCCCTTCCTTTTTCCCACCCATTGCTAAAGATGAGAATGTCGTACCCCATCCTGTTGAATTGCTCACTCTCCTGTAAAATCAAATCAAAGATCTTTTGAGAGTTTGGGACAATTTGCACATGATCGGGACGCATGGGGTGTATAAAATCCACCAAACAATGTCGGCCGAGGAGATCAGCCTTAATCGAGGACCTCATTGAACAGTGACAAAAAATGGGGTCTATTAAGGGAGGATGGACCTCCAATATCGCACAAGTTATAGAGTCGAATACTCGGATAATCTGGATAGGATATTTTCCGCCACATTATGTTACTTAATTCGCTGTCCTTAATATGAAGAGGGCATAGCCAGTTCATATGGTATCAATTTCCCCTCTTCCAGAGGTTCCTTCATTTGGGTAGGTACACGCGAATGGGTAGACTGGGAGGACATAGTCTCCACTTCCCTTTCAGATTTATCCCTATGTCCCAACTGATCTACATGCATATGTAGTCTTTGGCTCCCTCAACCCCTCATTTTTCTCCAGCGTAGAGTTTCCATTTATTTCTCGGTCACTATCCCCAGGTCCCTGGTTTCTGAACAGGGCTAGATCTGGCAGTAAATCCAGTATAATTTTTTTTGATAGTTTTTCGGAGATCCAGTTTGTTTAGATCAGTTTCATCAGAAGGCTGGTGTGGTACGTTTAATGATGATGTTGGTTCCACAGCCACCACATCATCATTAGTAATCTCTCCTGGTTTAAATTGAGTTTTCCCCTCTATTCTGACAGAACCTGGGAGATAGATTAGGTACCCCTGTGGAGAGAGGAGCATGGTTTACATCATGGGGTTTAGAGGAGAAGCCTAATCTATTTGATTCAGCGGATGTCGTTGGGATTTCCACCACCTGGCTTGAAGCTTCCTGTGGCATTATTTGTCTAGAGGTCGATTTCTCTAGTACCCTTTAGAAGTTTGACAGTTGGAGTTGTTTTACTTCCTTATTCTCCCCCCCGCCCATCATCTGTATAGTCAGTGTGCCATTTTCGGTCCCTACGCCTACATTGCCGCCGACAGGTATCGTGGGACCATCCTGCTCTTTATTTATATTTTTAGTGTTTTTTAGAGTTTTTGTTTTTTCATTTCCCAAAATTGAGCCTAGTTGAGGGAGGGCAGCATTAATATTGTGAAGCTGCAGGGCCATCCTGCTTTCTTCATTACGTTGCATTAGATCTGACAAAGCAACTTCATTTGATGGAACCTTAGATTTTTATCCTCATTTCCATCTTATTAGACTTCGATCCTTTCTTTAGCATCCTCTTTTTTGCTTTCAAAGCCAAGCGTTTGATGCTCTTCCTCCTGACTTTTAGTTTTATTTCCAAGCCCCACTACAATTGTGCCACTTTCTATAATATCATTTAAAGTGGGTGGGCTATCAGGGGGCTCATAAATAGAGTTTTCGTTTTCTTTGGCCAGCATCACCACCCCCAAAGTTGTTATTTGGGTGGTGTTTCCAGCCAAAGTTGATATAGCATGTTCCAATTTGATGATTTTCAAGGAGAGCTCTTTAACTGCTTTGATAATCCTCTTTTCACCTTTTGCCTCTAATTTCAGAGCACGGTTTACAATTTGATCCTCACTCATATTCAACCTATTTTTGGAAGACAATACAGCAGCAAAGCTAGAACCCTCAGTTCCAGCTACCATAGTTTGAGATCCTTGAGATTTAGTTATCAAGTAGGGTGGAGCTGGTGCCTTATTCACCTGGAAGTCCTTAACCCTCTAACTTACCCATTAGAAAGCCTTCCACTCTATTAAGTTTCAATTGAGAGTCCAAAACAATCCTTTTTAGGTCTCTCATTTCCCAATGCTTAAGCTCGTGCCCCTTGTCCAGGAGATTTAATATCCTGGAAATCACTGGAAGTGATTCCTCAAACTGATCGTTATTTTCAGGAATGGGGGAACTCGTAAGGGAAACCCCCGTAATTTGAGGGTGGATGGTATGCAAGGGTAGGGCAATACTGGTCAGTTTCTTGGACGTCATCCGCCCCTCCTCGTCACCCAAAACACTTTTCTCATCACCTCCCCAGGTTCTTTTTGCATCAGTAAAGAGTGAGGCCGATGATAAAGGGAATTTCGTGTTAGCTGAGAACACTCTGTGCCTTGTAAGAGTCCCCATTCGTGGAGTGTTAAAAAGATGTACATTGTCAATTCCATTCTGTGCAGCATTTACAGGCGTCGATGGACCCCGAGAAAGTCCAATACGCTTACCCAGTTCCATCTTCATGTTTGGGACATCATGGAGACATCTACATTTATGTCATTTATCTCAGGGTTTGCTTCCTCAGTGACCTGTTGGTTTTGTGGCTCTCCTATACTCAAAAAGCTAGACTGAATGGGAACCTGGGATTCAAAAGAAAGGCCAGCCGGAACAAACGAAATGTCTTAATCCCACAAAAACTGGCCCACCATCTTTGTGTGTATTTGTGAATGCATGTATGAGAGCTCCACCTCCTGTTTAATTTCTGCTTTTTTTTATTTTCGTATTCCTCAGTGTTCACATCCCAAGTCCTATCTTCCTCAACCACAATACTTTGAATAGCAGCCTTTACTTTTTGTCTGGCTGCCCCTCCCCAGTCTGATGTGCCTCAGGATATTCCCTAAATGCTTCCACCTCACTCCCTCTGCTGCAACTGACGGGGTGAGGATCCATAATCGGAACATCACCAGGAGTCTTGGCTAAACTGGTATGTGCGAGGCATACTTTCCCATTCGTCAGCACAGTTGCCATTCTTCTCAAACACTGGGGGACCCCTGAACCGTATTTCTTTTAGGTCTACCAACCCTGCTCCCCTGACCAGGCGGGAGTATTCTGTGGGGCAAACGTGGAAGAAAAAAAAAAGGTCAATATCCTAGGCTAGTTGGCTATAATTCAATAGGTAGATAGATTATCCAGATCATAGAGATAGAGGGACAATAAGTATTTTGTCAAGGCTCACTTCCTCCACTCCCCCACTCACCCACTCAGCCAAACAGCTTACTTCCAGCTTACTTTGTGCGCAAAACCCCTTGCTTTAATAAGCAGAGCGTGCGAAGCAGAAGGGCTGGGTACGTGGCTAGAGCTTGCACAGAATCTGGAATAATGGAAACAAAAAAAGGTCTTGTTAGGACCCCGGCAGCTGAGTTCCTTCACTATAGCTCCGGTGCCCAACCCACAAGAATAGAGCCCAGCCCACAAGAGCAAAGCCAAACCCACACACTAAAGTGAGTAAAGCCGGTGAAGTAACAAAAAGAAAGGGCTCCCTGTAGTCAAGATAATTACTCTAGTCAATGTAGTCCAAGCAGTCCAGTCCAGCAGGCATTTCGCAGCTAGAAGCAGCCCGCACTTCCTCTCCTCCTTACAAGTATCATGTAGCAAAGGCGCCGAGAAAAACAATGCAAATGAGGTCTTGGGCAGTGTATCCAGCTGCCCCACTATGTAGTACAGATCAAAGCGCGGGACCCTAATGCCTCCCTCCTTATACGGCCTATGCAACCTGGAAAGTGCTATCCTGTTCCTCCCCCCATTCCACAGAAACCATCTACTAATGCCTTCTAAAGTTTTGAAGGACTGTGGAATGTTGTGTGGAACATTCACAAAAAAGTGCAACCACCTAGGCAGTACCACCATTTTCAGCAATGCTGCCCTCCTCATCATGGAGAGCGGCAACCTGGTCCAGAATTTCATGGAACTTTGTATTCTGGTTAGGGCCTTTATCATATTCACATGCTCTGCAGCCGGGTCATGATGTATATTCACCCCCAAATATCTAAAGGTGGACACTGTCCGCTGTAACGCCAACACTGGAAGCTTGTCCAACTCCACCTTGTGTAGGCCAGCTAGCCTGAACAGCACAGATTTTTCTGCGCTGATCGTAATCCCTGACAACCCTGCAAAGAGCTCCAGTGCCTCCAGCAATAACTCTAGATTATCTTCGGTGTTCTGTATATACAGCAGCGTGTCATCCGCATACGATGAAATCAAGTGTGCTGCGCCATCAATTACAATACCCGTTCCTATGTACTCCTCTCTGAGGTATTGTGCTATTGGCTCCATAGCCAGGATGTAAAGGAGGGGGGGGACAGCAGACAACCCTGCCTGGTACCCTTACCCAGTTCCTAGGCAGCCGATATGCAGCCACCTGTCTTAACTCTTGCCTTCGGTCTTGTGTACACCAGTCTAACCCATCTAATGTTTGCCTTCCCAAATCTGCGCAACGTTGCGTACAACCAATCCCACCTCACCAAATCAAATGCCTTCACTGCATCCAGCGTGGCTATGGCACACGGGATCTCCCAGTCTGCCATGCGATCATGTGGTGCAATCGCCTAAGGCTCCAGTAGATGCTACGTCCCAGGACGTATCCTGTCTGATCAGGTTGCACCAATGTATGTATTACTTTCTTCATCCTATCTGCCAGTACCTAGGTCAACATTTTACTATCATGGTTTAACATTGATAAGGGCCTATAGGAGCTGCATTTTACTCAGCTGGCTTGTGGGGTTTGATGAGGGGTATAATGACAGATTATTTTAAGCTTGGAGGGAGGACACCAGCCTCATAAGAGTCTGCGAAGGTGTTCAACAGATATGGAGCCAACTCCTGCGTGTATTCCTTGGAATATTCTACAGGTAGCCCATCTGTACCCAGCGTCTTTCCTGTCGGAAGGGACCTAATTGTCCCTAATATTTCCTCAACCATGATGGGTCCAGTATCAGGGGTCCCTCTTTTTATAAAAGTCCTGGTAAAACTCCTGAAAGGCCTCCATAATTCCAACTTGAGTATTACACATATCCCCCTCTCTCAGGCGTATTGAGTGGATAGGACTTCGCGTCTCTTCCTTCTCATGCAGCCTTGATAATAGTTGGCCTGTTTTATCCCCTTCTTTGTGTTGCCTTTCTATATATTTGGAATAGTTATATTTACCCAACCTCTCCCAGCGCTCCATACATTTCTGTTTTAGTTCCGCAATCTTCATTACCTCCACACCACCCCCAGATGAGGACTGTTCCAACTTCCTTAATGGCTCTTCGGCCAAAGACAACTACCCCTAACATTCCCAGAACCAGCTATGGCGGCCCCCTAATAACAACTTTCAATGTTTACCAGAATGCTCCCACACTGTCAACACTACCTTCATTGTGGTGGACATATTCTACAATACTTTTTCTAACGCAATATCGAAATGGGGGGTCCTGTAGAGATGCTCCCGAGTCTACACGTTGGTATTGGAGCCTTCAGGGGTTTAAACCGCCATTGAAGGTTCAGCAGGGCATGATCAGACAGCACCTTACCCTTGTATCGTACATTAGCTGTCAAATGGGCAGTTTCCTTCTCCACAAACAAGTAATCAATCCTAGTGTGTACTCCGTGCAGCGCTGAATAGTAAGAGTAGTGTCTAGCCTCACCATGTAGTGCATGACGAATATCAATGAAGTCAAAAGCCCTTAAAGGAATGCCCAGTGCCTTAGCTGGCGGGGCTGGCTTGCTATAAATGTCATCAGACCTGTCAAGAGAAGGGTTCAGTGTGCAGTTAAAATCCCCTCCATGTAATAGTACTTTTTCTGTAAGGGCCCAGCCTTGTATAGAGTGACTGAAAGAAAACTGTTGCGTTATGGTTGGGGGCATCTGAATTAATAATACAAGTGTTAATATTCTCAAGGAGACCCTGTACCAGGACCATTCTATCCTCATTGTCCTTTTGGATTTGGGTCACTTTAAAAGATACCATAGGCCCATATCGGGACCCCCCCGGGCGTAGGCAGAGTACGGTGAGCCAATCACTTGTCCATCCCATTTAGTTGTCAACAGTCACTGTTTTGCAGGTATCGTGTGTGTCTCCTGCAGCATTGCAATATCTACCCTGCTTCTTTTCAGGTACGCATGGACCCTTTTCCTCTTGATATATGCGTTAAGCACCCTTACATTCCAGGTGAGTACTTTGATTGTGCCAGCCATAAGCCAATCAACAACTTGGCGAGGCTACTAGCATCTACCCCTATAGGTGGTGACCTATTGCTGCAAATTGGGAATCCTTTTAAATGTATTACTTTAGTACACATTTTCGGCACTCTAGTGGACAAAACCCAAAACCCTAAAACCTCCCCAAAACAATAACAGCCCAGCGTCTAGCTTTGCGTTCAGGCTTAACCGCTTCCCACATCCCGTTCCACCTGGCTCTGCCTTCCGCTTCCTCCACCCTGTTTTCAAGGAGGCTGATCTTCTGCTTTAACATGTGCACATTCTCTTGCATCTCCTGTAGCCCTTCTGTGTTCTTTTTAGTTTGAGTCTCAAGGATGGTGGTGCGCTCTGCTAGACCCTGCACATCTTGTCTCGGCAGCCCCACATCCAGTTGCACTTCCCCAATTTGAGTCCCCAGTGAGGCCTTCAGACTTGGTCATGCAATTCCCTGGAGTCACCGCCTGCCGCCTGTGGGGCCCAGTGTTTTCCTTTGGGTCCTGTTGCACCACTTTAGCATAGATTTTAATAGACCCCTGTCCTGTCTTCATCTTGGCGGGTTTGGGAGGCATTTGGACTGCTAGGCGTCACGATGGTGACACACAGTGTCCCTCTCCAGAATGTAGGTGACAGCTATTAGTGCTCGACTTAAAGCGCCTGGGCCAGGGACCCGCGTGTTCAGGGGTTGCCAGATGTGCTATTACTGCCAGTTGATGTACCGTAAATTTGGCGTTCCCCATCCTTCAACACTACTAAGATATAGCCGGCCACCCCTGCATCCCGGGGTTCGTCTTCTGAGTATCTGCACCCTGTGGCCGAGAGCAGATGATCACCACTCTTGAAATGTCCAGTGTCCACTCTTGAAATGTCCAGTGTACATGCACTGCCGTCTTTCTCCAGCAAGCAGAGTTGTCTGCAAAAGAAGGGGCGCTTCAGCCCTTCTAAGAAGCAAGCTTATGGGCCACCCTCTGTTCGGATAGGTAGGCGGTCTGCAAATTACACCTGCTTATGTTAACAGTGTACCAGCCCCTCCACTTCACCTCTTATAGCAGACCCTACACAGCATTTCCTGTGTTTCCTGGCACAACAGCAACTATAAGTGTCCCACCACTGAAGTGGCTATCCAGTTATTCCATGCTTTGGCCTGAATGTTAAGAAGGTGATGTGGCCCTTTGATGTTGCCTCGCAGTCATTGCGAGCAGCTGTCCAGCTCCCAGTCGTTTCCCCTCCAGCGTCCTTGCAGCAAAGATGGCCAGTGTGCACTGTCGGCTCAGTGCTCAATTTACACAAGGGAAGCTCCGTCCCTCCAACAACGCCTGTTCCCTCAGGCTGGGTTCGCTTGCGCTAAACCCAGCCCACTCAACCTTTTTGGAGGCGCACTTTGCCTCTGTGCCCCCCTTACCGCCTAGGGTTCTGGGGACCTCCACCACACACGCTGGCACCGGAGGTCTTGCAGGGGCGCTGCTCCTCCTTTCCGACCGCAGCTACAAGTCTCCCTGCACAGAACGAATGCTGGTCTCGCTCGCATCACCTTTCACGACACAGCAGGTGGCGTCTCAATACTGGAGCTTATCGAGCCTTCTAAGGCACAGGCACTCCACCTCTGGCAGGGTGCTCTCGTTGCTCCCATCAATCCCGGCCACCGTTCTTCAGCGCGCACCGTTAGCTCTCAGAAATCGCCATTTTGGTTGGCCTTTGCAGCTCAAATTGTCCGATCGCTAAACTCAGCCTTCCAAAGACAGAATCATGCACACACTTACTCCTACACGCTCCCCAGGCATTCCCCATCCGGATTCTTAAAGTTTCAGGTGCAATATCTGCCGAGGAGCCATGTCTTTCATCGGCACAGGAGCTGACCTACTTCATGGCAGCTAGCCATGCCACCCCCATACTGACGGCCTTCACGTCCTCCACTCAATATATATAGGAGTTGCTCTCAAGGCAGCCGAGGACAGCGCTGGCGCTGCCCAGAGGGCAGAGCCCCAAGCAGGCCTGAATCGGCCCATACCTGGGGCCCCCACTTAGGCACGCCAGTGGGGGGGCAGGCTGGTGAACTTTGTCAGCATGTGGAAGATTACCAGCGACAGATGGCTGCTGGATGTTCTTGGACAGGGGCACACCTTGGAGTTCCAACGCAGGTGTCCGCGTATCCCACCGGTGCCTCAGCAAGAACAACATGGCCCACTGCTTCTACGAGAGGTGCATGCCATCTTACAGAAGGGGGCAATAGAAACCGTCCCCCAGCACCTCCGGGGCGCCGGAGTATATTGCAGATACTTTCTGGTTCGAAGGAAAACAGGGGGATGGAGGCCAATCCTGGATCTGCATCGGCTCAACAAGTACTTAAAGTTCCAAACGTTCTGGATGGTCATGTTACAACACGTGCTATTGCCAGCTGGACGAAGGGGATTTTCTGACGACGTTGGATCTGGAGGACACCTACTTCCACATCCCCATTCACATGAAGCACTGCAAATTCCTACAATTTGTGGTACAGGGTCAGCACTACCAGTTCAAGGCTCTGTCCTTTGGCCTAAAATCACCTCTGAGGGTCTTTACAAAGTGCTTGGCCCTGGTGGCGGCGCATCTTCGTCTGCTGGGTATCCACATATTCCCTTACATGGACGATTGGCTTGTGCGATGTCGCTCACACGCGCTGGCGAGCAAGCACACATCGAGGACCATACATCTGCTGACAGAGTTTGGGTTCTCAATAAACTATCCAAAGTCCTGCTTGACGCTATCTCAAAACACGCTGTTTCTGGGTGCCCGGCTCAACACAATAACGTGTTTGGCCTTCGCCTCGGAGTAGATGGTAGTAGCCATGCAAGGGAAGTACAGGGTTTGTCATCGACGCAGACGGCAACGGTGCAGGCCATCAAGTCGCTCCTGGGCATGATGTCCTGCATCAGCCTCGTCTGCCTCTGCCAACTTCAGATGAGGCCTCTCCAGGAGTTTCTGGAAATGAGGTGGATGCAAGTATCGGGAACCTTTGCAGACAAGGTCTCCCCCCAACGAGGAGTTCTGTTGGGCGATACAGTGGTAGGGTGTACGGCTGCATCTCGTCCAAGGGACTCTGTTTCAAGTCCCACCTTACCAAGAGACAGTCACCACAGACGCTTCTCTAGAAGGCTGGGGAGTTCACATCAGAGAGTTGCACACCAGAGGCCCATGGCAACCGAACGAAAAGGGTCTCCACATCAACATCCTGGAGCTTCGTGCCGCATTCTGGGTTCTGAAGTCTTTTCTACTGTTGTTGACGGGCAAAATGGTGAGGCGCTTAACAGACATCACTACCACCGTGTTCTACATCCGGAAGCAAGGAGGGACCCGCTCGCTGGTCCTCTCCAAGAAGGCCCACGACCTGTGGCACTGGGCCATTTGTCAGGACATGTTCTGCATCCCTTTCCACCTGGCTGCCATCAAGAACACCATTGCGGACTCGCTCAGCAGGGAGCTGCGTTCTTGCCACAAGTAGAAACTTTGCATGGACAAGGTGAACCTTCTGTTCGACAAATGGGGGCCAGATTGATCTCTTCGAGATGGTGGCGAACCCCCAAGTGCCAAAAGTTTTCCAGCAAGATCCCTCAGCTGAGAAGCATGGGGGACACGTTCTTGTTCCCGTGGGAGGGACGGCTCCTGTTCACATTCCTCCATTTCCACTCCTACGTGTGATCAACACATTCACAGTGCCACTGCAAGATAATACTCGTCGCCCCAGCATGGCCACAACAGATCTGGTACCTGGACCTACTGTGTCTGTCAGTGGCCCCATCCATCAGGCTGCCACTGTTTCCAGACCTCATCAGAGGGGGGGGGGCGATTCTGCACCAAGACCCGGAGTTGCTGAACCCGAGGGCATAGCTCCTGCAGCCCTAGAGTTTGGAGGTTATGCTTTACCCGTGGAATGTAACGACGTCCTGGCCAGGGCCAGAGCCTTGTAAACATTGAAGTGCTACGGCCATAAATGGAAGCGCTTCTCAGTGCGGTGCCGTACTCAGAAGATTACCCCTCTGTGTGTCACAGCCCTGCAACTTCTACATACTTGCTTTCCTTGGCCAAGGCAAGATTGGCTCAAACCTCTAGCAAGGTGCATCTAGCCGCCATTTATTTTAACGTCTTTTTATTGGCATTTATAAACATATAATCATACACTTACAATCCACTTCTTTGCTGCAAACGCAATAAGGCTACATGTAAGATTGAGTACAGTTCTGTGAAAACACTTCAACATTATAACAGAACAACTTTCTTCATGCATGTGAACAGGACGTCTCGTATATTTATTCCATAGTCAGGCCAGGTGTGCAGGGAAACACTGCGGGCAGCATACTCGAGCAATGGGGCATGGTGTTCATGAGAGCAACCTTTGGTGGCCCAATCTTAGGTGCCTAGCCGAGCCCATACCTTCATACAGTTAGAATGTTAATGCAACGTTGTACAGGGTGTTGTAGCATTCACAGTGGCTTATCGTCTGAGGGGTGGAACATGTCCCAAACTAACATTTTCCAGGACTCATAGGTTGCACTAGTGGTCGCCTCCAGATTGTGCACCATACCAACCCAGACTGTGGTTTCTGCCTCAGCCCAGGACTCAAAATCCTTATGCCAGCATGTGTATTGCAGACCCCCAGCTGTCTTCCATGCCATGGCGATGCACCTCTTAACGAGAATGCATGCCATGTCCATGAATTTTATGTTTGCTATTCCTTGGATATGCGACCAGCAGACACTCTTTCGGGTTCCAGGTGTATCTAGTGACCTCAGCCCTCCTGCGAGCCCAAACACTCTGTAATTTTGCACAGCCCAAAACATATGGATTAAATCCGGCCCTGTGCCGCCACACCAAGGACATGTTGATTGTGTACTGCTGTTAAACTTAGCCACCCTACTAGGTGTCATGTAGGTGCGATACAACACATTTAGTTCAATCAGTTTAAAGCCGCGATTCCTAGACACCTCTCGATGGAAGCCCAGCATACGTTTGCATTGCCTCTCCTCTGTGTCTTCCCCAAGGTCCACCTTCCAGCGTGCTTTTAGTTCAGAGCTCAGAGGATTTGGTCTACCAGCCAAGCTGCCATACAGCCTGGATACCGTTTTCCAACTGTCATCTAAGGCGTACATCAAGGTCAGCAGCGTAGTAGTCTCTGGTTCCCCAGGCCACTCAGCCCATTTCTGTTTGGCCACCCCCCTTATTTGCAAATATTGTAGAAATTGCCCCTGGGTAACCCTGGCTGCTCAGTTAAGGCCTCTATATTCTTAAATTGACCATTCTCATACACGTCACCTCAAGTAGAGAGACCCCAGACCTCCCAGGTGCATCTCGCCACCATATACAGGTACACTAGGTCTGAGGGTAGACCTTCGCTTTGATCACAAATACTTGTCAAAGAGTTCCTCATGGGACTTTTCAGGACTTTTCCACCGGTGAAGGCTCCTGCCCCAGCTTGGGAGCTCAATGTAGTGCTAACTAAGCTCATGCAAGCTCCTTTTGAACCTATCCATCACGTCCCGCTCAAGTGTCTTTTGTGGAAGACAGCATTCCTTGTGGGTATCGCCTCGGCCAGACGGGTCGGGCAGACCCAAGTCCTGTCTTGCAAGTAGCCTTACCTGTCTTTCCACGCTTCAAGGGGTCTACTGCATACACACCCCGCCTTTATGCCAAAGGTACTGTCCGAATTCCACCACAACGAACCTTTGGTGTTACCTATCTTCTTCCTGAATCCGTCGTTGCCAGCAGAAAGGGCATTGCATTCGCTGGACGTTGCTCATGCCTTTAACGTTCTACATGGCATGTACGAAGAACTTTCTGAAGACTTCTCATTTGTTCATCAACTTTGAACCTGTAAATCATGGAAAGGCCCTATCAAAGGCTTCCATCTCCAGGTGGCTCTCCGGCTGCATTGTGCACTGTTATCGACTAGTTAGCTGGCCGCAAGCCCACTCGACCAGAGCCATTGCAGCAACAATAGCGTTTCTCTCTGGTGTGCTCCTGCTCAACATCTGCAGGGCTGCTACATGGAGCTCTATGCACACCTTCACAAGGTTCTACTTCGCCGACAGGGATTCCAGGTAGGAGTCCTGAGTCGGCCAAGTTGTGCTACGCAACCTGTTTGTTTTAGTCGAGTCTGTTCCAGAGGTGAGTGTTGCTTCTGTTGAGCCTTGCCGCCTCCCGTGGTTGTGTATATGTACTGTTGTGTAATCGTTATTCATGAGCATGTGAACCTAAGCCAGACCCCATGCTGGAGAAGGCTTGTTACTGACCTGTAACTATTGTCCTGCAGCATGGGTCTGGCACGGAATCGCAAGCAAACCCTCCCTCCTTCCCCTCTTCTTGGTTCATACTGCCACTTTACGTGCCTACAAAATCTGAAGATGGCCAACAGCATTGGAGCTTCGGAAGAGGACTGTCATTGTATGGGGGCAGTATGACCCAGAGGACATTGATTAGTTTAGAGGAGAAATCCAATTTTAAAGTGAAGGTAAAACTGTTTTTACTTTTACTGAGGATTCTCAGCCTGAAGACGGGCAATATTCATGAGCATGTGAATACATGCCAGACCAATGCTGGAGAACAATAGTTAAAGGTAAGTAACTTAAACCTTACATGCCTTGGTACCTGAAAAAAGGTTCTTCCCTTTTAAAGAAACGTACTATGTCTCATCCCATGGGATCTCCTCACCGTCCTGGGCCTCGTCTCCTCCCAGGCCTCCCGCAGTGCACCACCCCGAGGTCAGGATCAGGAAGCATCTGCCATTCCCTGGTCACGTGGGAGGAGACTTTAGGCAGGGTTTTAGTGAGGGATCTACAGGATTCATCACAGGAGCTGATCTTTGAGTCTCACTGGCCTACTTGGTGCCGGTTTGTAAATACCTTCTGGTCCAAACTGATGGGAGATGGACTTTCAAGATGTATTCTTGCTTTAGTTGATTGTATGCAGGAACGTTAACACTCTTATTTCATTTTTATTTATTTAATATGCAGACAGCCACATGGCTTTACATATAAAGATCATTACATAGTATACAATTTTAAAAAACAGATTGACATGTTTAAAACAACCCTACAAACCAATTCATACAATCTCATATGAAATATCAGTTTCAGGTCATTTCCAGATAATAGCAATTGCCAAATCCTATATATATTATCATTATTGTAGTAGTTATCATATGCTTTTAGATATTTTCTTCTAAGGAAGGACAGGCTTTCATATTGACATAATAAGTGTTCAACTGATTCTATTGTTGGCTCTCCACACAGTCTACAGAATCTCATATTTTTCAATTCCAATTCTAGCTCCTAAAACCTCCAGCGTATCACATCTATTCAATTTAAAAAATAGATATTGCCTTATGGTTCTACATTCAGCATAGGCCACTTGATAAATTGGTTTAGCTGTTTCAACCAATATTTCAAAAAGTGACCACTATACACTTTTGTCGTCAAATTGGTCATGTCACGTTCTTGTGCATAATTAAATATAGCTACTTTCAATATTAGTTTAGTTTTGACAAGAGAGTGCTGTAACCAAGTTTCTGCCTTTCCTTTGGCCCATTTAAGGTATACTTTAATAATTATTGCTACAGTTCCAATGTCCATTAAGTTGAGATTAGTTACAAAACCATTCATAGTTTCCACAATAAAAATATTATTACTTAATCTGCATAGTTTCATATGAAACATAGCCATTTTAAGTAGTTCTAAAATGTCTGTGGCTCGCATAAAATGACATTCTAAAAACAAGTACTCTCCTGGCAGAGCTTTAGGCATTCCAAAGAAAATGTTAAGATGTTTTACTTCAAAACGCTAAATTTTACTAACAAATTTACTTCCCCATATTTCTGCTGCATAAAGCAGACTCAATACCACCTTGGAGGAATATAAAAGCAGAATAGTGCTGACAGAGAACCCACCTTGTTGGCCAATAAAGGCACAGAGGGACCAGACAATTTTCAGACATTTCAGTTGCAGATCGGTCCAATGTCGCTGCCAATTCAACCTTCTGATCAATTATAATACCTAGATAGATCCTACTACTTCAATACGTTGCTCTATGATCATCTACTTATAATTGGTTGTCGGGTTGGTTTCGTTTTATCAAGGAAAGGTAGGATTTTTCTTTTGCTAAGGTTTATACTCAAACCATTTACTTTTGTGAAATTATCTAGAGTAGTCAGTTTATTTTGTAGGCCTTTGGGAGTGTAATCTATCAATAGCAGATCATCTGCGCAGCCTAACCAACCTAACCGTGGGGTACCTATTTTGATATCATCTACTAATAGTGTCTGGACTTCTTTCATGAAGTCAGCTAGATATATATTAAATAGAGTAGCTGCTAATATGCACCCTTGGTTAACTCCCCGCCTAGTTGTTATTACAGCGGATAGCTTGCCTTCAGCATAGAGTTGCACTTGTACGGTTGTATCGCGGTATAGCAGCTGTATCATATTCAGCAAACCAGCCGGTATACCCCAGGTTTTGAGTTTCAGCCAAAGTCGCTCTCTTATCACAGTATCAAAGGCTGCAGGGAAATCTATGAACGCAGCAAATACTGGAAACTTTCGAATCTTCCAGGTGTATTCTATGGCTGTCACCAAATTAACTATGTTATGTAGGGTTGATGACAGTTTTCTAAATCCAGATTGATTGGCAGGCAGTATATTGTATTTCTCTATCCACTGATTAAGGTCATTTAACAAAATCTTGGCAAATATTTTTCATGGAATATCTAGCATAGGGGTTTTTCCATTAACCTTTTTTATGGATTGGAAGTATTATACTCTCTCGCCACGTCGGGGAATACACCCATTTTCTCCAATCCAGTGAAATAACAAAATTAGTGCTATAGCCCATTTCTCGGATGACATTTTTAATAGTGCATTGCAGCTACCATCTGGTTTGTCAGCTCTAGAGCTACCCAAGTTCTTTATCAGGGTACTTGGATCATCTAGTGTATATTTAGCAGTCCATGGGGTACAGTTAATTGGGATGTCAATGTCGCCTGTCGTGTTTAGACCAACCTTCTACATATAGCACCCATTCTTTCTCTGATACACCATTCACTGGTAGATTTTTTTTTCTTCTTGCTGTTAATTACAGCCCAAACACCTTCACTGTTGTTGTTCTTTGCAAACATGGATACTGTTCGTCATACTTAATTTGCTTTTTGTTTGCGGTGACCTCATATCCAAATACAATAAGCTTTCTTGTTTGCTTTAATTTCCTTTGTGGCATCTTTATTATTGCTATTCTTGATTTCTCTTATTGCAAGTCTGAGTTGCTTTTTTGGCTTCTGAATCATTGCATCGTATGGGCACTTAGCGTCATGCATGGAATGCCATCTTTCATAATTACTTACATATTTACGACACTCAGAACTTAATTTTTTTTAATGGCTTCACCTATTTTCGCACATTGAGTATTTAGCTGGGATCAATAGGAACAAGGGAAAATGATCACTTTATTCCTGGCAGCCTACTGCCATGTCTACAACCCAACCACAGTTTGTGCACTTCTTAGTGGACATACTCACACCACTAACTCTGATGGCACTCCTGTTGGAATCACTTTTTGTATTGCCATTTAGCATTTTAAGCTGATGTTTGTGGAAGAGCTTAACTCATAGTTTACCAATCGCGTTAGAGGTGGGTTCTGTTGGGCCAGATATTTGTATTTCACTTGTTTTTTCCATTTCAAATCTGATTTGGGCAGTACAATCTCCAAGAATAATAATCGGTAGTGTGGCATTATATTCCTTCAATATGCTTGTTATTATGGCTATATTTTCTTTATTGTGCGAACCATTGGGAGGATTTTAAATATTCACTATCAGGACACTCGAGACCGTTAGTTGTGTAGTGTTTACCACTATTGCTAGGATCATTTGAGTGGACCGTGCAATGTTCTGTACTGTTAAAGGATGTCCTATAGGTCAGCCTCTTTCACCCTTGGTGGCTAAGCTTTGTATGGTTGTGCGCCCATCAATTTCACATTCGGTGTAAAGCCATGTTTCCTGAAGAGTTATACTGGCATACTGAATAAACTCTATTAGGCTGTTTTCTGCCACATAGTGAGAATGTCCACATGTATTCCACAATATTATTATTTCGGTGTCATCGAGACTGCGTCTCCAGGTAGCTCTTGAATTCTAGTGGCAACCACTGCCAGTATCCCGCAGGTGGGATTGGTCCATTTTCTGGCGGCTTTGTGACATTTTTGGAGTCATTCAGGTGCATTATAGATTTAGCTGTTGTAATGACTTCTCCACTTTTTTCAGGCAAATTACGCGCACTATGTTGTGCTTTCTTGTTATTCACAGAGGTCTCAGGGTGGTTTAAATATTAGATTTTCGGCATCCATGCTTCTCTACATGTACATCCTAATTTACCAAATAGTTCTCTGTGGGCTAAGATGTATTAATGTGTCACAAGATAAGCACACCATGCATTAGTAATAATTTTATTGGGGATAACTAGTTGGTCGACAGTTTTTAGGTCTTTTGATGCTACCATCCAAAGTGGAACAATAGCTATACACAGTTCTAATATGGCTTTTCTATTCAGTATGACTATTTCTTTTACCGCCTTTTTTTTAAAAAATTGAAGCGCATTAATCAAATCAATACCTTCCTTATTCTCCATATTGGGGGTGTTAACTATATTATCCTCATCTGTTTCAGCAAAGCTAACTGATTTATCTGTACTTTTGATGTTATCTATAGGTGGTTGTTTTGGTAACTGAACGGCAGTATCTGTTAGGTGTTTGTTCATCAATTATTCTCTTAAGATCTTTTAGAACTCCGTCAGATATCCCTATTTCATTTCTTGCTTTGAGTTTTCTTTTCTGTTTCAATTTCTTAGTTCCTTCCCACTTTTCATCAGGGCATTGTATCTTTTTCTGAGCAGAGTCTACTAGGAATTGTCTTATGTCAGATGTTTTAGACATTTTTTTCCTATTGCTTTTTACAGTGCCTTTTTTTCTCATTCTCCAGTGTTTCATGTATTAGCACGTATGTGGGCCGCTAAAATTAGGTTCTTTAAACATATGCAGAGGCCTAGTTGTCTTTACCTCTTTCACTGTGGTTTGTGCTTTATGGTCAGGTACCGCATTATCTATAGTGTCCAACAATCGTCTTTTGACTATACATCCATTACTATTTTTATTATGTGTTTGTTTCTTATTATATATAATTGCTTGGCATAATTTAGTCTTCCTCCTTTTTATCTTACGTTTTTTGTGGCCCTTATTATGATTCTTATCTGACTTAATTCTATATTCATCATATTGGATTTTGTCCTCGATATCTATAATGGGAAACTGTATGGGTACATTCTGATCAAAAATGTTTTTTCTATCTTTCAGCACTGTTAGATTTATTTTCTCAGTGTTGGTACTACCGTCTTTCACAACCTTTCTACATTTGTTTATGCTCTTATGCAGTAAAACTGCGTGAATATCAAATTTTGGTTCTATATTTTTTCCACCAACCTGGTTAGCACATTTTCTAGCGCTTCAAAATATTCAGATATACTTGTACTCTTAAAGCTCACATTAGAGAATAGTTAATAGTCGCTTACAGGGGTAGATCTATTAGACATACTAATAGGGGTTTGGTCAGCGGTCAGTCCTTCAAATTTATCTGTTGCCTCACAAGCTGTCCATTAATGGCATCTACCGTCACTCTGTCATTATTATTATGGATATATTCCTCGTTGGAGAGCAACCAAGATGTGGTATCATTTATTGAATTGGAAGTGTCAATTGCACTAATTCCGCTTACTAAGCCATTCACAGATAGAATATCAGACTTCATAATATCTTGCCTTATTGCTGCTATTTTCATATACATTTTTACCATGTCATTAAATGGAAATGCCTTCATTGTTTTCTCATGGTGGCCTAATGCGGGATGCTCATTTACCTCTAGTTCTCATTTGCAGTTTTTGCGGTTTATTCAATGCACTATCTTGTACTACGTCCCCACTCCTGCTCCCACATTCTTCTCCTTCGCTATGCACACTGATATCACCTGCACAAGTTATAGCTAGTGGTTCAGTGTCAACCTCGTTAGATAAAGGAGTAACAGGAATAGGGCACTGAAGTACCTGTGAAATCAGTTTGGAGTCTATACAGAGTACGCTGCTACATATATCATTCATCAACTCCTTGCATGACAAGTTAATAGCTTCAGTTTACAGCATACTCAAATCATTCTCTTTGCTGCGTTCGATAGTAGTAAAGAAACTGGTTATTTTTGCCAGTTTAGAGTCGGGTAACAGCCCCGGGTGACTAATTATTTTATGTGTACAGACTTTTCCAGCACAAGTCGTACGTTTAAATGGAGATTTTCTTACAGTATTCGTATGCGGTAACGGCTTACCTGTACCGGCCGCTACCACGGGAACAGCAGACTTCAGTTCCATTAGTGGCTATACATGCTGTTTAGCTGGTCGCGGCTCAGCGCCACACGAGCTGCGTGAAACAGCAAACAGCCACTTAGCAAGCTACTTGCCAAAGCATGCGTGCCAAAGGTACGTGGGCTCTCGGTAATGTACTCTTCCACTTCAGGGCGGCGGAGCTTCTTAACAATTATCCCGCTTTGTAAAAGCTGCAATTTTCACATGTTCCAAATTCGATTTCAACCGGGGTCCAGTCCAGCATTTCTGGCAAACGCAAACAGCTACTTAGCAAGCTAATTGCCATAACACTCTTATAATGCAATGGTAAGAAGTAATACTTTGTTAAGTTCCAAAGTGCTCGTCCTATGGGGCGCTGCTGGGAATCCAACAAGATATGACTGCTTGTATCTAAGGTGCCGTGATCTGGGGCTCTTTTCCCACCTTTGTGCACCCTTATCCAAAGCTCTACAAACAGTTGAATCAACCCTAGCAGATCTACCATTCGCTGATCTACGATCCGGTGTGTTCAGCAGTGTGCTAGGCTCTGTACCAAACCCATTTCTTGTTACTCTCCGCTGACCGCCACTGCCTCTAGCAACTTGCAGATAGGCGTAACAAAGCCCGCTCCTGCCAGCAGATTGAGGCCCCTGATTCTGTGAAGGCGAACACCGATATCTTTGGCCGGGAAAGTGAGGGCTAACGGAACTTGACCAATGGCGCCCGAAAGCGAGTTAAGCGGAGCAGAGTGCCGATGGTAGCAGATTGCCTCATAAGCTTCCTTGGACGAGCTGCACCGAGGAACCAGAGAATGCATCCAGCAACTACCAGTCCATATGCCTTCTGGAGATGCAGACACTGGAGGCGAGTCTCTGGTGCCCTAGCTGAATATCCTGCTTTTGTATGTGACATCGAGGGCGCGCCCCACAATATACTGCTGAAATGCCCGGCCATCACATTGACCACAAAACTGAACAAAACCTCAGAACTCTCTGGATCTGCTCTCTGTGGCCATCTTCCAACCATCTATAATTCCAAATCAACCTGCTGAAAAGCAGCTTCCACACGGCCTTCCTATAAATTGCCCCCTCCCAATGCCTGATATATTTTCGGGCCCTAAATTCACTGCAGAAAATACAAACATGGAAGCGGGCTGGGGGGAGGACTTCCTCCAACGGCTACAAAATCATCTATGCTACAGAGAGTGCTTACTAATATCATATAACAGCCAATATTTGTTTGCTTAAAACAAAGCTTGAGAAAGAAGGGGCAACAATTATTGAGACAAAACCCAGAATTGGCAATACAGAATAAGGCATCAGTCAGATGAAACGTGAGATATCTACCATTGCTGAGGATGTGACTTTAGTCAAGAAGAAATGTGATTAACTTGAATTACTGCCTCGCCAAAACAATTTATGCATCATACGGGTTCCCGAAAACATAGTTAATGGGAACTATGGAACCTTTTGTTGAATATCTACTGGTTAATTTATACTCATTAGATCTCACTTCAGTATGGAGCGTGCCCACAGATCATGGCTCCATAACTCAAACCAGGAGCTGCGTCAATACCTATTATCACATAAATATTTAATTATAGAGGCAGAGATATCCTGAGTGCAGCCAGTGAAAAAGTTGAACTTAAATATGGATCCAACAGAATATATCTATATCCAGACCTTTCCTCCAATATGCAACAGGAACGCGAAACATTCATAGGAACTAAAAGACTACTGCGGGAGAGGTCTATAAAATATGCAATGCTGTTCCCAGTAAGACTGACATTTTAATTTCATGAAATGTATTTATTTTCCATAACCTAAGGCGGCTGTCTCATTTATTAAGACACCTATCCTGATGTTGGAGACACTACCGGCCCTGCAGCAAGCCCTTAATATACTAAGGTTAAATCATGGACAGAAATTGGGCCTACTAGTTAAAATTGTTATTGTTTATGTTCATTATGGTCTACATTCAAGAATACTGCTCCTTATAGGTGTTGATAATGGTGGGAGTGAGAATCAGACAGTGTTATGCCTACAGCTGCCTCTTTACAAAGTTGAAAGTGTTTCTTGTTTCAATGGGAGGGCAACACCGCTGTTTTAGCTGGATTGACAGTGAGTGAGAAGAGTGGTGCTCAAAAGGAATTCTATATTTAATAGCATACTTGGCTGTATTTATGTCAGTTTAATCAGTGCAGGGAAAAATCAGGCTCTTTGTTTCACTACCCAGATTGTTTCATACTCTATGCAATAATTTCTCAGCATAACTATGGCAATGGATGAAGTCATCTGTATGAGTTGGAATCTTTGAGACATGGAAAACCCAATTAAGGCTTGTAAGCTATTAGCCTATATTGCAAGACTTCATTCTATGTGTTTTCATAGACACCTTTTTGAATGTGTGCACTTTTTGCCAAAATGGATTTGACACGTTTTTCTTTTTATAATGGGAGGGTCCTCCCAATCCCTCCCCCAACTACCCACCAACGCCAGCCCCCACTTCCCTACCCCAACATGCACATATACATGTATATACAAATATATGCATGTGTAATTGGTCTATTTCAACCAAAAGTGCACCAAAAAAGTGCAAACCTTTAAAAAGACATTATGAAAATAGTTTATTACGGAGGGACATAACGTGAAAATCCTATTTATGCAAAGATCCCATGCAATGGGAAAAGCCAATCTGAGCTTTGCAAAAATATGAGGAAACAATAGATTCTATATGCTCTGTTAAACTTAATCTTCATGTGTTTTAATACTTATCCAATAATCTATTCAGTTTCAACCCGTACAATCCTTCACAGACCCTGTGGGCAGATATCTCGTAGAACATGAAAACATTTAGGGCACTGAAATCCTATTAGTCAATACGTATAGCCCAATTTAATCAATTATCAGATACTGATAGGGGCTGCACAAGCAGGACTGTGGGGTCTTTCACTAAAGCCACCTGTACTACCTTAGAATGCATGCCGAAACTAGAACTGGTAGACATGTATCTCACCCTGACTTCCACGTCTGTCATCACATACTATTCATTAGTACATAACTCATCTTAACAATTGGGCTGGGGAGTTCCTTGTGGGAACGAGAATCCTTGTCCCCTAAGGGGTGAGTCACTCCTATTGAGGTCCCACTTGGCCAGAACCCTAGGGAGGGTCTTGCAGAGCAGTCTCACCTCCCTAGCCTCAAAGTGCATGGCTCCCCTTTGGGGAGAAGGGAGGAACACACTTGATTCGTCACATACCCGTCCCCATCTCCATATTGCTGATACAGCATTTTATTGCTTCGGATTGGTTGTGTTGTCTTCTTTCTAAGATTTCGAGATATGATTTCAGAGGCTTGGCCTCGGTTGGATGTAGTTTTCCCCAGTTCCAGAGGGGTACGTCTGGGAGAGTAATCGAGATTTCCCAAGATAGTAGAGAAGAATATTTCTCTACATTATTCTTGCTTGTCGGACAACTTAAACGTTCTGAAAAAGTCAGGTAGTTAGTACCAAGGATTACCTCCTCAGGGGGACCGGGCACCACAGCCATTCTCATAGTCTTATTTCGTTCTCTGACTCAACAGCAGAGGTACTTTGGAATTTGTTTCCACATTCCCATGGACACATGTAATCCTGACGGCTTAGTCCCCCTGTTCATCTTCAGGATACATTAGGTCAGCTCTCACTGCGGTTTGCCTGCTGCCAGAGTCAATAAGTGCTTTGGCACATACTCCGTTAATTTAGACTTTCATGTGTTTGGAAAGGTTGTGTGGTACAATAATATCTGGGTCACCCTCTACTTCCCCTTCTTCCCTGCTCCATGGTTCTGCTGCAAATCCACCTACTTCCATCGGTTTTTCTGGGATGTTTTTGGGACAAGACCGGGCGAAATTCCCTTTTTCGCCACAAGCGAAAAAGATGGGAGAAGTTGAAAAGGGTGTTTTAACTCGCCCTGTTTCCTCTCCAGGGGTTTGTCAGGATTTGGTTACCAGCATAGATGGGGCTCTTCTAGGGGTTTCCTCCTTGGATGGGACTTCTCAAGAAGACATTCTCTCGTTTCTAGATATTTTCTCAGGAGGTAAGAACCTGGGAGATGTTCCAACCGCCCTTTTTGGATCTATTGGTTTGTTTATATATTTAAGATATTTGGTGGGCTCTGAATGGGTCTGGGCAACCTGGATGCAGTCTCTAGGGAAGGTTGAGGCTGTTGTAGTCTACCTCACTGGAGGGATGCGGGTAGGGCACTTATAAATTACTCCAGAGCCAGGGTTTTCCTTCCCAGCCATTGGGTGAGAGCATTTTGTGCCTGACCTGCTCTAATTCAGGGGGGATTTCATTCGGAAGCAGTTGGATGTCCTGAAATGTCAACCTATAAAAGGTCTGTCCCACTTGTTCTAATAGGGTCCTTATTATGTCAGAAAATGAGTTTGTTCCTTGGGGATTTACATTTTGGTACACTTGTTTTTCTCCCTTTTAATAGTGAGGCCAGATAACTGACCTTTTAAGTTGTATTCCCAATTAACTTTGGCAGCTATGCATTCAAAGTTTATAAAGCACGCCCCCAAATCTTCTCCATCGTGATTAGGTTGGAGTACCCCATAGAGTACTATGTGGTAAATAGGGCCTGCTCTCAGTTGGTCAAAGCTTTCTTGAAGACGTTGATCCAACTGAATCCGTTCGAGGATTGATTTGATCGTACTCCTTTCAACGTCTGGGGTGTCAATGAGGAGGAAATCTCTAAAGAGGTGCTCCCTACTTCTTCCTCCTCATCAGATTCTTTAGGTAGTTTGGAAGTGAATGCAGTAGATTTTAAGGGTTCCAAACTACCAGATTTGGGTTTCTCTCACAACAATGGTTTGATATACAAGTCCTGTGGGTGGGAGTTCATCAAATGTTCCTGGGTCTGTCTCTTTATCAGGACATTAACATCCCACTCTTGACTGACACCATATGTAGCGGGTCGGAAGGAGGAGTCTGAGGCACTTCAGACATGTTAATGATTTTTTTAATCAAATTATAGAAAAAAGGCCCGACTATCCCTATTGCTAAAGGGAGTTTACCTGCTTAACAAACTAAACTAAGGTGCTAGTCTGTCGTCAGGAAGTCTAAAGCAAATATCCTCAGTCCAAACTTATCTGTACCTGGCCCTACCACTAATATGAACAACTCAAAATCGTGCAAATGAATGTCTATCTTCTCCTGGTATTTTCCTTTTGTGACTTCTTTATTCTGGCTTTCTTTAGTAATGTCTCCTTTGTCTCCTTGCAGTGTCACTATAAAATGTTTGTTTAGAACTATATTTTCTTATCATGGTCTTCTTTGACTCTGTCTAAGGTAATTTCTTATGAGCTTTTGTAGCTCCTGCCAAATAGCCCTGGGTACTGTATTCTCTTTAAAAGAATGCTTATTGCGGTTTTCCTTGTGACACTCTCTCACACTCTTGCCTTTTCTTTTGTGTCTCTCACTTTCTGGAGTTCCAGCCCTTTCTGGGTTTGCTAGGACTTTAGCGGGATTAGGAATCCCTTTCTCCTGGATTCTCTCTACTGGATTATTCCACTTAATATTCAAGTCACTTGATTTGTTTACAAGACATAACACACTTTTTTATTGCGTGTTCTCTTCCTCCTTCAAACCAGAGTTTCTGGGGCCCTTTCCCTTCTTCCCAGGGTATTTGTTTACACTTTCTTTCAGCTTTCCAAACATCCTTATTTGCCACTTTCTTCAATTGTTTCTCATGTCCCCAATTATACTGGTTTATAGTTCATATTTCACCTTTATGGTCTTTACGAGTTTCTCTCCTCACATAATGCTGCCCCGGCAGCCTCCTGCCTCTCCCGTTCTCCCCAGTGCCTTCATTTCTGCAGGGGAACATTGCAGGGTTTGGCACTCGCCCGGGTAATTGGCCTTGCCTTCTTGCATCTCACTCTCTGACCTCGTCAGCCTCCTGTTCTCAGCCTCAGTGCAGGATGTTGCTGTCTGCGGCAGTGGGTGGTTGGGAGCTATCAGCGCTCCTTGCGGCTGTGATCTCTGCGCCCTTAGACAGATGTGCTGTCCACCACGGTACGACAGTAGTTACGCCACTTCAATGGATTGCTTTTCTCCCACAGATACTCTCCAGCTTCGCTGCTTCAGAAAATGTTCGACAGGTGGCATAGTGGACCTCGACCTGGCCGTCGACCATCGATTTGTCTTGCTCGGCGTCTGGTCGTCTGCTCCGGATGTGACATCAGTTGTCGTATAAGTGCCACGTCATTACGCCCCAACCTCAGTTCCTTTTTTCTGTGCACTAACATGCTGCTTGGGAACACAGAGCTTTGACTCTTTCAAGGTTTTCGTAAGAAAACGTATTTTTTCCTAAATCCTCGACGTGAGATGTCGGTTGCTCGGGTTTCTGGTTTCAAACTGTTTTCCGATTGTGGCACCAAGTTGTCCCTCACTGACCCATATGAGTTATCTCTGGTGCCTCGGCACGGGACTGACTGGTGTCCATCTTGTGCCAAAATGCAACCTAAATCCCTTGGCGATCGTGCTGCAAAACTTGCTCTTGGTCGACCGCCCTCAAAATCTCTGGTGTTGTCGACGGTTCAGTCTTTGGAGGCCAGTACTTAGGGGCATACCCCTGAGAAACACCGCCGGAAGGAGAAACGGTCCCACTTGAGGAGCCACTCTTCCTCATCACGAAAAAAGTTACACCGTCGGCTGGGCCTATCACCCGCCAGGAGTGGGAGGATTTAAAATCCTCAATGCTTGCAATGTTCAAGCAGCATGCTGTAGTCAGCGCAGCTCCCCCCCACCCACGCTGCATGCCTCGGAGCCAACAGCAGTGCTCAGTGCACGTGACCTCTCTAGTGCCCGGTACCGACAATGTCGGAGCCGAGAAATCTTTCAATGTCGAAATAACAATGGAAGCCGGATTACCCCTGTGCATCCAAGGATCTCTATCGACACCTAAATCCACCGTGACGGCACCGAAAGACAAACCTTCGACGTCAACGGTTGTCAAAGTATTTACTCAACTACCCTGGTCCGAATTTTTCGATACCATGGGCGGTAACTTTCGCGATCACCATGCTGATGACCAGGGGGATGTCGACTCAATGTTCTTGGGTTCAGGAGGAGTCCACTATTTTGAAGACCAAAATAAGTTTCTGCTGCTAGCTCAAGGCCTCCAAGATGCCTGTCTGGACACTTCGCCTGACCTCGGGTTTCAGCAGACACATCCCTATCTTCACAATACATCCAAATACAGGGCTGTGGTAGAAAGTGTTCTTGACACCCTGGGATTGCACTCATCAGTGGTGCCTACGTATGGTTATGACCTTATCGACACCCTAGATGAAGGCCTTGCCACTGAGCGTAATTGCCTCTGAACCCAAACATTGACGATCCTTTGGCAGCTCTGTGGCAAAATCCATGTTCCATTCCTCCTGTCAGCTCCACCATTTCCAGGAATTACAGGCCGGCTAGAGGAGACCCCTCATACCTCTCCTCTCACCCTTCCCCAGAGGGGTTTGTTATGCAGGCTGCTACGGTCTCTTCTAGGCCCGCATGTTCAACATCTACTCTGCCCCCAGACAGAAAAGCAAAAATGGTACATGCCTTGGCAAAGAAGACCTTCACTTCAGGAGCATGGCCCTCAAAGCAGTTTTGCCAAATACTCCTTCAGTCAATGGACAGCAGTAGAAAATGCTGCTCAGTATGTCCCGAAAGGAGAAATGCGCAAGGGCTTCCTACAGCTAGTGGAGAATGGGAAGGAGGTGGCCAAGCAGTCGCTGCGAACGGGCCTGTCCATCGCCGACTGTGTGGGCCGATCTATGGCTTCGGCCATAAAACTAAGAAGGCAGGCCTACTTGAAAACCTCTGGTTTTTCACCTAACTTCCAAGTAAAACATTTGGACATGCCCTTCGAGGGCTATCTTCTTTTCGGCCACAAAGCCGACGATTCCTTAGAAGAATTCAAGGAATCAAAACTCGCAGCCAAATTCTTACGCCTAGCTGCACAACTGCCCAAACCTGCATTTAGCTTTGCCTCTAGAGCATAGGGCTACAGGAGATATTCTCCTTATGGCAGGAGAGCACACCTCCCACCAGGCCAGGCAAGGGCAGAAGTGTTTCTCGCACTGTGGACGGGGCATAGGGGCTTCCAGAGGCCAACAAGCAGCAGCGAGGGCGACCCAGTGTCTGAAGCCACTTTGATTTCCCCTCTCAGGGCGCACTGGTTGGAGAACGGTTAATGGAGCAATTGCTCCAGTGGCAGGGAATTACTTCCAATGCCTGGGCTCTACAGCTTGTTTGGGAGAATTCTCTGTTTAGGCTGAATTTCCTAACCTAGTGAGTCCCCCAGCAGCTTTGCTGGATTTCTGGAGTTTGTTTTTTTCTCCTACCAAGAGTGAGACTCTTTGTCTCCCACTCTTGGACATGATTTGTGGTGTTCCTTTGACTGTTAATGTGTTTTATGGGCTATGGGGTCCTTTACTCCATAGGGTCTCATGTGTTTTTACTGTGTGTGTTACACAGCACCCTCCGTGCAGTGACACAGGGGTGTCATAGTAACACCCCACCATAGACTCCATACCCTGGGACTGACTACTGTCTCCCAGGGCATGTAAAGTTACCATTTGGCTTTACTAGTCCCAAATTATGAACAGAAACCAGTACAAACCATCATATTGTGGACGTACTGGGCGGGGCAATTCGATTGCCCCGGGGTCTGTTAGTCGAGGGGGCACGTCTCCGTCCCCCCTGATCGAGTTTTGGCTGGTGGCAGTGGATACTACTTTTTATATTCGACCGCGAATATATCTCTATGGGATTTTCCCATTGTTCGAGGCTACAACTTTAATTATTTAATTCTCATAGCCTCGAACATACCGCCGGTTTAATTATTTAATATTAATTCGCCGGTTGGTGTTTTTTGCCAGGACTCGATTCTAAAATGGCGTTTGTGTTCTCTTCTGTGACTCCAACCCAAGTCGAGCCCTTTGTTCCACGTTTTGGCGGGCTTCTTCACAGAAGCCTCCAAAAGTGGTGCCACTCTGTCTGGGTACCACAGGGGGTGTGGGAGGGGGTTTAGGCACCCTGGACTGAGTTACCTTGGTAACTCAAGTCGCACTCTTGTGTGATTGGCCCAAGTGGTGAACCGGCCGGCTCACCACTTAGCATGTTTGATTGACAGCTAGGCCGAGTGAATGGGGGTGTGCTGCATAAAAGCGGGTCTTTTGGGATTGGAACTTCAGAAGTCGCCACAGGACCTGAGAATCCGACGAGGGAGAAGCTGAGCCGACCTGCTACGACGACACCACCGGTGGGGCCCTGCGGAACCGACTCACCACTTCCCGACGACAGAGAAGATCTCCCGGCTGGAGAGTCTTCTTCCCCTTACTGGTGGGCACAACCAGTTTACCTTCTTTTCCTCGCATCCCAGGACGTCTTGTGGTCGAATTGCCCGTGCCAAGCACCCCGGCAACCGGATAGCCACTTACCACTGGACCGCGAATGAAAGGACCGCTCCTTTTAACTGAGAACGCCGCGGCTGGTTTCTTCCCTGGCAGTGCAACGGACTCCTGTCTTCCTCCCCGACGAGATCCTCTCTTCCCCCATACGAAGCACCGACTTGCATCCGCTGCCAGGAACAACTGCCCCCGCTGGAGTATTCTCACCACTTTAAGGTACTGTATCCGCCAGGCCTCCCTTTCTAAAGATTGCTACAAGGTAATAATAATCCCTTAACCTTCTGGACTGGGCTGGCCGCCTTGACCATCTAACTGGTCCCTTTCTTTTGGTCCAACTCTTTCTGAACCTTTTTGAGACTTTTGTGCACTTTTCAACCGTGTGACCTTGGACACATTTCGTTCTGATCCTCTTAAAGTGGATCCGGCTTTCTGAACTCTAACTTCACGGTTTGACTCTGCCTTCCTCTCTTGCTGTGTTCTTTTGAAAGTGTTGGGATCTGTTTCAATTTATGCTCTGCCTTTCACTCTCTTTTAAACCGAATTATTAGAGTGCCATCTGCGTTAAGCGCTCACCGCTGTCTGGAAATAAGTGGGGCTTTACTTAAGACTTGTCTAATTTTCTTTTAAGGGAGTGTATATCTTTTAGTGACCGTGTTTTTGAACTGCTTAATATTCTCCAGCATGGGGTCTGGCATGGATTCACATGCTTATGAATATTCCCCGTCGTCAGGCCGGGAATCCTCGGTATAGAAAAAAATCAGTATCAGTTTCGTTTCTGATCTGTCTTTCTAGTAGTAACCAATCACTGGTCTCTGGGTCATACTGCCCGCAGCCAATGACTGCCCTCTCCCTAAGCCCCGCCCCTGGCAGCCATCCTCAGATTTTTACCGCACGTTCAAGTGTTGGGAGTCCTCGTGCTGTAGCTCTCGAACTTTTGCTGTGTTTTTGCTTTTTGAGGAGATTTTTCTAATTTTTCGGTTAAATAGAGCCTCAAGCTCCACCGTTTCTACATCCGATCAACAGGGATCCGTTTCGGAGTTTTCTACGCCCTCAAGGGTGATGTTTTCGTCGAGTTATGCTTTTGGAGGATTCCAGAAGTTCCGAGGCCTACCCCGGACATGGCCCAGGAGAAAGGAAGCTGGACACCCGGGAAACTGTTCAGGACCTGCCCTGGATGCCAGCTTCAGAAAGTTTTCAAGTGGGACGAGCATTTGTTATGCCTCTACTCTCTCCATGAGGACAAGACGCACACAGAGAAGGACTGTGCGTTTTGTGGGAACATGTCGGAGCGGACCATGAAGGATCGCCACCTCCGTCTCGCCAACTGGCTGGAAGGGAAGAGCCCGTCGGGCGAGAAGAAGAAAAAGAAGTCTGAGCGGTCTTCTAAGTCCTGTGAGGGCGCCCCGGCGACGGGGGCCCAACAAAAAGCTAAGCACCGCGAGTCCGCGGGCACCGGGAGCGCCGAACGGTCGGGCTCCTTGGCTGCCAGGCAGGGCGCATCCTCCCCGGCGCCATCAACCACGAGCCAACGCTCTGGCTCGGGTAAGAGGAAGTCTGAGAACCCGGCGAAGCTTCTGGAGAGGCCCCGGTCGATCTCGAAGATTCCGGCAGAGGGGGAGCGAGGATCGGACCCTCCCCCCAAGGTGAAGGCCCCAGGCGTCCAGAAGGTGACGATGGCCTTAATTCACCCTGCTAAGACCTCGATTGAGGATGTCGCCTTGGCCCTGGCTCAGCCTGTGGGGGCTATACGAGTGGAGGCGCCCTCAGGACCGAGAGTCTCCCTGCCACCGCGGAGGGAGTCGTCTTTCAGGCCCATTGAAAAGACCCCCACAAAGTCCTTGTTGGAAAAGGTGGGGGAGGGGCTGGTGGCCATCGTGGATACGGACACGGCCTCTGAAGAAGAGCTCATCGAAGTCGTGGAAGAGGCCCAGCCCATCAGGAGGGATCCCGACGAGGGCGACGACGAGAGCGATGGTGTCGCCGACAAGGCTCCTCAAGAGCCCTCGCGCCCGTCGTTTTTTTTTGTCAGCGATTCAGTCCTTATGCTGGGAGATAAGGACAAGGTTGCCCCTTCCCCCGACGGAGATACCTGAGCCAGACCCGACGGGGGAACCGGAGCCAGGACCTTCGGAAAGCCCACCGCATAAGAGGAGGACGACGCATCCTAAGCCACCTCTCCCACCTCTGCGGTCTGCTCTGATACAGGCACAGACACGGCTACGACAGGTACAGATGACGACGCAGGCGACGACGAGACGTGTCCCCCGTCACCCCCTGCTCGGGCGTCCCCGCCCGACGAGATTGGATCCTTTCATGCCATGATTTCCAGGGCATCCGAGCTTTTCCAGCTCTGCCCAGAAGAGAAGAAGAAAGAAGGGTTCCTTTACCAACGGCGCAAGGCTAAAAGGAAGACGGTCCTCGCCATACCGCTTCTTGATGACATCTGGGATGAGGGGCTCGCCCTCCTCAAGAACCCTGCCACGGCGCCGGCAAAGAGGGACCGGTACGAGAAGAAGTACCGGGTCCCCGACGCTGCCCCCTTGTGCCTTCGGGCACAACCTACCCCGGATTCGGTCGTCTCGGTGGCGGCAAAGAAGAAAGCTGGGGGGGCATCGGCCTCGACATCAACTTCCCCGCCGGACGGCGAGGGCAGGAAGTTGGACACGATGGGACGGCGGATCATCTCAGCGACGACTATTAAGGCGACCAACGCCCTGGCTATGGTAGCCCGCTACGACAGGGAGTTGTGGTTCAAAATTGCCCCTTTGTTAGACTTCCTTCCGGATGCCAAAAGGGCTGAGGCCCTTGAAATCCTGCAGGAGGGTGAGATTGCTTCGGACCACGCCATCACGGTGGCAACGGACTTCGCCGACACCGGTTTCTGTCAGTTAGGCGACGGCATTTGCTTGAGACGACGAGGATGGCTCAAGGCCACGGATTTCCGCCAGGACGTACAAACCAAGGTTTTAGACATGCCCTTCGACGGGAACAACCTGTTTGGGAAGGCGGTTGATGAGTCCCTTCAGGCCATCAAGACAGACAGAGACTGCCCGGGCACTGGGAGTGCGCCAACGGCGACGGCCGTCCTTTCGGAGCTCCGGAGGCAGACAAGGTGCCTCCATGGGATCCGGCAGTGGCTGCTCCACGTACCGCCAATCGGCAAGATCTTTGTCCCAGGAAGCCTACAGGGAACGCGGCAAGTCAGGTGGTGCCCGTCGTCGTCGGCAGGGAGGTCAAGGAGGCAAGGCGGCCTCCAAATAAGATTGAACCGACCGTGGGGTCGGGCCCCCGCCAAAGCACCCCGGTGGGAGGCCGGCTGGCGAGGTTCGTCAGCGTGTGGGAGTCCATCTCCACCGACCGTTGGGTGCTGGACACCCTGGCCCAAGGGCACGCCCTCGAGTTTCAGAAGAAGTGCCCTCGCGTTCCACCCGTGGCCAGGAAGGAAAATCACGTCCCTCAACTACTGTTGGAAGTAAGGGCGATGCTCAAGAAGGGTGCCATCGAGCTCGTCCCAAAGAGGCTTCGGGGCTCCGGAGTTTACTCAAGGTACTTCCTCGTAAAAAAGAAGACAGGAGGATGGCGCCCCATCCTGGACCTACGACGACTGAACAAGTACATCAAGGCACATAAGTTCCGTATGGTCACCCTCCAGCACGTGCTGGGACAGCTGGAGGAGGGCGATTTCCTGTCGTCGTTGGACTTGGAGGATGCGTACTTCCACATCTCGATTCTAAAAAGACACCGAAAGTTCCTCAGGTTCGTGGCTCAAGGGCGGCACTACCAGTTGAAGGCCCTCCCGTTCGGATTAAAGTCGGCACCCAGGGTGTTCACCAAGTGCCTCGCACCGGTGGCGGCGCGGCTGCGCCTACAGGGGATCCACGTCTACCCCTACCTGGACGACTGGCTCATCCGGGCAAGGACGAGGGAGCTCGCCGTGGAGCACACTGCGAAGACCGTCCAGCTGCTCACGGACCTGGGATTCTCCATCAACTTTCCAAAATCCCACCTGGTTCCGTCGCAAGTCGCCCTGTTTCTGGGAGCCAAGCTCGACACAGTGGCGCGGCTGGCCTCGCCGTCGGAGGAAAGGACCAGGACCATTCTGGGCAAGGTGCAGCGTCTGCTGGCCACGGACATGGCCAGGGTAAGATCTATCAAGTCCCTCCTCGGGATGATGTTCTCCTGCATTTATCTGGTGCGCCTTTGCAGGATTCGGATGCGCCCCTTACAAGAGTTCCTCGACGCCCGCTGGGTCCAGTCGACGGGCAGCTTCGAGGACAGGATCCCTCTCAACGAGATGTTCCGTCAGGCGATCTGGTGGTTGGGTATCCGCTCCCATATGTAGGCGGGCACGGACTTTCAGATCCCAGCTCACCAGGTGACAGTGACGACGGACGCCTCCCTGGAAGGTTGGGGAGCGCACTCCGGAGATCTTCACGCGAGAGGCCTTTGGCTCCCGGAGGAGAAGTCACTCCACATCAACATTTTGGAGCTCCGCGCAGTGTTCTGGGCCCTCAGGTCCTTTCTTCTGTCCCTCAAGGGCAAGGTGGTGAGGATCTTCACCGACAATACCACCACGATGTTCTACATCCGGAAGGAGGGCGGAACCAGGTCCCCGGCCCTATCCAAGGATGCCCAGGATCTGTGGCATTGGGCCGTCGCCCAACGGATGTTTCTGGTGCCTCTTCATCTGGCAGGAATAAAAAACACGATTGCCGACTCACTCAGCAGGGAGCTGCGCTCGTGCCACGAGTGGGAACTACATCAGGATCAAGCGGATCGACTCTTCCGACGATGGAGCGAACCCCCTAATCGATCTCTTCACGACGGCGACGAATTCCAAGTGCCGGAGGTTCGCCAGCAGGTTCCCCCAGCCGAGGAGCATGGGCAATGCTTTCTCGTTCCCCTGGGTCGGGCTATTTCTTTATGCATTCCCTCCGCTGCCGTTGCTGCTCCGACTCATCAACCAGCTCATGAGGTCCCGGTGCAGGATGATCCTCGTCGCACTGGCGTGGCCGAGACAGATCTGGTTCCCGGACCTTCTGGACTTGTCAACGTCCACACCAGTAAAGCTGCCGAAGGACGCAGACCTTCTCTCCAGAGAAGGAGGCGCCATTCTTCACCACAACCCGGAGTCGCTGAACTTGCAGGCCTGGCTCCTGCAGTGCTAGAGTTTGGAGGGTACGACATCCCGGCCGACTGCAGAGAGGTTCTTGCAAAGGCCAGGGCGTCCTCAACTCTCAAGTGCTACGGAAATAAATGGAAGAGGTTATCTGTCTGGTGCCGTGCACAGAAGATTAACCCTCTGCGGATTACGGCCCCTCAAGTACTGCCGTACCTACTGTCGCTGGCCAAAGCTGGACTGGCTCACGCCTCCATCAAAATACATATGGCTGCAATCTCCCGATATACCAGGACTACGGGACGGGCGTCCTTGTGGTCTCATCGCCTGGTGAAAGAATTCATGAAGGGACTATTCCGATCATTCCCGTCGGTGAAGGCTCCTGCCCCGGCGTGGGAGCTTAATGTGGTGCTGACCAGGCTCATGGGGGCCCCATTCGAGCCTATGCATTCGGCGCCTCTGAAGTTTCTGTCATGGAAGACAGCTTTGCTCGTGGCCATCACCTCCGCACAACGAGTGGGAGAGATCCAGGCCTTATCTAGCAAGCCTCCATACTTGACTTTTCACGACACGAGGGTGGTGCTGAGGACGCACCCTCCTTTATGCCCAAGGTGCTGTCGGACTTCCACCTCAACGAGCCCTTGGTGTTGCCAGTTTTCTTGCCGTCGCCTTCGTCGCCGGCCGAGAGGACTTTGCACTCGCTGGATGTAGCTAGAGCGCTGAAGTTCTACGTGGACCGCACAAAGAGTTTTCGGAAGACGTCACAGCTGTTTCTGAACTTTGGGACTGTGAATCAAGGGAAGGCTCTCTCGAAGACTTCCATTTCTAGATGGCTCTCCGGCTGCATCATGCACTGTCACCGGTTGGCAAACCAACTGCTGCCCGGCCGTCCGAGAGCCCATTCGACCAGAGCGATCGCTGCTACCACGGCGTTCCTGTCTGGTGTGCCCCTGCTAGTCATCTGCAGGGCTGCGACGTGGAGGTCGACGCACACCTTCACAAGATTCTACTGCGTCAATCGGGACTCCAGGGAGGAGTCCAGGGTCGGTCAATCAGTGTTGCGCAACCTGTTCGCCTAAGGTGAGCCTGGTGAGGAGGTAAGAGTTGCTTAATGTTGAGCCTGTTGCCACCTGCCGTGGTTGTGCATGTGTGTACTGCTATGTATTCTCTTATTCATGAGCATGTGAATCCATGCCAGACCCCATGCTGGAGAAGGAACAAGTTACTTACCTGTAACTGTTGTTCTCCAGCATGGGTCTGGCATGGATTCACATGCAAACCCTCCCACCTACCCGTCTGCGGTTCTTCACTTGGTCATACCGCCACTTTACGTGCTACCAAATCTGAGGATGGCTGCCAGGGCGGGGCTTAGGGAGAGGGCAGTCATTGGCTGGGGGCAGTATGACCCAGAGACCAGTGATTGGTTACTACTAAGAAAGACAGATCAGAAACAAAACTGATACTGATTTTTTTCTATACCGAGGATTCCTGGCCTGGCGGGGAATATTCATGAGCATGTGAATCCATGCCAGACTCATGCTGGAGAACAACAGTTACAGGTAAGTAACTTGTTCCTTAGTGCCTGTGTGTTTTATTAGATGTGGTTTTAAATAAATAATTATATCTCTTTTACACCAAACTCTGGTCAGTGTTTGGTTGTTCTACTGTGTTCTTTTGACCTATTGTGAAAACTCTGATACTGACTAACTCTTCTGGAGGGAAGTCTGACTGCTCAGCCACAGCTACCAAGTGAATCTGTGTGGTACAGACTGCTACGAAGTGGGTTTACTGCCAAACACCTGTAGTCTTAAATCTTTTGCAGTGGTCCCAGAGGGAACTGCACAAGTTTCTGCCTAACACAGCTCATTCAATGGGGTTATTGTCTGCCCTTTCTAAATAAAGACCGGACAGACCACCCCCACCTCCAATCCAACTGGGATAGGAGCTCCAAGAAGAACTGAGAGCTCTGTTGCGGAAGTGTGACGTGGACGAGGTACCTCCTGAACAGAGAGGATCAGGTTGGTATTCCCGGTATTTCCTGGTTCCCAAAAAAGTAGGTGGTTTCCATCTCTTTCTGGACCTCGGGGCCTTGAACAAGTTCTTGAGGAAAGACAAATTCAGGATGGTGACTTTGAGAGAGATTCTCCACGCTCTCGAACTTCAGGACTGACTGGTGTCTATAGACTTACAGGACGCCTATTTCCATGTGCCAATCCATTGAAAACACAAGAAGTTTCTAAGGTTCACCATG
The DNA here is from genome assembly GCF_040938575.1 of Ambystoma mexicanum. Lineage (NCBI taxonomy): Eukaryota > Metazoa > Chordata > Amphibia > Caudata > Ambystomatidae > Ambystoma > Ambystoma mexicanum. The sequence goes on from NC_090935.1 coordinate 942,624,963, forward strand.
GGAGATCTGCACTATTGGTTGAAGGTGCTTCCCTTTGGTCTTACCTCCACCCCAAGGGTCTTCACCAAGCTCATGGCGGTAGTTGCGGCTCACCTCAGGAGATCCGGAGTCCACGTATTCCTATAGCTGGACGGCTATCTGATCGAAGGGAAGTCTGTAGTGCAGGTCTTGTCCCATCCGCAGGACACCTGGTCGCTGCTGCACAAGCTGGGTTTCTCCCTAAATTTAAAGAAGTCCCATGTGACACCAGTCCAACGACCACAGTTCATCGGAGCAGTCCTATATACCCGGATAGGGAAAGCCATCACTCCCAAGGAGAGAGTGGTCAGCTTGACACAGATGGTGGACTTGTTCCGGAACCATGCCACTCTACCAGCGGCTTCCTTCCCCGGCCTTTTAGGCCTCATGGCTTCCTGTTTTTTTTTTTTTTGTGCAAGAGGCCAGGTTGCGCATGAGATCCCTGCAATGGTTACTGAGGGATCAGTGGTCTGGGTACCTCAGCACTCTCACGGATGTCATCAGAGTGTCTGCATCAGTGGTCAATGACCTGTCCTGGTGGGCGGACCACAACAGTCTTTTGGCGGGGTAACCCTTCTGGCCTTCTTGGCCTCAGACTTGAGTGGTCACGGATGCCTCCTTGAAGGTCTGGGGCACTCACTGTGAGGATTTGCAGGTGAGCGACTTCTGGTCAATGACGGAAGCCAGGTGGCACATCAACAGGCTGTAATTACGAGCAATCAGGCTAGCCCTGAAAGCATTCACCCATCTCTGCAGGAAAAGCATGTCCTGGTTCTGACGAGAACACAGTGGCAATGCAAGGTGGTGTGCTCTCCCGCCCCCTCTGCACGGAGGCGATGATGCTCTGGTTGCTGGAGAACAGGATCTCTGTCTCGCCAGTTCATCCGGTGGGCACCGAGAACAACTTGGCGGATGCTCTGAGCAGGCAGAGCACGGTCTCACACGAATGGGAAGTATGCCAGGAAGTGCTAGAGGAGGTTCTCACTCTCTGGGGTACCCCATCAGTGGATCTGTTCGCAAGGGAGTCCAACAGGAAGTGTGAACTGTTCTGCTCGAAGGAATTCCCCGTAAACGGTGCACTGGGGTAAGTGTTTCTGGTTGATTTGACCTTTGTTCTCCTTTACGCGTTCCCTCCGACTCTGTCGTTCCATGGGTTCTCCGGAGGTTGAAGAGGTTTCGACCGACCATGATCTTGATCGCCCCAGGCTGGGCGAGGAGAACGTAGTACTCCGACCTCTTAGATCTGTCCACCTCACTGGTTTCCTCGGCGTCTGGATCGCCTAACCCAGTCAGAAGGCTGGATACTCCACCCGACCCCGGAATCCCTCAACCTACATGCGTGGCTCTTGGGAGGATGAGATATGACGACTGGGACCTCTCTGAGGAAGTACTTCGTGTTGCTGGCTGCAAGCAGATCATCTACAAGATCTTTGTACGCGTGCAGATGGAGAAGATTTGGGGTGTGGTGCAGGGAACGTGAGATTGACCTTATCTATTTCTCCACTACTACAATGATGGAGTTCCTTCCGTCACTGGCCTCTGCAGGCCTTCAGGTCACCACATGCAAAGGATATTTGGCGGCCTTGTCTGTGTTCAAGAGATTGCCGGATCAAGGTTTGTTTTTTACGATCCCGGTAATGGCACAATTCCTGAAAGGCCTTGTAAATAAGTTTCCGCCAACTCCCTTTGTTCCAGATTGGGTTCTTAGATTTCTGATGGCGACTCCCTTTGAGTCTATGCACTCTTGTCCTTTATGGCTTCTCTCGCTGAAAACAGCCTTCTTGGTGGCTATTACATCCACTAGGCGGGTGAGTGAACTACAGGCCTTGTGCTGTAAGTCACTCCTGCTGAGCTTTTTCCGGGAAAAGGTTTCACTCGCGGGAAGTCCTGGCATCCTCCCCAGGGTTGTATCAGAATTTCACTTGTCACAGTCCATCGACCTTCCAGTCTTCTATCCTGCTCCTCCTCAACCTTCTAAGCAGGAGGAACAGTTTCATTGTCTAGACCCTAAGAGGGCATTGATTTACTATATCTCCAGGACAGCTAGTTTACAGGTCGACTGATCGGCTCTTTGAGGCCTTTTCCTTAGCCTGTAAGGCCTGCCCATAACTAAGCAGACTTTATCCCGTTGGATAATTCTCTCCATAAATGAATGTTACCAGGCCACTGGGAAGGAATTACCATCAGGCATCAGGGCCCATTCCACAAGGGGGGTCTCCGCATCCACCACATTGCAGAGGGGAGTCCCTGTCCGGGAGATTTGTTGCGCTGCGGCATGGTCGTCTTTGCATACCTTTGCAAAGCACTATAGCCTGGATGTGGCTCGTACTTCCGATGAGCGTTTCGGCAGGGCAGTGCTGCAAAATATTTTTATATAACTTTCTGCCCGCCTCCTTCGTTACTGCTTTGGGAGTCTATCAGATGAGAAATCTGCAGGGTAAAAGCAATCCATTGAAGGAGAAATTACTGTACTGTAATGTTTTGTCTATGGATTCTTCTGCAGATTCCTCATCTCGCCTCCCATCCACCGCCGCTCAGAAAGCCGGTGGTTGGTGTGCATCTTTCTATTTCATGTTGACTTGGTGATGGTCCTCTGTTTGTTTTCTGTCTTCCTGCCACATTCTTAAAACAAAGATTTTTCTAACGCTAATTGTAGTGTTCCTTTTCAATTGTTCCTCCTTTGGAGGTCTATATTACTTTCTTTTTAAAGGGCTCATTAGCCAGTTTGTTTTCCTAAGCAGTGTGTGGTGTTCTGGAAAAAAGGGGGAACTCCGGTTGGGGTGTAGTGATGTGGTACTTATACGACGCCTGACGTTACGCGCAGAGCCAACGTCAAAAGACAGAGCAAGACAAATCAATGGTCGATGACTGGGTCGAAGTCCACTAGGCCCCCTGTCGAAATCAGATGATGAATCTGCTGGAGAACAATCCATAGAAAGAACACCATGGTAAGGTAATTTCTCCTTTGGATGGGTCTTCTCTCCCCTTTTGTCTGTTTCCCTGTTCCTGGTATCGCCGGCCCTCTGGCATCTCGACTTGGCGTTCTTTGCCTCTCCAAAAGTCACAGGCTCTGCGGCTTAGTTCTGCTCTGCCTCTCCGAGGCACGATTACATCAGGGGGCTTCCCCTGTGCACTGTACTCTCTCTCTCTCTCTTTGCTTTACTCGTCCCAGGTATATAAAGATCTCTTCTTAAAGAGTTATTCTTTTCTCTTGTATGGTTGGTTTGATTCAACAATGTCTCAATGCAAATAGGAGGATTCATCATTCTTCACAGACGGCAGTCCCATATATGCAGACAGGACGTTTGGTCTAGGGAATTCCTCGCCTTGATTCGTCGCAGTTCCCTATGTGATTGAGGGGCATACTGTTTATTCTAGCTCTGAAATTAGCACATACTTTCAAGAAGGCTACTCCGATATGTATAGAAAGTGTGATACATTCTCTATTGAGGAAATGCATGCATTACTTGGAGAGATCCTGATCTTTCACTTACCTGACAATACTGAAAGTGCTTGTCCTGTATTTGTTTTTTTTACATTAATTTAAATAATAAAAGTTTATTAAAAAAGAATATGATGAATCTTTGGGAGAAATTGTATCCATTAGAAAGACCATTACCCAAGGTAAGCTATTTGTTTGTTTGCTTCCTAAATTATTTCCTACCTGTAAACATTCGTTCTAGTTCTTATGTTAAGATTTCTGTCAAACATGTGCATTTGATTTCATGTTCATATAAAAATGTATGATTTTCTATTCTTTTCAGATATGGAGTTTGTCCACCTTTAATCTTCTTCACACTTTCATCAATGAGCATGCGCGACAATCCATTTTTAGAAATATAGGAACTGGTGTTATGCAGATTGAGGCAGGACCAGCCAATCACATCTTCTCTTGTGGAGCTGATGGTACTGTGAAGATGAGAATCCTGGCTGATCGATTTAGCACTGCAAATGAAGTGCTGAAAAATGAAGTGAAATTCATGCTTTAATGACATTTTCATGCCAAGAATAATTTCTTTCAAAGACTGGGATATTCCAAGGACCTGTGCAACAGACGGAATGTGCAATTATTTTTTTTGAATTGTGCCACAAAAGGGACAAAGCTTTACTTTGTCAACCTATGCCTACAAGCTTTTTAGTTTGATTCCCTCTTTACTCCACTCTCTCCAAATGCACTGATGCCTTAAAGAAGATTAAAAAGGTCATTCAGAATGGATTGCTAAATTGCCTAAAGGAAACATAGGTGATTATGTAAAAATATATATATTATATACATGTTTTTGCTGCTGAAATCTTTTATTTGTTATGAACTGCCTAAGTTTTAACTTTTGTCCAGAAATATGCACACTTAGAAAAACTATTTTTAAACATTGTTTCTATCTTCCTAAGATTATAATTTAATAACATATATATATGTATAAAGATTATCATATGAGTTATATTTTATTTCTGTTGATATAAAGAGAAACTAAGATGTATAGAGGATAAACAGTTGTCTTCTTTAGATGGCAAGGTACATATTTAATAGTATGCCACTAGTGTAGATAAAGCCAACACACAAAATATTCCTTTGAAATTGCCCTTTGTTGCGGCTTTAGTCCAAAAATGCAGAAATCCTTTTTCTGCATTTAAAGTATTTTTGAAATATGATTAAATGAAACCAATAACTTGAAGAAGGTATGTTACATGTTGTTCAACTACTTATTTGATAAGCACAGTTACACGAAAATGTAGCAAAAGTACAAAATCAAGTATAAAGGGCGATGGGCGCATTCATGGCACTTTGTTTAGCCAAATTATATACTTTTTAATGTTTTGACCAAATAACTGAAATGTACAAAGCCTTTAAAACTTTTTTAATATGCTAAAACTATTTCTGGTACTCTTCAAGAAATGTTTCCTTGCACTACTTCAGTGAAGTATGAAAAATATACAGTGATTTCTTGGTTGACATGCGTGAAAATAGAATAGGTGCAGATTTATTGGCTAATGGCATCCAAATGTTCTGCATTTGTGTTTTGTAAAATAGTTACTGTACAGTTCAGACAGCAAGCATTGTTTTGTGTAACCAACTCGGATCAATTTCATAAACATTGAAGTCCAAGATGTTCGATTTAGCTTTTAAGCAAATAGTGAATTTGTAACATACTCAGGATACTTTGATCTTAAAAGTATAATTGTTTAAAAATGTTTTGTAAATTGTACTATATGATGATTTGCAATGTATATTTGGAAACCTGTTGTGCAAACACTATGATGAAGAAGATGCATTCTTGCACATTAGATGAACATATAAACAGTGCAACCACAGTGAGACTGATGTTGCCATGAAAAATGTGTGGAGGTGGTTTTGAAGCGGTTTGCTGAAGCATTTCTTCATTTAACATTCTGCATTAACATTCTGATTCAATGAGGATCAATCCTGACAATGCTTTAAACAGTTTTTGGTAGACTGAATTATCAAATTTTAATTTGTGTGCTGATGCAAGACAATGTGTCTGGGAACAAATGTGTGTTTTAATTAGGGTATTTAATATTAGAATCATACATTTAAAATTTCAGTGACGCAAAGGATTAAAATTCTAAATGTATTTATCACACATTCGTAATCTTTTAAATAAAAATCATGCAGACCTTCTGCCTTCAAGCAGGCGATTGATGCTTTCAGAAGAACACTTGCTAACACTTGTTACTATGCATGGAAATATAGGTTTGGGTTTGTTTATAGATTGTTAAAATGTACTTATATGTTCTAAAGCAAACCAGTATTTCTAATTGATACCAATTGATTCAGATTCCTCATCTAGAAATATCTACAGACATCAGACTTGATCCAGAAACTTTTCACCTTTCTGTTTGTCAATACACAGTCTCCTGGAGTACCTTTAGGAGTAGAACTGTGCAAGGATCATGACCATGACCAGTCTATAAAGGCTGCACCAGTGTCCATATTATCAGTTTCCTCTCTCCCCACACAGGAGATGTTTGGATCAGGAGATGAGTTTTTTCTCAGGATTTGTTTTTTATTATGGGTTTTTTGTTCTTAGTAAGTTACATTTATTTATCAATCTATGATGCTGATAAAACAATTGTTCTACATAAAGCACAGAGACTATACCAATTTTTAGCAAAATAGATTGAACACAGCCAAATGTCAAACTTGTACAAACATGTATCTAGAATTAGAACGGTCAGTCCTCTTTTTGTCACCGAAATTGATGCAAGCTAGAAATGCAGCCATCATCCATGCCTTTGAGCCTCTTGGCCACCGCTTTATTATTATCCACATAATCAAAGAGAGGGAATACTTTTAGAAAACTAAGCACATCATGTTAGACATGGTAACTTTCTACATCTTGATCAACCACAGATGCAGAACAGATTTCTAATGGACTGCTTCCTCCCACAGATTGCTCATCTTGGATAGATCTGTCCTGAGCCAGCTGTCTTCGTAAACTTTGTCAGGCACTAGGTGTACAATGTGACTCCACTTAGCACCATAGGGCACTCGTGATCCCAGATGTAATGTCAGGGGCAGTATATATGGATCCAGCAGCAATCACCTCAGGTTCTTTTTGTTTGTGCCTGCCATATCCTGCTTTGGCATATATTTCACTTTTTGTCCCTTTTTTTTTTCAACTCCATCATGCCTAACCTTAAGGTGGTCCGCTAGCCCTGCAGGGATCATGCATGGCAGATGTCCATGTCCGATCCTTACAAGGTTTGCCTTTATTTCCTCGAGGATGAGTTTAATTGGGATGACTGTAGTTCATGCCAATTCATTCACCCTGAATCCTTCTGAGATCAGGTACCTCTAGAGATGGACGCCGAAAGGAGAAAAAGAAGAAAGAGCACCCACTCTCCTACCAATCCATCGAAACAGCACTCTTCTTCCTCCTCCAGAAAGAGAAGCCGTCACACTCGTGCTCAAGGTCTAATAACAATGTAGAGTCTCCTGAATATTCTCCATTTAAGGCGCAGATCAAATGGATACGACCTCCTCTGCAGATTCCCTAACTTTTAAATGTACAGCCTGCAGGCTGTTGCCTCAGAGAATTTGAATTGTGTTCACAGGGCACTGGGTGGCACCACCCCTACCCACAGCACCACAAGGAAGTTGGTATCCATGGTGTAAATTGGAGCCCAACCGTTTCTTTTTTGACACTACAGGATGCAGACTTTGTCACTGCTTGAAGCTGTGATGCGACAATGGCCACACAAGTTCGAATTCTTTCAATTATTTGCTCAGTTTGTTCAATTGATTTTTGCTAAAATGGGTAAGAAAACTGTAGGTTTCATGGCTAGCATCACTGACACCCATGACTGCTGCATATGGTGACTGGGAGTCTGGCATGAGAGCAATGACTGTGAGGCTTACTTGGCAATTAGATCAAAGGCTAGGGAGGAGTCCTCTGAACAACGGTTCCTGTTGTCTGAGGAGAAGGTAAAAGAGACAACCCGACAGCCAAAGGGCTGCATTGGCTCCTCGGAGCTGGTGCTCTCTGAGCCCTTGCAAGGGAGGTCCGCCACCAAGGGCCTTTGCCCAGTTCTAGGGGTAAGCATGGAACATAATCACATTCTAGGAGTGCTTCCCAGTCATCAAATGATAAGACTGAGAAGTAGCAGAAGGCGAATGATCCCACTAAGAACCTACCTATCAGATCAGTGATTGCAGCTGTCACGGAATCGCAGCTGCTGGTGACCAATGTGGTACCAAGTGACTTGGTGTACTTCCCACACAAGATGTTGCCAGTGTTCGCAGATGTGTGCCAACAACTAACGATGGCACCTCCTGCAATGCAACACCATTTCTGAGACCCAGCACCAAAGGACTCTGTCGTACTCAGTGCACCCAGTACCAGGGCAAGAGAACCAGGCACTGGTTGTTAAACTGTTTGGCAGGAACTCCTCCACCGGCTGCGTGGTGGCAAACATGGCACCACAGGAAGTAGCAATGACATCGTGTAAGACGCAGTGGCCTCGATACCTGTGTAAAACTCTAATAAGCACTCTAAAAATAAGTCAAGTGACCCAGCTCTTTACAAGCCACGCTGTGCCCGGTCCCCACAGAGGACTCAATTAAGGCCCATGTCCTGCATTCACTCTCAACAAGTATTTGAACATACAGGCATATTAAAAAAAAACATGGAAACATTTTATTCATAACTTAACGATGAAACTCAACATCAAGATTAGAAGTACTTTTCTCAATTAGTGCTGCTAAAGCCACATAAGTGTAGATTAGTAACCCTATAAAGTGCAACAGTGACATGAATGGTGCAATATGCATAAATCAAAAAAAGAAATACAATATTAAGACAACTAAAACATAAGAAAAAGAGGAAGGGCCAGAAATCATTGACATCCCTTATTGCTCTCAATGCAAAGCTCAGCTAGATGGACTGTGGCTCACAAGGTGTAATCACATTTACTGTTATATCCACTGAGCATTACTTTCAAGTTTGTGGTGTCTAGCCTATTCCCCACAGATGTCGCCATCACCTAAGGATGTATCCTAGATAGTGAGTGATTTGCTAATGACTATATATAGAAACATGTCAACACAGGTGTTTTCGGCCTTTACATGCCAGGGGTCCACCCAGCATCAGGACAGGAGAATCAATTTTGTTGCACACACATTTGAGCTAATAAAATAATTGTTTGGTGATGAGCTTCAATAGACCACAATGTTACTGCAAACCAAAAAGATAAGCTTTACTTTCAATACGACAAATGTTACTTTATAAAAGCAGTGTGAACCATTATCCAGCAAAGGGGACGAACCTGAGTATGTACTAGTGGTGCTTGCCGAGCAAAGAGACAATCAGTGTGTGTCTAACATCACATAGGGTAGGTAGCTCCACAGCTATGCTGAAGTCACAGCGGGAGACCTGTGTACAATACCAGTAGGAAGGGAAGTGCCCATTACTTATTGGATGCAAAATAATGTTTGATTTATTGTTACAGTCAACATGTTCAAAGGTTCTGATATATTTAATACTTCTATTCTGAAATTCAATCACTAACTTAACAGATTAACATATTAACCTGCCTAGAAATTTGTTTGCAATTTGACTAACCTGCATCCACGCCCATGAGTCAAAACTTTCCACTACTTTATGCTTGAAATATTTGATTCCACGCAGATGCCGATCTGAAATATGGAGCGCTGTGTATCTTTATGCAGAAGAAAAACATGTTTTTTACAATTGCATCTATGTTTATAAGGAGCATGTGTGACAATTCCAAAAATGCAACCTTTGCATTGCCCGCGCAGGTTGATATATTAACATTTCTGCTGTTCCATTACCTGTTCATAGTTATGGTATATTAGCCAAATGCCCAGCTTTATTCAAGAAGTCTTTAACATATTGAAACAAGAAACTCTCGTTTATGTTCCACTAGGGACTTAGCGCGCCTGTTGACACACCACGTTATTAGAGATTTGCTACACCACGAGTGCGAAGACCGATCACCAAAAAAGCATTGCGCACTACATATAGTGGGGGATTTTTTTAACATATACCCTAAATAGTATAGGGATATTAATGCAATCGGGACCTACCTCTTCTCAACGTGTAATAAAACATGCTGGCTTCAAATGCTGAAGTGGAAGCTCTGAAGCAACTCACTGAAGCATGAATCCGGAAATATATAATAAAGCACGTTCGATGCTCTCACTCATTTACAACATGAAAAAGGACTTGTAAACATCTCTCGGCTCACCAGTGGGCACCATCTTTGAGCGAGGTGTAGCCATAAGCTATTTAACTATTTTCTAAGTATCATCCATATAAGAGGCGACTAAAAGCCACATCATAGATAGCGCAATACAAATTTGTTAAAAGAACTTGCTTAAGAAATTGCCTAGAAATCCCTTTCTCACCAGTTAAGCCCTGCATTGATAACTGTATTCAGAGTTCAATCTGGGCTACCAAAGCACCCACAAGGGTCTAGCAAGAAGGGCTCAAGGGCTTAATGCACTTTCAATATGTTCACTGCAGAAAAAGCCAGAAAATGTTTGCCAATATCGACAAAGCCCATCAGAAAAGTAAATTGGTATTGCGACCTCCATTTACTGTGTTCAATTTGCATATCCATTTTTGTTCAATCTGAGTTAACTTTTCTCATGCTCGCCCCCTCTAGGATTCGGATTAACAACCTGAATCACAAACCAAAAATAAATCTGCAGGTGTCTCGTTTGGCCACGAAGTGCTCCACTAGGGGTTTATCCGGAACCTTATTGTTTATGCAGGAGCGATGGTCGCATATGATGTGGCATTTATAACACACCTGTACACAAGTGTTTCTAGGCAGGACAAGAAAAAGGAGGGCAAGACAATGGAGGACAAAATAATGATCTTACTAGGCCTTGTGTCATTCAGATCGCGCAAGTGCGAGGAAGAGGGAAGGGGAGAAGTGCCAGAGGGGGTTTGAAGGGGGAAGTGCAGTTGACTCACAAGTGCAGCCAGCGGGTGGCTCATAAGTGCAGAGAGAAGAGACTGTAGGGTTGCAGATACAAACCCTTAAGTGATGGGGAGCCCAGAGGCAGTGTGAGGGCAACTGGACATGCGGGAGCCTGGGCCCGAGTTCAGAGGGTGGCCAGGTGACCAATGCGCAGAGCAGTCAGTTGCATCTGCAGGGGAGAGGAAGAGAGAAAGCGGAAGAGAAAAGGATGGCCTTGAGTTGCTTCCAGAACCAGAGGTGGTTCTGCTCAAGTTTGAGAGAGGCAGGGAGGCTGTTCCACAGGGAGGCCCCAGCCGAGGAGATTGATCTGCCCCCAACTCTCTGCTTGGAGAAGCGTCTGACCCTCAGAGAGTTGGAGATGGATGAGCAGGGATCTTGAGAAGGATATTCGTTGTCGTACCTCTCGTACTGTTTTGCCAACGTAAAGTGTCTTACATGGACATTGAATTCCATGCACCAACCACTTTGTTTTACAATTTGTGTTGTTGCACAACTCCCACTGCATGTCATATAGGTCAGCCAATTTCACCTTGCGAGTAGGATTGCACGCTGAGCAGTTCCCGCATCTATTGTGGCCAGTTACTGGAGGTAATCCCCAAAGATATGGGTTGGAAGAATTTTTAGGAGTCACTTTCTCATAAGTGTGAACAAGAAGCTGTCTTACATTGGTTGGTTGCTTAAACGGGAACTGTGGTCTCTCAGGTTGAAAACCTGGGCACTGAAGAATGTGCCACTGTTTGAGAATCATGTTACGCAGATTGTCACTGATTGGACTGTACGTGGTGATGCACATCATTTAGTTTGTGCACATACAAGACTTTTTTTTACTGTCCCGTTACAATGTTTTGCTTTTTTGTTGGCTGCTCTAATTACTTTCACAGGATACCCGCGTGTCTCTAACCTGGCCTGTAAAACATCAGCATGTTTTTCAAATTCATGGTTGGTACTAAAATTCAGCTTGATTCGTAAAAAAATTCCAAACTGCAAGTTTTCTCTTAGGGTGGAAAGTTGAAAAACAGAGAAGAGTGTTTTTATCCGTTGGCTTTCTATAAAGAGACGTGTCAATATGCCCATTAGTATTTTTGACAAGCCATATATCCAAGAAGGCTATCACTCTTTGATCTCACGCCATGATGAAGCTTAAGTGGTTGTCCTGGTCATTAAGCCACTTATGAAAGGCATCAAGAGATTCTCTTGTTCCAGTCCAAATCATGATGACATGGTCTATAAACTGATACAAACATGCCAGTAATGATGTAAATGGATTGTCCTCTCAGCAAATGAAAGATAGTTCAGAATTGTCGATGTCTGGGGCGAAAGGCCAATCCGTTTACATACTTCCTGGCATGTTGGCATCAGAGAGGTCCATTCATTCTTATAAAGTATGGGCCTGTGAGGGTAGAACCCTCTTAATCTATTGAACCACCTGCCAGCAGATTTCTTAGTATTTTATGCAGTGAATTCTAGAGGTTGCCTAATGCATTCCCTGCTCTGTCTCCTGATAGGGAATTGAACCGCATTGACCGGCGAAGGTGTTTACATCTTGCAGTCAGTCAATGCGGCCACTCTGGGTTGGTACCAATTTGTATTGTGGCAGGATGTGAAATGGTTGATTAGGAAAGCCATAAGGCTCTAAGAGAGCTAGTGGCAGGTGGTTTTGAGGCCTCATGACAAATAGTACAAGCTGACTCACACCCAGTGGACTTGGTGGCAAGAGGGATGTCAAAATCTTGATTTCTTTTTTTTATTCAGTTTTAAAATGTTGTGAAACAATCACGTCATTACGTCTTACTTCTCATTCTGATCATGTGTGTATTAACAGTAACAATAAACAAATGTATTGAATAACAAAATGCTTGCATAACGTACATCAGAGAGCGCCATGAGGGTGATTTACTCCTAGAGTCGCCAGGGTCTCTACGCATGTATCCAATGAGGTTCCTGTCCCCCTTCTGCTTAAGCACTCACCATATATCTTGGTCCCACATCTCTCGATAGGGATGTAAACATCTTTAGGGTTTATGTGCTATGGTTGTTTCACCTGCCTGCTCTTTCACCTGATACACAGGTAAAAATCATGGACATTCCCTGTCAGGGTGACAACCTTTTTTGGGAAAAGGTGGATCACACACTGGGGCAATTCAAGGAGACTAGGCAGATAGCACACTCTCTGGGTTCTACTCGACTTTCCTCCCATGGACTTGTCGGGGGGAAATTCTGCCGGGGTCGGCCGGGCCATCCGTAGACCTCCGGGCAGGGAGGCCCCAACTCCTCCCGTATATCCCAAAAGAGATAGAGTATGAGACACACGCAAGAAGCAAGGTGACTCTGCTGTTTATTAGACAAAACGGCAGGGGTTGGGTCAAGGATCGTACGCGTCCGTCCTGACACACACACACTCGTGGGGCTCGCAGGCCCTTTTTACCTTAGTATGATGCGCTACTTGCGTCACCTTAGAAAGTTTAGCAAAAAACCTATTTCCACTCTGGATTGGTTACTCGAGTGGTAGGGTTAGTATAGCATACATATAGAGAACGGTGTTAGTGGTTGAGGGTTAGTCAGGTGGTATACTTGGGCTGTCCCTTCAATTTGATACATGAAAATTGTTACATGGAGACCTCTGAGGATTGGTCAATGTTAATGGCGTCAGTGATAAGAGCCCCATGTTCTGATTGGTCCGCTCGCGAGCCTCCCAGTCTGAGACTATCGCTGTTCCCAGCTCGCGGTGCACCTGTCATTTGCAACAATGTTTTACTATGGGTAGGTGTAAACAATGTGAGGATTTATTCATATGTTGGGAGGTCGACTACTCCCACTGCTGCAGATGTCCAATGAGTCTTTTAATTGTATCTGCCTGTGTATTGAAACGTGGGATTCAGGCGTCTCCTTCCTCCTGGGCTTGGCATCCTGTCAGGTTTGGCTTTGTCACGTGAGGTGGGACCGTGTTTGAGGCAAAATTCAGCACAATTAATATAGTTTTTCCCACTGTGTGCCTGGTTTATCTTGCAGGTGCGACCTTGGCGTCGGCTTGCGGCGTGCGAGATTGCAACATCATGCCCTTGGCGGTGTGCTTTCGCCGGGCTCATTCTGCAGGGTCAGCAACCGAGCTCTTGCTCATTCAATGTTCATGGAAGCTTTTGCTTGCGGCCTACTTGGGCCTGGTGCATAGGTGGAACCGTTTGATGCAGAGCGCTTTAGATTACGGTATCATATTGCTCTATCCTCAGTATCGTGTCTCCGTTATATTCTTCATTATGGTACATGGTTCTTAGAAGAAGTGTGAGCAAGCCTTTTTAGATAAGTTCATTATGCGTCTTGCGTTTCTGCATTTTGAGAGCCTATGTGGAAAATAATAAAGATGCACGTCCGTGGGTATGTCTGTCGCCTACGTCATAGCACTGAGTATGTTCTTCGTGTGGATTGGTGTGGATTGGTGTGGGAGTGTCCGGTGTGCATGTTTGCACAGGTGTGCTGACCGTTGGCTAGGTCGTCATGGCATCTCTAACGACGTGTAGGTTTAGTCGAGTTGATCCATGCCGCAGGTGTCGGCATGGACAGGGCGGGCTGCTGGGCAGGTAGGTGGGCACATCCGTATGTTCCTGTACCAGGGTATTTGGTCGTCTGGTAGATAGGCAAACTCCTCTCGTGGCGGGTGTCTAGGCCGTGATCCTCTAGGCCAAGCGCGAGAGGGGAAGGGCGGGAGCCTGTTCTTCCATTCTCCCACTTCAGTCCCCCCTCTGGTCGACTTGTCGACCACAAACATATCCTTTTCTTTATCTCCTCTTACTCTCCATATTTTAGTTATTCCTCCCAAATGTCCATAGTGGTTAACATGGTCTTCAAATGACTAATACATATATGCACAGGTTCCTCCAGGAGTGCAGTATACCCATTTCCCTATGTAGCTCCTTGGGTTTCTTGGGTTTTCGAGCTTCACAGATGGTGGATCCAGGTGGTTGGTGATGATCTGGTTGCGCAACTTCTCTCTTTTATGATTGTGCCTGTGTGTTTGCCGTCATCTGTTGGCATCAAGAGGTGCATACCAACCATTTCGATCATCTCGTCTGTGGTGCGTGCCTTCCGGGCCTTCCAAAATCTTATTATGATCAGTGTAGCTCCAGCCAAAATAGTACATCCAACTATAATCTTCAGTCCATCTGACAGCCAAGATGGCATCCATGACCATAATATTGAAAACCAGCTCTCATCCTTTTTCACACCTTTACTTTCATCCATCATTTTTGAGTGCATCTGGGCCAATTGTAAAACTGCTTCTGTCAGTGTACCATTGTCAGCATCGTTGGCAGGGATGAATGTGCAGCATGATTGTCCTATCTTAGCGCAAACTCCTCCTTCCATTGCTGTGAGGAGGTCCAGTACATATCTGTTCTGAAGTGCTACCATCCTCACAGCTCGCAGTTCCTCTTTTATTGCATTGAATCCATTTACCGTAGAATTAATAGTCATCATTAGTTCCCATCGAGTTATCTGGAGCCATTTTGCGTTTGCGTAAGCCTGTAGTCCTGGATGTATTATCGAGGAGAAGAACATTGCTGCTCTGCTGAATAGTCTGTTGTCTGGTGGAATTGAAGTGAGTGCTGTTTCCGACCTTCCCCATAGGTAATTTCCTGTCAGAGGTTCTCCTTGTCTTTTCTTTCTATTCAGGACAGTATTATTGCCGTCGGTTTTGCTCTCTGGCCCCTTCTGAGGTTGTACAGATCTCTTCTTCCTTTTGTTCCCTTCATCCATTTTGGGGAAGTTCGCCATATTGACATGTTTCTGGGGTACCACTAGTGATGGTACATTAACGTGCACCATTGTGCATATACCATTCCACAGAGGGGGCAGTGTGTGGTATGCCTTTTTTCCACAGGCCCAGTAATGGTACATTACTACTGCTGTTCCTCCTCCCCCCTCAGGTAACTTCATCACGCTTTCACAGTTGGTGTTGTATCCTACGTCCACCTCCCCTTTATGTTGGTAGCATACCTTAGGCGCAGTTAGCGGCAGTATTGTTATTGGGTCTTCATCCTTCTCCATCCACGTGAGCATGGGTACGTACTTGACCCAAGTCATCCAACATCTATGGTTGTGTCCATCAATATTTGAAATATTTTCTCTTGTTACCATGTTGCTGCCAACCACTCCTATGTCCCATTTGTTGTTCATGTACACCTTCCCTGTTATTATCACCAGTGGTCTTTCCCAACATCCGTTTTTACCAGGGACTTCAGTGGCGTACCAATCACATGGTAGGTACTGTAGTGTTACTTTCTTTGTTTCTCCTTTTTCAGGACCACTTGTTATGTATCTGAATCCTTCAGCATGTAAACTGCTCTTGTGGTAACTCAAATAAGTCTTGAGGAAGTTGTTTTCATATGGATATGTATCTCGTGTTTTCCACACCAGTTGCACCACTGTCCCTTGAAATCTTCCTTTCGTCTGGAACAGTGCCAGGTATATATACATCGTGCTATTTTTTCATCTATCTCCGTGGCAACAAATGTTCGAGAAGCGCTCATGGCGTATGGGATTAATGAGCAAACGTAGCAGCTGTCTTCTGTTGTCTGTTTACCTATGTGGGTCATGTGTTGGTACCATATGTTGTTTGAGATGTGTGCTGAATCTTGTATGTAGTTGTCAATACCTTTATTATCTGAGTATGTGCTGCGTTTAACTCTATTTTACTTGTGTGGGATTTTACTAGTATCACCTGACGTAACACCTGTTGCAGCTGGGGGTGGGGGTGTATTAGGTTTGGGTACAGCAATAATATCGATAGCATAGCTGTACTGCCATACAGAGGCAGCCAAGAACCCGGTGATCATTAAAATCCCTATCAATTTTATTACAGATGCTAATTTCACCAGCATTTTGCTCTTACCTTGCTGCAGTCCGGCAGCTTATTCTTGCGACGTTACAGTTGCCCGCCTGAAAATTCTTAATATGCTTGTTATTAGTGTTAGTTGTCGTTTTTAAGCTCTCCCTATCAAGTAGTCATTCAGTGCCCAGGCGAAGAGCTGTTCCCACGCCAATCTAAGCGATCTATCTCTTAGGGCAGGCTAGTATGGTTGGAGGTGGGGCATTGAATGTTCTATGGCCAAGAGGAATGCTGTGTAGTAGACACGTACCCTCCTTCTTTTCAGGTACGTTGGCCTTTTTATTTCATATACAAATTGGTGTGACAATTCTTCCAGGTAATTATCGTCTGAGGGTACCATCTACTCCTGGGCAGTGAATTGGTTAGTTATCTACTTTCTTAGTAGTACAATAATACGCTGTACCTGCATGTGCGAGAGAAAAGAAAGAGAACATTCAGGTGTTTACATGTGTATATGTGCAAGACAATGTCCTTCAGTTCAGTTATTACTACAGTGGGTAGGGGATCAATGGGCAGAGGGTTTGGGGCTCAACTGGCGGAAGTCTCTTTACTCTTTAATCGTGTAACCATGGGGTGGGCGGTATGGGGATCACCCTTTTCTTTTCTAGTAGTTGTCTCTGGGGAATCTGAGGGGTGGCAGGGTATGGGGACACTTAGGTTGTTAGTTGTGGTAGAAGTCTCTTCCTCCGTTGGTGACGCTGTTGTTGTTCTTCCAGTGGCCCTGTCGGTGGCGCTGGGGCGGGTCTGGAGTTTGTAGATCTTTACGTCGTGTAGGTGGTTCCAGGCACGTTTGTCATGTAGCTTTACTGCTCTCGTTGATACCTCCTCTACCAGATGGGGGCCAGTGAAGCGTGGGCTGTTCCACTTTCTGTTGAAATTGCGAAGTAGTACGTGGTCACCTTTAGCAACTTTGCAGTCTTTCCTTTTCCAATTCTTTATCCGCGTCTTCTTGTTGATCGCTGTTAGACCCGCCCCGCGTGCGCTCGAGCTGTTGAGACACAAACACTACACTAGTAATCAAAGAAGACACATATTGGTACATTTCATCACCAAGGACATTTGCAGTACTCTCGTGGTCGGTAAATGCTCTTGATGTTGGCGTTAGGGGAAGGCGCATTTGACGTCCGGTAACCACCTCGTGAGGGGTGAGGTGGTGGTCGGAACCTGGTCTATTCCTTAGCTCAAATAGGGCTAGTGGAAGGCAATACAACCAACTCTTCTTTGTTGTTTGCTGTATTTTTGCAATTGCCTCCTTTAATAAGCCATTCAGGCGTTCACATATACCGTTGGCCTGTGGGTGGTATGCACATGAAAATTTATGCTTGATGTTCAGTAAGGATGTGATGTGCTGGAACATTTCGTTTGCGAAATGTGGGCCATTATCTGACCGCAGTACCTCGCACACTCCCCACCTGGGGAAGACCTCCCTCACTAGGAATTTAGCTGCTCTGAATGCATCTGGGTGTGAACAGGGCCCTGCTTCAATCCACCTCGAGAATGGGCATACTACTACAATCATATACCGATTTCCTTGACATACGTTGATCATATCAACATAGTCAATATGGAGATGTCGGAAGGGTCCCTCTGGCCGGGGTATAGTACCTCTTATCACCTTCAGAGTGTGACCGGCCGTAAACTGTTGACATGTGAGACAATTGCTGATAAAATTTGACACATGAGAATTTAACTCGGGGCAGAACCAGTCTTCCCTAATTCGTGCTGCAATTACTTCCTTGCCTGTGTGGGCTGGGTGGTGTAGTTGGCTCAGGGCGGTGTTCAATAGTGCCAGTGGTATTACAATCTTTCCAGTGTCACCCTGGCGCCATAGTGCGTCGGTTGGTGACATTGTGCATCCTCTTTTTACCCATATTTCTTTTTCTGCCATTGGTGCAGCCGCTTGTAGCTCCATTATCTGTGTGGCTGGGAGATGGGTGTACCGTTCTCTTATCAACATCTCCTTAGCCATTCCCCTCCCTCTCCCTCTCTTTGACTCTGGGGGGGTTCCATATCTCACCAAAATATGCAGAATACTTTGCATGTGCGTCTGCTGCTGCATTCCCTTTTGAAATGTGGTCTTCACCATTGGTGTGTGCGGTGCATTTGACCAAAGCTAATTCTTGGGGGGTCATTTATTGCTTCAATTAGTTCAGCCAATAGGAGGGCATGTTGCACTGGAGTGCCATCAGCTCTCCTAAACCCTCTTCTTCTCCATTTTGACAGCCCTGAGTGGACAGTGGACGTAACATATGCGCTGTCGGAATATATGGTCACTCGTTTGTCAAAGCTTTCCTTCAACGCCAAGATTAGTGCAATTAATTCTGCTGCTTGAGCGGAATAATGCTGTGGTAGTTGTACACATTTCATTGCCACACACACCGGTACCTCCATCATTTTTACCACTGCTGCCCCAGTCCTCCTTATACCATCCCTTTGGTTGATAGTTGATGACCCATCAATGAACAGGAGCTCACCTCCCTCTAGTGCGTTTTCTTCAATCTTTCTAGTACACGAGTACATTTCAGTTATTTGCGTACAATCGTGGGCATAATCTCCTTCCTCAATTACTTCTGCTAGGAACCTTGCGGGGTTGACCGTGCTACATCTAACAATTGATAGTTCAGCTCTGGATAAGATGATCTCATAACCTGATGCCCTTTGCGTGGTTAGGGTGGACTTAGGTTTATTCAATATTGCAAATAGTGCATGTTCCACAAACAGTGTAGTTGGGCACCCCATGGTGATTGCTGATGCTTTCTCTACCGCAAAAGCAGCTGCGGCGAGACCTTGTTCGCAAGGGAAATGACCTAACATCACAGGATCTAAGTGGCCGCTGTAAAATGCTACTGGTTTGTAGCCCATGCTTGTTTTTTGAGCCAACACTGCTTTCATTACTGCTGAGTCGCAATGTGAAAATATAAAGAATCGTCGCTCATAGTCTGGGGTTGCCAGTACCGGAGCAGTTGATATCGCATCTTTCAGTTCATCAAAAGCCTCTTTCATTTCCATTGTCCACCCCAACTTTTTCTCCCCTTTATTAGCTTCCTTTAACGCCTCAAGCAGGGGTCCTATGTATGAGCTGTAATCAAATACCCATGCTCTACAGTAGTTGCACAGACCCAGGAACTGCTGCAGTTCCCTCACTGTTTGTGGCACTGGCGTTTTTGAAATGGCCTGTGCTCTTTGTGGTGCAATCTTTCTTCCATGTTGGGATATGAGCTGACCAATTTAAAGTACCTGTTCTTGACAGTACTGTAACTTTTCCATGTCTACCTTGTAACCTTTTTCAGCCAATATTGTCAGCATCTTTAATGAGTCCTCTCTGCATGTTCTTTCGTTTGTACTGCAAAATATTATGTCGTCGACATACTGCAACACTGTGCTTTCCACTTCAATGTTACCCAAATCCATCTGTATTACTCTGTTGAAGATTGAGGGTGATTCGCAGTACCCTTGTGGCAATCTGGTGTGTTTCCACTTTGTGTTTCTGTAAGTGAAGCTTGTCAGATCTTGTGAGTCTGGGTGCAATGGTATTGAGAAAAAAGCATTTTTAAGGTCGATCACTGTAAATCGTGATGCTTCTGCTGGAATGCCACACAATATTGTGGCTGGGTTTGCGGCTATGGGGTATTCTGCTTCTACTATGTTGTTCAAGGACCTGAGATCCTGTATGAAGCGCCAAGACCCCCCTCTAGCCTTGCGCACTGGGTATACAGCCGTGTTACATGGTGATTCTGAGGGGACCAATATGCCATTATCTATAAGGGCCGTTATGGTTTCATATATGCCCTCATCTGCCTCTTTTGATAGTGGGTACTGTTTCATTCTGGGGAGTATTGCACCTTTTTTCAATTTTATCCTTACTCCCCCTATACTTTTTATGCACCCCACGTCATAGGGGCTAGTAGTCCATAATGATGTGGGTACTTTTGTCATATCCTCCTCAAAGAAGGGAACTGGGGTGGATGTGGGTGCCTCAAGTGCCATTGCAATTTTCTGTGCCACTTGTTTGTACGCCACTCTTAGCCATATTTCCACACTCATCATAAACACCATTTCACCTTCCTCCTTTTCTTCTGAGAACAGCTCCTCATCTGACACCTGGGTGAGTCTACATCCTTCTGCTAGTCCTATCACTGCGCTCCATGCTCTTCCTTCTCTGTCTTGGGCATTTACAGCAATGTAATCAGCTGTTGCTATAATGCTCTCAATGTCCACTGGAGCCACCTTTCCTTCTGGTTCATTGACTGGTGTTTCTGGTCTGAACAAATAGGCTGCTGGCCTCCTCCAGATCTTTCCCTCTATCCCTGGCATCCATGCAAATGCCATGTCTGTCCCGTACTGGAAGAGTTTGCCATCTACTGGCTCAGCCCTAATCGCTGTCTGTCCGCAGTATGCTTGCATAATCTGTCGTGCTGTGAGCATGTTAATTCCTGGAGTAGAGCAAATTATGCCGTCCTCCGTAAAGGAGATCGTCATATTCAACCTGTTCATGATGTCTCTCCCCAGTATATTTACTGGTGAGGCACTATAATATAAAAGTGGTACTGACATGTCATAATCTCCTATAGATAAGGGAATGTTATCAGTAAAAGGAACCAACCCTCTAGCCCCAGAGAATCCTTGGGTGTTCATGGCTTCGCCCGACATCTTCAATTTACCTTCCCTTATGCAAGACCGGGTCGCCCCGGTGTCAACAAGGAATGATAATTTTTTGTCACATATCGTTACCTCTATGCGTGGTTCCTCCGCACTATTAGGTGTTACCGACAGGATGGGACACACCAAGGCCGTCTGTGGGCTGTCCTATTGAGGGTACAACGATTGACCATTTCCTGTGCAAGGGTTGTGTCCCAGGACCGTCACCCTACCCAGTTGTGTTTGTTGTGCTTGGGGTTGTTGTGTTATCGCTACCTGTTGTTGTGGCAGTGAATATGTCTGTGGCTGTTGTTGTGTTATTAGTTGCTGTTCATTTCCCTGTTGCAACGTCTGCTGTTGCTGTATGCCCTGCTGTTCCTGTGTGGGCCTTGGTTGTCCCTGTTCGCTCCATGATGGTGTTCCTGGTCTTACTCTACACGTGCGTGACATGTGCCCTACTAATCCACAACTCCAACACACCGGTGGTTCCCTACTCTGCCATGGAAAGCTTCCTGTGTTGTCCTGGTATACTGGTTGCCCGGTGGGGTAGGAATTTCTAAGTCCTCCCACCTGTTGTTGTGTGTTATATCCGTATCCTCTCCCTCTCATAATTCCTCCTCTTCCCCTGTTGTAATTATAATACCCCAGCTCCTGGCATTGAGTATCCTCCTCCCATGTTGGTCGTGTATGGTTGGAGTGGCGGCACCTGTTGTGTTATAGTCTGTGAGGGTGGTATTTGGGAGGGATCTTGTGCAGCCACTACTTGTGTGGGGCTTTGGGTCATTGTTGTAGGTGTAGTTATTAGTGCCCCTTCCATTGTGTATTTAGTAAGTTTTTTCTGTACTAGTTTAGCCTCTTCCGTTTTCCTGTCCTCTTCCTTTTGTTTCATTTTTCCTTGCCATGTCCTGCAATGATGCACTATTGTCAGTTGTATTTCTGGCCATGCTTTTGCTTCCATTCCCACTACTTTCTTCAGTTGTTTCTGAACTCCTTCTGGGAGCCCTTGTACTAGTATATGATAAAATATTGCTGGTGTTTTGTCCCATTGTTCTCTAGTTTCCATGCGCCACTTCTCTTGGATTTCCTGGGTATAATCAACAGGATCTTCGTTCTCACGCATCTTGCGTGAGGTAATTGCTCCTATGTCTGATGTGTCTGGGTACTGTACCCTCAGTGCCTGCCATAGTGCATGTCTGCAGTTTGCGAATGGTGCCCCATCGTGCGATGTGTTTGCTATTGTTACCCCAGGGAATCCCGCTCTCTTCCAAATGTCATCCGCTGCATCCCCTAATATCGATATTAGAAGGCCCTTTACATCTCCCACTGCCAGTTTCTGTCCTGCGGTGTGTTTTTCCATTTCATATATCCATTTACCCGCACCTCCACTTAATGATGGGAGCCTGCACTTTATATTCTCTTTGTCTGTATGCTTCCAAGGGACGTACTGTGGTCTAACCCCTCCCCTCTCCAGAAGTGGCATTAAGTTGTGTCTCGTTTTACCCCTTGGGTTCCATAAAATCGAGTCCTCACACCCCTCCTCTTCTTCCCTCTCTCCTACATCGTCAATTTCGTCCGTATTTCCCCTGCTCGTAACTCTTTCTTCTCCATCTTTTCCCCTTCTTCCATCATTTCCTGTATTTAATGTGGGTGTGTGTATTCGTCCTTCCTGCCTGCGTCTAGGGAGGTCTCTAAGCCGACCTGCATAGGGTGTCAGTTTGTTTGTGAAGGGCGCAAGTTTGATTGTACGTAATGAGCGTGAGGTGGTTGAGCATGTAGGGTGGGATGGGAGAGGGTGTGATGGTGACGGTGTGGCTTCATGTGTCTGTCTTTCCGCTATTCCTTGCTCTTCCTCCTCACTTCTCTCCAGTTCATCCTTTCTCCTACAGATCCATGGTGAGTCTGTATTGGTCCGGGTGGTGTATAGTTTATCTAGGCTTTCCCTTTCACTGTTTCTTCCTTCCTTCTCCATTCCTTCTTCTTCCTCACTACAAAAGTCATTCATAAACGGCAGCGCCCACTCTGTCTTTTTCCCCTTGATTGTTACTGTTTTTAAGTCTATTAGGTCCGGTTCTCCCTTTTCTCCTTTACCAACTGCTCCCCTTTGCGCTGATGTTGTTGCTACTTCTGTGTCTCTATATACATACCCCCTTACTTCACTCTCCCTTCTCCTATCTTCTCTTTCCCCTTCATTTCTCTCCTCCATCTCTCTACCAATTTCCTCCCTTTTCCTTTTTAATTCCTCCATTACTTCACTACTCACCTTTTCCAATATCCTTTCATCCTCTTTCTTCCTTTCCCATCTCACCCTCTCCCTTTCTAATGTACTCTCTATCACCCTCCCTTCTTCGTATTTCTTAGTCGTTTCTGATAGTAATCTCTTCTTCCACATTGCCATTTCTTTTTCTTTCTCTTCTTCTTCCCTTTTCCTCTCTCGTAGCACTGCTCTTGATACCCTTTCTGCTGCTGCTTTTACCCTTTCAGCTTCTCTCCTTTGCTCCTCAGTTTGTTCCCTTATTTTTTCCAATTCGTTCTTACCTTCTTTCCTTTCCCTCGCTCTCTCTCTTTCCTCCCTCTCAAGCTGTTTGATCAGTTCATTCTGCTCATCCCTTAACTCTGCTAGTCGTTCCTCCAAAATCTCTTCCTTTTGTCGTAACAACTCTTCCCCTCTCATTCCACTCTCCCTGGTATTATCCTCGTCTATTTTCCTTACTACCTCCTTCTCTTCTCCTGTTAATGAACCTCGTAATTTTAATAGTATCTGCGCAGCTACCCACTCATCATGTCCTATTTCCACAGTTTGTTCTTCTCCAGTCCTCCCCTCCCCTGCTGGCATCTTCCTATGAGCCACATATGGTGGCGGGCTGTATGCCGGGTTCGAGTACCCCTCAGCCGCCCTTAACTGTCCTCTTTCTATTTCTCCTAATTCTCTTAAAGGGTACAACCCCCCTCCCTCTGTTTTCACTACCTTTGCTAGGGGTATATCGTTGCTCTGTTCCTTTTTTATTTCATTTTCTTTTGAGTTATTATTCTTTTCTCCTCCCTCTTGTCCGTTCCCCGTGTTCTTTGGGTCTTCACTCCCCTTTTTCCCATTCTCTCCTTCCTCCTTAATCTCTTTTTCTTCCGGTATTTCCCCCACAGTGAACATTCCATTTGGTCCTGGTCGGGACCCCTGGAACATCCTCCATAAGTTAAACACCTCCACGTGGTGTGTCAACTTCTTCCCTTTGTATGTATTATGCAGATGGTTTAATAGTGAATGTTGGGTATATGGATCGAAGCTACCATTAGGCGGCCATGGTGTTATCATTTTGTTGTCCGTCCCCTGTGTCCATTCTATGCTATACTTGATCAGTTTCTCCCTATGGGGTGACAGTGTTGTACATATGTGTTGTAGTGGGGTAGTGAGGGTGTTCCCCCACCCTCCCGATCCTGTCCCGTATGACATAGTAGCGCTTCACTTGTTATCCTTCCCCTATTTGGTAGCTATTATCTTACTAACACTTACAATACACAGCCTTATACCTTTACCTGGCCCCGTAAGTTTGGGGACTTGCGATAGTCCGCTAAGGAAAATTATTAAAATATAGTATTTACATTTGTATATTTTCTTCTTTCTTCCTTTACACAACACCCTTACGGCCCCCTGCGGCCGAGGCGCACGTAGCCCCCTGCGGCTGCGTACCCCTTGTGACGTTCTTATACAGTCGTCCTATTTTCATTTGCTCCTCCTCCTTCTTCTACACTTGCCGTGGCCGGCTTTCTCCGTGCGCAGCCATGTCCCCCGTTTCGCCTTTCCCCGATCAACTCATTACCGTTTATCTCCATTTCCACTCCCTTACCACAGTTCTCTTCCCCACCACTCTCAGAAAGAAAGATGCCTTGTGCTCGGGATATCCTATGAAAGCCCTACTGGTGACGTCACCGATCTCTTCGAACTACTGGTAAGTTCTTCATATATTCTTTAAGTCCAAAATACACTTGCAATCTACCCCCGTTAATCCTCACAGCTGTCTTCCTGTCACTCTTGGAACAAGGTAATCAATAATATAATCGGACTGCGCACGCTGCGTCGCCTCGTGTGTGATACGCCCCTCGACAGGAGGGCTTAGCCAGCCAATTATCTTCCGTATTGGGCAACTAACTAGCTACCGCCTACAGGGAAACGTCATCTACCTATCGAGTTTCTTGCTCGAACAATAGGGATCCTCATCTACTCATTGATCAATAAATGCCAAATCGTAGGAAATCACACACACACACCCTTACACGTAGTCGCGACCTACGCCAATCAGTGTCTACGAGCGGCCGCACGTGATGTTTTCGTGCTCCACCTCCCTCTCTCGCGTAACGTAGCCGACTGCTCTCGCAATCGTACCATTCATTTCATTGCCTACACTAAATTGTCAAACCTTTGCCGCGCACCTGTACAACACCTCCCACCTCCCGTATTTAATTCCACCCCCCTCTCTCACAATTTCACATTGCTTGTTGTGCGTGGCATGCTCACCAAGTTCTCTTGATGCGGGGCCGCTCGACTGCGTGCACCCCTCCAAGCGGCTCGCCACCTCCCCTCGTCTGGACCACGTCTGGACACTCGCCAACCGCGGGCGGGATAATTCTCAACCGGCTCCCGAAGGCCAATATCCAGATTGCGCTGTCCGGTCTTCTCGCAGTTCCGCAATGGTCCTGTAGTCCTCAGAAGGGGGCAACGGCAGAGGGGGCCGCGCCGCCGGGCCTCCTCGCAAAGGGAGTACCTGGAAAAAATAAAAATAAAAAAGCAGATCTTAAACAGATCTCAGCAGTGCCTCCAACTTGTCGGGGGGAAATTCTGCCGGGGTCGGCTGGGCCGTCCGTAGACCTCCGGGCAGGGAGGCCCCAACTCCTCCCGTATATCCCAAAAGAGATAGAGTATGAGACACACGCAAGAAGCAAGGTGACTCTGCTGTTTATTAGACAAAACGGCAGGGGTTGGGTCAAGGATCGTACGCGTCCGTCCTGACACACACACACACACTCGTGGGGCTCGCAGGCCCTTTTTACCTTAGTATGACGCGCTACTTGTGTCACCTTAGAAAGTTTAGCAAAAAACCTATTTCCACTCTGGATTGGTTACTCGAGTGGTAGGGTTAGTATAGCACACATATAGAGAACTGTGTTAGTGGTTGAGGGTTAGTCAGGTGGTATACTTGGGCTGTCCCTTCAATTTGATACATGAAAATTGTTACATGGAGACCTCTGAGGATTGGTCAATGTTAATGGCGTCAGTGATAAGAGCCCCATGTTCTGATTGGTCCGCTTGCGAGCCTCCCAGTCTGAGACTATCGCTGTTCCCAGCTCGCAGTGCACCTGTCATTTGCAACAATGTTTTACTATGGGTAGGTGTAAACAATGTGAGGATTTATTCATATGTTGGGAGGTCGACTACTCCCACTGCTGCAGATGTCCAATGAGTCTTTTAATTGTATCTGCCTGTGTCTTGAAACGTGGGATTCAGGCGTCTCCTTCCTCCTGGGCTTGGCATCCTGTCAGGTTTGGCTTTGTCAAGTGAGGTGGGACCGTGTTTGAGGCAAAATTCAGCACAATTAATATTGTTTTTCCCACTGTGTGCCTGGTTTATCTTGCAGGTGCGACCTTGGCGTCGGCTTGCGGCGTGCGAGATTGCAACATCGTGCCCTTGGCGGTGTGCTTTCGCCGGGCTCATTCTGCAGGGTCAGCAACCGAGCTCTTGCTCATTCAATGTTCATGGAAGCTTTTGCTTGCGGCCTACTTGGGCCTGGTGCATAGGTGGAACCGTTTGATGCAGAGCGCTTTAGATTACGGTATCATATTGCTCTATCCTCAGTATCGTGTCTCCGTTATATTCTTCATTATGGTACATGGTTCTTAGAAGAAGCGTGAGCAAGCCTTTTTAGATAAGTTCATTATGCGTCTTGCGTTTCTGCATTTTGAGAGCCTATGTGGAAAATAATAAAGATGCACGTCCGTGGGTATGTCTGTCGCCTACGTCATAGCACTGAGTATGTTCTTCGTGTGGATTGGTGTGGGAGTGTCCGGTGTGCATGTTTGCACAGGTGTGCTGACCGTTGGCTATGTCCTCATGGCATCTCTAACGACATGTAGGTTTAGTCGAGTTGATCCATGCCGCAGGTGTCGGCATGGACAGGGCGGGCTGCTGGGCAGGTAGGTGGGCACATCCGTATGTTCCTGTACCAGGGTATTTGGTCGTCTGGTAGATAGGCAAACTCCTCTCGTGGCGGGTGTCTAGGCCGTGATCCTCTAGGCCAAGCGCGAGAGGGGAAGGGCGGGAGCCTGTTCTTCCATTCTCCCACTTCAGATTCCTCATCTATGATCCCTATCAGCGCCAGCTGCTCTTCAGAAATGTTTCCTCCTCCGAGGGGGCGCAGCTGGCTCTCGCAAACACCTCTACATGCCCTACATGACTTCAGGGCCAGTATACATAGAGGACCTGTGACCTCAGTTCTTTTTTCTTGTGCATTACTAGGAACACTGCGCTTAGCTTATTCGAATGACCAAATGTGTTTCTATGTCATTCGCCGCGATGCAGAATCAGATGTGGACTTCAGGGTTCAAACACAGCATGCATTGCGGGCACCAGATGTCCGATATGCCTTTACTGTCTTTGTGAAGAACAAAACGCAAAGGATTGTCTCATGCCAATCTATGCACCTGAAGGCGCTTCGAGAACGTGAAGCAAAGCTATTCACAAGGAGAATGGTGATAAGCAGGCCCGTTCGAGGTCACTGGGCATAGATTGCTGCACCGAGGAACGGTGCCCTGTCCGAAAGGACAAAAAGTTGAAGACGTACAGCAATAGGTCAAGATCACCTGATGGTTCTTCACAGCATCGCTCTTCGTCGAAGCGGAAGAGCCACCTCTACAAGGAGGGACGTGAGGTTGAGGCCTGTAGGTACATTTTGCTACCCAATCCTCTACCCCAGAGGAATGGGAGGCTTCCCGAATGAAGATGCTAGATATCTTCGCCAAGGCGATGGTGACTCCAGACCAGACACCAGCGGGCAAGGCATCAGCGCTGTCGTCCCTAGTGCTGACAGCTTCGGGCAAACAGACTGATCCCACTGTACATGGTAGAGCCAGCAGGGACTCCGCAGCGAGACACGACAAGATTTCAAAGAAGGGCCACGCCGCTCTGTCTTCGGATATCGGCACCCTGACCTATGGTCCCAGTCCAGAGTTCCTTTCACTCCTGAGAAGGACATATATGTCCCAGTTAGAGGACATTTATGATGAAGATGGGGATCCTGTCCCTTTTCGGCTGGAACCCTTACACCCTCGGAGGTAAGGGACTTCACAAATGAGTTTTATGGGGAACAGGGTGACTTGGTGGACCTGGTAGCCGACTTGCAGGAGACAAGTGGCCTGGACACCTTGCTAGAGGTTGACATGATTTCTGCTGCCACACCAGGCTAGCCACAGGCAGCTTTCCAGCACCTGATGGCAAAGGTGGTCGACACCTTAGGGCTGTCAGCCGCCTCACAGCCTAAGGTGCAGTATGATGTGACTGCCATATTGGATGTGGGAGACTTTACTGCCTTTGAATCAGGCAGTGGAAGGGCCTGTGTTAGAACTGTGGGCCAAACCGGCATCAGTCCTAACAGTGGACCGTGACCTGGCCAAGAAGCATAGTCGAGCCCCATCAGACCCCTTATTCTTTTCTGCCCACAATTTCCCGTAGAGTTTGGTGGTACAGGTTGCTACGGCAAACCTCAAGACAACCTAATTTCTGTCTTTGCCCCGGATAGGGACGACAAAAGGTTGGCTGGGTGGGACAGCAATATTTTTGGCTTCTTGTGCCTAGATCGCTGGTGTGTCAATGCCTCTTGTGCCTTGGCCACATTTTCTTTTGGCGTGTAAGCAGTGATCGCCAAAGCAGCTGAACACATCCCCGATGGGGAATGCAGGTCAGCTTTCAAGCCCTTATCACCGATAGCAAGGAAGCCTCCTGACATATTTTACAGTCTGGCCTCGACACAACAGACAACGTCACAGGGACAATGGCCACCAGCACTGTCTTGCTGGGTTCAAGGCCGATGAGTCACTCTAAAGGTTTCAAGGCGGTAGGGCTACTGCCAGGTCACTGGGATTCTAGCAGTGCAGCAACAGCGACTCGCAAAACTGGCGAGTAGAGGTTTTTGCCTGTTCGCTACCTATGCCCAGAGGGGTAGAGGTCAAGCCCCATTGGGCAGGCAAGGACAACATCGTCCCTACAGGGGCAGGAGCCGAGGTGCTCCTAGAAGAGGAGCTTTCACCTCCACTGTACTCTCCGCCGCCTGGCTCTGAAGTGGGCTTCCATCATGTGTCTCCTGTCGAATACAGAATATCCCTGTTTGTGAGCAATGGAGAAATACCACCTCAGGTGCCTGGGCCTTACAGGTAGTCCCTCAGGGATACTGCCATCTCTTTGCTTTCCGCCCTCCAGATCGCCCCCCCTTTCCTCTGGAACCTCAGCTACTGGAAGAGATCCGTCAGCTTCTAGCAAAAGGGGCCATAGAGCTGATACTGCTCGGAACGAGGCAGGGGGTTGGTAGTCCACCTACTTTTTGGTGCCAAAGGACGACAGCGGTCTGAGACCAATCCTAGATCTGCGGCTTCTGAACTTGTACTTCCGCAAGGACAAGTTCAAGATGGTCACTCTAGCCCAGATTCTCCAGGCCCTAGTTGTGAATAACTGCATAGTTTCCCTTGGTCTATCAGATGCTTACTTCCATGTGGCTATTCACAAGAAACAAAGGAAGTACATGAGATTTAAAGCAGGGAACTGTCTTTTTCCGCCCCCAGGGTTTTCACCAAGCTGCTAGCAGTAGTGATGGCTCGCCTCAGACGGGAAGGCATTCATGTCTTTCCCTATCTGGACGACAGGCTTGTCCAAGCCTGCTGACCAGTTCTTTTTTGCCTTAACTTTATTTATATGACGTCAAAAGACTTGGAATACAATCTGTACTTTGTGTTTGGCATGATTCGAACACATACAATGATTTCCAACCTAGGATTTCAAATACATTCTCATTACAATTATGTTCCACATGGGTCAATCGGGGATAGATCATCATATTTGGCGAGATAGATTCTAAATGGTGCCCAGGTGTCTTTAGGTCGGCTTGTAGGGGAAACAGTCTGGATAAAACCTTCTTCACGCTCATTTACATATGTCATATTTTTGAGCCAGCTGCTCAAAGTGGGAGCTGTCCTGGATTTACAGCATTTAAGGATGTTCCTTTTAGCCACAACACAGGCCACATTGAACAGCCTGTGCGTTCTGTCAGAGGCCTTCCAAATATCACCAAGTAGGTATTTAATTGGGTCAAGATGAATGGGGGTATCAAGGATGTCACTTAAAGTGCTTGCTACCGCCACCCAGAAGTCAAGTATGTCCAGTACATGTGGAATGAGTCTGCAATTTGTGCTGAGTATTTAGGGCAGCCCATTGTTGTTTTGGGGGAATACTTCACCATTCTCTTGGGGGTGAGATGCAAGTGGTTTACTATCTTAAATTGAATCAGTCTTAGATTTGCATTAAGAGACACTGGGCCTCATTCCGAGATTGGAGGTAGCCATGGCGCTATTTGCGCCATAGCTGCCTCCAATCCCGGGTCCGGGTCCGGCACCGGTGTTGTTCAATGGGGACTTACCGGTGCAGTTCGACCCTGGCGGTACCGGTAAGTCCCCATTGAACAAACCATTCCCCATTCCCATTCGAGCCCTTATAGGGCTCGAATGGTAATGGGGAGGGTGCTAATAACAGGCTCGCGAATGGCAAGCCCTTTATTAGCTAGCACCCTAGTCCCTTAGCGGGACCCGTAAGGGACGTGTGGTCAGACCACACGTTCCTTACGGTTCCCTCCAAGGGACCTCGGAATCGGGCGGTAAGGGATTACAGGCACCAGTCTCCTTACCGGTGCCCGGTATCCCTTACCTCCCGACTCGTAATGACCCCCACTGACTTGGTAAATTGCTAACATTTGGTCCATTGTATCTCGTCAATTGACCAGTCTAAGTCCCGCTCCCACTTAGTCTTCATGAGGTTAGAGAGGGGGTATGGGTTTGTATCGTTTTGTATAGTTAAGTGCCACAACTGATTCCCTTCGGAACCATTACAGCCTGTATAAATGGGTGTGATATTGGTTCATCACGGCAGGAGGGCCAGTGACGTCGAAATGCCGCTCTCCTGTGGTATTGAAGAGTTCTGGAGGCCCCATGGCCCATTTTGGACAAGAAGTCGGCAAGTGGTACAAACTTCCAATCCAGGAAAAGTCACCCAGAGTTAACCATCCGTCAGGGGTCCCACAAGATCTTGATAGATGGGTCATACGTGGGAGCCCGGGAAAACACCACAAGGGGTCATGTTGCTTTATGGAAAGGTGTTGTCGAGCCTCTCAAATATTCTGGCCCATGCATTCACTGTGTTCTTAACCGGGTCGATGGAGTTGGTGTCGGCATATCTTCCTGTGAATAGAACTGATTGGATATCAGTGGGGGAAGCAGCATATCTCTCTACTCGAATATGCGCAAGGTTGTTCGTTTCAGTGAACCAATGTCCCGCGTATTGTGCCTGCGCGCCATATAGTAGAGCTCAAAATTCAGTGCGTAGAGGCCACCGGTGTCTAATTGTTATGTCATTTTACCCCAGCTCATTCTAACTGACCCGTTGTTCCAGACAAATGACGAGGCTATGGATTGTAATTTAGAAAAGAATTCCCTTCCTGGCCCTATAGGTAGATTAGCAAATGTATACAGTTTTGGTAGGACAATCATATTAACAATGATATTCGCCCGTATATTGATATCGGTAGGCTGTTCCAATTTTTAAGTTTGGCTTCCAGTTGATGCAGATATGATTCGTAATTAGCTGCCAATAGTGATTTACGTAGATATAACCACCCCCAGTTATCAGACCGACGTGGGTGACCATTGGAAGCCCATCATGTTATTCAATTGTGATGTGGAGGGTGTAAGTGGTATCAATTCGAATTTGGTATTATTTATCCTGTAGCCTGAGCACACAGACAATTCATGTACGTCCCTCATGATAGGGACCAGGTTAACTAAGGGATTCCGGAAATACAGCAAGGTGTTGTCAGCGTACAAAGAGATCAATTGGGGAGGGCCATTTATCCTAACCCCTTTTTCCATATGTTTTAAGTGAACTAGTGCTGTCATGAATTCAATTGTTAGTGCAAATATCAAAGGGGAGAGGGGACATCATTGTCGGGTGCCTCTACATTAGGGAAACGTAGGTGATGGAGTATGATTTGTATGGACCATGGCTTTTGGTTCAGTGTATAGTAATTGAATGTAACCCAGAAATGTTGAACCAAACCGTGTAAGAACAGCGAACATGTACTTCCATGAAACTATTGAACGCTTTCTCGGCATCCAGAGATGCCGCAACTAGTTTGCCATTATAGCTCCGCTAGATCCCAAGACCAAACAGTCTGCGCAGATTCAGGGAGGTGGATCTGGTGGGAATAAAGCCTGATTGGTCTGAGTGTACTAAGTGGTTCAGGAGGGGTAATAAACGGTTTCCTATGACTTTGACAAATATTTTTGTATCAGAATTGATTAAGGCGAACGGGCGGTAAGAAGAAGCCTCCTGTGGGGGCTTATTGGGCTTGAGCAACACAGAAATTACAGCCTCTCACCACGATGGGAGCAGAGATCCTGTAGTAATAGCCTCATCCCAAAGCGTTAGGAGTTTGGGGGCAAGTTCCGCTGAATAAAACTTGTACAGGTCTATCACCAAGCCATCTGGACCTAGAGCCTTCCCGGCAGCTATGCCTTTAATTGCATGTGTAATCTCATCAATGGTTAGTGGAGTTGCCAGCGCGGCCTCCATCTCGGCTGACAACATGGGAAGTGGGACCGCAGATAGGTAAGTGGAAAGATCACTGATACAGCGTCAACATTGGCATACAGTACAGTGAAGCATAAAACTCAGTGAACACCTTGCAGTTTCACCCACACAGATTTCACTGTTTCAGTCACAAACACTGGTAATTAGTTGCCTGTGATTTTCAACTTTCATCGGTTTGGCTAGTGATTTACTGGCCTTACCTCCCTTGCTGTATGTCCTAGCCCTGGCGGGTGTGGTGACATACAATACCTCTGGGTCTGCTAGCCTGTAAAACCCTTCCAGCTTTGTATGGATTTGAGCTAGTGTTGCCTCATAAGGTGACAGCGTATATATTTTCCAGTGATCGTAGTCGGGTTTCAGTCTCTTGCAGGTCACGTTGTATGGCGTGAAGGGATGCATGGGTCTTGGATATGATGTGACCTCGTAACCAAACCTTAAAGGTCTCTCAAACTACGGCCAGCGAACTCACTGTGCCCTCATTGCGTTCAAAAAAGTCTGTCAACTCTGTATGCAGTGTGCCCACCACCTCGGTGTCTCGGAGAAAGGCACGGGGCATCCTCCACAGCATGAGGATTTTATCTCATGGTATTGGTCGAATATCGAAAGGTACGGGGGAGTGGTCAGAGATAGTACGGGGGGAAAATAGTACATTCAGTAGTAAATGGGAGCCAGTCAGGCGTAGCCAACCAGAAGTCAATAACATGAACCTGAATTGTGAACGGAGGAGTAGAAAGTGAATTCCTCTGTATGGGGATGTAACTCCCGCCATATGTCTACTATGGGTACATAATTGATGGATTGAAGTATGGTTTGGGCCGATTTTGTCAGAGCTCAGGGAATTCTGGTGGTTCTATCGGTTATTAGGACTAGGATGGTGTTGAAATCCCTGCCCCATAATACCCGGGTAGTGTCCAAAGGGGATATCAACTCCGCTATCTTAAGGTAAAAGTCAGGGTTTTCAATGTTTGAGCCATATGTATTAATGAGAGCAGTGGGATGCCCATGCATGTTGCCCCAGACCAGCACATATCTGCCAAGTGGGTCCTGTTACCTGCAAACCCAATGTGTGATGAATGAGGGTGATAACCCCCCCCTAGATTGTGATGAGTAAATGGTACCAAATTTCTGGGGGCCCCAACTGTGGGGGCAGGATTCAATCACCTTGGCCAGAGTATGAATTTCCTGAAACATCATAATTTGTATGTTCTGTCCTTTGGCATATAACTGTATTTTCCTAGCCTTAATCGGGTCGTTTACTCCTCGGCCATTCCATGTGAGTAGCCTAATTGGTTTACCATCACTCCCCATTATTCTTAATAAAGTTATCCATTCCCAGCGCTTCCATGCAACAATTTACTAATAAATGTACTCCACGTTTGGCTGGCAACTTTTGTTTGATCAACCATCGAACTCACCGAGCCTCGCCCCCCAAACCTCTCACTACCTTGAACTGGACAGTGTATTCCTAGAATCAAAAAAAAACCTCTGAATGAAGCAGTGGGAGGTGTCCAGCAATCCTCAACAAGAACTTGGGGCAATACCCGGTACGTTCTGCACTTCAAACGGAAAAAGATCCTGAGGAACATTTTAAGGCATACTATCGAGGGTAGCCCATCGTAAGAGTGACCCATTTTAGAATTGTAAATGGGGCAGTGTGGTAATTTGGCAGATAGCCATTTAGGTTCAATCAGTTAGTGACAGGAGGCATTGGGTGGTCTGTTCACTGTAGGATGTTGCTTCCTCAGAATTTTCAATAAGATGTGATCTGCCTGCATGTTGTAGTCTGAGTTTAGCAGGGTAGATCATGGTGTATAGGTTTTTCCTGTCTCGCAGGGCAAGCTTAACTTGATCCAAGTTTCGTCTAGCTGCTTGAACGCCATTTGAGAAATCAGTAATTATATATATATATATATTCTGGTTCTGTTGAACTGTTAGGATCCCTTTTCTCATGAGGCGGGCAATGATTGTGTGGAGAGGGGATCCAGGTTTAGGGAGTGGTGCCAGGGAGCGATGTGCTCTTTCTATCAGGAACTGAGCAGAGAACTGTGCTTCTGGACATATGCAACGTAACACGTCCTCGATGAAGGATTCCATGGGGATGTTTAAGGGCTTCTCTGTTATGCCCACCACCCTGATGTTATTACGGCATGACCACGATTCCAGGTCGTCACACTTCACATAGATTGACTTGAGTTCCTTTTTGATGTGTTGAATGTACTTACCGTGTGTGGTGGCAGTATCTTCAAGGTCTTCCACCCGATTCTTGGCCTGTCTGAACGGCCACTCTCGTTCTTGAGTTCTTCCTTAAGTGAGTTTACAGTGGAGCCAATTTCATCCAGCTTGGCATTCACCGCCGCGAAGCCAGCCTGCATCATGGTCATATAAGGGTCCATGGTCGTATCTGCGGTTGTGTTTATGTCCAGGGCAGGGACCTGCGAGCAGAGGGGATCCATGTCAGATCGAGAAGTATTTGTAAAGGCGTCCATGGGGCCATTCTTAACCAGCCCCCCCTCACCCCTCTTGGCCTCTCCTCGGGTCATGTCCCAAGTACTTGCACTGAATGAGGATGAGGTACAGTAAAATGGGGGTTTAGTAACGCTGATCGCCAGTAGGATTATTGCGTTCCCACACTCCCAGCAATGGCCATTGTTTCGAAGGTAGTTTGTAGCTGTTTCGTTTTTTTGGGTTTTTTTTGGTTAGGCCCAAGAGCTAAATGGTGCAGTGCGCCGGACTTTAGTTTTACTGGAATCATAAACAGGAAGGTATGAGCATAGACGGAGAGTATTTACCCATCGTCTCTACTTCGTCTGGGCTGCAGGTCGGGTGATGTAATATTGTTCCACAGTATAGCAGGAGCTTGCAGTGTCTCAGCCCGGGGAGCCGTGCTGGAGGTGTAGCGATGCTGAGGGTTTCAGATGTGCCTTGCTGCGTCAGGTCGGTTCGGCATGGTCCTCTCCAAGGCAGCAGTCACCCTCGCTTCCGGGTGCCTTCTCTGACACGGGCTCAGTTGTTGCTCCGGATGTATGCAGCACACAAGCAGCACAGCTTTCAGGCCCGCTCAGTGACAGGCTAGGGAGGATGAGAGGGGGATGAAAGCACTGTTCCACCATGTAATGAGGGACGCGGACCACTGGAATTTGCTCCATGAGATATTCCGGTGTCCTCTGAAGCCAATGTCTCAAATAATACAGTCTTTAGTGATCAGGATATTACATTCAGGATATCTGTGAGTGCAGAGCTCACAGGCTAAGCAGCCATTCTCGTTGCTGCTCAGCAGCGCCTACTCGCTCACCAGATCTAGCATCGGCACATCTGTTCCGGATGTGCAGCCTGTTGCACAGCTTGGGCTTCTCCCTGAATTTCAAGAAGTCTCAGGTTTTGCTGTCCCACCCCCTCCTTTTTGTCTGTGTGATCTCGGACACTAGTTCGGTTGCGGTTTCCAATGCAAGGACAGAATGGAAAACATCTTCAAAATGATCCGGGTTTTCCAACCACAGACAACGGTTCCAACTTCAGTGTTTCTGCGCTTGCTGGGTGTTATGGCCTCCTGCATCTTAATAGTGACAGAGGCCCGTCTGCGTGTGAGGTTGCTGCAGTGGCTTCCTAGCTCACAGTCGTTGCATTTTCATGGATAAATATCGGACCTTCTACTGGTCTGGGAAAGTGTGTCTGGAGATCTGCAGTAGTGGTACGTGAATGACAATCTCCTGAGAAAGTTATTTTGTCAACCATGGCCACAAGTGACTTACTCCATGGGTACGTGCTTGAAAGGCTTGGGCGCTCTCCTTCAAGACCTTACGGTGAGCGATCTGTGGTCCCCATCAGAATGCCAGGAGTAAATCAATCTGCTGGAGCTGAGCACGAACAGGCTGGCCCTGGTCGCTCTCCTCCCTTCTGTGAACGTCAAGACGGTATTGTTCTGATGGTCAATACTGTAGCCATGCATTACCTCAACAAGAGAGGTGACCTAGGCTCCTTGTCTGTATGCCGAGAAGGGATGAGATTGTGGTTCTGCGCTCTGGAGAACAGGATGTCTTTGACTGAGGCCCATCGGGTCTGCAAGCAGATTGTGCTAGCAGATGCACTGAGCAGACAGTTATCAACCTCCCCAAAAGTGGAAGCTCTGCCAGGAAGTCCTGGAGATTTTCTCATGCTGGAGTACTCCCTACGTGGACCTCTGCTTCCAGTGTAAACAGGAAGTGCAGGTGGTTCTGCTCCAGTGAATTTCCTGGTCAGGAAAATCTAGGGGACGTCTTGACTGTTGAATGGGACTTTGACCTGCTCTATGTTCCCACTGATCCCTGTCATGCCACTGGTTCTCCAGAGACAGCATCTGTTAAGATTATTTAATTGCTATGGACTGGGCCTGGAGAACGTAGTACCGTGAGTTGCTGGATATGGCCATCTGCCCTCCTTGACACCTACCGTAGAGAACTGACTACCTCTCCCACTTGGAAAGGAGAGTTCTGCACCCAAACCTCTGCAGCCTCTATCTTCGTGTCTGGCTGCTAAAAAGGCTAAGCCATAAGGAGTGAGAGTTGTCAGAGGACGGTCTGGATGTACTACTTTCGGCTGGTAGGCCTGCCACTAAATCCAGTTATGCCTGCAGGTGACACATTTTTTCGACTTGGTACTGGGAGAGGGATCTGGACCCTTTTATTTGCCCCACATCCTCTTTGTTGAATTGTGTTCTCTCTTTGGCCTGAACGGGCCTACAGATTGGTACAGCGAAGGGGTATCTTGCAGCCATTGCGGTTTTCAAGAAGACCTCAGAGCAGGGCTCATTTATTTATTCATTTATTTTTTAACAAGCTCCACGGTCATTTAATACCTGAGCGGTCATCCTAATTTGTTTCCCCCGCGCCAAATTTAGTGTTGTTTTTAATGTGCACTTTCTTTGAGCCCCTCCATGCTCCTACATCCCATCCCCTTTCCTCCATCCTGTATGGGCGTCCCCATATGGGGATGGGACCAGAACCTTTTGGCAGTGAAAAATTGAGCTTCCCCTTTAAGTCTCGGGAGGGAAGCTCAGCGGCAATGCTCGACACGGAGCAGCACAGGTTCAATACCCAGGTCCACGCTTAGAAACCTCTGGGTATTAAGCGCGTTCTAATAACCTATCACAATCAAATCAAGTATGTATAGTTTGTGGAGTCGTGGCTGCAGGCATGTCCACGCCTACTAGCCCCATACTTCGGTGCCTCAACTCAGTTCTTTTTTCCGCACAGACGGGAACAGAC
Source organism: Ambystoma mexicanum (assembly GCF_040938575.1). Classification (NCBI taxonomy): domain Eukaryota; kingdom Metazoa; phylum Chordata; class Amphibia; order Caudata; family Ambystomatidae; genus Ambystoma; species Ambystoma mexicanum. The sequence goes on from NC_090935.1 coordinate 942,663,097, forward strand.
CAAGCAGTGACGCTGTGAGCAATCTTTGGGTTACACAGCAGCTTCCCTGAGCATTTCTTAATTCTTTTGATTACTTTCCTTCACCAGCCTTTGGTTCCTCACCTTCCCGTGCGCATGTTGGTCGCGGGAGGGTTTACCCATTGTGCCTCATGTGACCGCTCCTTCCTGACATCAGACTCCCACATGCTATTTCTTGAGTGCCTGGGAGTCGAGAACTGGTGGGATGGGTGCACCTTCTTCTAACGCCTAGGATCCAGAAGAATAGGTTAGCCAGGCAGAGGGAAATTTTCTCCAGATCACCACCAGAACATATCAAAACCTTTGTCAGCAAGTCTTCCAAGACGCAGGAAAAGTTAAGTCCTTTATTGTCCAGGGCACTCCAGCAGGGGGATTCCTTCCCTGGGAGTTATGCTGCTGGGAGGGGGTGCTCAGATCCTGCTACCGGTGTCTGGTATGAGGCTCATAAGGCTACTGGCGTAAGTGCTGAGGGATCAAGTGGTCCTCCCGGGGCCTGTCACTGAGGGGCACAAAAGCTTTTCTACCACACGCATGTGTGAGGGGCCTTTGTGCTCTGTGTCTGGGCATATGCTGGAGTGGTTGCCTTCACGCAGCATGAGCCAGAATACAGTCAGTCGACTGAGGGCGGGTAGCCTAACAGAGCAGAATCTGAGGTATGCTCAAACCCCAGAACATTGTCTGAGGCAACTTAGAGGCCCAGTACCAGGGACACTGTGCCAAAATTAGTTTTCTGCACAATCCTGAGGTATCGGGGCAGATGCACAAAATGGCAGCCTGGCATGCGGCAGGCAGCGTTGGGCCAGAAAGTCTGTTGCTCATCGTATTCATCACCTTCAGAATGATCGGAAAGGAACCATGCTCGCCTCTTTCGTTTGGTGTTGCACAAGTACACAGAGAAAACAGTTATTTGCAGCAGCAGGAGGTACTCTTATTTGGCCCAGCTTGAATACCTGGTCACAGCCCAGCTCCTATCAGGGGACCCGAGCAATAGTCCTCACAGGTGGCTTGTGAGGACAGATTTGTGAGGCTAATGAAGTCCCAGCAAATGCTGGGGATTCTGGAGGGGCTTATTAGGGAGGTTATCCCACAAATGTTGCCTCAGTAGACTCTGCCACAGGCACCTCTTAAGGTACTTCTGACGCAGGCTCATATTCCTCCGCTGCCGCTGGCTCCTCCTCCACCCCCAGCACCACTTACTCCTCAGGTGGTTGCCACAGCACAGAACCCCGCAGCAGATACCTCGCTGCCCCATGGCCTGCTTAGGCATCAGGGCAAGGGGCCGCCAATAATACAGACGGAAGAGGAGACCTCTGCCAAATTTTTTTCCAAGTGAATGGAGGGTCCGGTGGAATTCCTCGGGGTGGCCCAGCAGAATCCTGGAGGTTTAGCACAGATCTGTCACTCAAGGCAGCCAACAGATCGGGCTTTCTGCTGCAAAAGGACGTGGTGATGCTAGCTAAAAAGGGGTGGCAAAAGCCGAACTCCAGTGCTCAGACCAAGTGTTTAGATGCATGATTCAGACAGTTGGAGGGTGACTCAGTGATGCTTATGGCACATCCACAGCTGCACTCTTCTGTACTGGTCGTTGCCTCACTGTACTCCAACCCATCTAGCTCAGCGGCAGCGTCGTCTTCATTAAATTGCCTCACTAAGGAGGATAAGCTGCTAGAAGGGTTTGGTAGGAAGGTGTATCTGAATTCAGGACTATACCTCAGAAAGGCCAAAGCTGATGCCATTTTAGCAGCAGCCAACGAAGGCAAAGGAAATTGCACAGGATCTCTTGGAGTCCTCTGTGGTGCACATTGACGCAGCTAGTGGAGGCTTATGTCTTGGCATGGACATGCACTGAACAGTCTTACTTTGTGGTAATTTAGTTCATTGCAAACACTTTGAATGACTTAGAAAAGTGTACACGTTTTTAAGGGTTAAAGGGTAGAACAGTGAGATTGGGAGCTTTCGGGGGGGCAGGGGGAGGCATGGGGCGGACCCCTCCAATGAAAAATAAGAACATTCAAAGCGATTGCAACAAAGTAAATTACCACTAAGCAATTTACTTTGTTGTAATAACATAGAACCGTGCAAAACAGCATGGGTGCATGCCACAAAGTTTGCCACAGATGTACAAGAAAGGATTCTGCGACCTTCATTTTGAGGGGTCGGAATTATTCAATTCTTCTACAGATGATGAGCTTACAAAAAGACGACTTGTCTGCAAATGGCCAAGTCGCTTGCCATTCTCACCAAACCCTCCACAAAGCCATGTACACATGGGTAGAGCAGATCAAAAGCCTAGAGCGTTTGGAGGGTCCAGAGGCTTCCACGATCATAGAATCTGCCAACCTGACAGATCTCCTAGTTTGCACCGGAGAAAGCAACAACGTTCGGCGGTTAGAGGGTTCTTCCAGTCACCCTCCTCTGCTGCAGCCTCTGACTCATATTTTAAAAAAATCAATGTCGGGTCCACAGTTCCCCTTTGGGGGGCAGACTGGCATCATTACTGCAGGAACCCTTGGCTCTCATCAATAGTTTTTTCTGGGTTCAAGCTCCTCATCACCTCTCCCCCACCCTGGTCTCCTCCTTTTATACAAATCGGCTTTCCGGCACTACTCCAGGAAATTGTGTAATTCTGCAAGGACCAGGCAGTGGAACATGTGCCCACTGTAGACGGGGGCAGCAGCTTTTATTCCAGGAGATTTACAATTTCCAAAAAGAACCAGGCTGGCTTGTGGGTCATACTGGAGCTTTCCTTTCTCAACCTGTTCCTCCCCCGCCTAGAGTGATTCACGATGGTGATGACAGCTCATATTGCACATGCTCTCTGCCATGGAGATTGGAAGTGCTCCCTGGACCTGAAGGACGCATACTTACATGTCCCTATTTATCGGTCTCACAGAAGATTCCTACGATTTACAGTGATGGGTCAGCATTTCCAATACAGAGTGCTTCTGTTTGGGCTAAATTCAGCCTTTGTGTATTCACGAAATTAATTATTTTGTGTGTTCACGAAATTAATTAACATGTTTGCGGCTCTTCTCAGGAACAAGGGCCAACATCTTTATCTTTACCTCAAGGACTGGCTCGTCAGGGCCAGCTCACCAAAGGGAGTGCAATATTTGTGTCAGAGGATGACAGATGTGCTTAATAAGTTGGGGTTCTCACTCAATCGAAAGGAAATCTCTTCTATCGCTTACACAGAATATTATCTTCCTGGAACCAGTTGGGACACGGTATCCCACTGTCTCTGCCCTACAGAAGAGAGACTTTCTGGCATTCAAAAGGCGGTACAGCACTTACTGAGCAGACCAAAAACATCTGCATGATGGCTCCAACATCTATTGGGGCTTCTAGCTAGCATTTTGATGGTTCCTCATGTCCGGTTGAAAATGAAGCGATTTCAAATTCATTTGGCCACATGCTGGGATCAGGATCCACGGGTGACAAGCTTCCCAATCCAACTTCTCTGCATCGGGATCTATGCTGGTGCCTGGATGGCGACACTGTGGCGATCGGAGGTCAGCGGTAGTAACCACAAAGTCATCCCTAAGTAGCTGGGGAGCCACCTTACAAAGCAATTTCATAGATGGGGTGTGGAGCTGAGCAGACTATCTGCTTCAGATAAATGTGCTAGAGCACAAAGCCATTGGTATAGCCCTGAAAGCATTCTTCCCTTTACTACTGGGAAAAATCAGTCCTTGTGAGGACTGACAGCTCATCCTCTGTTTTACATAAACAAGCATGGGGGCACCAGGTCCACGGTGCTATGCAAGCTGGCGGTGGACATCTGGGAATAGGCACTGTCGCACAGCATACCAATCAGGGCAGTTCATCTGCTGGGGGACAGCAACATGGAGACCAGCAGGTTAAGCAGGAATATCCACAAGTGGGAGCTGCAAATGAGATCCCTCTGGCTGGCTCATCCTCAGGTAGACCTCTGCGCGTCGGAATTCAACAATAAATGTCAATTGTTACCATCATGGTAGGGGCAGGGGACCAACTCCCTTGGGAATGCATTCCAAATCAGCTGGGTCAATCTTCACGCTTATGCATTCCTTCCATCCCCCACTTCCTCAGAGGGTAATATGCAAGTTCAAAGCATCAGTAAATTGCAGGATGATCCTAATAGCTATGTAGTGGCCCTCAAGTTCTACCTCTCTAACAAGGGAAAACAGGACTGATGGCCAGCTTTTCGTTGGTTATGCGGGTGCCTGAGCGTGGAAGGTAGTTACTAAACAGACCCTGTCTCAATGGATCATGCTCTGGATTTCGGAAAGCTATGATTTGACCGGCAATGAGGTCCGTAAGGGTCACTGGCTCACTCCACCAGAGGCATTGCTGCCACCTCAGCTCTGCAACGCAAAGTGCCTGTTCTGGATATTTGCCAAGAAGTTATGTGGTCTTCTTTGCACATGTTTGCTAAGCATTACAGGCTGGATTTGATGTCCGGACAGGACACTTGTTTTGGCAGAGCTGTCCTTCATAGTTTTCTGTTTAGTTGGTGTCCATTGCTACCCACCTCCCCCCGCCCCCCACAACTCCTCCAGGTCACTGTACTGTTTTGTGAGTCTATCATAGATTAGCAATCTGTGGGTTGAAGGAGTCCATTATAAGAACACATTGCTTACTCTCTGTAATGTTCTTTCTTGTAGCTGTTCCTCCTACCGATTCCTCTTCGCCCTCCCTACCTGCCCCTCTAGGGGTAACTGGTACACCTTAGTTGTGGGGCGCTAGGGGAAAAGGGTGAACTGAGGTCATGGGGTGTGGCGCCTCTGTACTTGCCATGTCATGGCAAATAGAGGCGTTGGACAAGCTGGGCTGCACCCCCTGGCGGGGGCAGTGTTTCTGAATAGTAGCTGGCACTTGGAGATAGATATAGATGAGGAATCCGAGGGCGGAACCTCCATCAGAAAGAACATTTCACACAGGTAAGTAATGTGTTCTTTGTCTGCTGCTCCAAAGCTGTTCTCCTTGTCTCAACAGTAACTTGGTAAGCCTCCCACACCATAGAAAAAGCATTTTTGCAGAGGTACTCGGGTGAGGAGACAAACTTACTGAAAACCATTGAACTAAAGTGGTAAACGGTAAACAACCACACAGCCTGCGGTATCCTAGGGGGTGGTGACCTTGAGGAAGCAGCTTTTCTGTTTTCTTGGTTCACACAACACCACTAGGGCACAGGCTGTGGGATTTCGTCAAGCCAGTGCGTCCTGCAAATTGCGGAAAAGGGTTACAGCTTCCCCTTCTTGTTTACAGACTTGCGTGAGAATGCAAGAGCTTTACCAAGCAGAGCTGCTCCTGGAAGTGGCTCAAATGGTCCAAAAGGGGTCATAGAAATGGTACTCCATGGGGAATATCATCCTGGTATCTACCTCAGATACTGAATTATTGTAAAAAGGGAACTGTGAAAGTAGAGGCCCATTCTTGAACAAATACAGAAGAAAGGACAAGTTCAAGATGATAAAGTTGCCCCAGGTTTTGCTACATTATGCCAAGGTCACTGGATGGTGTCCTTTGACCTCCAGGATGCATATTTTCACGTATCCATCGTACCAGTGAATTGTGGTTGCAAGCCCACATTGGTAGTTCTGTGTGTTTTCCTTTGGCCTAACATCGGCTCTGAGGGTCCTCAACAAGGTGATGGCTGCCATGCCATCCAGTTTTCCTCTAGCAGGTGAAGGTTTACACTATCCTGATTGGCTAGTGTAAACATCCAGATGGGAGGGGATGCAGTCCACACTGCATACGACCATGGGCTGCTCCACGTCCTGTGCTTTTCGCTAAACTTCAAGAAGTCAAATCTCACCCCTCCCAATGCGGCAGCAATTCACAGAGGCAGTGCTGGACACAGCACTGAGGAACTCACCACCCGAAATGTTTTTGGCCATCAAGGTGACTTTGGGCTGTTTCAGTCCAGGTGCCTGCCCTCAGCCGGAGCGGTTCAGAGGGGGCTCGGTCTGATGGCCGTGTGGTTTCTTCTCCTACCTCAGATTAACGCATTAAGAGGCTTCCAAGGGAGATTCAAACAGATACTTCCCCCTGACAAAGGCGTCATTTAACAAACAAGATATATATCTAATACCAAGTGCTTCCTTTAACAATCCAGATAAATATCCATGTCTCCATGTGCACATGGTTAGTGCTACCATACATCTTAAGGGCATATATTTTTCTATGCAATTAGCAATTTAAAAAGAACTTGGTTGGAATAAGAATTTGATTGACATTTAAGAAGGGTTTCAGGTGAGCGGAGCTGGAACATGATATCTTGAAGTTTTATGTGTCTTTGCAAGGTTGTAATTGTATTCAAAGTACTTACATTTGTTAGAATGTAATCTTACAGTCAAATATAATTGATAACACTTAATATGAATGGAATAAGTAACTGATTGAAGCAATGTTGAAAAAGGCAAAGATATTTTGGCTAAGTTATTGTTACTCTAGGACTGAGTTGGACAGTAGTTCTTTCCTTTGGATTTCAAGAAATGTATAAAGATGTGTTCGGATTGTGACAGGGCCAGTGGCCTGACTGTCAAGATGGGGTGGGGACCCATCCCGTTCCCTTCTTGTAGTACCAGTTTGCTTGTATAGAGGGCCGCTGTCAATCACCCAATACCTTTCTCGCATAATGCTGGTCAATATTTCTCAATTTCTTCCAGAAAACTACATCTCCTGGCATCCCCAGCGAGAGAAGGAATAACCACCAGCTGAACTAAAGATACCCCTAGTGATTGGGAAATGTGAGCTGCAACCAGCAATGTTTTTTTAAAGACGGCTACACAAACCTGTAAACCACAACCAGCAACGTATTAATGAGAGCGCTCGACATGAACCAGAGAAGCAGTGAACAGGCGTAGAAAGAGCACGCCAGAGACATTGTTTTTAAAAGGGGGAGAGCTCCTCAATCAAATGAGTGCACTGACCGGCTTGCAAGGCCATCACATGAACTGGGACTTAAGTCAATTGACTGCACACTGTGGCCCGCCATTGTAAGACCCTATCAGACTCACACATGAAAATGGAGTGGGGCTTAGGACCCCCTTTTGTGTCTTTTGATGTGTGTACCTCCTCCCGGGACAGGGGAACATGAAGGATTTGCCCAGGAACAGTGGGGAGGAATTGTCAATGGAAAGAAGGAGGGAAATATAAAAAGGAGACAGGAAGTTGTAGGTTGTTGTAGGAGGTCACAGGAGGTGGACAAGCTACTAGACAGAGGAAGGTCAGTACAGAGGAGAGTGGAGGCTTGTTGAGGGGGGGGTGGAGTGTGTGTGTGTTTTTTGTATACACACACAGCGGTAGGAGAGAGCAGGGAGTGAATGAGTTGAGTGTGAATGTAAGAGGAGGGAGTACTAATAGTGCTGTTGAGAGGGAAGAGTATCGGTGTGGAGAAGGGTGAGTAGTAATGGTGGGGGTGGTGGTGAGAGTAGTGGTAGTAAGATCAAAGTGTGGAGGGGAGTCGTGAGGAGAGGGAAGCTGACCATCGGATGGAGAGTAGAGGGAGTTGGAGGAAGAGAGATGAGAAGGTGGGTGGAGCAAGAGGCAGGAGATCAAATGAGAGAGTAGGGCGAGTGATAGATTCAGGGAGAGGAATATCCAGGCGCTGAAGGAACAGTGAGGGGAGCTATACCTGTGTGTCTGAAAGGCCCAAACGTCATTCGTGGAGGGAAACCATTGGATAGGCACCCGTAGATTGTTCCCTATGGAAGCTTACGTAGAAAAGGCATTCATCTTTTGACCAATACCAAAAGACAAGTTCTTTTTTTACAGATCACTAGTACCAGTCCGCAATCGAGGGGACTGTCCCTTTTGTAGGTTAGAGGGACACACGTTAATCCCATTGCAGAATGGAAAATAGAAACCCTTGAACTATCTTTGGGAGTTGGCGGGTTATTGAATGGCAGTGTGAAAGGTGTGCACCTTTAGACATTAGATAGTTTTCTAGTTTGCTAAAGGAGGCGTTTGTCAAAGAAAGTATCAGTTTGAAGCAGTCGGGTGTCTTGTTTGTTGAAAGTTAACATTTGTTAAAAATGCAAACTATTGATAATGTGTCATCAAATTTAATTTGTTTGTAAAAATATGATTCTCTTATTTCAAAGCAGTAAGCTTTGGGTCTGGGTCAGTAAGCTCCTGGACTGTATGCTTGCTTTCATGATATGTAGGTATACAGGGCGTTGCAGACACATAAAATCTGTGGGGGACAGGGGACATCTTCGGGACTTTGCTTTATTTATTGTGTTTTAGTCAAAGAACTCGACCTTTCACAAAATTAGAATTAAAATAGCAGTACGTATTAAATTACAAATATCACTGTATAAAACAAGAGAAAAGAAGAAAAGAAAACAGAAGAAAATTAAAGGATGCAGTAGCAAAGAACATGTCTTTGTATGTTGCATTTCTGGATTTTTCATCTGACTCTGAGCTCATGGTAAGAGGGAGGAAATAGCAATTACTTCCAGTGGGCCACAGCTAGGACGCCAGATCTTTAAGAGGCAGATCACCTGTAAGTGGACTCCTGCCAAATAAAGGAGTTGCAGCCTTTTCTACCAACTGCAAGTTGCAACTTTTTTTGTGTGGGGCAAGGAGACGTTTGTGTGTCTCTTGGAATGGAAGGATGGGGGGGTTTCAAAGAAAGAGGGAATCTTGTTTGTACCTCTGAGTAAGCCCTGTTACGGGAGTAGAGGGACCAGGTGTGTGTTGTTTCTGCTCTGACTGTCCTCCAGGGGGTGGTACAGCAAACCAGGAGGATGAGCGATCGCAAGCAAACCCCTGCAGCCGGATTGTCAGACTCGGGGGATGCCTACTAGGTGGGGTGTATGTGGACCCAGGGGGGTGGCCAGAGGGGCAGCCCGTTATGTGGCCTGCCCCTCTACCGCCCCTGCGAGGGCCGGGCCAGCCTCTAACGATGAGTCTGGTCCCTCTTATTCCATTTTATGCTGGCTTCAGAGCCTAGCCTTTCTTTGCCTTCGTTATTCTGAATGCAGAGCTGGACTCGTTTAACATTTGCTGCAAAGCCTGATCTATTTGATTCTCTCATATGTTACTACGACGGCAGAGCATGGGTCCTCTGCCCTGTTACGTTATTCTTGCCCTGGTTTGGAGCCTGGCCCCTACAGCCATGATGGGGGGAGGGGCCTATTCCTTTTGGTTATACATACCCTTTCAGGATGGCCAGACATTGCCTCCTGCTTTAGCCACTAACAGCTCTGCTTTGCAACTTTATCACACATACCTGTCAGGTGGCATGTAACTCAATGCTACTAATGTTATCAGCCTCAGAAGTTTGGAATCCTTTGCCACATCAACTAGGGTACAGGCTTGCCACCTGAGACTTACCCATGTCTGAATCGACATATGTCGCCCTCTGGGGAAGACACACACAGAAAGAGCAGGGCACAGTGCCCTTGTTGGTTTTTCACACTTCTTCCTTGGGGTGGGCACAATTCACTCCGCAAAGAAAGTGGCACATGCTGGGCAACATTCTCCCATTTTGACAATGTCACCCAAAGAGCGAAATTGTTCATTTGAAATACCTCTGTCGACTTATTATTGCGCAATCCACACTGATGGGTTTAAGCACCTGCTTAACGCGTGATGGCAATTAAGGGCATTTGCCAACGCACTCAAGAAGCACAGGACACCCTCTTACCAGCGACATGCCATGCTCACTCATTCTGATCACGAATTGCCATTTATCTGGGGTCATGTTAAATGTATTTATTTATTACATGTGTAGCGTCACGCAAAACCCCCAAGCATCAAGTGGCAAAGTAAACTGCATGGAGTGGACACTTCCATTGGCGCACATTTTTACTTTTCTGCCACAAAATGGAAGATTTTAGCGTAAAAGGTGGGTGAAATCACATTGCTTTTCCACTTTGGAAGAGTGTAAATACCTTGCGCAATTAGCGATTGCTGGCGGAATTGACAATGGCTTCCTCTGGACTCTGCCCACTTTTACCAGGTTTCATTTCCAAGCAGATCCCAGAGGAATCCCTTTCCTTATTTCCAGCATGAGAATCCATGCTGGCAGTAAGGCCGAATTTGTCTGATGGAGCGGGAAATACATGGGGTCCTGGTATGTCCACTTGGCTCCCAAACTCCCAGAAAATGCACGGAAATCTGGCCAATTAGAAAAAGCGACAGTAATAGTGTTTTCCACCACTTTTTCTGAACCAATTGACCTGGAAAATGCTGTGTTGCATCGGAAGCTGAATGCATTCACTCTGCCTATTATCCCACCTGAAGATTAAGCCAGGTGCTGAACACAGGTGTTACATATTCCTGTGCACAATCTTCATTTGGAGCATTGACTAGATGAGCTACCTTACAAATGATATCGCCTCTGGGGCTTTACTGTCTTAACCCCTTAACTACCATGGGTATTTCCCCCCCATTGCCAAAGCTTTTTTTGGTGATTTCGGTATGTCACCATTCAATCCCTTATAACTTCTTTGTTACATGAGATATCTCGGCCAAAGTTGGCCCCTTTTTCCCCACATGTAGGCGGTCGTTACGCCACCCAGGAATCCTAGTTTGCTGTAGCGGGTTGAGAGAAAATAACCAAAAAGGTGAAAAAAATATTTTCTTCAGAAAATGCCAATAAAATGTTGTACAAAGAAGCCTGTGGTGTTTTCCTTGTAAGAGCTAGGAACAAATGGTTTGCTGTGCTGGATTCGCCATTTTCCAGGCTTTCTAGAACAGATTGAGTGGAAACCAAAATAACATATTTTGATATGCTAATCAGCCGTTTTGTGAGAGGTAGGCGATGTTGGCGTTTTTTGTCCAATAGGACATGCGTGGACAGAATGGAAGAAAAAGGTAGGAAAGCTGAATGGGAAGCCAGAAAGGCATACATTTCTGAAAAGTAGACAATATTCCAAGTTTAGGAAGAGGTGATTTGCGCAGGTCAGGCAACAACTATGTAGGGTAAGATTCCATAGTTTGGGGGGAAATTGGGAAAATGACAGAAAAAACACAAATTCTGCACCTTTCACTCTGGTCACCCCTCCAAACACGCAGCCAGCAACACATGGCCTACCTTCCCGCGTTCCTACAGGTTTCCCGACGAAAACGGTACCTCACATGTGTGTGTGAACCTACCTGGGTGCAAACGGAAAAGCCTAAAACACTGGTAACCCCAAGTCTTTTCGCACAGCAGATTTTCAGGAATTTTGCTCTTGTGGACAACCTACAGATTTGGGCCTAGGGTGTCAAAGCCACGAAGGAAAACGGGGAACCCCATACATTTCCGAAAAGAAGACACCTGTGGGAATCCACAGAGGTCTGACCTGCGCGAATCGCCCCATAATATAGGACCCACAATCGCTGACAAAGTCTGAAATTTGGTGGAAAAAAAACACAATTTTCACTTTGTCTGGGATTGTGGGTAATACATTCCGGGGTGATTTGCGCAAGTCAGACCTCAATCGATACCCACGGGTGTCCTCTTTTTGGAAATGCACGGGGTTCCCTGTTTTCCTTGGTGGCTTCGACACCCTAGGCTCAAATCTGTATGTTGTCCACATGAGCAAAATCTGCTCTGCCGTAAGGCTTGGGGTTACCAGTGCGTTAGCCTTTTGCCTTTGCGCCCAGGTAGGTGCACCCACACATGTGAGGTACCGTTTTCGTCGGGACACCTGTAGGAACGCAGGACGGTAGGACATGTGGTGTTGGTGGCGTGTTTCAAAAACGGTACCTCACATGTGTGGGTGCACCGAACTCGGCAGATTTTGCTCATGTGGACAACCTACAGAGTTGGGCCTAGGGTGTCGAAGCCACCAAGGAAAACAGAGAAACCTATGCATTTCCAAAAAGGAGACACCCGTGGGCACCCCCCCTTTCCACTAAAAACATCCATGGTGGTTTAGTGACCCCCCCCCCCAAACACAACCAAAAGAAGTTATCATTTTTTTTATTTTTGTTTTGCCTCTTTCCTAGGGGCAGATTGTGCTAGCAATCTGCCCCCAGGGAGGGCTACATGAGATGCCCCCCATCCATTTGGGATGTGGGGGGAGAAGGCCTCCCCCCTTTCCACTAAAAAGATCCTTGGTGGTTCAGTGGCCCCCCAAACCCACCCAAAACAAGTTATAATTTGTTTTATTTTTGTTTTGCCCCTTTCCTAGGGGCAGATGGGCACATGTGTGTGGCCATCTGCCTCCGGGGTGGGGGGGCAAAATGTACTGCCCCTGGCTTGGGGGGGTGGCTCTGCCAGTATTTGCAGTGGCCTCCCCCCAACCCAAATGGATGGGGGCATCTCATGTACCCCTGCCTAGGGGCAGAAATCTGCCCCCATGGAAGGCTACATAAGGTGTCCCCAGCCACTTAGGGTGGGCTGGAGGGCCACCCCCCTTTCAAACACAATCAATCCTGGTGGTCTAGTGCCCCCCACCCAAAACAAGTTATTATATATATATTTTTGTTTTGCCCTTCCCTAGGGGCAGATGGGCACGTGTGTGGCCATCTGCCCCCCGGGGGGGGGGTAAAAACATACTGCCCCAGGCTTGGGAGGGGTGGCTCTGCCAATATTTGCAGTGGCCTCTCCCACCCCAAATAGATGGAGGGCATCTAATGTACTCCTTCGTAGAGGCAGAAATCTGCCCTCAGGGAGGGCTACATAAGGTGCCCCCATCCATTTAGGGTGGGGGGGGAGGGCCACCCCCTTGCAAAAATCCCTGGTAGCAAGTGGTCCCACACGCACCCACCCCACCCAAAACTACATTTATTTTTTTAAAAAAAAACGTTTTTTTTGTTTGCCCCCCTTCCCTGGGGGCAGATGATCACCCATCTGCCCCCAGGGTATTGCCCCCATGCTTTGGGGGCCAGGGGGAGAGGGCAGCTTACATAGTAAGCAGCCCTCCCCCCACTTCAAAAACAGATCCCTGCACGACACACCAAACACATATTCTGGGGGGGATAAATGACATTACATCCCCCCCACTTACAATTGTGGGGGGGGGATTTGTCCCCCGCTCCCCCCCATGTCCTACGCCCATGGTTGCAGCCTATGTAGATCGGACCAAGGAGCTACAGGACTGAATGAGCGTGCTAAGAGCAGTAAGCCAAAATCACCTGTTTTCGTTTTACTCCTTTGCTCCAGTGGGAACTCTGTTTAAGGTGGAAACTGCTGACTGTGCGGAAGAAGCCTACTGGTGGGCAATGGCTTGATTTTTTTTTTATTTGGCAGTACAGAGAATACAATATCGTTGTGGGGAATGCAATCTACACAACGCCATGTGCGAGCCAATAGTGCGCATGTAAACACAACCAATCTTATTTTATAATTTGAAATGCTTTTTGATTGCTTATACAATACTAAGCATTTCACAATTTGCCTCGTAAGTGTGCCAGATATGACAAATGCTTTACAGTAAATTCATGTTGAATCAAATTTCAAGAAGTCAAGTATGCCGACACGTGTTTCACTTAGAGGGGGTGAGGGGATCGCACTAAATCCCTGCAACCTCTAGTGAGCTCCTTCTACATTTATTTCACATTAAATTGATAATCTTCACACGTGTAAAACAATTTGATAACACAAAGGAAAGAAACACATGAAAAAAAAATAAAAGAAATATATTAGTGTCACTTTAACAACAAACAAGGCTTTGTTTAACCATCTATGTCATGTCGTATTTAAATAACTTGTATGCAAACAAGTGCGTGTCAGGAATGCTTTCTGATAGCCCTTGAAAAGAAAATGATCTAACAAACTTTCACCACTGAAATAAATGTCCTCACCTAATCTGTGAAGTCCAGAATTTTGTTTACTGATATTATATTCCAATGAGAACCATCATTCTTGCTTATATCAACTGTAATAATTAAATGTCATGATACACTATTCTCAATGCTCTGTCATCAACTTAATGAAATTCCAAAAGCAAAGGCAATTGCCTTTTTCTTATAATGTTTTTCTTCTTAACTGTTGTTTCTGGCTTCTTTAATTATTCACATCTGCACACTAATTTCTAAAAATAAATCAAATATACAATCATAACTATAACAAAAAGTGGCTTAGTAACCATATTCTATGTAATATATTCAAGGCTTCCCTTCCCCTGGTGCAGTCAAGATCAGTGCCCTGATAAGCAGATGTTACCGGCCTTTTGACTTTCCGGCTGCCGTTTTGGGCACAGTTTATATACCTAACCAAATGGGCATATAATGAAGATTCATGTAAATATCCAATACTATACTCTTAATATGGCCGTACCTACTCCACAAAAATGAACAACAAGGGACTTGTATTCTACCTATGCAAGCACCATTTTGAACACAATACCTGCTCATAGCATCTTGGACATAGAAAGTGCACTCTTATCAACACCGTGTAAGGGTGTTGATAAGAGTGCACTGAAGGACTCGGACACAGAGGTGGCATGTTTGGGGCTCCAGACTTTTTTAAAGTAGTAAAGCAATACAAACCCTATCTTTCCCTATTCCTAAGAGGGTTTTCCTGCCTTAACTAAAGATTGAAGTTGACTGTCATGATGTCTGTTAAAGTAAAAGTGTCCAAAGTCCTGTGTCAAGAAAACCCTACTTCGAATGGCTTGTGTCCTCCCACGTATTCCTCGTCTTTGATATACTCTGAAATCCTGATTGCAGCTTGGAAACCTTTCACAGCAGAGGGTGCTGTACGCCATTGTCGCTGACTTTGTGTGCCTCGACGGCCTCCATCCATCCCGAGTATGATGTTGGTGTCAGTATAGATGGCAGGCACAGCACCCGTTGCCTCAGCTCAGTTTTTCCACACAGCTGCTCGAACCGTTCACTCGCTTCAGCGATCTAACAACGCACTTAGAATTACTCTATGATGTCTACTCCAAAAATTGGATTTAAAAGATGCACCGATTGTGGCTCCAATATGTTGATAACGGATCTCCATCGAGTATGTCTTTGGTGTTTGGGAATGGGCCACAAAGTCGATGACTATAGCTTTTGTCAATCTATGACAGTGAAGGCCTTAAAAGAGAGGAAGGGAAAACTTGTCCTAGGCAGGCCTTACCCCAAGTCTGCTTTGACCTCTCCGCTGAAGGTAAGATCTTCCAAGGACAAGAGTTGGCGAGAAATTTCTCCTCCCATGGCCAAGAAATGCAGCAAGCATGTCAAGCGTTCCAGGTCTTGTCACTTTTCTTTGTCGTCCTCAAGGAGATTCAGAATGAGATGCCATCGGTCACGATCAACCTCTTTGATTCCTCGCCTGAGGGAAAACGGGTACACTTCCCAAAGAAAAGGCTTCTAAAGCAGAGTTGGAAGATTTCCAATGAGAAATGTTGATGGTATTTACGAAGGCGACAAACCCGACCCCTCCAGAGAAGACAAAAAAGGCTTCTGACCCCAACGCACCACGGCAGGCCGACAGGGTGTCGACAAAAAACCTATGTTCGTGTGCCCAAGTGCCCAGACAGAAAGGTATCGAAGGTCGCTAGAGAGCCTCTTGTAGACTCGACACTTTGAGAAAAAAAGATTCAGACTCCATCTAAAACTCTGTCTATCCCGTCGAAGGTGTCGACGTCGAGCCGCTCAATGTCAAAGTCGATGTTGTCAAATGCCTTTGTTATCCTCAATGAGCCTGTTTAAGGCTTACAAGCCACAGACAAAGTAAGACTTCTTTAGGTCTGTGAGCTCAATTTATGAGGAGGAGGGAAAGCTCAGTATTCAGATTTGGCCTGGATTATGGCACACCTGGATTCCCAGATGATCTCATCTTAGAGGAATCTAGGGTGAGGGATCTGGTCGACACACTTAAGGATGCTAGGGGGCTGGGCACCCAGAGGTGGGGTTTGGTGCACCTGAGGGATCTGGATATGCAAATGTATCATACAGATCTGTAATGGCGAAGGTCATTGAATATCTTGGCGGGGGTAGGGCTGCAGTGGAATTTGAGCAGGATGAACTATCACCCTGGATAAGGGTACTGCAAAAGATCCCATCCTTCCATTCCACACTGCAGTCAGAAATAGAGTCATGGAAAATTGGAAAAAAACAGACCAGACTCTTCCCCGGCAGTGAATAAAGACCTCACCAAGAAACACAGGCTATCCTCTACGGATCCACAGTTTCTCTCCAAACATCCGAGCCCAAAGAGCTTAGAGGTACAAGCAACCACCTCTACTTCCAAAGGTGCGGCGTACCCTATGATCCCACCAGGCAGGGACGATAAGTGGGTGGGTACCCTGGGAAAGAGAGTTTTCTCAACAGGGAGCATGGCTCTAAAGGTGGTGAAGGCCACTTGTGCCTTGGCCAAATTCACTCATGCTTTGTGGGAGGTGGCCGCCATGGCTGCTTAACATATCCCTGAGAGAGAGGAGAGAGAAGGCTTCCTGAATAACATACAGGATGGAAAGGATGCCATGTGTCAATCTCTTCAATCTGGGCTAGAATCAGCAGAGTGTGTTACCCGTTCCATGGCTGCCAGTACTGTGCTAAGGAGGTTTGATTGGCTGAGAAAGTCGGGTTTTGCACCTGATGTGCAATTATGACTTTTGGATATGCTCTTCGAGGGCTCAAAACATTTTGGCTCTAGGGTAGATGAAAGTTTAGAGAAACTGCAATGCTCTAAAGCAGCTGCTAAATCTGAGTGCTGCAACACAGCAGGGACGATCATCTTCTCAGAGTTGGAGGGGACTGCCATTTAGTTTCTACTCCTCTGTTGTAAGATCGAGAGGCCAGTTCTCTCAGGAGGACAAAGAAAACAACCTTGTGGGTCACGAGGACCTGAAGGCGGAGGTGCTGCTACACCCTCTGCCATCCCCAGCCTCCACAACTCCAAAACTGCTTTGAGGTCTTAACCCAGAGGACTGTAGTAGGAGGCAGGTTATCTCAGCATCTGGAAGAGTGGTGAAGTATTGCTTCTGATGCTTGGGCACTGCAAACAGTTGCCCATGGGTACTGCCTTCCTTTTCTAAAAAGGCCTCCCATTTGTCCCCCAAGAGGCCAGTCCTTGTAAAACCAGACCCACTCCTCTTACAGGAGGTTGTAACCCTGTTGGAGAAAGGTGCAGTGAACTGGTACCTGCAGCAGAAGTAAAACAAGGCTGGTACTCGCTGTACCTTCTGATCCCCAAAAAGGATGGAGGATTGCGACCCATCTTGGACTTGAGATGCCTGAAAAGGTTCCTCAGGAAGGACAAGTTCAAGATGGTCACTCTTTCGCAGATCGTCCAGGCCCTTCAACTCCAAGATTGGATGGTGTCATTGGATCTTCAGGATGCTTACTTCCATGTGCCAATACATCACAAGCACAGTTAGTACCTGAGATTCGCCATACACATTTCTCACTATCAGTTCCGAGTTGTGCTGTTTTGGGATCACCTCCGCCCTGAGGGTCTTCACCAAGTTGATGGCGATAGTGGCAGCGAATCTAAGGAGGGAAGGGATTCACATCTACCCCTACCATGAAGATTGGCTGATCAGAGCCCGTTCGACCGAACAGGCTCTGCAACATCTAGACAGGACCTGCCACTCTCTTCACAAACTGGGCTCCCCCAATTTCAAGAAGTCCCACATGACACCTTCTCAAAAGCAGCAATTTATTGGAGCAGTCCTGACTCTTCCCCTGGGAAAGCTTTGCCACCAGAGGTAAGGGCACTTCACATATCACAGATGATAAGCAGGTTTTACTGGCTTTTGATTTTCTGAGGTTGCTGGGCCTCATGGCATCCTGCATGTTTCTGGTGCCAGAAGCCTGTCTGAGAATGAGATCCTTTCAGTGGGCCCTCATTCCCAATGGTCACATTTCTCTGGCATAATGACAGACCTGATTCAGGTCCTGAGCAAGGTCACACAGGCTCTTCTGTGGTGGGCCTGCGAGGAGAACCTGTTTCAAGGCGAACCTTTTTGGCAACCATGGCCGGAGATTACAGTAGTGATGGATGCCTGCCTCACAGGTTGGGGGTGGACGGAACTTATCAACAATCTGATGCTGGTCTCTGTCGGAGTCCAAACTTCATATCAACCTTTTGGAAGTGAGGACTATCAGACTAGCGCCGATGGCCCTTCTGCCCTCTGTACAAGGAAAGAATGTCCTGATAATGATGGACAAGACATGAGGTGTATGGTTACTACCACAGCTCTGGTGTTGGGCACTACAAGTAGGAATCTCTATCAGCAGCTCACCTAGCCAGGGAGGAGAACACAGCGGCGGATGCTCTGAGCAAGCAGAGCACAGTCCCTCACAAGTGGGAGTTAGCTCAGGAAGTCCTTCTAGAGATCTTTTCCCTCTGGCGGACCCCTCAAGTGAATCTGTTCGCGTCCAGTGTCAAAAGGAAATGCGACCTGTTCTGCTCCAGGGAATTTACTCAGAGAGGCGCTCTCTGAGACACGTTTGTGCCCGGCATTCCTCATGTGCACAGGAGGTTGAGAAAGGTCATGAAATCCATGATCTAGATTGCCCCATTTTGGACCAGGAGGATGTGGTACCCTGAACTTTTGGACCTGTCCATCTGCCTTCCAATTCGTCTTCCCAAAAGAGAGGGCTTGCTCTTGCAAGGGGCGGGGGTGGTATACTTCACCCAGAAATCGGGACCCTGAACCTTCACGCCTGGTTTCTGAGAGGTTAAGATACAAAAATGGGGACCTTTCCGGAAGACACGATGGAGGTGTTGCTTTCGGCCAGAAGGCCAGCAACAAAGTCTCTATACGGCTGCCATAGGAACAAGTGTTGCAGCTTGTGTAGAGATAAATAAATTGACGCATTCACTTGTGACACACCATCAGTGTTATCCATCCTTCTACATCTAACCCATTAGAGGCTCCAAGTTTCCAAGGGCTATCTGGCTGCGCTGTCCATTTTTAAGTATTTGCCGTAGCAGGGCACCTACTTCAAAGTTGCTATTGTCATCCAATTCTTGCAATAGTTGATTAATATCTTCCCGCCGGTTCCCGTTATTGTTCTGGTCTGGGGCCTCAATCTAGTCTTGAGCTTCCTGATGGGCACTCCTTTTGAGCCTTTGCATTCCTGTTCTCTTAGGATGAATTCCTTAAAAACAGTTTTTAAAAGCTATTGCCTCTGCTCGCAGGGTTAGCGAGCTTCAAACTTTGTTATCTAACCCACCATTTACAGTCCTTTATAAAGACAAAGTAATGTTGAGGGTTTGCTCTTCTTTTCTACCTAAGGTGGTGTCAGAATTCCATTTAGCACAAAAGATCATTTTGGTTACTTTCTACCCTCCTCCTCATCCATCTAAAGGGAAGGAAAGACCTCACAGATTGGATCCTAAGGGAGCATTAAGCTTTAATGTTAACAGGCGCTCCAATTTAAGACAGGATGATCAGCTGTTTGTAGGTTACGTGGGCCATAGATTTGGGAAAGCGGTTAAAAAACACTGCCTTGCTGGTTTATTCTGTGCATTTCTGAATGCTACAATCTGGCTGGAAAAGAAGCCCCTGAAGGTCTAAGGGCACATTCCACTAGAGGGGTGGCTACTTCCTTCACCCTTCAAAGGGGTTTGGGGGAACCGGTGCAGGATATGTGCAATGCTGCCACCTGGTCTTTGTTGCATACCTACATGAAACACTATTGCTTGGATTCCCTTTTGGGCCAGAAACCAGATTTGGAAAAGCTCTATTACACAGCATAAATTTGAAATAAATTCTCCTTTCCTACCTCTTGCAAAGCCCTGCTATGGGAGTCTTTCAAAGATGAGAAATACGTGGGAGTACACAATCCATTCAAAGAACAAATTACTTCTCCCAGGTAATGTTCTTTTGGCATGATGTTCCTCCCACGTTTTCCTCATCGCTCCTCCCATCCTACCCCTCTGTCAGGAGAATTTCCGTGAAGTACACCTTCCTCTCCGTTAATGCTCACGACTTTCTCATCTTCGAGACTGCTGTGCTGGTGAGAGGAAAAACAAGAACTGAGACTCTGTAAAGTTTTTTTTTTTAAATAAATTTCTTTATTGGTTTTAACAATATAACAAACATAAGCGTTATCACTTGTGATATTTGACGCAAATCAACAGGATTACGCATCCCCTCCCTTGCCCAACTCAAGACCACTGTCAACATTAATGTCCATGCTTATTGGACCAGATTGATGGCTAGGACAGTCTGAATTATCCGAGGTATCGACCATATTGTTAGGATGAAGAAATGGCACTGTTAACGCCACCCAGCGATGCAGCTCCCCACTGGAGTCCAGCCTCTGTTCGAGGATCGCCGTTTCCCATGCGCCGGTCTCAGCCGTTATCCATCTCATAAGGTCCCCCCACCACTGTGCATCGATCGGGGCTCTCGGGCTCTTCCATCCTAAGGCTATGCGTCTCTTCACTGTTATGTATATGAAGTCTTTGAGTTTGTTTAGAGGCTTATTTTTGTGGTCACGTTTGCATCTGCCCAAGATGCAGGCTGTAGGGTTATACACTTCGAGCTCAATGTCTGCGTCTGTCACTCTTTCCTGTACTTGTGTCCAAAACGTGAGTATCTCAGGGCAGCCCCAAAACATATGAGTCATACCCGCCCTGGGCTCCATACATTTGGGGCATACTTGGGTCTCAGCTCCCTTGAATTTAGATATGGCCTCAGGTGTTAGGTAGGCCCTATTGGTGATGTATAATTGGATGAGCTGTAAGCGGGTGTTCCTTGAAACTTTCCTGTGGTAGTGGGTTATTTTCTCCCATTCTTCATCCGCAAAGTCCTGACCTAGTTCAGTCTCCCACTTTTCTTTACTTTTGAGTTTGTTCCTTGTCGTGCCCTGCAGTAGTGCTTCATAAAGTCTCGAAGTTCCATGGCCTCCTTCGGCGGTATTTAACAATGTTTCTATGATCTCATTTTCCGTCACTGGGATGGTAGCCGCAGGCCATCTAACCTTTATGGCTTGTGTCACTGCCCTATGGATCAAGAATTGACCAGCAGGTAATCCCGTGGTCTCAGTGAGGTCAGGGAATGGTATGATCTCCTGGTCTTGTATTAAGTCTCCAAGGGTAGCCACTCCATAGGGTTCCCACTGGGCACGCGTCTCCAGAGAGCCCCACGGCTGGTTGGCCATAATTGCTGCAATGGGGGTTTGTGGGGAGTAGGGATCAGCTGACCCGACTGTTCTGCATGCTCTGTTCCATAGATTTATTCCGTGTTTGGCTAAGTATGGGAAGGGCTGCGGGAGTCTGTTCTGGACCCAGAGTAGATCCCTTAGGAGCAGGTTGGGCAAAGCAGGTTGAAGGAGCCTGGTGTCTGTGGAGATCTCGTCGCCCATCCATCGCATCACATGCCTTAGTTGGCTTGCAAGGTAGTACAATTAGAAGTTGGGGACTTTAATTCCCCCTCTCTCGTAAGGTCTTTGGAGTGTGTCCAGTGCCACCCTGTGTCTGCCTCCCTGCAGAGAAACCGTCTACATAGTTTGTTGATATTTCTGAAAAAGGTGGGGGGGATATTGAAGGGAACATTTGTGAAATTAAGACTCTGTAAAGTTTTTGCTGCAAGCAGCATATCCGAGTATATCAAAGACGATGAATATGTGGGAGGAACATCCAGTCGAAAGAACATTACCAGGGGTCAGTAATTTGTTCTTTTGGCCCTTACATTGTAAACTAAGCAATAAAGCAGTACTGTTCTGATCCATGAAGAATGCCTCCCTTCTTCTGGGTTAACGTCAACATTCCACACAGTTGTTCCTTGGTGGGCCTGGAGAATGCCTCTCTTCTCCTGGCATTTGGTTTCAGTTGCCAAAAGACCAGGGGGAATGACTCCCTTCCCCAGGCCTGTTGGACCTTCCAACTGGTCCGAGTACCAGGAGAATGACTCTCTTCTAGTAATTATAAAACAATCTCTTATAACTAGGGGGAATGGCGCCCTTCCCCTGGTTCGTCTCCTCATTAGGGTTCACACTTACAACACCCACCTCTGAGTGTTATGAGGGTCTGCGGCCCCGGCTTCTTCCCTGGCAAGTACTGCCATGAGAGAGATGCCTTGTATTGTTCTCTTGGTTTCAGTCCTAGATTGAGAATCTTATCTCTTAAGACAGTAGACAGTATGGATGCACTGCTTTTACACATTTTTCTATTCTAATCTGTGGTGGCCAACCACATTTTCTTATCAGATAAACAGTTCTATAGGCAGGGTACTTTCCCTCCTGTATCCTCTGATAATCATCACTGATTTCAGGCACAAACATTTACCCTAACCCGTTTCAGACAATACTTTACAAGACATAATACACTGACACACTTACCTGTGTTCACCAACCCATGATTTCCCGGCCGGCACTTTCTTCCGCAGCTGCTCTGTCCACCCTCCTCTAGTCTATGGCCAGCTCTCCCCCCTGACAAAATAGTCTCTCCTGGGCCCACTGGAATCACCGCGAGTTGCATCTGGCGAGCCTTGCACTTCGCCACAGGGCAGCAGGAATCCGACGTTTAAGGTACCAAATTTGTCATGGAAAATTACCCCAGACTATTCCAGTAGATTGGTGAACTATTTATTCGTAGAAAGCAAAGAACAGGACAAAACAAACTCATGACAGGACCTTGGCGCAAGTGAGAACCCCTCTCCTTCCATGCACTGTTCTCTTATATCCAAAGGAACACAACCATGTCAATGAAAGAGGTGGTCCAGACAGGGCAACGAATCATACTGAAACAATGTTGCAAGCAGGAAACAAAACCCTAATATGCAAGTCTTTAATACCAGCTGTGTTCTTATATGTTAGACAGTGTTATCATGGAGGCCAGTAGAACGTGATACATTTAGTGAAGCTAAATATCCTTCTCAGAGGAAGGCAAGAACGCTTAAAGTATGATTACTTCTGTCTGCTGAAGCGGCTTTTTCTAAGCAAGCAGGAGCCTAAAACATGCCCAGATATGACAATGGGAAACACGCCAGAAGTGAGAGATTTGAAGGCGAGCATTACTACACACTAGACGAAGGGCCTTCGTTGCAAAGAAATATGCAGTAAAGCCTAAAGACTCACCTTGCATGAACAAGAAACAGTGTTTAAACATGGCAGTTTATAGTGCCTAATCAATATCATAATGCAACATTCTACTAGGGAGTAGATAATATGTTCACTTGCAAACTTTCCACCAGAGCTCCATCTCCTCCTTCTCTGCTCTTCAAGCCTTCGCTCCTTTCCCAATCTCTTCTCCTCACTCTCCTACTCTTCTCCCCCTCTCTACTCTGAATATCATATTTACAACTCTGTGTCCTGATCTTGTTACACTCACTCTGTCTAGCTCTTCCAATGATGCCCCCTTCACCACTACAGCCCCTACTACCATATACTTTCTCTCTAATTTCCACTATGCTTTCTTTATCTTACCCCTCCCTTTCACTCTCCTTTTCACACACCCCTCCTCAATATGGCACATACAACCGGTACCACCCTCTCTTACACTCATTGCCTTACCTGGACTCTCACAAAACACTGCCACAGTCTCCTCAGCACTCTGCTCCACCATCTGATCTCGGGATTCACCACCGCTCCCCCTGACCTCAACTGAACACCTTTCAATCTTCTCTGTGCTGTGCTAGCTGGGATTTTATAGCTCAGCCTACCCTCTTCCAGCACTCCCCCTAGCTCCCATTGGTCTTCTTGTTCACATGCTCCTCTTGGCCAATATCGGGATAAGCCCAACCAACCCCTCTGGGGGTTGGGACTGCCCCTGGGAGGCTGTTAGCCCTGCCCCCTTATCGATACCCATTTGCAGAGTGGCAGCCATGTGCTCAGTCTACTTGTTTTCCTTGTGATGTTCTCCATGCGCTGGTGAGTTTTGTTTCCAATTGGGTTTGGGGAGTATCTCCCTTGCAGTCCCTTCATACTTCATTTCATTTGTTGCTGCCCCGCCATTCCCCTGGGGCAAGTCTGGGGTTTGCAGGTCAGACATTGGGCATCTCCTTTCAGTTTGGCTTGAAACATCACAGTCTATTTCAGCCCTGTTCTCAAGTCAGGTTTTCTTGGTTGCGCCAGGTGAATTTTGGGAATTGTGGTTCTGAAAAAACAAAAGAGAACTCTGGTCAGATGTAAGGCTGATCAGCATTGCGGAAGGGTCAGTGGTGCCAGCAGTCATATACAAAGCACACTCAAGGGATTAGGTTTTGTGCCCCTTTCCCCTCACAAGGTCATGGCCCTGACCATGTAATATATTTCCATGCCTTTCTCCAATACCCCAACCCCTCTTCTCTCCCCTAATTATCTGAGGGTAAGGTAGTCTGGGTCTTCCAATCTCCCGAACCTGTAGAGCCTAAAAACACTGGTCCAACAAGGGAAAGTCAGTGCTTATGAGTATTTCTTCTAGCAGGACAGGCATCATCTAATGCTTTACAGGCTAACTGAGCTTGAGGATAGAGGTACAGGTCCTCAAGACCACATCTTGGCGAGGCATTCGGGGGCCAGTTCCTCGTGAGAAAGTGGGTCAGCGTGGTGCACCTACTCCCAGAATCCAACAAGGACACTGCCGATCTTACTTGCACCCTTATAGGGAGATTACATTGCTTGCCCGCTTCACCCACTCAATATAAGGACTGAGATTAGTTGTGTGTGAGCTCTTGGTCTTTTTGCAATAACTAAGGGAGACAGTTTGTGGTGTCAAGCTCTTCTTGGGTCCCAGGTTCAGGGACCGATCTACGCTGTTCTTTAATTCTGGCACTAAGAACACTATCCCCATGGGTTCCTCCTTCTTTTGTTTTGTACAGAGCCGGGCAATATGTCCTGGTTTTTCACTGGAGAGTCATATAATCCCCATTTTGGGTTGCAGGGCAGGTCCTGGTTTGGTCCAGTCCTCTTATATATGGAGTCCTCTTGTACAGGGGATTCTGACTTCTTTTTGGTGGTACATGTAGGACTGAACCTTCCTACCATTGGACTTCCTTTGCTATCTGGCCACAGGCTTCCTTTCACAAGGTTTCTCGAATCCAGTCAGCCCATGTCTAAAGTACATTGCTGTAACGCTCACCTGACTCCCACGGAGGCGCTGGCCTGGTTCGCGCTGCTGTGACCTCTTCTAAGGTGATGCGCAGGGTTCGGAAGACGGACTGGACCGGGCCCCCAAATCTGGCTTGTCTGGCTCGCAGAAGTATCCTTCTGTAGGCGAAAATAGGGGATTAACTGTCTGCGGGGTAATGCAATCGGCCTCCCACTTTCCCCTCTCACCCTCCTCGAAACCCTTCTGTGATTCCCCGTAGCGTCTCACCTTAGGGTCTGAAAGGACGAGCTCTCCATCCTGCTTCTGATTCAGGGGCGCGTTGGTATCCAGTTACTTCACTGGATTTTCGGATTGGTGAGAACCAAACTTGCTTGGCTTCCAGGTAAGTTTTTTGATAAGAGGTTCCCCTTGTGTCCATGCATTAAAGTACTAATGCTAGTGTCTTTTTCCCCATAGGGACCAGGGTACGGAATGCCGGGGAACAGGCACCGACCCGAGATGAGAGGTGAAATCCTTGTAGAAATCAGGTAAGTCTTTTTGGTAATGTCTTTTCATTCGCTCATTAACGCTGATGTCTCTTTTTCCCCTTAGGGGCCGGGGTCCGGAAATGCCAGGATGCGGCGCAGACCGGAAATGAAGAGGGAATGAATCAACGGGTAAGTCTTAACATGGAGATTTAGCTTTCCTTATTCCCTTCTCTCTCTCACCTTTTGTTCTTGTCTTTTTCTCCCTAGGCGCTGGGGCGTGACTGCGAATCCGGATGATCGCTGATGAACATGGAGGCGCCCTGTAAAGGTGAGTGGAATGCGGCGCTGCAGCGATCGACGCGATGAGCTTTTAAATAAGTCTTCCTTTTCAGGATTGTCGGCGAGATGTCTCCGGGATGCGGATTTAGCAGGTAAGGACTTTTCCTTCTTCTGTTCTCTTCTTCTCTTCCTTTGCAGGTGATCCAGGATGCTGGCAGGCGTGGCAGAATCAGGATGCAGGAGCAGACACGGTGAGCGTCCAGCTGCTAGATGCAGGACAAACGCGAAGCACGTGTTGCTGTTCGGGTGGGGTTTAAATAGCCTTGGAAGAAGTTCCAGGTATGTATCCTTCCTCCAATCAGGTATGTATCCTTCCGCCCACCATGCCCGGATGGTAAATTAGTCCCACAGGTAAAGTAGTTCCTCTCAGGCCTCAAGGAGGCCGGGATCCTGCAGCATGGTCTGCATCAGGTAAGTGCACCCAAGCACTCCCATAATGAGCCTGGTGCCAGGACTGATGTCTTTTATGAGCCTGGCGCCATAGGCGCCAGGACACTGTCCAAAGGGCCCCTATAAGGGGTTGCTGGGTCCTTCCTTGGGGACTGGATGTCTGCTTTCGGGGACGCAGGGCTTGAACCGGCTCCCCGGGAGCGGGCATCATGACAATTGCTCACTGGTCTGGTGTTCGTTGTCTCCTCTCTGTTTAGCATGACAAATCCCACTCCATTCCAGTCCTTTTCTTGACCCCATTCTGCTGGTTCCAGCCCGTGTTTTCTTGGTTCAGCCCAGGTGCATTTTGGGAGTTGTGGTTCTGAAAGAGACAACACAGTACTGTGTTCAGAACAGAGTCTGACTGGCATTGTGAAAGGGACTGTGGTACCAGTAGTCATATACAAAGCACACTAAGGAGGGCATTCGTCCTGCTCCCCGCCACTCCCCACAACACAGTCATGAACCTGACCTTATAACAAATGGCAGATGCATGAAGGCAGTGATAGGCATACATATCCAAGCAGATCCCGAATTCCACATTGCCTTTTATCATACTCATGCAGTGAATCCCTATTCATTCCTGTGTGCATATATGAACCGGTAGATTAGAAAAGAGCCCATTGTGCGGATGTGTGCAGTTTTTCAGCTCTTTTCTCCGGTTAAACTGCCAGTATGAGAAATAGTATGTAAGAAAGGGTCATATTGCTTTGCTATGCAACCATGTGATCTTGGGGGGTATCATATATATTTCTGAGCCCTTATACATGAATGCATAATTTGACATACTAAACGCATCACAGATTTATGTTTAGTTAATATGCCAAAGTGCAGTCTTAATAACCTGGGCATTTGTCCATAGTTATACCAACATTACTGCTCCTTCCAGTCGCTACCCCTACCGCCCGCTTTTGGAAAAAGGGCAGATGGAGACATTATTCGTTGGCATAAAAGGCAGCAGATTTATTATCACACTATTACTAAACACTACATGCTTATCGTCACTGCAAAACCAAACTTTGTGAAATTGTTTTCCAGGTGCGTCGACCAGCCGACTGCTCCATCTCAAAACATTGCTTCTCCCATTTTCCAACCAAGTCTACTCTAGGCCAAAGTTCCCCCAACTATTATTGTCTGCATCCTGCCCGCCCTTGCAGGTGGTCCCAGCTGGAGGAGTGCTGTTCTTTGCCAGGGAAGGCCGAGCCCTCGTCAATACCTCTGGCGCCCTTGCCGCTAGGCCTCAGAGGTGCACTGATCGCGAGAGGAGCGAAAACCCCTCCAGCTTTCTCACAGCTCGTTAGTACTACCACATTGTCACTGGTTGCTAAAACACTGCCACGCCACAGATGGGTCCATGCCCATCCATGGCTTCCCCCATTGTTGATCATAACTCCAGCAGCTTTGTGGAAAAAAAGAATAGACCCATGCCTGGCTCAGCCAAGTGCACTCTGTCCTTCTCGTCGTACTCTGGTGACTTTAGGTTGATCAAACCGTGCCTGACCTGAGTGAAACCTCTGCCCCTGCAGAACTTGGCCATTGCGCCATTTAACTTTCTCCTCGATTTTTCCAACACCGAATGACTTTCGGCTTCCCTCCACTTTTGCCTTGGTATAATCTCGAACCAGATGATCTCCATATCTCCCAAACGGGAGGCCAACTGATGCAAGGTGCCAATTATTTCCTGCATTAGTACCCCTCGGCCCAAGCTTGTCAGGTCATTTCCACCCAGATGAATGATCAGTACGTTGGGCCTGCAATGTCTACTCAATTTATCCACGTGTCCCTGCAGCTGGCCACATCTCATCCTGGGCATCCCATGCCACCAGATCTGAAATTCCCCAGCCGTCATCCTCTCCCTTTCTGTCATTCATTTATCCTTGGCTCTTGTCACGAAAGAATGATCCACCACCCAAACTGACCACTTCCTCCTTTCATCTGCTGTTTTTCGAGAAGAGATGAGAATGTGGCATATTAACATTACATTTTGTCCGGCCTTGTATATCTCTTGAAACAGCTAGACTTCCATCCCCCTTTTTCATGATTGCTTCTGGGCCCAGTCCCGCTGCTGATGTGGCTGCCCCAATCCTAATGAATGGGTTCCAAAAACCCCTTCAGTCATTCCCATGTATGTCAATGCAAAGCCCATCATGCTCTTGAACTGGTACCTGCTCAGGGCTGTCCTGACCCTGTGCAAAAATAGGGCCATCTTACTTTCAGGTATGCGGCTAGACTGGCTACTGGACAAACCAGGCTTTCCTTGATGCCGTAGAGTGTGATTGCTGTCCCCCCCCACCTTTTTGATCCGTCTTAGACTTCCTTAAGTGTATGGCGACCCGATCCCCTCTCAACGTAACATCTTCTAGCCTCAAAAAAACAAAAACCCGGCCCTCTTTATTCTCTGGAACCAACTTGCTTACTCAGAAAGCCCCAAAGAAGGCCAAGGTGAATGCTGCCACAAACAGTACCCTCTCTCTGGCATGTTTTTGGCAGGATTCCTACCAAACTGTGCAGTTTCAGAATATCTATGAGGTGCCTGGGATCGGCTTTTTTCTCTGTGCCTTACGCCCAACCTTTCATAGCCATCGTGATGTAATGTTCCTTAGTGGGATCAGGCATCGCCCCCAGCTTATGGTAGTGTGCTATTGGTGCCAAGTGATAAGCTTCCCAGGCTCTGATGATTTTCTGATTCTGCCAGCCCCACCCGAAAAAGGTGCGCACTGGCGCTTCCCGTTGATGCTCTGCCAGGAATTCCTCCTTGAAAGCCAAGAATCATTCCCAACACACTTGCATCGCCTTCCTGTGCCTGGCGCCAATTCTATGCGCATCAGTGAGCTCCAATTTTCCCACTGAACGGGATCATCCTCTTGTTTGCCTATGGTCTGTTCTCCTGAAACCTTCCCCACTGTAAGAGAGAGAATCAGCGGCTACATTCCTTACCCCGTGTATGTGTCATGCTCTTACTTCAGAGTTTAACTTGAGAAGGCTTGTTGTCAGCTCTCTGAGCAACCTCAGTACCCTTGAATTGCTTGACGTCCCTTGATTTATGATTTGTATGACTGCTAGGTTATCAGACCACAAAATCACCCTCTTATTGGCCAGTTGTTCCTCCAATAGCCTGAATGCAACTATGATGGGAAACAATTCCAGCAATGTGATGTCTCTGGTTATACCCTCCTCATGCCATGCTGTCGGCCAAGTATGCCCCCACCACTCATTCCCTAGTACTGCCCCAAAACCGTGGGCGCCAGAAGCACCTGTAAAGAGTCTCATATTTTCACTGCTAGTCCACTGCTCCTGCCACAGTAGGACCCTATTGAATTTATCAAATAAACCATTCCACATCTTCAGGTCCTCCTTTACTTCAGCAACCAGACGGACAACATCCCAAAAGAAATAAGAAACACTGAAGATCACCACAAATTCAGGAAATTACTAAAAACCTGGCTATTCAACACCACCGACTGAAACTGAACCGAAACAATAGGAAAAAGGATGTCTAAACTGGAAAGGACACTGACAGCCCAAGAACCGACAGGGAAGCTTGCACGGCACCTGGACGGGTGACACCGGATAGACTGGAACACAGGTGAAATCCATGGAGACTGAGTGAACTACCCCAGCTAATCCCACCCAACATCTTCATCCTCCCCTTAGTTGCTACCAGGTACCACAGTGTTGTGGAATTGTCGAGATATTGGCAATCGCCACACTACCTGAGTTGTGGACATTGGCTGGTGCACTGGCCACAGGAGTATGTAGGGAGGCAGGTGGAGGCCAGATGTAAAAGGGACCTTGAATGCCAGACGGGCCTAGATCAGGAGAGAGGCGCATCAGGGGAGACTACGCAAACCCAGCGCATCAATCCAGGGTATAGATGCCAACTAACCTACAGCACAACAAACCGCACAAACTTCACTACATTGCAATAACAAAACAAAAAACACACATGACTCGCACAACAGCACATGACGTTTACCGGCCACAAACACCCCAGGCCCAGCCAACGGACCCACCGGGCTGAGGCCGCCAACAGCATATCACTGCTCTCTTGTACTTTTCCTGCTTCCTCCCACTCACTCACCCTGCCTTCCTCTTTCAGAGCCGCCAGGGGACCACTCCGGTGGTGATAGTGCGCAGTACAAATGTCCTTTAACATTAACATGCTGGGATGCATGCTGCAGCCCCACTGTCTTTAGCTCTATGCTCCTGGCGAACACTCTTCCAGCTGGGAACACCCTACCAGCGAAGTTCAATTTCCCTGCCAATGATTGAAGCTCCCTCAATGTGGCCTTGCTCCTGCCCCTCAGCTCCCTGATCATGTCTTTTAGGTTCTCCACCTTGTCCCTCAGAAGCCTTGTTATCCCTGCCTCAGAATCAATCTTGATTCCCAAGAATGTTAACCTTGCGAGAGGGCCCACTGTCTTTTCTTTCACTAGGGGAACTCCCCAGCGCCTGCATCAATGCCTTAGACCTGTCCATTAGCGTGCTACCTTCTTCTGTTCCTTCCTACCGACGAACAGGAAGTCATCTAAGGAATGCATCACTTTACCCTTCCCGGAACTCTGCTTTGCACGTATTCCAAAAATGTACACATTTTTGGAAGTACGCACACGAAATTGAGCAACTCATGGGCAAGCATCTGTCATAATAACACAAGCCATTGTCCTTGAAGCCCAGCAAGTCATAGCTATCCTCATTGATTGGTAATAACCTGAAGGCTGACACAATATCTGCTTTCTCCATTAGTGCCCCTCTCCCCATGGCCTTCACCAGTTCAACTCCATCCTTCAAGGAGTTGTAATTCACCCTACATTTCTCTTCTGCTATACCATCATTCGCTGATAGACCCTCGGGGAAGGATAGGTGTTGGATGAGGCGAAATTGCCCCGCTTCTTTCTTGGGCACAAAACCCAAGGGCGATACCCTAAAGCTCTTGAAAGGGTGGGGATGGGGGGTATTGAAAGGACCGGCCACC
Source organism: Ambystoma mexicanum (assembly GCF_040938575.1). Lineage (NCBI taxonomy): Eukaryota > Metazoa > Chordata > Amphibia > Caudata > Ambystomatidae > Ambystoma > Ambystoma mexicanum. The sequence goes on from NC_090935.1 coordinate 942,694,175, forward strand.
CTGCCTAGCCTAACTTCTTTAGCAATGTTTTGTTCCACTACCTAGAGCTGAGGTCAAGTTGTCAGCTTCCATGCTCCCTATTGGGCCGGTGTAAGGGATTACAAACCCCCACCTAAAACCTTCCCAAATTATCTTTGCATCTGCGCTACTATGGTAAGAGTTTAGGAATGGCAACATTTTGGCAAGGAGTATGGGTGTGGGTTGTGGGGTGTCAATTTCACTTGGTTCTGTGCTACTTCCCCCCCCCCACCCGCCCCATCACATGATGACGTGCGGTGACTCCCTCAACATTTGGTACATGCGTGCTTGAATTTACAGATTTTGCCAATGGGGCAATAGCCTTGCTCAAATTTCCAGCATAGGGGATTGCTCCCCCTGTTGGTAACTGGGTCTACTATTCCAGGAGGAGCACCTGCAAAAGGATCCCCTCCTTCTGTCCCCATATGTCAATTTCTCCTTCCTATAATAAGGCCTCTCCCCCATTTCTTTTGCTGATACCATATTTTCAATGTAACCTGTCACAGCCACCTCATCTCATGACATAGCTGGCCATATCTGCATCCTTAAACGGAAGCCCCTGTCATATTTTAACCATGCCTCTCTGCCGTAAGTTAAGCGGTATGGATGTATTGTTGTTTATAGGCAAATAGCGCCCCAAAATCCTGAGGTAATTTCTCTATTATAATGGATGCCAGCATTCTGAAAGCGGCTAACCCAGTATGAATGCTCTCTCCCTTCTTAACCTTCTCTGCATCTTTCTTCTTCTGAAATCTGGCGCATGTCAAGCCCAATTGGTTCTATATCGAGCAAGCTGAAAATATCAATGAACTCATTCTACCATATCCTCTCCTTGAATGCAGTAGGGATATGCCACACTAATGTGTTCCCCCATAGACCATACTGGTGCAAAATCTGGCATTCCTCTCCCATAATGGGTCCCATTTCCTAACAATTCCTTGCCCCTGACTGCTGGCCGGCGTTGTGGTCACCTGCTGTAGCTGCACGACTACCCCTTGTGGCAGTTCCCTAGGATGCCGGGGTCCGTGGCCCCTTCCAGACCAGTCACCACCCCTCTCTGAACATCCCCCTGCTGGTGTACAGCTTCAGCATTCCTTCCCAATTGGTTAAAAGCGTTAACATTTCCATACAACAATTGCCCATTCAACTCATTGCCCAATGCTTGCAAGCACTGCATAACTATACTTTTGACTTGCTCCAAGGATGCAGGTCCCTCTGGTGCCACCGCCACTGCCATGCAAGCCGCATGCGTGCTGGGTCCGCTGCCGTTAGTCCTTGGAACATCTACAGGCAAAGCCACTGGATTGGCAACAGGCCCCTGCTTCTTCCCTCTGCCTTTATCTCCCGCAGCTGCCTTTCGTGTCTTGGCTGCTTCAGTCTGCTCCCTATTCGCCTTTGCAGTTAATGTCCTTCTTCTCTTGGCCACTGGTTCCTCGATCTCAATGGCCAGTAGCTCCTGCATGGACTCTTCCTCTGTGCAGGTGGGCAACAAAGGGGACTGTGACCTGTCATTTGAGGGCCCAGCTACTTCCCCATCAAGCTCTGTTGGTACCTTTTGCAGCCAGTTTGCCTTGTGCCTGGCTGCTGCCATGCTTGCCATTTGTATAAATTGCTCCATATCCTATTCCGGGCTGCTCCCTTGTGTCGACATCTTGTGTGGCCTGATGTATTTGCGAGAGTTCCCTTCCTTGTTGCAGAGTGTTTACTTCTTTCGGTATTTGAAACACCTGCTTTGTCGCTGTGCAATTTGAGTGTCCCGACTGGTGTCCCCAATTTGCGGCAGCCTAACCGGCACACGCACAGCTCAGACAGCTGCTGTTTAAAGGTTTCACCGCCGATGGCCGCTCTTGCTCACTACTCTGAAATTGCTTAACAGACTCCACGTGTTCATCTCTGTGGCCCGTTATATTTGTCGGTCTGTACAATTTTGCTGTTGCCCGAACACCCCCCCAGCTGTGATCTTAGCTGCTCCTCGAGCTGGGGTACAGCTTACGGCCGTGAGCCCACGGTGCCGCAGAGATGGAAGTACCCCTTCTTCCCCTTGGACTCACTGCGCGGCTCCCTTTCTCGAGTGCTCCTCCCGGCAGCTGTGGCAGCCTCCAGGCACACGCACCGCATGCTGGCCTATTCCGCCTTGCTGGTGCTCTTCCACGCTAGCCCTTCCTCATAAGTTGGATTCTGGTCTGGAGGATCCTGCTCCTAATGGCGGTCCCCTGGCGCACGCACTGTTTCTCCACGAAAAAACTACTCCTGACCTTGTTTGTCCGATGTTAGTTGGTGCTGCCAGCGGCTGAGCCACTCTTATCTTCTTTGTTGCCCATTCGCGGGCTTCTTCTTGTGTTTGGCTGGCTCCCCACCCCCTTACGTTTTTCTTGGGCTAAACACCCGGCTTTGTGGGCTCTGAACAACCCCTGCCCATTACCCGGGGAGGAGGAAGGAGGATTCCAACGTCGTCACCTCCAAATTCATTGGATTACAAGCAATTGTCTGTCCAGCATCCCTTTGACCCTCTCCTGTTTTCACAACGTTGTTTTCACATTTGGCCATTTGAGTTGGGCCCCTCCCATAATAATTAGGGCTCCAGCCCTCCAATAATTCTGGAAGAACCGTGCCCTCTGGGACTGCAATGAATGGTACCGTACCCTGAATTCTCTCCTGCTTTCCGCAACTCCTCCCAGTACCAAATGATGGATTTTCTTGCATGCATCACGTCAGGTACTGTATGGCGTTCACCACCGCTTGGAGAAGCTTGATTTGTGCTGTGCTTGGGGGCGCCCTCGGCTATCCATTTATTCATTCAGTTTTGCATGCCAATACCAGAGGGTGGAAGCGAGACCCTGACTTTAGACAAGAAGAGCTCTCAAGCTACCTCATCCATCCCATGAGTGAGACGTGCCCTGTCCGTTTTCATCCTGATACTCGTTTACCTTAATGCAGCGATCTGCCACCTGGGGCTTTCCAAGTGTTTTGTCCCACTGCTCCCGGCACTTGTTCTTCTTCTTGCTGATACATTTTTATCCATCAGCGGTGATTTTTGGATACCGAGGCTTGAGCCTCATTACTCCATCTTCTCGGGTTGAGTATGTAGTCGTGGGTTTGTTTTCTTCTTGGTCTGTGTGTTCTTGTCACAGTAGAGCTGGTTTCACAGGGTCTTCGCAGTGATGGGCCACTGCTCCCATTTCTCACCATTGACTATATAGGCTAGGGCAGATGGGAGTTGTAGTCCTAAGCATATGGTGAGACAAAGGTTAAAAAGTAATCCTTCCTTGCTGTTTAATGGGGGACTGGGGGGGCATACAAATACAATTAAAGAGAATGCCAACAATGGTGTAGGTGAGCTGATGGAGCACGATGGGAGAATTTGAAAGCTCTGCGCAATGTACACAAATGCTTCATACACGCCCTTTAGTCTTTCCAGAGCCCAGTTTACGGTCCTCCATCCGAGACCTTGTCAGAAGGCCCTCTCCTGGTGCTGGAAGGCCGGCAGAGGCAGGGAAAGCACGAATCCAGTCCGTTTCGCCTAACAGTCTGTCTGCGAAAGAAGCCACGGGCCCAGGAAGCCCTGGGGAGGAAGCCGCGCGTGTATAATTAGGGGGGCCTAAATGCTACCAGTTGTTTGCAAGCAAAGCTGCAGAACCTGTATAGCTCTTCCCCCAAGAGCGTACACGCAGCGGGCCCGAGCAGTGCAACATACAAAATCACCTCTTAGAGAAAGGTACAATTGTAACAAAAAGTGGTGGAACTATGACTCAAGTAGGGCGGGGAGAGACATGTTGGAGCAGGAAGCAATGCATGCATTAACCGGTCAGCATTATGATTGGTTATTTATAACGCGCTTGCGTCGTCTTGCTTCCAAGGCGAGCGTGTTGACCCTGAGCTATCCTCCCGAGATCTGTACCTGAGGCCAATTCCGCACCCCCACACGAGTTGGAGAGCTGCACTAAACAGGGGTTTACACTTTAGTTTGCTTTAGAACTCTGCGGGGACTGAAATGAAGTTATTAGCGTTAAATAGCCTAGGCAGTAAAACATTAAAAGATATACTTTGCCGAAAAAAGGAGTTCTGAAACAGTGATATGATAATACCCAAGAGTGTCACAGCGCGGGCCGCGGGATCGAACCTGTCTTGCTTCCAAGGCGAGCACGTTTCCCCTGAGCTATCCTCCCGAGACGATGGTTGTAAAAAAAAAAAAGTAGTGTTATTACCAACTAAATATTAATAGTGGTGGAACTCAACTCCCGTTGGGTACTGGTCACTTCGACCTCTCCTCTTAGGCGCCCATGTCTGAACAAAGCTTCTCAACACAACAGTCCCTACATAGGGGTGCAGCCAAGGCCTCTGGACAGCACAGCCACAGGATCCAAACAGTTGTACTAAAATGCCTTATTTCATTAGCAAACTTAGAAGGTAAAACTCGGGTGCCTTTATCTAGAAACCACATTCCAGTGAGCGTTGTCCAAATTGTTTTTTTTGATTATTGGTTAAAAATAAATTGAACCTTAACAATACAAACTATTTTTGCTTGAAATCAAGAACATTAACATCACAAATGTTCTAAATAAACATGCATAAAATTAACGCCTACACTAAAAAGAAGGAACTACATCTCATTCAATTTTAAGCTGTACAAAAAAAGTAGCACAAACCAGATCAGGTGTTTCGGAACCAGTAACGCGCGTTTCCCAAAATGAAACTTGGTCAATAATATCATAGGCATCAAAGGTTCTTTTAAAGTGTAAATATCTCCGAGAGCCCAACGGTGGGCCTCAAGGCGTCAGCCCCGTCCACTTGCCCCAAACTGTGCTTGGATAATTCATTCGTTTCATGGACACGTTCGTACTTCGCTGACCTAAAACACTTCAGTTTGTTGTCGGGACAAGAACAAACCGCGCAAATACTAGCGCTTTCCTTTCTGACACGTCCAGCCCAGCACCTGTCACCGGGCAATCCCCATCAGTCAGATGTCCTGGCTTCTTGCGGCCCACACTCCCCAATCCCCACGCCCTCCCCCCGTTGGGAATAATAAAAAAGGTACCCCCTGGCACCAAACATCGCAAATGTGCCCAGCGAGAGCTAGATTGGTCATCATTATGTAATTGATAGTACATATTCTAAAAAAATATATATAATCCTTGGCCTCAAACTGGTGCAGTGGGATAAGGGGCGCCTGGTCCTCGCGCGCTGTGTGAGGGGCGCCTGGTCCTCGCGCGCTGTGCGAGGGGCGCCTGGTCCTCGCGCGCTGTGCGAGGGGCGCCTGGTCCTCGCGCGCTGTGCGAGGGGCGCCTGGTCCTCGCGCGCTGTGCGAGGGGCGCCTGGTCCTCGCGGGCAGTGCGAGGGGCGCCTGGTCCTCGCGGGCAGTGCGAGGGGCGCCTGGTCCTCGCGGGCTGTGCGAGGGGCGCCAGGTCCTCGCGGGCTGTGCGAGGGGCGCCAGGTCCTCGCGGGCTGTGCGAGGGGCGCCAGGTCCTCGTGGGCAGTGCGAGGGGCGCCTGGTCCTCGCGGGCAGTGTGAGGGGCGCTCTGGTCGGTGCCTTGTGCGAGAGGTGGCCCTCCGGGGCTCTGCGAAGGGCGCAGTGCCACCCCAGCCCACCGGCAGCAGCTGCAGGCGGGCCCAGCTCCTCCCAGCACACACCCACCCGCCCACCGGCGCCCGCACAGGAGGAGCACGACTTTCCCTCTCAGCCCTCGCCGTCTGCAGCACCGCTCGCCACGGCCCGACTCACTGCTCCAGAGCGACGCAACCGGGACCCTCTAAAGTAGGTGCACCGGGCTGTGGTGTGTGTGTGTGTGTGCGCGCGCAAACTTGTAGTGTCTACCTGCCGCTGCTGCTACACGCCTGGTCCTGCCTGACTCGTCACTGTCTGCTGTTTCTACCAATTCACCTCAGCCCCTGTGCTGGCCTCACCTTTGCCTGTCCCACACACTGTCTACTCCACTCCTATTGGATGGTATAACCCTGGACCCATTCCCCCTTTCTTCTGTACTTGGCCTGCTGTATGCCACCTAGCTCCCGGCTGACCCCTGGCACACACCGCTGTTTATCTGCCACCTCCGTTTTCCACACTCGTCACCGCTACCCACCCGCCTACCTTCTTGCCTCAGCATTGTGCCCTCCTCCCCGCCACGGGGGTCTAATCCGACCCCCCCTCCACCCCTTCTGATACGGTATATGCCCGACTGTGCATTCTGCGTGGCACTACTGCCCATCCTCTTGCTGGTGCATTTCTGCGCTGCCTGGGACGCGTGCATGCCTCGCCACACTCGGGGTGCTGCTGTGTGTCTGATGTTTTGCTGTGTGTCTGCTCCCCGTCCTGCCCGTGCTTGCCCTGGGTGTGCTGCGTACTCCCAGGAAGGCCTGTGTTTCGCTGCGTTTCCCCGATGCAGGGGCCGCCTCCACCTTGATACCCGCTCAGGTGGCTTCGGACCAGCCCTGAGGTGACCGTTTAGCGCTGGAGAATACGCACAGCCCATTCCCTGAAACATAGTATCACCTAGTCGAGTTTCCCCTGCATTCTGGGACTTGTGGTCCTGGGAAAAACTAAAATAAGTTTTATGTAGTGATTTTTTTTGCTACAGACATGAGCTAGTGCGGTCGGAGTTCTTAAGAAATGGCAGGCGGGCTTTCTAAGCATAGGATTACTGTGTGTGAAGATCTGTGCCATCCCTTCTCTGGGTAAAAACCTATCACTCTCTTTTCATCGGCACCATCGATTTAGCTGCTGCATTTGATGGGGTTCCTAGAAGTCTAGTCTGGGGGATTCCGGATGGTCTCCTTCGTCTTCTGATTGCTCCCCATGAAGAGTCCGTGATTCAGGATCTGTTGCTGCGTCTAGGGGAGCCAGACAGGGGGCATATTGGCCCTTCACATGTCCGATGTGGGGGACTATTTACGTCCGTGCCCCTCCGAAGCGGAATGACTTGAGAGTGACCCACCCAAGTTATGCCAATGACTTTTTATTAATTGACACCACAGACATTGGTCTTCAAAACCAGTTGGATATGATATTTTATTTCTATCGCGCTTGTACACAAGGGTTTCAGAGCGCGACAAGGCAAGGGAGGGGAACGGGGGAGAAACAAAAACAGCGATCTTACTAGGCCCAGTGACATTGGGAACGCGCAAGTGCATGGGAGAGGGGGGGAAGGGAAAAAAGCATGGAAGGGGGGGATTGGAAAGGGCAAGATTTTCACAATACTGGTTGATCATTCATTTCAGCTCTTTGTGAAAGGTCACTCATTAAAAATCAACTCTAAGAAAACCAAAATGATGCACTTTTCATGGAGAAAGAAATCACCGGCCGTCTGATGGAGGGTTGAAGACCAACCCTTGGAGCGGGTAGATAGTTTTATCTATTTGGGGTTCCCAATTGCTTTTAGACCACGCCAAGTACAGATTAGAGTGTGGCCGAAGGCTTGTTCCACTGGTTTAACAAACCGACTGTTAAGGGTGGACTTAAAATATAGTAGGTTCTAGTTTTTACCATCATTTAGATTCTATGATGGGAGCTTTGTACCTAAACTACTGTAAGATTGTGAAATCCATCTGTTTTGGACCATTGCTTCAATTCCTTGTATAGAAAGCTTTATTTGGAAACAAGTCCTACATTTGCAGTAGTCCGTTCCTCTAACCATTATTCAATATGAATTGGACATTCGTTCGTTGAGTTCTCCAGCAATATGGAGGATTCGATTATTGCATGACAAAGTATCAACATCTGCCGTCTGCAATGTTGAGTAAAAGCCCCCCCCCCTTTTAAATGAAATCTTTGACTTTTGTCAGAAGACCCTGGCTCAGCTGGGTCTCGCTAAGGACGATCTTGAGAGAAACCCAACTAGGGTGAAAATAGCCCTCTACCGGCTAGACTGGATTGAAATTGATGAGTGCATGCGCTCCTATGACTCTTTAAAACATTTGAACAAGGAACATAAGAGTCGGGGGATGCTTGGGCCCTATTTGTCAATTTATCTGAAACGCAGGGTGAGGAGGACCTTTTTATGGTACATGTTGCGGACTACAGAGATACTGACGGATTTGTTATGGTCAGTGTGAGGTTTCTTTGGGTAATTGTCGCTTCTGTGGGAAGATCTTGAACACCTGATTAGGTCTTGCCCAGCGCTAATAACAAATCGGTTATTGTACTTTAGGGCGTTTCTTTATAAAGCTCATGGTGTGTGTGCTGTGAGCTCTGGCCCGAGTCGTTATCAGGGCATACCACCAGCACAGCCTTCGCTGTAGCGGGATTTGTTAAGAGTCGTTCATTTAGAAGGAACAACAAAGGCTGTTTTGAGGACTTTACTGGGGTTTACTTGAGTTGCTGTCATTTTATGCAGGGAATAGTTTGTTTGACCTCTATGTTTTAAAGGGTAATTATGTTTCACAGTGTTCTTAATGTGTTTGCTGTCTACGGATATGAAGTTGTTGTTGTATGCTTAAATATTAGATTCAACTGTAGTAGGATTTACTCAAAGCTTTAATTGCAAAGCGATACTGAAGGTTTCCTACTCGGCCTCGTTGGGGGAGCCCAGAGTAACCATTACTAAGGGTAGGGAACAGTTTGTTTGGTTTTACGTGTTTTAAAGGGCCATTTTTGATGAGCAATGTTTTAACCTTTATGTATTTAATGGTTGTGAAGTCATCCTTTTTTGTCTAAATATTATTTGAATATCTTTTTTTTTTCTATAATGTATTGATATTTTATGGACGTTCTCATCTGTGTGTTTTGTTAAAGGCATTGTTGACAACAATAAAAATACATAGCGATATATCCGATTCCTCCCGCTCCTAGGAGCTGTACTTTAATATTAGCTGTTCTTAGTACTCAATGTAATGGTATTCGCTTTCTCAGCTGTGTGAGCCCTGCTGGGAATTGAACTTGCCAAATGTAGGATGACCGCCCCACACCCCCTCTCCTTGTCAGAAGTGAGCAGTTAATCCATGAATATGGGAAAGGCACAACCTGAAGTCCTGGAATAGAAAAACAGGAGTGATGAGCACCTCTTGAACGAGATTGTGGTGTGACCTTGTGCATCTCATGCCTGGCGATCACCCATGTTTTTGAAAGCTTGCACTCCTGTGTGCTCTTGGAACTTCTGGTTTCCGAGAGTTCTGTGTTCACTTCCTCTGCGGAAGACAATAAGCCTGGCATACAAGTAGGCTGTTGTGAGGCACCCTCCCCACACTAGAACACAATGACGTAGCGTTGAGGGCTTTGAGTAGAGCCCTGACATTTCTTAATGATGATGCCCCTGCTCGAGGCTCCATACATATCATTGCCCCACCTCCATCAGCTGTGAGTTAGTGTGTAGGAAAGCAAAACAAATAGCAATGTTCCTATGGTTTTATACCATTTCTTAGTAAGGTAATCCCAGTGACACACCAATCGCTCTGTCAGACTCCATCCATTGTCAAATGAATTGTATTAGCTCTTATTCAACACATGTCAAATTCATTAAAGCATGATTACTAAAAGACACTTTTCTTTCTTCTTACGGTGGATATTCCCAACAATAGTGCAGAACAAGCAATTTTGAAACTAAAATAAAACAATGTACGGTGTACATTACACAGCAATTGCGTTCATGTATACACATCTATAAACTTCATACAACTTACTTCCACTTGTACTCTCTCACCCAACATGTTTCATTCCTTTCATACTCATTATAAATGCATTTGGAAATTCTTCTGGGGAAACACCATTCGAACATCCACCATTTCCTATTTAACAGAGACAAGTTTTCATTCCTTCCTATATTTTAACACAGTGTCTACTCAAACACTTTTCCTGACAGAAGTTGGTTGCAGGTGAATCCTGTTTCTTCTTCACCTCACCAGTTTGGACACGTCTGTCGGAGTGTCCCTGCGTGAGTCTAGTCTATGCCCAGATGACGGACCAAAATTACTTCACTGCAATCATAATTTATCCCTACACGGGTCGAGTACTCTGTTCTGTGCCCACGGAGGCTACTTATAGACATCAAAATCGACCTGTACTCCCTCCTAAATCCGGAGTGTTAGACCAATTGCCAATGTCTCCGGCTGTATGGTCGTGTGGTCCAATCGTCACCACAAATTCCGTTCCGGTGGCAGAGGAAAGCTCTGTGTTTTGCCGCTCTGGAAAAACTCACAGATTTTGCCTACCACGCTGTCTTAGAAAATGCAGTCCTTCTGGGTCCTACTGCTACGGTAGCTCAGGCATCTTAGTTTGTAAAAATACAGGTGTGTAACCTGTGTGCAGTTGATATTTTATTAATTGGTTTCCAAATGGTGCCTTACGAAAAGAAAAATGTTAGCCCAGTGGGTCATTGTCTCTGCTTTCTCTGTTGCAATGCCATCGCCTCTGCTTTCTCTGTGGCGGTGCCATCGTCTCCGCTTTCTCTGTGGCAGTGCCATCGTCTCTGCTTTCTATGTGGCGGCACCACCGTCTCCGCTTTCTCGGTTGCGCCATCTCCATCGTCTCCGCTTTCTCGGTGGCGCCACCATCTCTGCTTTCTCGGTGGCACCATCGTCTCTGCTTTCTCGGTGGCGCCAGCACCATCGTCTCTGCTTTCTCAGTGGCGCCACCGTCTCTGCTTTCTCGATAGCGCCACCGTCTCTGCTTTCTCCGTGGCTACATCTTGGTGGTCTTGTCTTTTAAAAAAATGCTTGCTGTAATCTCAGCAGTCTCGATATATTGACTAGGGCGAGCAGTGCATGCTTGTCTGAGTATCAACGTCTGGTCCAGGGTGCTTTTGGCCAGGGGGTAAGGGGTTGGACTTGCATACTGGGGCACACCCGGTTCCTACCCTTCGGAGGTTTGCCATGGAGGCTTGTGAGACCCGGATGAAAGAGGTTACCTTATACCCTAACAAATGTACATCCACCCGACAACCAGAACCACCTTCATGGGAGTGAACAAGCCAACCCCCCACCACCAACTGCCTGATAGAAAGAAGTCGGTGCACATTTGGATAAATCATAAATGACACACTGCACAATCCTATACAGCGTGCTGCCGAGGGGCGCTCCCTTACTACTGTTGATAACAAAGGCTTGATTTGATCCATAGTGCTCGCTAACGCTTTCACCTTGCATCGGGAATAGATTGATCACGCGCAATAACTCAAGTGGGAATGCTTACCGTGCTGGCTCAGAAGATAGCCCAGTGTGTGAAACGCTTTACTTCATATGCCAGATCCCAGATCTAAATCCCGCCTTTTCCGACCATTGAGAATAAGTATCTCAAAACTATTCTGTGATGACCACTTTCCACGCCCAGCTTACCATTACTCTTAGAAACAGGCAGGTAGGCCATTGAGCCCATTTGTCAGCTTCGTCCAGTGTACTATTGGGTCTGGTTGTGTTCAAATGAATCCCCGCCTAAATACAGAGAAGCACTGATGGATGTTATTACACAAGCATGGGGATCATCAAATGGCATGGGCTGCCCGTATCCAGAAATTGCTGGGTGACCCGGGTCATGCAGTACCGGTCCTAGCCATGTGTTACATCCATCTCTTCGAAGACTGTGATAAAGACTGCCCAGCGCGATAACTCTTCTAAGATTGCTGGCTCAATGGTCTTGTCACGTTACTGTAGCATAAAGGTGAAAGAGGGTTATGAGGAGTATCTTAACTATCTTAACCCGGAATTTGAAAGATACCTATTTATTACGTTGTGCTTTTGGAGCCTAAGACATAAATGGAACTGTAAGGTACCTTCGGTGTGCTGGACAGCTTGAATGAAGATACAGTCCATCTCTTAATGATATGCCCAGTCACATTACCGTTGAGGAAACAATATTTAAAGCCATTGTTTCTGGCTCGAGGCTGTCAGACGACAAATGAGGCCATAGCAATTTGTCTCAATTCTAGTGATGTGTTTGTAGTTTGGGCTACCAGCAAATATTTTGTGCGGGCATGAAGATTAAGATTGAAGAAGGCATTGATGAATTATTAATGTTGCTAAGACAATATTTGTATTGATGATATTTTAAGGAATTTCTCATCTAGTTATGTGACGCCATTTCTTTTCTTTCTTTTTATCATGCCATTTGTTCTTAATGAATTGCTATACTGTATGTATGCTTTTATGACTTTTTTGTAGAAATAAACTGTTATGAAATGAAATGTTCCCTGACCAGACAGGATTCTGCTTTATATGAAGCAATTTCCTAGCCCAGGAATTGGGGCTTTTTGTATGAGATTTAATTTGAATTTATTGGGAACATTTGACAGGCTAGGTAGGGGCTAGCAGGCAAGTTCCAGGAGACCAAGTGAAGAAAGACTCTGTAGGCTTTGTGGAGTACGCGGGTCTGGCGATACCTTCTTTCATCTATGTATAAAATGTTCTTATACCCCTTTGTTGAGAGAGCTTTATTTTTTCGTTTTGTTCTTCATATTGATGCATTCAGTCTGGACAAAGGTTGGTACAGATTAACAGGAAACCAAATATCGTGTTGTAAACTTTCGTGAAAGGATTTTTACGATTGTTGAAGAGGTAACGGGGAAAATGCTGCCATCCAATGAAACGTACATTCTTTTTTTCTTATTTCATTCCTTTAAACCATTGCACAGTTATAATTAAAAAAAAATACATTTCTTCCTTTTTTCTTTTTCTCCTCCCATCTTCTTTTCCATTTCCTGCTTTTTTGCTAATCATCTTTATCGCAATGCTTTTTTTTAATGCAAGGGCTTTTGGCTGAATGCACAAATATAACTGAATTGAACAGTAGTAAAAAGTCCCCATAATGTCAGGAAACCTGGGCGACCATAAGCAAAATATCTCTCCTCACAAGGTTGGCCCAACCTCCCTGAGACTCTGAGAGTTACCAGGTTCCAGGCTTGGGGCATTCGGGCCCTGTACATCAGACTGATAACAGGTTGTGTTGATTTGTGTCCTTTTTGTGATGTCGAAAATCCACCTCCTGCCCCAAACCGCAAATTATGAACAACCTCAAACTTTCCCAAAGGAGGTATCTCGAATCACTCCTTCCAGTCTTTAGGCAAGTGTTTTTTAGATGGTCTTTACCATATAGCACACGGTAGGAACTGGCTAGCGCTTCAAATATTGTACAAGTAGCTGGTGCACAAGGGTGGTGGACAAGGGTCACATGGCCACATACTGTATCATAGGCTTAACACACATGATCAATTATTGCTCCAGGATGTAGATTTGGCTGTAGGTGACTCAGTCAGTGATGGTGAGGACAGTCCCAAAGCACAAGTCTCCATCACTGAGATTGTGATTACCATGATAATAGATTTAGGGGCCATTTGCGATTGAGTCCATGGAAAAATATGCAATGAAGGCTTTGCAAGCATCAGACTATTCAAGGTAGACCTTGTTCTAGTTGATTATTGGGAGTAGGACAAAATGACAGAGGGCAAAAAGTCTGACCCCCAAATGTCCGACCCCCATTTTTCCGCAGATATATATGTGGGGGGCTGAAGTTAATAAAAAATGTATAGGGGTAAGGTGGGGGGTCTCCCCCCACATATATATTTGCGGAAAAATGAAAAATAAAAAGTCAGACTTTTGGTAGTCAGACTTTTGCATTCAGTCATTTCACGCAGATTCGATTATTGTGGCGCACGCATTGCTGTGGTGGAGTATTTTTGAATTCAAAGCCAGGCAAGCCCCAGGGAGGGTGTATTTGTCAGAACGGTTACACCCCACTGTTAAGTTGGTCACATCAAAATGAATTGAAAATAGTTAGATCCCAATGTTCCTGAGGTAGTTTTGTTGTGTTAGTAAGGTAAGCACGAAGAGAATCTGGACTGGATCCAGACCATAGAAGAAATGCATAGTTACTTGTCACTGGCTCATCTGGCAGAAGACCTTAAGAAGGCAGGAGCTTTGCACTGTTTCTATCTACCCCAGCCGCCTAGTACGGTGTGAATTTCTCAGATTCAGATGGAATCTTACTCCAACGAAAACATTTCTGCTGAAATATAAAAAGATAGGAATTCATGATGTTTCTTGCAGATTTTGTGGGTTACCGAAAGTGATGGAAACGTTAAGATATTTGGTCCTCGAACGTCCCCTACAGCAGTTGAATAGACTCCGATCCTTTAAACACCTTTCATTCATTGTGTTTCATTGATGTGGATTTTTGTGTGGAAAAGATGCATAGGTGGCAATGTAACCTCAGATATCATTGCAGTAGTGGAATTTCAGAGATCACTGAAACTTGTAGAGTTTGATGTGTAACAAATGTAAAAGTCAAAGAGTAAAAAAAAAATTGCAATTAAATCTTTTTGTGTATATCTTGATTAGGATTGTATATTTTTGTTTTTAGTATCAAGAACATTTATTTTATCTTTTTTCGTATTCTACTTTTCTATTTTTAGCCTGTAAAATCTCTAGATGTGGAGATTCTTCAAAACTATTGCCCCATTGCAGGGCTACCCTGGCCAGCCAAAATCCTCTAAAAGGTTGTTACAATTCAGCTGCAGGAATTTGTTGAACACAAATTGGAATTGGACAAGTTCCAATCCGGTTTCCGCCCAAAGTATGGAACCAAGACTTTGCTCCTAGTTCTACAGGATGAATTGTTAAAGGCCGTGGACCCAGGGGAACTTTCACTCCTGGTAATGTTGGACCTGTCCGCGGCCTTTGACACTGTGAACCATGGCATCCTTTTGGAATGGTTGCAGGAACTAGGAAGAGTTTCCGATTTGGCATTAGGCTGGTTTAGGTCTTTTCTAACTGATCGTCAATGGCGAGTGAGACTGGAGGAGTTCCTGTCTGACTTTATCAAGTTAAACTGTGGAGGACCTGCACTGCTCTTCAATCTATATGTTTGGCCCCTTCTGGAAATTCTGAAGCGTTATGGGTTGAATTTCCACTCGTACGTGGATGATACCCAGATTTGTATTCGAGTTGCTAACTTTGAGGAAGCATTTAACCGACTAGGTCAATCGTTGGAAGAAGTAAGTGGCTGGATGTCAAAAAATTATTTGCAGCTTAACGCATCCAAGACCAAGCTTATCCTGTTTGGGCCCAAGCATCTGTTGAACACTGCAAAGAAATTGCCTATCCCTTTGCTTTTCGACAAAAACCTAAAGTTTGTATCCAAGATTAAAAAATCTGGGCTCTGGCAGGAGGACCTTGGGGTGAAGCCCAGGTCGAAGCCAAGATTCAAGTGGTGCACTTTGCTTTGAGACTGCTGCGCAAAGTTCTTTCCTATATACCCACAGAAGATCATGCGGCTGTGGTGGGCGCATTAACCAGCGCCCACCTGGACTATTGTAACAGTAAATTGCTGGGTGTCCCCGCCAAGCAACTGCAGCGACTTCAAAAAGCACAGAATGCAGCTGTCAGATTGGTATTTAAGTTGAGGAAAACCGCTCATGTATCTCCATTTCGTCGCAAGCTACACTGGCTCTCAATTGAAGACCCTATTAGGTTTAATACAGCTTGTATCATTTTCAAGTGTGTAAACAGTATTGCCCCTTTATATCTGAGAGAGCTAATTCAGCCGTATCACCATGGGAGGCAGCTACGCTCCAGTGAGGGTCATCTCCTGGCTATCCCTCGCTCAGTATACAAATAATGGTGCGACAGAAGATTCTCTGTCTTTTTGGTCCAAAGCTGTGGAATTCTCTGCCACTTGAGTTGAGGATTATGAGCTCACTTCTTCAGTTTCGCCGAGCACTAAAGACCTTCCTGTTTAGATAGATAACCTTCTTTATTATGGGGGTTTGATATGAATCCCACTATATCCTCTATCTTTTGATTTTCATCTTGTAAGCGATATTCAATCAACACTACAGCTAAGTCAATGCCTAGTCTGGGATGCTGAGGAAAACCCTCATTGATGTATTTTTATGTCCAGTTCAGTACTCTGGATGACAACCCTTGTATAACACCCCCCTCTTACAATCCCCCTGACCCCACTGAGCCAAGAAGTAGGTTTGTTTTGCAAATTAAAAGGTTTATTTGAAAAATTAAACAATATATATATATCACACTTTATAATAAATTAATATCTGATAGTACACTTAGACATATGATGTTGATCAACAATGGCTAATCTGGCACTAGCACACTTCTTTACAATCAATGAGGAGTTAGTATAGGATGGATAAAGTAGCAAAATACTTTTATGGTTTCAAGGGAAAAGCAATGAGGAATAAAATGCAGTACAGAAATACTTGATATGATTTTAGCAAAAGATAAGATAATCACTTTTTCTCTGGCAATTCAACCCCCTCCCCTATGCAATGTAAGAAATGGAAGGAGATGGAAAGAGGAGCACACAGTTCTCAGGAATGCAATCAAATACAATACGAAATTCAGTTCCCCCGCAGCAAGCTTAGAGGAAACAGGTAGGAGTTTGAAACACAGGCAAATTACTTTAATGTGGTTTGCAAGGAAGTGAAAAGGTGCTAAAATTGCTTTTAATTCCCTCTAGAGGTTCAGGGTGAGTGAGAGATGCTTGTTGGTATTAGTTCAGGCTCACTTTAGCAATGCTCTATGAGTTATTACCAAGTTGCAAACGAATTTTAACAAAAGAAAGAATGGAGCTGCTATTTTGACAAGTGGAGAAATTGAGCCAAAATCGCAAATCGCGGTAAATTTCGCGAGTGTGTAAATCGTGATTGCGGAAAAAGTATAAGGAAGTCGGTTCTATGTCCGTTGGAAAGCTTAGATTCTAAGCTTTCAGAGGAAAGTTAAATCTCGTTTCTAGCCCAAACGGTTCAAGAGATACGGACGATTTAATAAAGGTAGATTTTCGGATTTAAAGTAAACTCAAAATGACAGGTGACAGCTTGCAGCTGCAGAATTGACAGGTGACAGTTGTGCAGCTTTAAAAATGACAGATGACACGATTTCTAGGAGGCTGTTCTACTTAGGTTAAAATAGTTTGGATTAGATTATTTTAACTAAGAGATTGGTTCTGCACAGTTCTGCTAGGTACTCACAATAACAATTTGAAATAGGCCTCATCACGGTCTGGTCAGGTTGGACGGGACTTCCGGTGGGTGGTTCTGAAGTCCCGGCTATCTGGGTCTGCTCTGCTCTCTGGGTCTGTCAAGCACCAGATCTGCGCACAACAGTCTGGTTTGTGGTGCTCTCGGGTTCCGGATACACCACTGCTTTCTGGATACTGCTACAGGTTCTTGCAAAAATTCTTGGGAAAAATTCAAACAGCTCGCCCGGCTGTTGAATAGTTTGGTTGGTTTTGAGGCCTGCTGAAGAGGATTCAGCTGGTGGATTCAGGCCTCTCTGCTACACATTCTGGAGTTAATTTCTGCTACAGGTTCTGCAGATTGATGGATTTGAAGTCTGGATCTCTGGATGTGAAGTAGTCGGTCAGCATGCTCCGCAGCAAATGGAATTGAATCTCTCTACCTGTCCCAGTAGTCTCTTTTTATGTGTTTTGAAAATGGGCGTGTGCCTGGGCCTAGCTAAGCCTGCCCTTCTCTACTTGTCATTGGCCCAATTCTCCCCTCTCCCATGATTGGGGGAAGGAAATGGATTGTCATCATGATGAGGTCTGTTTATGGGTTAGAGGATCCCCCCCTGGTCAATTTGCACACAAATCTATTTCTGACCCAAATACATATTTATCTATGTACCATTTTTCTAATATTATAGGTCCAGTTAACATATTTTCTGTAGCACCAAACCATCGATCCCTGTCTTTGTACGATGTCGTGTACGATGTCGTGTCCACTGATGTCAGAATTCTCCCCTTTTCATCCAGATAACAACCTCTAAACCTTTCCAGATTTTACACAATTGTGCACCAGGGATATATGGGTTACAGATGATAAAGTGTCAGATTTTTAACATGCATACATTTGGAGTAACAACCTTTTTTCCGCTACTATCCCCAGGAACATACCACAGGGTCCTAACACCTCTTAAAATGTGCACAGAAAAATCACAAGAATAATGATATTACTTATGTAATTCTGACAAGTCCGTACTATGAATTATCCATCTTTTTAAAATTATGCCCTGGTCAAAAAGGGGTGTGGCTTCCCACATCACATGGTGGAATAATTGGTTTATCCACTTCCCCCAAGCCAGCTTGTTCACAGAGGCACAGCTGCCCCCCAGTTTCTCCCAAGAGGAAGCTATTTTACGACGCCCCAAATATAACATTTGCCTGAGTCAAGGAAGTTGCATTGTTCTGTCCCTTCCAGTTCCCAGGTGCTCCACCCCTAATCTAATCAGAGAGGTGTCAACTCCTTTTGGTGTGGAAGCAGGATGCAGCTAGGCCTGGGAAGAGTGGCTGAGCAGGTTTCTCCTGTCGGGGGTAGTTGTCAGGGAGAATTCAGCTAAATGTCACTTTAGTTCCCAGTTTAAATCAAACTTACAATTTTTACCTATACAATAAATAATTACTTCCTTCAAGTCATTTCAGAATATAGTTTTACATTCTTCCACCTCTTAGCAAGTCTTTCCTTGGCTTGGTTTTGTTTCATTTGTTCAGTTTTACACAAAAGTCTGGTGGTTTTAAAACGCCGGCTTTCTGATAGTGGTGAGTACCGGTATTGCAACCATTTTTGGGATTAAGAAAATGAATTCCCCACAGTTCTGAGTTGCTTTTTGGCAATCAGCATTGCCATTCCCAATGGTTTCCGGCTACTGTGTGTGTAGCCCAATGGTGGTTTTAGGCAGTGCCCTCCTGTGCTCACAACATAGGCAAAAATGGGTGGCAGCCTATTCTTCATGTTTTCCCTATGCACTCTCTGGGGAGTTCTGGCCATCATGATGTTTTCCATGCCAGTACTGCACAGTTTTAAAGTAGGGCTTGGATGCATGGGTAAAAACATCCCACAAGCTGCGCCGTTATACAGTTCAGTCTGTCCAGTGTGCATTACAAATTCAAAAATACAAAAAAAGAAACATTTGTAATTTAGCATTTTATGAAATTGTGATATTGTAATTTTCGTTTTCTTTTTTTGTACTTTTGTTAAAGGTTATTATTAACCAAATAATACAGAATAATACAAAAATAATCTGGATGTATTTGGAAAGTGAGTATGCTGTCTCAAGGTCTCTACCCACAAAATGGCTTCAGGGAAAAATGCCAAACCAGTCAGAAGAATCCCATTTAACTTGAGACTGAATGTCACATGCATTACACAAACTAGAAAAGGAAGGCATCATTGAAAGGATAGTCATCTGAAGTGGTTCATCTAGCCCCTCGCCCACTGGTGTTGTAAGGAAACTGGTAGACCGATTACTTTTGTGTTTGGGTTTAAGGGTGTCCAACAGCTGCATCATACCTGTCACCCTCTGCTAACTTAAATGAGATGTTAACAAGGCTAATATATTCTCAACATATGATTTGATATTGCCATATATTCAGATCTGCTTGCAACCTGCATTGAGAACCCTAGGGGCATTCGTCACACCCAACGTTTTATACCAGTTTATTCGAATGCCATTTGGATTATTGATGGCATCTTGTGTTTTTCAATGCATCATGTATCACCCGTTCAACAGAGAGGTTTGCACGGTTTACTTCCAGCGTGATGTACTGGTTTTTGGTGCACAATAGGGGAAGCCTCAAGGTTGTTTGTAAAAGGTGTTGTCCATTAATGGAGACCATGTTATGGCCTTAGCAAAGGGTAGTGTTGGTTGCGCAAAAAGCAGATCGAACACCTGGGCCATGTTTTTTCCGAATGAGTTGTGGAGCCGAGGAAGGGCTTGGTGAACACCATTAGATGCTGCCCGAGCTTAAGAAGAAGCCACTCCGTTCATTGCTTGGCATGGCGGAGCACCACAAGTTTATGCATGATCTTGAAAGAAACACCATCTATTTGAGAGTTCTACTTAAGAACGGAATAACATCCATGTGGATGAAGAGTGACGAGCTGAGTTTAGGAAAGTCAAACAGCACTTGGGTAGCATCTCAGCCTTAAGAAGGTAGATCCATGACAGGAAGCTGCTATTGAGCACAGATGCCAGTGACGTAGGTTTGGGTTCTCTGCACCTTTGTTCATGAGGGTCCCACCGCCCCCACTCTCTGGGCCTTGGCATTTCTGGGGTCAAGAAGAGACTCTGGAGCACATCAGGACACTCAGACTGGTTTCAAGAAGTCATCAGGTTTTATTTCTTCCAGCAGGCAAGACACATGATACATTATCAGAAACATCTCTGGGACTCTGCTTCAATTCTGAGTAAGATCCTGCTTTTTATACACTCGAGGTTGGCTTAGTTCCCTACTTATGATGCACAACTCTCTCATTGGTTCAGGCACTCCAAGACCAGTCCCTTCCTCATCTAGGGTTGGCTGACTGGGCTGCCAATTCACAAAAGCTCCCATGTCATACCCATATCTGTAACTGATTAAAACTGTGTGTGCTGTACCTGACTTTTAAAATGGGAACACCAATTACATCAATCCTGAGACAATTCTAGCAACGACATCATGGTTTCCTGTCCCAAAGGCCCAAATATGGGCATCAGCTGTATCCTCTCTGCTAATTGAACCAGCCGAATGCATCATCCACTATCTTTCTTTGACTGCTACCTCGCTCCCCCGGCTTGTCGCTGTCAAAATTAGAGTAATGAAGCCCAGACACCATGTCCTTGACTACTGAACTCTCACTGAACTACCATGAGGTAATTCTTGTATTATTTCAACATGGTTTTACAGAAATCCACTTATTTGTATGCCCAGCATCCATCTTGGAGTGCCTGATTTTTGTCCTGAATCCCAAAATGGCAGACCAATTATGAAATGCCTGACCAACCTATTTGTACCCAAAACTTCAGCTCTGCTTAGTTTTGAACCTAGATTATCTAAAAATGTATCATAACATGTACTACCTGACACATCCCCTACTGTACATGACATTCTGACTTCATAAAATAGATAGTCCCCAGAGCGCTTTTTTGTAAGGCACTACATTTCTGCTTTCTACAACATCTAGAGTCATTGATCACCCCAACAAGCTATCTACTTTCGGTTTGAGGGGGAGTGGGTCTATCTCCATTACATTCAGTTTGAGAGGGAGGGGGGACTCATTCCTTTACACCTTCAAGTGGATAAAGGAGAGAAAATTATAGCATTTCCATCCAGACTGCTGTAACCATTAGCTCTCTTTAGAAAGAAGGACCTAATAGCCGTGAAAATTGGCGATAGAAATGTTTGTCCATTTTTGTGCGTTCTCTAATTTAAATTCTGGATGGATCATAAAACTTTGAAGGAAATCCTGACCACCAAGTTTTAAATAATGTATCGGCATGCATCTGCATTTGGGTGTCAGTGCATTGGGGGAGCCCATCTTTTTGAAGTTTCTTTCCATTGTGAGAAACGAGCCTGCAGACAGTTTATCCAGGCTGATATTCACAACAAAGGATTGAAGTGAAGATGGTGATCGGGTGACGAAATGCGAAATGTTGGGGGACATACAGGATGAACTACACAACGTAAGCAGCGCATCGTGAAGGGATGACCGAGTCATACCACTACCAGGAGTGAGGCAACAGATAATCCATGTGAAGGGTGCCAAGTTATAGTAAACTGTAAGTGGAGGATAAGAACAGATGGTTCTATGAATGATTGCCGACAATTTGTTTTTGCCAACATACAGTTTTGCTGAATTAGTTCCCTCCCCCACTTTTTTTTAACCGCAAAATGCTGGGGGATTACACCCACCTCATATATACCTTACCATCTGCGTTTTGTGGCATAATGTGGGGAAAATAATCAGTTAATGAAAATTCAATGACCGTGTAGGTCGGCAAAAGTGGGGTATACACGAGATGATTACTGGTGGCAAGGGTGACACATTTAACGGAGAGTACAAGAGTGTAGTATACGAACATGGGTTTGGCAGGTGGATTTCTGGATCAGCGCCCATGACTTTAATGCAGATTGTCAGTTCCATCAGAAAGAGTGGGCTCGGATATCCTAGGTCCAGTGTGGCATAGAGGTGGAGCGGAGTATTGCCTGGTTTTGGTGGATCACTTAACAAGAGGGGTGGAAGTAAAGTTTACAACACGGATCCACAGCAGCGATGTATTACATCTTGAAGAAATGTAAAGGAGTCATTAATCCACTTGATCAAAGGGTGTATACACCGGGCAGTGGTGTCTGGTGGGGATCGGAAAGAGGCGGTGCAGGAGACCATATGGACCACAGACAAAGCCCCCATTCTTCTACAGGTGTAATCCCCCTTGAAATGTAATGGGAGAGAAAACTTAATCTCAAGTCTGTCCTCCCCACCCCACCCCGCAACCCCCCGTGGCAAGGCGATGTTAACTTGGGCAGATCAAGGCCTAGTCACAGACTGAATAAGACTGACCCGGTGGCTCAGAAAGGAGCCCTTCGATAGGCACAAGGCCTTGAAGGGAGATCTTCTCAGACGTGTGGAGGTGGGTTATAATTAAATTACCTGAGCCCCTCATGGCTTCTCCCCATGAAGGTTCTGAAGGCGTTGTACTATGCAGTGAAAAGGAAGGATGGAAAGGTGTGGAATGTCATTAGTGTTCGCATGCAGAGGGAGACGATGCATAGGTTGGAGAGGCAAACCCAGGGCTCCCCATAACCAAGATGATTCCCATGGTCCCAACCTACGTTCTCGGCCTAGACAACTTTTGAATGCAGTTTCCTTGCACTATGTGGGACTACTATACACTGAGTACATAGTTGAGGCTGGGAGGTCCATTTGGTGTGTTATCAGGGGCTCTTGCTAGGTGGGGGGAGTAGATGTCATGCATTTTCTATTTGTGTTCCATGGGGCGGGGAATATGGGGATATGTGTTCCATAATTCTGTGTTAGAACGATAGAGGCAACCAATTGTCTAGTGGCGGTTGGGCTGGTCATTGTGCCTGCCCGTGCCTGTGGGACCGCTCACAGGAACTCGTAAGCCCAGCTGTTCTCAGCTCTGCGGTCTCATTGTTTCACCACCCCTGTGTCCTTCTTCTATCATATGTTACTGTATGGCAAGTTGCCCCTTCTCTTTAATTTCTTTTCATCCTATTGTGTAACCGTTTTATTCAGGAGGGTTCTTTAAGTATCAAAGCCAGCATAGCATTCTACACTAGACTAGAGCATGGAATGGTGACGAGTGCAGTGTCATACACAACTTCCGTTTTGCGATGTGGATGGCACGGAACATGGACTTTTGTCACTTCTGCGTGATTTAGCAGGCCATATCTTATTTTGCATAAGCAAAGGTGCCTTGCTGGCTAGTGAACTCGTTAGGACAGCTTCCCCACCTGGTTTGCTTGTGTCCCCATGCATAGCAGATGTGGCCTACCAGCATGGCCGGTCTGCGCCCGTTGCTATCAGGCCAAGACTGATGTGCGTACGCCTAGCCTCCTTCTGTAATGCTGCGTGCGGCTGGCAAACGAGGCATTGGAATCAGCCAGAAGGCATTTCTGGTGATTGTAATGAATTCAAAGCCGTACCTGAAACATTTTTGGTATTCGTTCCCAGAGTCTGCAGCCAGTTACCACTGAGGTGAGGATGCGGCTCCTCTCGCTTGTCTTGGTTCTTGATGATGCATGGGTTCTGGCCTATTGCCTTCTCTCAAGGCCATTCTATTCTTCGGGTGTGGATGCGAATAGTCCACTCTAATGGAGATTGTGTCTGGGAGCCGCACGCATCCGAGTGTTGCAGTTCAGAAGGCCAAACCCAAGTGTGGACAGAAATATCCTTTAGGATGCGGAGAGCAAATGTCCTCTTAGTGGTTGGTAGAGGGCTGAAGGCCGCCTTTATCCTTCTTAAAGTAGCACTCTCTGGATGAACGGCGAGATGTTGAAGAGAGTGTGACTTGTTAATGGGGAGACCTTTCTACACAAGTTTGATATCTTTTTTAATCTTTGCTTTGGATCCAGAGAGTCGGGTGGTGGCCGTGCACATTGATTTACACGGGGACGTTGAAAATAGGAAGGAGACCCCTTTCTATACACAAATCCATCGGGTTCAAACGTCTGAAGCCTCGGTTGATTTATTCGCGTGCAGCTGTGCTTGATGGATGTGACCGGTGACCACTCTTCAGCCCCTTGGTTTTAATATAACAAACACATGCATTCTGGGAGATGTAGTTGTAGTGGCAATTAAAAACTGAACTTGAGTTTTTGATTCTAACGATTTGTAAAAAGTAAGCCTGTCACTGGGAAAGCGTGGGCCTTGTGACAGTCACCTGGATTCCCTCGTTAAAGCACAAGCAATGATGTCACGACCAGGTCCTCCCCTAGGACAAGCTGATGATACTGCCTCAGACTCTTTCCTTGCACAGTTCACACGAACTGACTGAGCTACAATCCCAGTCAGATGAATGAATTCCCCACAGCCCCCAGTAGCTCTGGTGTGTGCAGTCTGAATGCAAGATTGATTGCAAACAATATATGTTCCCCTGCCAAAGGTGGCCAATGACTATTAGCCCCAGAACAACATATTATTTAGTTCATCCCTTCAGAGGCTGTACCTACAGGCACATATGCAGATGTATACGAAAGGCTAGTATTTGACACCCCATGGTCGGTGAATAACAAACAATGGGCCTCATTACAGGTTGGGCGGTCCGGAAATAACAGTGGCGGTAAACCCGCCACCACTGTTAATTCCGGACCTCCTGAGTCCTGCATGCGGGAGGTGGTGTTCCCGCCAGGTCTGACCTGGCAGGTTTACCACCTCCCGCCTGCAGGCGAACGAGGAAACACCAGCACCATCACGAGATGGTGCCGGTGTTTCCACTTCCCCATTCCCATTGAGTCCTATAGGACTCAATGGGAATGGGGTTTTACACCATTCCGCCTCCGGAATTCCTGGGACACCGGGGTTGTAATTCCGGGAATCACGGAGGCGGAATGGTAATACGAGTCTGGCGGTAACCACGTGGTTTTACCGCCTCGGTTACCGCCGGACTCGTAATGAGGCCCAATGTTTGCATATACGTCGTGTTTAATTTCGAATCAGTATCAATTGGAATCAATCTGCGATTCAAAGGACCAGAAAACAATAACCATCCGAGTCAGTATACATCCAGTCCAGCCCTACACAGGTGCCAGAAAGTAGGCCTCTTCATGCTCTTAGACGCTGTGTTACTGCTTAACAGGTCCGCACGGACCCAACTGAAGTTACTAGCTTGAAGGAGTGTATGATGTAATCTCAAGAGGCGTTCCCTGACTGCAAAACGAACTGCTCTGGAACAGTGGAAATGGCTGCGAAAAGTTGTGTAACGTTTGACTGTAAAGAAGTGAAAACAGTGGAACTTGGTTCCCATTAGTTCCAGCTCACTGCGACCAGTATTAAATCCCAACATTCCTGCTTAAACCCATTTCTTAAATGCTGTTAATTCCCACTATCTGTAGTGGCATCAGCAATGGATATAATTATGTTTCTGGCATCCAAAGTTTTCTGGGTTTTTGAGGGTCTAGGTCTTTAAATTCTTCCTAAACCACCAAAAATCCAGAAATCTTTGACAGCCCAAAAAAGGCCTTATATCGGATAATGTGCCCCCGAAAATATAGATAAATGTGAAGGCCCGTAAAAAAGGGCTTTAAATGCATCCTAGACCCCTGAAAGTCCCGCAAACTTTGGCACCCCAAAAAATGACCAAATGTTAGGGTGTCTGCCACCTGGCTAATGCAGCAATGTAGATGACTGATTCTCTGCTCAACACTGCTCTTACCCTAATACTCCTGTTGTGCGTGTTCCCAGTCGGTGATTAGAAGGGATTACTTAGTACTGTGTAACTTGCAGTTCTCTAAGTAGCCTTTGACACGCTGATGTCAAAATGTACACACCCCCTGATACCCATGTTGTTGCTGTTTTTTTACTGTATACATCATTTGTTATCTGCGCTGTATACAAAGCAGCAGCCCAAATCCCCATTGCTGATGCATCTTTACCAGTGTGCCAATCAATGTCTGGTTGTACACAGCTTGCCAGTGTATCGACTTGCTCTGATATTTCTTATTCTGCGTTTGTCCTTAATTTATGAACTATAATGTAACTGATGCGTTGTGTTTTCATAATCTAAATGTGATCAAAGGAAGCTCCCGGCCAACCTTCCAGCAACGGAAGCTTTGTCGCAACCAGTTGCTTGTTGAAAGAACTCTCTGGGAGTGGTTCAATTTAAATGAGAAGTGCTCTTTCTGTGCGTTCTTGCATGTGTGTTTACAATAAATAAATAAAATAAAATTGCAGTCATGGCCCAGAATCCGCGCCATTGCTATGGCAAATCAGCTGTGTAGCGTGGACTTGCACTTCAGGAAATCTTCCTTGTTGCTTTGCATTCGTTTTTACAAAGGGAAAATGGTACCGAAGACCCGATATGGAATTGAAATACAATCTGACTATTCTGGGCTACCTACCTGTCCTTGAAGCCCTGATTTGGAGGAAAGTCTTTTGTGTCCCTGGCTCCAACCCGCTCCTTGAAATGCGATATGAGCTGGGCATAGTCTCTTTGAAATCTAGTTCATTGGAAGTGTCTTTCACTCCATAGGGAAATCCTGCTGCCCAGCGAGGGATCTATGTTTGTGGATCTGAAGGATATTTTGTTGCAAAAGGGATGTGGAGTACTGCAAGAATTTGATGAGTTGTGTACAGCCTTAATCATTGAACGGGGGTGCACTGTCAGCGAGTGGATGGGGAATTCAACTAAAGTAAAATACGCTTTGTACAATTGTGATTGGATGCACACTGTTGGTGGTTTCCAGCAGTAGCCTCGCTGTGCCACTTGCCGGAGGGTCACAAGAGCTTGGGGACATTCGCCCCCTTTTTGGCACTCTATTCTGACAAGAGCACGCAGCGTCTATTTCTTAGGTTTCGATGGAACCTTGTGCTTACTAAAGAAGTTCTGGTGCGATTTGGGCTGTGCAGGAAGAGCATGCGTTTTGCAGGTTCTGTCAGGACAAAGATCAATTCGAAACCCTTAAGCACTCTTGGTCCAATGCCCTGCGGTTCATGGATTGAGGTGGAATGTTTTTAACAGGTCCACTGACTTGTTGACTCGGGGAGAAAATTAATTACTCTGGAAATATTCTCTAGCTGGATTTATACTACTTCTGTTGTTGTGTTGGTTACCTTGTTTTTAAGGGCATTGAATATTGAGACAGTGAATTAAAATCAACTGTGATTTTTAATTTTTCTTTTTATTTCCGGTTTAAACTTTTCTTCTGTAATCTTTTAGATGGAACAGTTTGTCGTAATGTTCAAAATGTGAAAATTCTTCATCTTCTTTCTTTTTAAAGTTTTTTTTAACCATATAAAAAATCAATACACTAATTAATTAACTGTCACGCCTAATGGAATCCGTTAGTTCCAAGTGACTGTAAAGGAGCCGATGGCAGTTTTGAATGCCAGTAGTGACTGTTTTTTACAGACCGACTCACTGATAATGCACAGGGAACTATGACACGGCAAGACCGGTCCCTAAGCAGTACCATGCCACACCAAACTAGAGGCGTTGTCTCCCCATGTGCCGGAACTGCATTAAGGACCCTTCTGGTGCTAGACGTCGTGTCCATGTTCAGGGAGGTCAGCAGGGCTGCAGACAAGTAGTAGTCGGACCGAGGAAATAAGAAGGGACCTTTTGTAACCTACCTGTCTTCCCCCTTGGTCCCCACCTTCCTCGCATAGGTTAGACCTACCGAGATAGACGGTTCTGGCTGGCGACATCACTACTGGAGGTGGTTCTTGCTCAGCCACAGAATCTTGTATGGAATTCAGAATGAAACGGTCATGGTCAACACTGGATCAGAGCTGACATGCAAGGAACTTGAGGAAGCAGAAATAGGAAGTCAGAGCTCACTCCCTTTTGCAGTAATCGAACAACACAGAGCAAGAGTAAGGAAGGGGTTGCAGGAGGCTGCGTGCAGAATGGGACTTGGAGTCCTCTAACTCTCGGGTAGAAATCAAATCAATTTTTTTCAAGGACATAAACCCACGGGGTCTGTAGAAAAAGCCTGTTATTCTACCACACTCATTCTGATAAGCCTGAGAAAGTTCTCAAGAGAAGAACAATCGTCTCAGCCATACAGTAGCGTGTGGAGACGTATGCTATAAGTGGTGCCTGTTAGAAATTAGGTGGAGTGGAGAGCAGGGAGAACACCGAGCTGGTAAGTGAGGTGCGATGAACACATCTCTCGCGAGCAGTCGTCAGAATCTGTGTGCTGTAAGGAACCCCCTTCTTATAAGGAAGATATGTGTGGAAGAGGATTGGGCCTGAGGAGCGGGGTGTCATGGCGTGGGTGTCTGTGGCGTCGTGCAGTGCTGTGGGACAGTAGCAAGACCATTGACAGATGCAACCGTTTGCTCCCACCGGCCCTATGAACCTGTCCGGGCATGATATGAGTGGCGCTCCGGCTGCTGTGCCACTGGCCGGCCTTTGTGGCAAAGTGTGTGCCTGTCAACTCCGTTGCTGGCTTCGTCGGAAGGTCATTAAGAGTGTAGCAAAGGAAAGTGTGTCAATAAGATTTGATATCATGGTTTCACTCCAGCGAATGAAAGTACTATCCTTCTCTTCTCAACGTCACAGACTTAAGAAATGTTGCTTGCAGTTACCATGGGTCATGTGTATTGTTACATCCTTGTCCACGCAGGTATCCTGATCATGTAAAGGGCATTAGTGGCCCACTGGTGGTACTCGACCGCCCAACACAGGATAGCCTGCGTGGAGTCAATGCACTGGCTCTCAGTGCTGCTATAACACTGCTCTCCTTTAACCTCCCTGATAGTGTACCACATTTAAATGGGGGGGCCCCCATGCTCACCTGCCCCATCCGTCCCTCCTCCCGCAGTATTATTTTCCCGATGAGCATCCAGTGGAAGCGGGACCAGCGTTGCCATATGCATGACCAGCCATTTGCTGATCTTTCCTTTGGGCGGGGCGTGTGACTGTGGGGGGGACCCCATAGGAGCCTGTAAAGCCATGAAGGAGATGGGATAGGTAGGGAGTGGTGTGGGTGCTGCAGGGCACACACCTCTGAGCACAGCCCCATGGTTGTAGGGGGAAGGTAGCACCTCCCATCCACAAGGCATCCTTCTAAATAGTTTTACAGAAACCAAACCTGTGTTGGCAAAAACAAAACGGTGGAGCGCAATAAACCAAAGCGAAATGCTTCTCAAACATCTGGAAAGCAAATGCAATGCTCCTGCGCATGCGCGCCAGTGGTTTCCAGCCTTCTTTGGGCCTTTGTATTCCGAAAAGGGGAACTTGAATATTTTGTCAAGTCACTGGCATTTCATGGCCGGAAATGTCAAAGTAGAAGTAACATGGACCCATAGGCGGATGCGGTTATTCCGAACCATCCAGTTAGAACTTGAAGCAACCAATGCGTTCGAGCTTTTTTGTAAATTTAATTGAGTGGAATAATTCTGCATTGGGTCGGTGTCCCTGCATGTGTGCTTGCATGGTTAGAAAGAAGTACATGAATTAAAAAACATTTTCATTTGGTAAACATATGTACTTTTTTGTATATCTACTTTGCTATTTAGTGAAAAGGCACTGGAAAGTAAAATACCTAACTACGTTTCCTCATATAGTTATTAAAAGTTTGTTTTGGTGCCGCTATAAGGAATATATAGGCTTTCACTTTGCATCATTTAGCTCCCACCATGTCTTTTTCCGCCCCTCCCCTCCCCCTCCTTCTGCCACAATATGGCCCCTTCACATGCCGGAATTGCGTTTCCTACTCTCGCTTACCTGGATAATGCAATATAGGAGGTCAAAGCCCATTAGAAGGACTATGCCAGTCAGTATGCACGCGTGTAATGGTGTCTCCTGCTCCCCATCGACCGATTCTGGTCCTTCAGTGCCCCAGGCCGGTCACGTTTGCAGGCTATCCGCCATCAAAATTCTGAAGAATAATTTGCATCCATTGGATCGAAATGAGAAATGATTTACATATTCGATGGTTTTTCACAGGCCCGGGATGATAGCTCAGGGACAAAGCATTTACCTTTGAAGAAAGACCACGCAGAGACACAAGTTCGAATCCCGGTCCGTGCTTGGAGACTGGTCTCTGGTATAACAAAATAATTAATTCAGGAAACCTGGTATTTGTGCATCACTGCTCTACACTCATGTCCTATAGGAACAGAGCATTTCCTGAACATCTAAGGACAAATGGAAGCCATTGTGCAGGAGTGGCTCCACCCCTGCATGAGGTCGCTGGCACTTCATGCAAGTGGTTTCTTTGAGACCGTAATAACTTCGCTCTGCTTGGAAAAATGTGATGCTTTAAGTAAAGTAAAAATAAGATAACCATCTTTCAATGTCTCTGAACTTTTACCTCTGGTTGGCAATCTTCTGCACAAGCCGATCAGGTGCACTTTGTGTGTTTCCATTTCCTCGGACACTTGCGTCAATTACCAAGTTCTGCTGCCTGTGACTCCATTTGTTTGGGCCTTCGCAAGCAAGCGGAGTCACGGTCACACAAATTCTTTGAAACTGCAGCTTTATTAGCCTTCTGTGACTCTAGCGAGCAAGCAGAAAGCGAGTAAACCTCTTTCCTCTAATCCACCGTTCACAGCCACTTGTTACTGTCGCATGTTTGAACTAAGCATTTGGGCGGAGCACCAAAAAAATGAATGTCTTCATCACAGTTTAGTGGCTCAGGAGAAACACCAGTCCTCTGGGAACAGTGCTCCTGCCTTGAATCTTCGACAGTACAGGAGGCACAAACTGCGTTACCCGGCAAAAGACCATGTCGTATTCTGGCATGATGTTTCCAGTGCTGGAAAGGAATTGTTTTACTGTTGGATCCTTGATGAATCCAGGGTATTCGTTCCTTCTCAACAGGGGGCGCTTCCCCCTTTCAGGCTATGGAGGTGAACCCACTAAGCAGGACCGTCCCCAGGGGTCTGGGCAAGTGGGACCTCACTGGGAGTGACCCCCCTCTACGGGACTAGGATCCCCATTCCGAAGATGAACTCCCTATGAGAGAAACACTATCCGCTTATATGGGAATATGGGTTGTATCGCCTTCAACAACCAGCAATACGATTCCCTTCTCCTTGACTTTAGTCAATGCTGCATTTAACATAACCAACAAAGAGAAACAAAACACCCCTTTAAGAGTTGGCAGAAAACTTAAGAGACGAAGAACCCAACAAAAAGGAGAGAGAACCTTATGCAGAGTGGAACCTCTGACGAAGGAACGTCCTGGAGTGGCGGAGCGCTGCTGGGGTGCGGAGCCAGCGGCAATGTAAGAGAATCAAAGGACCAGAGACGCACGCTGGAAGGTCAGCAAAGAGAGCAGTGGAGCAACCTCTGCAGGGACGGGGTCGAGAAGACCGTCCTGCTTGGTGGCGTGACAACGGGGTTCCCGTGATGGGCTACGAACATACGCTGATTCTGAGCACATCAAGCGGCATGAATCCTCCACTCTGCCTGTGTAGGCAGAGACTGTCGAGGGCAGGTTGAGAAACAGATGCTGAGAGAACGGAGGGATCGGAAAGCAAAACCAGGGAAGACGCCCTGACGAAACGCCAAACCCCGGGAGCCAACCCAATGCTGAAGAAGGTTGCAGGGTGGTCGAGGGAAAGGTGAGGCAACGAGAAACAAGTGATGTAACTGTGAATGTGGTTTACGGGAGCCAGAGAAACCTGAAGTGTGAACATTGGCAAGAACCATGAGGGAGAGCCCTCTAAGAGGATTCGAAAATAATTAATAGAGGAGAACCCAGAAGGTTCAAGCTATTAAGTGATAAAGTAAAAAAAGGGGGGGAGTGGAGGTGGGTGGAGAGAGAGATTGATTTTCTCACCCCTCCCACCCCCCACAACATTTGCCTCTCATAAGATCAAACATGAACACCATGGACGTTTCCAAAAATGTTGCAAGCATAGTATAAAAGGTACCCACCTTTTAACCCTAAAAAGCTGTACTTAAATATTTCATGCAGATTAACAAGAGATTTCACAGGGATCCTGATTAAGTGTTCAAATGGTCTGTCTTCTTGGTAAGTGTCATGCTTGTGATCTAAACGACCTCTGGCGTCCGTTAACAGCAGTCCAACCGCACCAAAATAAATGGAGGGTGCAAATAGATCTGGAAGACCCTTTTTGTCAGATCCTGGATCTGGGTAAAATCGAGCCCAATGCCAGCACTGGAGGTTTCCATAGCAAGTAAAGACAGCTAAGAACACAACTACTGTGCGGCAGGATAAGACGTTTTATGAAGAAATTGGAGAAACCCCACCAGACAAGGGAGTGAGAATCAGTGATTCCGTCTTTATTAGGGGTTTACAACAAATCAGGACGGAAATAAATGAAAGTCCCTTTGAGGTGTAAATCCTAAACAAAAGTCAAATCATCTGAGAGTGAACCCCTTGAATGAATATTGAGTTTCTGGTTAGGATTTCTGTCATCAGGAAAAAGTCCTTTGCGGGTTGGCAGTTTCCTGGATGTGTCACTAGTCAATATAGAGCATTTAACCTGTCCCTATGTCGGGGTTCATGACAATTCCTTCCTCCACCTGAGACTCGCCTGAAGTGCTCCTTGCAAAGTGTGTGAGTTGCGTCCATGTGTCTGCATCATCAGTTCTTGGTAATATTCAGATTGTTGTCTCGTGGTTAAACAATCATTCTGGGTCTCTTCTTGCCATCACTCACTCTTTGGCAACTGATCACCCTTCCAGCTGAAATCTGGGTGGGCCACTGACATTTTGATTAGACAACTTACGGGTAGCATATTGAATGTCTCACGAATGTTTGTTGTACACTGAAGCTTTGTTCGAGCAGACTCGACCAGTTTTCTCAGAGGTGTGCCTGGGGATCCTATTGGTGCCCGTCTAATCTGAAGTTTACCCCCTCTCTCCGACATGAGTCTATAGCCAGCTCCCCTAATCTGGCTGGCCTGCTCGTTGCTGCGATGCTCATTCAAACCTTTGGGCCTGTCGCTGAGCCTGGCATCTGGTCCTTGAAATGACCTCCCTGCTGTCCCCTCTCAACGCCACGCCATCTGCTTATTCCTTCTCTCCCTCTCCTCAGACCACTAATAGGCTTGTGTTGTCTCCTTCCCACTCCGGCGCTCTCCCTACACCTCAAAGGTAGTTCTAGGCTGGCCTGTAACCTGCTCTTAGCTTTTCCTTCTCTCCACCAACTCCTCCTTCTTCCTCATTCCCTACCTGTTAGTGCCACTTCTTCCTCTTCTGCATCCTCTGCTGCTTTCCCCTGCTCGTCCTTCACCTTCTTCTGCTTCACTCCATTCTCATGCAGTCTCATCGAAGGCTTTCAGAGTTTGCAATAGACTGAATTAACGTCACCCTCCCCCAGACTTCTATCTCGGTGGCCAGTTTCCGGTATCCAGCGACATATCCGATTCATAATTCTCCCTCTTTCAGAGGGTTTCCTGCATAAGACTTAAATGGTGATGGTAGTGTGTGTGTGTGTTCCATTGACTGCTGCGCTTGAGGGTAATGTACACAGCTCTGACTGTGCCGCGTGCTTCTTTGTAAGCCTTACTCCCTGGGCTCCAGCTCCTGCTCTAATGTTCTCTTCGGAGAGATTTAACTAGCGCGTTTTTGGCAAACTAGATTTCTGGGGATGCTGCATGGTTGGCGACTTGAAGGAAGGCATGCAGTCGTTTCCTAACTTGCGTCCCCTATACCTTTTTGTTTTCTAACCCAACTGCACACCGCTCCACTGCAAGGCGTCCCATGCTAAGTTTTTTTTTTTAAATGTAGGCAGCAAAGCAGAGATTAATTGAGCCCATTTTTCTAGACCAGAATGGGTTGTAGTCAGACTGATGGTAATGTGTGTGCTTTTCTAGAGGAGGCCTTCTACAGTACATGTGTTCTGTACCCACACACACCTATATTCACACAGTTTCTACACTTTACACGATAGCTACACCTGGTGATGGTGATTGTATTTTACGTTGTGCCAGATTTAGCTAGGATGGAAATCTGAGGTGCCCGTTGTGTTCTCTTCATGGTTTAAGTACTCCGATGAAGAGGAGAATGCTGGTTTGTATCAAGAAACTGGACACTGGCATGGTAGAGTTATTGTGGTGCCCAGCAATTTTCCTTAAAAGAGCCCAAGCACGCTTAGTTTATCTCCATTCTTAATTGTGATTTTTGCCATCTCTGAAAAGCTCTTCTTGACCAACATAGTGGTGGGTGGTTTTATTTTAGTGCCAAGGAAGTATTCATTGATCTATAGAATAATCGTGAATGTACAAGCTTCACCCTTAGGAATTTTTCATTAGCCTTTTATATTTCTGGTGGAAATCTCTATTGAATTGTATGGGCCTTGATGTAAGTCTCTTTTGGCTTAGGCAATGCTTGTCTATCCCTTGGCTTTGAGCAATAGCTACTTTGCAACAATGATTTGATGATGATTTAGCATTTGTTACGTGCAAATCCTTCCGGAACCAAGCGGACAACCTGCATCTAGGCGCAGATGTTATTTTGCTTGCTCAGTTTAGGTATAATCACAGATTTCCTGTCGTCCCTTCGGTTAGCTGAGTATTATTCAAACTCGCACAACTGCAGTCAATAGCTTTGCTTATAAGAACATTTTCTGCTGCTTTATAAATGGTTCGGCTTTTAAATTTCCCTTTTAATCATGTTCATCCATACGCAAATTTTACTGTTGCTGGTATCATTGGTTCTGCATTCAAAAGTAGATTGTAAAGTAATTTCACTCATACGCGAGTGATACCTTTTTACACGAGTGATTCTTGCTACTGTCGCCTGCCTTCTGCTTGATAACAAGTTACTCCGGATCACTCGCTGGCTTTAAGCTCTACCTTTGATCCCTTTGCGCTCCTCAAGACTTCAGTGGTTCTGGCTCTTCATGAACAGGCAAACCTCGTCAATTAGCTTGTCCTCATTCATGCCACTTCCACATGGAGTGTCCCTCGCTCCGGAGAGCTACTGGTGCGCGCCACCCACCATCGCCGCTCTCAAGGCTCACAGGTGTATGTCAGCCACCCAACCCAGCCTCATGCACGCTTCCTGCAGGGCAGCCTCTGCAGATCGGTTCACAGTGGGAAAAGCCTTTCTTCTCCATGCAACTGCTGCACCACAGATTTTTGGCGGAGAGGACTGTCAGGTCTGGCAGCTGAAACCTGCCCTGCAGTGGTCCCGGCAACCTCTCTTTCCTCCAACT
The DNA here is from genome assembly GCF_040938575.1 of Ambystoma mexicanum. NCBI lineage: Eukaryota > Metazoa > Chordata > Amphibia > Caudata > Ambystomatidae > Ambystoma > Ambystoma mexicanum. The sequence goes on from NC_090935.1 coordinate 942,729,210, forward strand.
TCTGCCTGGACTTTCAACTGAAATGACATGCCTGCTTCTGCTTCTGCCACAACTGCTTCTCCTGCTGCTGCTTTCTCCTTCTCCTCCCCTTTCTTATGAGCTGCACCTGAGGGGCCTTTTAAGCCTTTCTGCTTCCCTCAGGTGTGGGTCATTTGCCTTAACAAGCTGATCACTCCTGCAACCTTGCTCTTGAGCCCTCTTCTTTGTCCTGGTATTTAAGGAATTATGGAGCTTGATGTCCCCAACAGCAAAGTTATGTTTTGAAGTTTGATTTCTAATTTTAATCTCAAGTTAATTCTTTCTAGGTGTAATTAAAAGGACATCACAAGAATTTACATGCAAGGGGAAGACAGTTTGTTTAAATCATGTATCACATATTATCTTCCACCGTACCTCTGGAAGTTGGGTTGATTTCTAACTTTATAAATCTCAGAAGAGGTTTCATTTCTGATAATGTTGGAGGATTATAAATGGGATGTGTCCACATTAAGATGCTCAATTGGTGGAACAGAAACATTGTAGCGACACCAAGCCATCATACACTTTGGTCTTTCCTTTTTGGAACATATATAACGTGTCTCATCCCACATACTCCCCTCACCACCCTGAGCCTTTTCTCCTCGCAGGTGATCCTCACACAGAGCACCACCTCCAAGGTCAGGATCAGGAAGCGTCTGCCATTCCCTGGCCACCTGGGGGGAGACTTTGGGCAGGGATTTGGTGAGGGATCGATAGGATGCATCACAGTGTTGGCTGGGCAGTTTTGAATCAATCATAATAATGGGTATTGCTTCAGGCAATCTTCAATACATTTCGTTATCATCTGGGCCCTGGCAGAAGGGGACTAGCCGTTTCCACATCAGTCTTGGTCCTGCCAGCAATGGCAGTTCAAGACATACATTTTCTGTTTAAGACATTTTGGGCCTCATTACGAGTTGGGCGCAAGGGGACCAGGGAGCTAATAACAGGCCCGTTATTAGCTCCATCTCCATTCCCATTGAGCCCTATGGGGGCTCGAATGGGGATGGGTTTTTTTGAATGAGGAATTACCAAGTTCTCCAAGGTTGGAATGACCCAGTAATTCCTCATTCAAGGAACCCGGACACGGTTTTGGAGGCAGCCATGGCGCTAATAGCGCCATGGCTACCTCCAAACTCGTAATGAGGCCCTTCATGTGTTGGTCTCATCATACAATAGTTGATTTTCTTTTGTCCAAGATTTCAGTGGGTTTTGCCTACTCTTTCCTGTCAAGATTAGTAACAAATGAATTCATGAGTGACTGAACTATGGATTCATGATTTTGTGTTTACTGTGTACCTAATTATTTGTGCTTTTCTGGAACTACGGATGTTACCATAAATATAAGACAGTTGCATATAAAAAAAGAAAGTGGGCAATGCAACATTCATGTTTTGGGGCATTAATGGTCATTAAATCCATTGTGCAAGTGTTTGAATTAAGCAATAAGCGCCTTGAAGAAAAGGGACCAATGTTCGTCTCGGTTGGTCACTGCATTACATTTTTGGTGCCTGCCACCAATGGAACCAATTCAGGCTGAACTGCTAGGCCATGCCCCACCTCACGGAAACAAAATGAACCCCGACCTGCTTTTGCCTTGATGGGCATTATTGTTAGGCAGAAACCTGTGCAGTTCCCTTAGGGACCACTGCAAAAGGCTTAGGACTACAGGTGTTGGCAGTAAACCCAATTGGTAGCAGTCTGTACCACCAGATTTACCTGGTAGCTGTGGCTGAGCAGTCAGACTTCTCTCAAGAAGAGTTAGAAAGTATATAGAGTATACAAAATAGGTACAAAGATACAGTAGCACAAGCAAACACTGACCAGAGCTTTGGTATAAAAGTATATAATTATTTATTTAAAAACACACTTGTGAAATACACTAACACTAATATGGCAAGCAAGTTCAAACACAGTCACTATCAATATATATACATCCCTGATTACTTATTGAACAAGTCTTAGTTAAAACACCACTTATTTGCAGACAGAGGTGAGCGCTTAACCTAAGATGGCAGCTTAACCTAAGATGGCACTCCAATAAGTTAGTTAAAAAGGGAGGGAAAGGCAGAATTAGGAAAGCACACAATACCAACACTGTTAAAAGAACCACAGCAAGTCAGGAAAGGCAGAGTCTACTGTAGAGCACGAAAGTTCATAGGCCCGACCCACTCTTGGGCAGAGCAAGGCGGAATGTGTCCAAGATCACACAGTTGAATTATACTTTAAAAGTCTTTGCAGATAGTTCAGAAAGAGTTGGATCAGTTCAGAGAAAGTTAGTTAACAGGTCCCAGGTCACCCCAGGATAGAGAGTCAAGGATTTACGGGACACCTTGAACAGTCTGTTGCAAGGGAGACCAGGCGGGACACAGTACCTGAAATGGTGAGAAAGCTCCAGCGGGGGCAGTTGTTCCTGGCAGCGGGTACAAGTTGGTGCTTCGTCCAGGGGAAGAGAAGATCTCAACGTGGAGGAAAGCTGGAGGTCGTTGCACTGCCAGGGAAGAAACCAGCCGCGGAGTTTCTCGGAAAAAAGGTAATACCCTTTATTTCGCGGTAGTGGTGAAGCGTGGCTATACTGCCGCCGGGGTGTTTGGCACGGGCGAATCGACCAGGAGACGATCCAGGAAGGCGAAAAGAGGGCGAACTGGTTATCCCCACTAGTTCAGAGGAAGAAGACTCTCCAGGATGAAGATCTTCTGTGTCGTCGGGAAGTGGTGATGCGGTTCAGCAGGGCTCCACCGGTGGTGTCGTCGTTGCATGTCGGCTCAGCTTCTCCCTCTTCGGATTCTTTGGTCCTGTGGCGATTTCTGAAGTTCCAGTCCCCAAAGCCCTGCTTTTATGCAGAAAACCCCCATTCATCAGTCCGAGCTGTCACTCAAACATGCTAAGTGGCTCACCACTGAGCCAATCACACAAGAGTGCGACTTGAGTTGCTGAGGCAACTCAGTCCAGGGTGCCTAAACCACCCTCCCACACATCCTGTAGACCCAGACAGAGTGGCACCACTTTGGAGGGCTTCTGTGCAGAAGCCCGCCAAAAAGTGGAACAAAGGGCACGAATTGGGTTAGAGTTACAAAAGCGAACACAGACGCCATTTTGGCACCGAGTTCTGGCAAAAAATCCCAACCAGTGAATTAATATTAATTTCATAAACCGGCAGTATGTTTGAGGCTATGCTAAAAAGTGGTAGCCTCGAACAATGGGAAAATCCCATAGGAATATATTCGCGGTCGAATATAAAAAGTAGTATCCACTGCCACAAGCCAAAACTCGATCAGGGGGGACTGGACAGGGCCCCCTTGAACAACAGACCCAGGGGCAATCGAATTGCCCCTACCAGTACGTCCACAATATGATGGTTTGTACTGATTCTGGTCACAATTTTGGACTAATAAAGCCAATGGTGACTTTACATGCCCTGGGAGACAGTAGTCAGTCCCAGGGTATGGAGTCGATGTTTGGGGGTCACTATGACATCTCTGTGTTACTGCACTGAGGGGGCGGTGTAACACATATACCAAAAACACATGAAGCCCTATGGAGTAAAAGACCCCATAGCCCATAAAACACATCCAAAGTCAAAGGGTCTCTCAAATCAGGTCTAAGAGTGGGAGAAAAAGAGTCTCACTCTTGGCAGGAGAAAAAAAATAAACCCCAAAAAATCCAGCAAAGCTGCTGGGGGACTCACTAGGTTTGTGAAATTAGCCTATACAGAGAATTCTCCCTAACACTTATATGCATGGTGTCGCTTATTTCCCTGTGGCACAGCCAGGAAGGGATGCCCGTCTGAGCGTACCCTTTCTCTTGGGAGAAAAACCAAAACCAAAAAGTGAAGAATGGAAGGTTTTGAATTGATATGGAACAGGTTTTTGCAGTACTAGCAACAAACTAGGAGATTCTCCATGTGTTTATGATTGGGTGGGATTGAACTGGCATACCCCTTGCACCACACTTAAGAATACATGCCATCCAAACATTGCTTGTAGCCCCTATGATCTGGTTAGGTGGCCACTCCCCCAAGGCATTCTTTGACCACGGCTGGCCACCACTATAGTGTTCACCATATACTGCTAAACTCTGGCTATGGAAAAGCCTTGCTGGTGGTGGGGCATGGGTAAAGAAAATGGAACAAATTGACACTCGTGCACCTTCGATTTCATGATTTTCGGATGGTGTGTGAGTTGGTAGTGAAGGGTGCTTTCACATCTTGGCGAACCATAGATAGCATCTCTCGTTTAATCTTAAAACCCTAACTGCGCCCCAACACTACAGTCAAGTGGGCTGTAGTGTAAAGCCAGCTAAATGCTACATGCGAATGCAAGCCGGTCGGCTTCCTTATAACACTGTGACCATAGTGCCTTTATGAAGACTATTCATTTCCAATTGCCCGTCCTTGCATCGTTTGGGAATCTGGGGGCGCGGGGGGGGGGGGGGGTTCCAGTGACGTGCACAACCGCACTGTTTTGTGTTACTGGAGTTCCGGGATGAAGAAAATGGAAGCCGTCTTGTGCCTGTATCATTCAGTGCCTGATATTTTACACACAGTTCCATTGAAATGTCTGAAAACTCTTATTTTCTATATACTTTTACATAGAAATGTCATTTTCTGTAGCAGGTTACAGAGGTTTCATTGCATGTTTTTTTATTGTAAAGCACATAGTTGCCTCTCATATCATTTCCCGCGGTAAAATAACAGTGCAATACATGCGACATAGCCATGGGTGTCTTATGACATTTCTGAGTTGCGCTATTTATTAAAGGGCAGAGCACCTGCAGACTTTTATTAGTCGTCTGGGCTGAAACGTGTCTCTGGTTTGTTTGGGTAAAACCTAAATACAAATTGAATACTCCCTAAAGGCATGTTGTTATTTTTGCGGCACACTGCGCGCCTGAATTGTGACTTCACCAGCTGTCAGCAGAGCCCCCACCCCCCCGCAACCCACCAGTGGTGCCCGAGCGAGTGCGGGCAGGCTCACTCCCTTCTCCACCTTACCTGGGACGGGAGGCAGCGTCCCGGCTGTGGACAAACTGGCGTGGGGGCAGCCGCTCCCAGGCAGCAGCAGATGGCGGCAGATCCAGGGGGAGCCCCGCCGCAGCCAGAAGGATGCCACCAGGAAGGAGGCTGGGCCGCGCATGACGGCCCAGGCCTCCAACAGCGCTGCAGGACGGGGCAATAATGTACGCGGCACCATGGTGTGCCATGACAACACAGGTGTGGCTCTGGCGGACTGCGTCTGCTGGAGCCTGCACGAATAGGGAATCCCACTACACCACCATCGAATATCTGTATGTAAAGAAAAGGCCCAGAGAAGGCCATAACCTTCCGCAAACCTCCAGGGATATTGATTTTTCAAAAGGGGCCCAGGAAGGCCTTATGTTGAGGATTACATTGGACCCCATTTGGGTTCATGTTGGACGGGGCGGGCATACAAGCCCTTTTAAGCTGTCCTAATCGCTTTCCCTGTTACGCCCCTGGAAACCGGGTAAGTTAATTGATTACAGTAAATTGGCCAATCCGGGGAGGGGGTGCAGTAATTAAGAAGGTGTGTGAGAAGGCTTGAGTGTGGATTAGTTGGGTGAGGACTGGAGGTGGTGAAGGATGCCCAAGAGACCAGAGGAGGCGAGAGCGACAGGAGTGCAGAAGCTATTGGACAGAGGGGGTCTGTGGAGTGTGGTGGCTGTGAGATGGGAGAACGTGAGGAGTAGAGCTAGAGTGGGAGTAGTGGAGTGGCAGAGATCGTAGTTGGGAGTAGAGATGGTAGGTAGCAGGAAAAGCAGAGTAGTGAGTAAGAGGAACGGGTATTGGAGTGGTATGTTGCTATTAGTGGTTGGTAGTCAGTGTAAAAAAAGAGTAGAGTGATGACAGTAATAGTGGGAGGAAGGAATAGCAAAGTATGGACAGCATTGGAGAGCAAGTAGGGAGGGAAACGGGGAGTGGGAGAATAGAAGTAATGGTAGTAGCGAAGAGGGATTATTACAGAAGAGTTGCAAGAGGCAAGGAAGTAGATTTAGAGGAAGTAGGTAAGGATAACAACAGAGGTAACGGGAGGTAGCGACAATAAGAAGGGGAGGTGAGGAGTAAGAGAAGAAGTCAGATCAAAGGGTGGAGGTGGAAAGGCAGAGTGAGAGATCGGAGGGACAATAGTACCGCAGGGAAGAGAATATCTTAAAGCCAGTGTCGTGAAGGGACAGGTAAGAACGTGTGTTAGAGATGAGAGAGTGACACCCGGGGAAAGAACGCACCATCCCTAACTCCCTAGAATACTAAGCGGGATACGTCAGTCAAAGACTAGAAGGCCCCTAGGGCGTGAGTTATCCGTCACTTATGGGAAGCCACTAATAGAACCAGATAGAACATCAAGCAGATGGGTGTCCCCGCTGGTGAGATACTAGCGTCTCTGGTAAGGACACCTGGCTAGCGAGGGAGTAACTGGTGGGAATTAGTTAGATCCGGGTAGGCTGCAATGTTTTCCCAGACTTTCTGTAAAGTCCCAATAAACACCCTTGGAACTACTTTGGGAGTCAGCGTGGTTAGTGGTGGTGGGCCATCCCATCACAGTATGTGTATGCGCATTATTTTAGCAGAAGTGTGTGTGTGTGGTATTAACCTAGTGCATGCTCTGTCTGTAACAAACTTCCCACCTCCATTCTGAACAAAATCCACACCCCCTAAAATATTCCAGTGTATGAGCAGTGCATCCATGAGTGTGTGCCTAACTCTGGTATATACCAACTCTTATCTGTTTTTGAGATGTCTTGGTATGGCCTGTGGACTGCAGGGAGTACAAGGATGAGTAGAGGCTAAAACGCCCACTCAGCCTTCACACTGCTACAAACCAAAAGCCAACACAATCATGAAGGTAAAACAGGCGCAGTTAAGAGGTACATCCTCTTGCCCTTTTGTGGTAGCGTGGTCTGAGGAAAGGTCATACTTTTAAGAGGGGTGTGAATGTGGTTCAGTGGCAACCCAAACAGCTAGTTATTACAGTCCAAAATAAAGGAATGTCCAATCAAGGAGCTGTATAAATATATACACTTTAATTGAACAACACCATGTACAACAATAACTAACTACAGAAACACTACACAAAACCCACCCAGGAGGAATGACCACAGAATAAGCAAAGATAGTAGATGCAGCACTCTGGGTAATGAATCGGGGGTGAAAGGCAAGAAAAAGCATCTATGTTCTTGAAAAAGGACATGCTCTTGTGAGCAGAAAAGGATTCAAAGTGACATAACAGTCTCTAGGGCCCATAAATGGACCAAGGGTGCAGTTGGCAGTCGAAAGTACATTCTTTGCAGTTCTTGGTGGTTCAGCAGCACTGAACCCGACTTCCTGGCACTGCGCGAAGATCGGTAGAGAGCAAAAGGCAGCAATGCAGGGTACTGAGGTTCAAATGTGTTGAACAGTTCACGAAACACTCTCCAGGCAGTTTAACTGGGATAAACACTAGGATCCCATCTGTCTTGGCTCTCAGGGTGCTGTGAGTCCCAATTCAGGGACTCAAGGATAGGATGAGTCCTTTTCTCATGCTCCCAAACTCCGGAGAGGCTGGCACACAAATGCAGGGGTCCTTAAACATAATGAGGCCCTAGGTACCACTGTGTTTGGCAGTCTTACTGCAGCAGCAGGTCACTTTTTAGGTTACTGTGAGTCCCACTCCAGGGATTCAGGAACAAGATGGTGCCTTGGTCTCATGCTCCCAAGAACGTGGGAGGATGGCCCACAACTGCAGGGGTCTTCCAACACACAACGTGAGTCGGGGTACCGCTGTGGCTGTCAGAGAGGCTGGTCCTGTTCCAGCAGCAGATCACCCCAATGGTCCCTGGGGGCGGTTACGGGGCAAGGATGCTTCAAGATCATTTCCAAGTTGATTCAAAGAAGTGGTGGGAGACCCCTTCTTTTATTGACAAAAGTCCCCAGGGGATTTGACTAAAGCTAGCTTGCTTTGGGGGTCCCCTTGTGATTTCAGACCCAACTTGCTTTGCTCCAGGGGAAGTCGAGGGGACAGGAAAGAGAAAGAAAGGCAGAGAGAATCAAGGTGGCAGGATCTTCCAAAGACTGTACAGATCCCTCTCTGGCTAACCAACTCCACCCTCCCTTTCTCTTGCTATCCTCGCCCCCCCTTCCTTTCGCAATAAGATCAAAGGCCTTTAGAAATGCAGCCCCCTGGTGTGAGGCCTGGCTCTCTGTGAATGTGTGTGCCTTTTTGGTTTCCTTTCGCAGGCCAGCGACCTGTGGAGTAGCTGGCCTGGAGGAAAGGGTGTTACCTACCCTTATAAAGGAACAAAGAGCACCAATCCCCCAAAAGTAGTCCCATCAGTGGACAGGGGTGGGCCTTGTCTGGGAGGAATACACACAATCCTTCCACAGTTGATCTAGGCCCACAGGGCTAACACATGTGCAAAATCAATTTAATGTGCCTGGGATAACTTTGAAAGATGCTGGCCTCCATACCCTAACTCATGTATGGCTTATATTTATGTGCCACCAGGACAGCGTCATCAGGGTTATGTCGTTTTTGGAACAGCGGTGCATATTTTAAATGCAGCCCCTGCGCTGTAGAGACGTGGGTGTGACTAGCTGTCAGAGGGCACCTTTGGCCTCTGAACATGCTCTGTGCCACTGGTAGAGCAGGCGCTACGAATCAGGATACTGATGCAGCAAGGGACAAGCACAGGCATAGCTAGAGGAGGGCTGGGGCGAGAGGCTATAGCCCCAGATTTTTTGGTTCTAGCCCCGGATAGAAGCTCCGGGGCTACAAACAAAAGGCTGGCTAGCTCTGTGTCCCGACAGTCCTGACATGAGCCTAGTCCCAGATATTTTCCAGAACTAGCAACACCCCTGGGCACAAGTACATGCTATGCTTATGGCATGGAGCTTATGAAAGGGGAATCTGATTTCAGATTTCCCTTTCAGAGATGAATTAACCATATCATTTTATTATTTAATCAAAATACAAAAAGCCAGGATTTTCCTAACCTTGCCAGATGGCAATTCATCACAATTGGTCCGAAACATCTGGAGGCCTGCAGGATGCAGGCTACTCCCTAAAGTACGGTCCTATGGACTCAAATGATGAGTTAATTTAGCACTTGGAGTAGCCAAATGAACCTGAAATCCCTGCTGCAGGTTTGAGGCCACCAGCTGGATGTTTTGGATTTCCCAAATCCCCATGAACTTCCACAATGTCGCTGACCAGCCACAAAACTTTACTGGGCCCTATAAAAATGAAATCCTTGAGCTGTAGCGGCTGGTTTCACATGTAGCTGCTATAGTGTTTAGGTCTTGCACAACGGAACAGGGAGTCTGAATTTGTGATGATGTGCAAACATTTTTCACTGCTTCATATTTGAATAGTTTCCTGTGCCCATCAAGCCTGGCTCTGTTCCAGGTCAGAGCTGAGATCCTCACTACCTCAGTCGTTTCATATAATTTGTGTTCATCACCCATCAAACCACTGTTTACACCCGTCTGAGCACATCTTTGTACGAAACACACTTTCTATTCTCCACCATTCACGCTTTGCTGTCCTCTTCCAGTGAACAAGATATTTGGAAGCAAATTGCATTGGTGTGTATGATGTCCTATAAAGCAGATTCCCCAATACTGCCAGCAATGTGTCACCAGTGTTGCACTTCTGCTAAGCGGCCCTAAACAATAAGTGTTATGTTACACAAGTCGCGTACACTCCTTTTATCAACCTGGGATGAATTATTGGGTGAGCCCTGCTTGGATGCGAAGCTGAACTGTGGGAATCTGCTCAACCCACTGAGCTTTCTAACCGGCGTGTAGCTGTAACAAGGTCTGGCGAAGCTTGTCCCCATCCCCCGTAAGTGACCTGTGTGATTTCTGGGTAACGTTTTGAAGACCTGCCTTGATGAGCGAGTAATGGCTAATGACAGTGCCAATTATTACTTTTGCACAGTCTGTTGATCTGCTCACCTGTTGAGGCTCCTACTAAAACACAATGGTGTGGTTTGTCCTCTGGTCACTGTAGACACATATGGTGCATTCCTCTGTTTATCGTGATGCAGACCTTTGGGGTCCTTGATCGGGACCTGTAGCTAAGTTTCCTTGTTATGGTCAACTTCTATATCCCGCCTTCATCACATCAACCAGGGAAACTATTCCTTGATGACACTTGCTTTCTCATTGCAACACCACGCTAACCTCTCTGCAACTGTTTCTCGCTCTCCCCTCTTCTTCTCTGCTCCTTTCACTGTTTTTTTTCCTTCTCTTCTCCCCTCCCCTTCACTTTCTCGCCTGCCCCTCTTACGTTTCTCTATGCACTTACACTATCTGAATTGTCTTTGGACCTAGAATGATAGTAACATTGTCTCCTCCCCCCTCCTTACTTGTTATTCTCCCCCTCTCCCTCCAGCCCTATCTGAAATGTCATCAGGCCTAGTATGATAGTAGTTTGCTTTTTTTCCTCTCCCTCCTTTCTCCTCCCCTCTCCCTCCCCTTGGGTATTCTCCGGCTCTACCAGAAATGTCATCAGGCATAGTACAGTAGCCGCCTGTCTGTTTCTCTTTTGTTTCCGATCTGTGTATTAGCTCTTGCACTATCTGAAATGTCGCTAGGCCGAGTATGATAGTTAATATCACATTCTTGTTGTTCATGACCTATAAGAATGTTTTGTATTTTTCCCTTGTTCTCTCCCTTGTCGTGAAAGGGCTTTGAAACACATTGTGTATAGGTGCTATATAAATAAACGATCGTATCATATCATATATTCAGCAAGTACGCCAACATCCAGGGTGTGCATTCCCTTTGATGGGTCAAACTGTCTGTAGGCTGTGAACTGAGCGCCCTGTTATCATTTCCTCCAATTCTTCACTACTAAGCTCATACGAAGGATCGTCTGGAAGATGTGCGCAAGATAGCCTGCCAGTTTATCGTGCCTGTTGTTGAGAACTCTGTACCACCTGCAAGCAGGGTCAGCCTTGGCGGTGTCAGCGCCCCGGGCAGTGATGCAAACATTTGGTGGCCTGCACCCCCTTGCTCAATACCAGGGGGTGGGGTCGGCACATATATATATTTTTTTTACTCCACGCACTAGAGCAGGGAGTTAATTACTGGAATAGGGTGCCGATGCTAATACATCAGCGCCTTAGTCTAATGAAAACTGCCCTGCTCCCGAGCCGGAGCGGGGAGATAATCATTTCAATAGGACGCCGATTCAAAAGCATCAGCGGCCTATTGTTATTAATTGCTCTCTGCCACGCTGGAAAGTCCAGCGCCAGACAAGAGCGAGGCACATTTAATTTCAATAGGGTGCTTGCTACGCCTTCTCCCACTATGCCAGCTTGGGGAGACTTTCAAAGACCCTCCCTGAGTTGGTGTTGTGGGGGGCTATGTCACCCCGAGTATTTGCCCGGGCGGCCCTGTCCTAAGGCCGGCACCGCCTGCAAGTCCTCAGCCTTCCATCCTCCCGATTTGGATGGAGCACCATTGAGCAGAATGAACGTGAATAGGGCATCTGAGGTTTGGGATTTTTAATTTTAGTTATAATAATAATAACAACAAATTGTTGGTTTTATGAGTGGTTTCCCACTTTTGACCTTTTCGTTTATTTTAGTTAAACTGTAAACCGGGTGTCCGTATTTTTCCTGCCCATGCCGCCTACCCAATATTGCCATGTTTAGGAAAATATTGACAGTTAATGATTTTATGTTCCCCCGGTGGGGTATCTGCTTAGCAGGTTTCGTCCAGTCCGTGCCTCGAGCCCGCAGGGTGAACACACAGGAAGTTGTTTTCCAGACTTCTTTTGGTGCGCAACCAGGCGGAGGGGCCGGGTGCGTGCGCGTGCTTGTGTGGGTGTGGATCAATCGCAAATTTTGGCATCCTCGGGCGCGGAATCCTTCTTGGAGGCACCGGTGTGCACAGCAGAGCTGGAAAAAGCTCGTCGCGCGCAGTTAAAGGGAATCGAGCACGATGCATTATGTCACTTTAAAGTGGGCCTTAGCTTAGCGGCTTAGATCTGTCTAGGAGTTGCAAGCGCTATAGAAGAAACACACCCACACCTACATTAGGTTGATGAGTCACAAATATCACAAAGAACCTGTGTAGCTATTAATAGGAAATTCTATATATGCCCCTGCTTAATCACTATTTTTAAAATCTGATAAATGGTCTGCACTGCTTATAATCAAAGTTTTATTTGTGTAATGGTTAAATGTTTAAATTATTATTTTTTTACCCCTTATGCCACTTTGCCTCATAGTGAAACGTTGTTTTTTTTTTTGTTTCTTTTTTAAAGAGACACCCTCAACAACACATTTGTTGTATGTACAGTGCAGAAACATGTCTACACCTCTGTAAGCTATTCATGCATTGCAGTGTGTCTGCAAGTCACTGGCGACCGGGAAGCATTAAAGCCTGGAAGAATTGGATGGCCTGCAAAGGGTAAACATGTTACTTAAGTGTAGAACAGGATGACGCGACACTAGAGGTCAATATCGGATTAGCCATTCGAATGGGAATAGTGCATGCACATGATTAAGTCTAGTCTGTAACCTTAACTGCAACTATTGCCAATGCCAGTACAGAGCCTCCAAGGATGGGTGCCTGAACTCAAGCACTCATAATATTGTTGATCTTCATAGAATCTTGCTCTAGGAAGTGCTTTTGGTTGCTGTATACCCGGACATTCCAAGGACAGCCTTCCCTTTAGTGGACATTTCGGCTTTGTTTGATAACTATGGGAATTAAGGATTTTGTCAGCGAGTGTGTTTTCATTTCAGAGTAACTGAAGCTGGAATGGTCAAGCAATGCATTTGACTATATTCAATTTACAACGGGACATTTCATGTACTAACAAAGCAATTGTGACGAATTCCGGGGCACCAGAGGTTGAGGGATGAGTATCTGCTTCTAAACCATCAATGAGCCCCACACCTCTAGTACACCAGAAGGGATCTGAACAGATTGTAAACACAAAACTATAAACCACCTTGTCCAATTTTGGTAACGTGGGCGGAACGGCAGGCTTATCTCCGCAAAGTCGTGGATCATTGGTTAGTTGCAACAGAGTGAAAATACAATTATTACCCAATGATTAAAGGGGCTGTCCAGTCAAGGTTGTATACAAATATCGACTTTATTATTATCACAACAGACAGTTCTAGCACACTACAAAATACAACCCACCCTGTAAAAATCAAAAACAGGCCCACCACATAAGAAGCGAGTACACGGTTGTACATAAAGCAAGTTTATTGTACAAAAGCTATGGGGAAGCTGGCACCTTCTATTTGAATACCAACGGGCCTGACTCAGCGTTCATTCTTTCAAAGTTGTTCAATTGAGTACCATTTGAGCTGGTTAATAAAACCTATTTTACAGTCATTAGGAGCAAGAGGACACGAACACAGTATCATATACAAACATTTGAGTATTCTTAAAATGAGTCTTTTAAGAGCAGTGGTGTCGCTATAGGAGGTCTGGGGGGGCAGTGCCCCCCTCTGTAATCCTGTGCTCTCTCTTGTGCCCCCCCTACCTAAGGGGAGCAGTGACTGTGTTCTCTGTTCGTGGTGTTATTTGTGACACTCACTGAGGCAAATGTCTGCATATCACGCAGCAATTCTCATTTTGTCCCAAAGCTATTAGTGATCGAGCAGCTTGCATCCCCTCCCATCAGAATGTAGCCACGAAACTGCTAATGATGGGCCATTAGTCACTGAATTGTTTAGTGCCTGCATTCTGATGGGAGGGGAAGTGCAGTGGGGTGTGGGTGGTTGGTCTGCACAAAAGCCTATCTGCAGGAGGGCGTGTGACGTCACATATTACCTTTCATAGGCGCCCCCCTAGTTTTGTCTGTGCCCCCCTACTTTTGTCCTTGGCCCCCTCTGTGCCCCTCCTAAATTTGATTCATGTTGACTCCACTGTTTCAGAGTGCACGTTGATTCTGACAGCTTGAGTTGTGAAGGGTAATCACTAGGACAGAAATGAGTGGGGTTTCCTGGGGTGCCAGCCTCCCTGTATTATGAAGGTGAAAAGAATGCAACATCCCATGTCTTGGGTTATCCGTAGAGGACCTGGGCCAAAGCTACTGTCACCATTGAGGGCTTGAAACTCTGAGAGTGGCAGGAATTGAGAGGAGGCACATTTTCAGGCGGGTCCAATTAATTTTGGTGGAATAATCTGCCTTCTTGTGGCCATGTGGGCAATGCTGCAGTGCCACAGCATAGATTGGCATCTGGTTACTAGAGGTAGCGATGTCCTGAGGTCTTGTGGACGTCGAGGCCGAATGAATGCAATGTACTACTCCTACAACTTTTCTACACTTAGAAAATGTTGTGAAGTTTTCTTCAGGATTGCATCTTAGTGTGGAAAGCTATGACAGCAAGGATGTTGGACTCGGCGAAAGGACATCGGCCCGTGTGTTCAAGCTAGAATGCGGAAGCGGACCGCGAATAACCAGCAATGGGAACCAAGGACTGCGCATCTTCTTCGGGGACTCTCTGTACTTGCACTCATTCAGAGAAACCTCTACTCTCTCAACTAGAGCACTTTGGGGGTCGGGGGGCATATACCAGGGGGTAAACATTTCTTCAGAAAAATGCTAAATTGGAGCAAAGTTTGTGACACCAGCCTAGCCTCTGTAAGTAGGCAGTTAGGTCTTCTTCATGCCTTCCTCAGTCCCAGAGCCATAACCAATTAAAGACTCCCATACACACGTAGTACACTTCTAGAGCTTTTTCTGCCATCTTTTAGAATAAAGGTTTTTCTTGGTGGCTGTCAAACCTAAGTCTCTGACCTGACATTTTTATTGGCAAATTTTCTTTTTTAATCATGGTTGTAATTCTCCGTTACAAGTAAGTAAGGATGAATTCCTAATATTTTTCTAGCTCGGCCAAGCTGTTGAACTGTTGGCTCTGGTCACCTTGGGGAGGACCGGTTCATCTTTATCCAAGACTTAAGAACTGCCTCCTTGTGCAAGAGGGAGTTCGAGCACACCCATCAGGCTAGTGAGCTCCTCAGAACCAAGCGGTTAGGAGATTGGGGAGAAGATGAGAATGAAATACACAACCTCGAGTCCATATACACTTTTACACTTTTTTGTCTTTTTAAAAGAGACCTTTCACCTTTCTTCTTTTGCACTCCTGGTTTTGAGGCGAGTACGTCATTCCTTTCTTTGCTTCTGTTTTGCAGCAATCTCTACCACCTGCCCCGTTTATGTGAGGTTTGTTGATAGCAAATTGCTCACCCGATGAGCCCCAAACGAACTATTTATATTGAAGATAAACAAAGCAGGTGATTGGACCAGGCCTTCCTGGTACCCTATTGCGCAGAAGTAGAATTCAATGGACGTGGCTACCGGTTGGTAAATAGAAGCCGGAGCCCATCCATATTGCAAAGCCGGTGGCGCCACATAGCCTGTCGCTGCGCAGATACTTGCTGTCCAGCCTTCGACGCGGCGCTGTTTCATGGACGCTGACTGGTGAAAGATCCCCCCTGGATGATTAATGACGTTTGAGTAGGCCACAGTGTAAACACTGCTCCAAGAAAGCCATATGCCTGACTGGTATTGATGAAACCTTGTAATCGTTGCTCGCTTTAAATGGTTACTCGGAGAAGCCACAGTGTCTGGGAAATGTTTTTGTGGTGACCCACGAAGAAGAGAAACCAATTTGTGGCCTGTCACTAAGGCACAATTTAATGTGCAGCAGACGAGAGCAATTACAAAAGAAAAGGGAATGCGGGCTCCAAAGCCTACGGATCTATTGACAAACCTAGTAAAATAGATTCGAACATTTCACGTCTGGTTTCCGTAGCCCCTGCGTACTCTTCACAGGCTCTCGCGTTGCGTCAAAGATGGCGCCCATTCACCCCTTTCCTCTCGACCATCCTTCTTTCCTCCTGCTTCTTCTCATGCTTTGGAGTGCCATGAGAAATATACAGCCAACCATCAACGCATAACAAGAAGGGCACGCTTTTAGAATGTGTACTCCTTCAGGGACCCTGCATTTTAGTTGGCATCCGCATATTTATATTTGATCTCAAACAGGCTCAAGTCCTAAAAATTTAAGTGGGGGGGACTCATAAACAAACGCAATGGTATGTGACGTCGCCAGAAATAAGCATAATAAGGTTTGCACAGGACGAATGGCATTTGCCTTCCATAAAATCAACACACACACAAAACCAAGAGACGATATTTTCTTCTAATAGTGTTTCTGAAAACGTTAAAAGTTGTGTATGTTTTAAACTCCAAGAACCAATACAAATGTTTTCCCTGGAACTTGCAGTACCGAAATGCGACATTTCATCTTTAGTTGTTTGTAATTTTTCTTTGGTTCTATAGTGCAGTGGTGAAGTGTCCGGCCTGCAAACCTGACGTCTATGGTTTGATTCCTGATTGAGTTCATACATTCAAAGAAGGCATTCAATGTTTCTCATTTTAGCTGAGAGGGACTGAGTCCACCCTCTGAAAAAAGTGGGTGGACTCCCTCCCCCTGCGTGTGCCCTCGACTTGAGTCCTGATCTCAAATCACAACATTATGGAACATTTGCTGTGATGCTGAAAATCTGCACTGCACAGCGTACCTGCGTTTCTTCACTTTTTGCTACTTGTGTAACCTCAGTTTTCCACTTTTCCCTGACTTTCGACACTGCACTTCCTGATTTTCAGTCTGAGGACCCTAGTATGGCATGGGTGGCGGCCTCGCTGTTGCACCCTATATCTTCACTCGATTAGCGACCCTGACTGGTTGTGGACGAGCCCCATAGTTGGCCGAAATGATCATTTCAGGGACTAGACCGCACAAGGCCTGCGTTCCAAAATGCAGTGACGCTGTCCCACAGCTGGTCTTTATTGCGGCTCACGGCGCGTGTGCGGCACAGAGTGGCCATATATGGTCATGATTGGCCTATCTGAGATTATCATAGATGAAGCGGGGCAAGACCACTTCTGGCCAGTGAGTGATCGGGTTGTCTGGAAATGTCTGTGAATCCCGAGGTGGAGGTGCAGCCCAAAAGAACGAAGCCTGCAAAGATTGGATGTGGTGACCATCATCAATTGGATGGCCGGCAAACTATCAGAATGAGTGCAGCTTTTCGTTTGGGGTTCAGGACTGTTACCCTAACTCAGTTTTCCTAAACATATTCACTGTGTGTTGTATGGAATAAGACATGACTAAATATTAGTTGAGGAATCCTGTAGAAGAATCCGCAACAAGTCTCCAAGATCCTCTGGCAAAGCTCTGTGCTGGCATCTTTGCGTAACCAGACTTCCAAAGTAACTGATGCCAATTTCCCTTTTCTCATCATCGCCAGCTGGACAAAGTCTGAAATGCTGCTCCCTCTACTGCTTGCGACCTCTGATTAGGGATGCCAACCAAATGTTAGGAGAGTGGGGCCTGTGAGATTCAAGTTCACCTGCAGCGGTAAATTTGAGCCAGGGTTTAGCCTGCAAGAGAATCGGAGTGCGGTGCCCTCTCCTCCTATGAAACCCAAGACCAACATGGTTGCCTGATACAGACTCAGCATGGTGCCCATACTTCCGCTAGAGTGCCACTGTACCCGTTCCTCCCCTGGATCTGCACTGCCCCCAAACATCATAAAACAGCCCCTTATTTGCTCAATCCTGGCACACCGAGGCGCCCTGTACATGCCTTAAAAAAGCTGATAGTATGACATCTCTGGGCAGGTGACACACAACCAGAGGAGGTACCACACTGAAGGCTGGCTAGGTGGGCCCACAAGCAGTCCAAGTATCCAGACCTGGGGGCCCAGCTGCATCATTGTGCAGCTTTTGGCTTCTTTTGCTCAAATTGAGACCTTTTTTTCCATGATGGGACCATAAACAACTGTAGTGTCAGAATCCAGGAACATCGAAACCACGTATTACACAGGACCATGAACCGCACCTCTGACGACCATGATGGGCCAATCCAGCACCGGGACCGTCTCTCACCCTTGAAACCTGTACTAGCCTGACTCCGCTGTGGGGACAATGAACCCTATCTTAAGCACCACAGAGTGTTTGGCCTAAATTGCTTGTCAGGGACTGTTAACATCAAAGGCCAGTTTTAAGAGTATTGTTAGCTTATTTTGGGAATCGTATACCACAGTGATTGTAGAACAATCCGGACACCTGTGTGATATTGGAAGGGCTTCCATTTGGTGATGTTTGATTATTTAGGTACATATTAAAATAGAAACATATTCTCACCCCTTATGTGTCGCTTGGTGAACTATTATCACCCATGACTGCCTTTGGCATCCCTGCTATCTCTATGGCGAAGGATTCAAAACTCACGTGAAAGTCACAGAGGCAAGGGGGCATTCCAGTGTACACTTTACCTCCCATCTTAATTGAATTGGTGTATGCCCTTCCAACTCTGAGCCTTAGAGTTGCACTGATTCCATCTGGGCTAGCACCTTCCATATTGCTTTTCTCCTATAGTTCCACCTTGCAACCCAAGTAAAGGCCCACTCCGCATCTGCAGAAAGACGCTACGTACAGTTCCCAGCAACACCTCCTTTGATGGCAAAGCTTTTGTGGCAATTTTACTTTATAACACTCATTGAAACTAGGCAGATGGAGAAATATTGGACCTCTCAGACCCATATTTTGCTTTCATACAAGGACCCATTGGGATGTTGGCCTTTTGATTGGAAGATTTCATATTGCATTATTAATGTTTTTCTTAGGAGTGCATATTTGAAGGGTTCATGTGGTGCTGCCCCCTGGCGCGGCTTATTCCTTCACAACCATATTATTTGAATAGAGTCTCTGCAATTGCATATTACGAACTGGTTGGCCTTTTGGGGTCGATCCAAAAATGCAACCAACAGCTTTAAATAATCAACAGCACTAGCTTATACCAACAAGTCTGAAATCTTTGACATTCTCAAGAAGGATTCTAACCTTAAGTTTCCCAACATCCAAAAAAAACGTCCTCTGGAAATAGCAACAAGAGTTGAAAACTTCGAGTGAAAGTAAAAAATGTACAACCGAGAAAAGGGACTCCTGAGATCGAGCAGTAAATCAGGAAAAATGTGGACTTGATATGGCTTTTCGACTTGAACTGTTATTTTCAGAATTGCAAAATGCTGCAGTTATGCAGCGTTCTATTAACATCCAGTTGGTCCAAAGAGAAGCGAGTTCTACAGCAAGGGGAACCCCACTCACTCAAAAAGGTACCCTCGACGTCTGCATGGCGAGAGAATCTAGCGTGGAGGCCAGCACGAGGTAGCGGGCCCCAGTTCTATTACACTGCCAATGCTTTGATGAATTCTCCCATCCTATGCCTTCCAGATCCTGTACATAGACTATTCTCTCCGGATGCTGCTGGGCAGGGTGTCTGGTGGGAGGTGGGGAGTGACGGTGGGCAAGCTACAAAGAAGTTACTCTGCACTGGTGGACTGCAAAGGCTAACATGTATAAAACACAAACGACACAGTGACCGAGGTGCAGGGGTGTGGCTTGGTCTGGAAAAGATCCGGCGCTATGCTAATGTCGGGACTGTCGGGACTCTGGGCTAGCTAGCCTTTTGGTTGTAGCAGCTGAACTTCTATCCGGGGCTATGATCAAAAGACCCGGGGCTATATCCCCCACCCCATCTGCCTCTAGCAACGTCTCTGCTGAAGTGAGATCCCATGTGAGCTCTGCAGTGATCTTGAGCCTCTTGCGTACTATAGAGCACACCCTTACGTATGTGCGTTTGCAGTGTGGGTTGCTGCCCCCCCCCCCCCCGGCACCCTCTTTTCCGGGTTTCAAGATGAATAGGAGGCAGAGTCAGACTGGGGCATAAACGTCCATTGGCGCCAATTAAAAAGTGGCCCTCGGGCATAAGTGGCAATGTGTTCCATTTGTGACAGACTGTTTGAGGAGTACTCAAGGAGGAGTCTGTTGGTGAAAGTGTTGCAATTTGATCATTTTAAAGAATATGTTCAGTAACACCTTTCGAACCTACTCGGTGTAGTAGCCAACCAATCGGGCCAACTCTAGCTTGTTGGGCGTTGCCCAATAGGCCAGTCCTAGCCTGGCAGGAGGTTGGATGTGGGGCTGCATTTACCATAGGGGGCTGTGTGGCTTTTAGCAGCCGGGTGACTGTAGCTGCTTTCAATGCTCTGGGACTGAGCCTAGAGCGAGTGATGCATTTTGGATAATTGTATACAGAGACGTGATCCTTTCAGGAAGTAGGTGTGCCATTTGTGTGGTGGTTGGGGTTTTGAATGCTTTGATAGATGTGTCCGTTTTCAGGATTTTATTGTTGGTGGGTTCTTCAATTTGGGGACTGTCTGTTAAGGTTTAAGGGGGAGTGTAGTACCTGGGTTTGTTATGATGACTTGGGAGACTCAGTCCACTATGACATGGGATGGAAGGAAACCAAGCAAAGTCCCCTTTCTCGAGGCGTACCAGTGGAATGTTGAACCCTTGAGCAGATGTTGTGACTGCTCCACGCCTGCGTGTGAGGCCCAGGAGGTAGCTGCTGCGTTCCCGTGAACGATTCTGAACCAGTGGGCTCCTCTTCTACTGGTGGGATGCCGCACTTTATGACCTACTCATGTTGTTCTCAAAACCTCAGCAAAAAAGATATAAAAGTACAATTCACTGAGTCTGAGCAAATAAATCTCTTTCATTGCACCCAGGTTATGTTATATCGTGCACTTTTACCAATGGCATAGTCTCCAGGTGCTCACGTGGTCCTGTAAAAGAGTGGGTTGGGTAGGTTAGTGAGGGAAGTGGGAGTAGGATAGAGGTTGTGCTGTTCTGTTGGTGGTTGTAGAACCAGGAGGAACTGGCATCTAGTGCGTGTCTGGTTTCTAGGTGTGTTTGGATTGTGTGCACTGGGGCTATTGTATGCAGATGGGCAGCATCCAGTGATTGGGTGTTTGGTTGCGGCAGTTTGTTTCGTGGATGTGGATGTGTGGGTAGTGTATTTCACTGTGAATTAGACTGATCCAAGGATGGTGTGAGGTACGTGTGGGTATGCTGGATAGGAGTTGGAAACGAGGGGATTAGAAGTTGGTGGCTTTCCTTCAGTCCCGAATGGTATTGCTGGTAGTATCCATTTTGCGTTGGTCATTGGGAGTTGAATATCCTATTCAGGAACTCATGCCTTCCGTTTTGCCTCTGCTGTCCCGAAACAGTTTTATGAGCGACGGATTATTCTAGGATGTTCTTCAAATCCAGGCAACATCTCGATTGAATTGCCAGTATGTTTTTTTGGCACCCTGCAGCTGCTCACACAAATAACCTAGACTGTTGCATTTATGCACCAATCCTTTTTGCCAGGTTTCCGCACAGACATTCTCCTCAAACCAGTCACGTTGTTGCTCTATGCTTTGCTTTTGCTGCCATTTTCTTTTTTCATGCACGCCCTTTGGTTATTTCTGCATGTTTACACCTGTACGTGAAACAACCACTACCGAAAAATGACCTGAAAACCTGGCACAGATGCATTTATTCTTGTGCGTAGTCTGACTAACTGGAGAAACTGGATGCTTTTGACGTTTATTATTCATTTGCTCTAGGCACACGCCCCACCTCTAATCTGTTACCAGCCGTCGATAAGCGAGGAGACGAGATGCACACTCGGGGGGGGGGGGGGGGGTTATGCCAGGCTCAACATTTTGAGGGGGCTGGATGGCAGTTTTGAAAGCGGGTAGTGAGTGGTGCCATTAAACCAATTGTGCTGTTGACCCCCCCCCGTTTTGCCTATCAGCCCACCCCTTACCACCGTCTTAAAGGCTTCACACAGCGTGCCCGTCCCCTCCACTCCACACTGCCACTATTAATGTAAAAAAAGATTTGATCGCAACACCCAGATGGTCTCAAGTGTCATCTAGCATAGCGACTGCCCGCAGCCTCCGGGTAGGAATCGGGGTCTGCGAGATCTTCTCATCAACATGGCCATCAACGGTGCATGATCAGAAAGGACCCTGTCGGGGGGGGGGGAGGCTATGCCAGGCTCAACATCTTGGGGGGGCTGGATGGCAGTTTTGAAAGCGGGTAGTGAGTGGTGCCATTAAACCAATTGTGCTGTTGACCCCCCCCCCGTTTTGCCTATCAGCCCACCCCTTACCACCGTCTTAAAGGCTTCACACAGCGTGCCCGTCCCCTCCACTCCACACTGCCACTATTAATGTAAAAAAAGATTTGATCGCAACACCCAGATGGTCTCAAGTGTCATCTAGCATAGCGTCTGCCCGCAGCCTCCGGGTAGGAATCGGGGTCTGCGCGATCTTCTCATCAACATGGCCATCAACGGTGCATGATCAGAAAGGACCCTGTCCTTACAAGCCACGTCTGTAAATTCCCCCAATGACTCCCGCCTGTGAAGATATAATCTATACGTTTGTTCACCCCATGTGGGGCTGAAAAGTACAAATAGACCCTTTCTCTTACATGTGTCGCCCGCCATACATCTGTCAACTCAAGTTCCTCCAGCAATCCCTTTTAAGGCTTTCGCAGGGGGGAGCAGCCCCCCTACATTTATTATCTGAACTATCAATTGTCTGCTCCAACGTGCAATTAAAACCGCCCCCTGGATCGACAGGGCACCCCTATAGTGTGACAGCCTCAGGCAAAGTGAAGCAAAAAAAAGATTGTCAGTTTTGTTAGAAGCGTAGGAATTCACAATGTATACCTCCTTCCCCTTCAGGAGCACAAGGACCAACACCATTCTACCCTCGTCGTCTCTTTTGGTTTCTAGGACCGTAAAGGGGACAGTAGGTGCGATCCACACCAGTACTCCTCTAGCAAATACGGTGTAAGGGGAGTCATACAACTGCCCACCCCCATTCCCAGCAAGCCTATTCTGCTGGTCCCTGGTGAGATGATACTCCTGTAATAGAGCTATCCCCACTGCCATTCTAGGCAAATATGCAAACACCCTGAGTCTCTCAATATAGCCATTCAGACCGCGGCCATTCCACGTAGCCACATGACCATTACAGTCATACTCTAACATCCTCAGGTCTCGATCATCCCCATAGATTCCACACACCTCCTCCCTGATACTGCCTCCCAGCCGCCCACACCATGCCCATCCTCATCTCCCGCCCCATCTCCCTATCCATTCTCAATCGCGGCCTCCGCCGCACACCAAACTCGAGACACAAGCAGAAATAACAATAAACCCTAAAACCCCCCGCAACTTCAAAACACCTTAGTCATGTAATTCTGTCCCGATAGATACAAGCATATTAAGGACTAACAGCATTCCACGCACCGCAACCCTGCCACCTGGTGACGCACTTCAGCCGATACCTTCAAACTGGTATCCAAAAAGAAAGCTCTCAACATCCGTAGGAGCACACCAGCCGCAGATGCGGCAGGCAGCCGACCCCACACCTGCCAATGAAAAAGAAGGAGGCCAGTCGCCAGGCTCTCGCCATTGGCTAATCTAGGAAAGCCCTAAGTGTTAGGCCGCTATACCTTCACACAGAGTGGCACCAGCATTCAGCATTCATTGGTCCTCTGTGCCGGTAGCTGTACAATGCCTACCAAGGTATCGAAGGGAGAGGGAGGCAGTGGCTTGTAATGATGTTCAAAAAAATGGCACAAAGATATTAGTTATTGAATAAATCAATATATCTATTAGAGTAATTTCAGGTGCAGAAGGGAAAATGTCTCACGGCCACTTGAGACATGACAGGACTATACAAAACAAAACCTGTTGTTACCAAACGGTAGCCCTATGGTGCACTCTTTGGAAGACATAAAGTCTCAATAAATTAAATGGTCCCAGTAATGCTCCACCCAAGTAGGGTAAGCCCACGAGTGGACCAGTACAGCCAGCAGTTCAATCTATTAAGCATTATTTTTTCTCTATATGTAATTCAGAGAACAGAGGTCATTAGACCAATTCAAATTCAACAGTAAACTTTAAGAATCTCGGTGATTCAAAGAAAATGAAGTGTCATAAATTTTCATACGCAAAAATAATCTTTATCTCATCAAAAATTAAAATAAAGCGATAACAGTAAATAACACCAGAACAATTGATGTCTGTACATATTGCTGCAGTGTTAATTGCACAATTTGTTACTAAATTTAACAATCCGAAATGACTTTCATCAAGAGAAAACTTGGGTTTACAACAATCACATAAGTTTGAATAGTGGTCTGAGACCACTGAAATGTAAATGTATCCAAAATAGCTCCTTTTAGATTATAGAAATGCCAACGCGTTTCGGACTCTTAATGATCCTGATGAAGGCCGTTAGATTGGAGCTACCCAAATTGCAATAGGCCCGAAACACTATTGTGTTGACTTTTGTTTGTCTTTGCATGCCAAAGTGGCAGAAAACCTCTCTTGTTAAGTCTGTATTGTTTCACTGTAACCTTGTCAAAGAAGACAAGGATGTATATGTAAAAAATCACCAGACGATTGCAAAATGCACCAATGATACTAACTGCTTTTTTACTTGTTTCGAATGTGGAAGGTTCACTATATATGTTCTCACGGTATGTCATGTCTATGAACTTATTTGAACATTTTATGTTTGAAAAAGAATACTGGATGGTC
The DNA here is from genome assembly GCF_040938575.1 of Ambystoma mexicanum. NCBI lineage: Eukaryota > Metazoa > Chordata > Amphibia > Caudata > Ambystomatidae > Ambystoma > Ambystoma mexicanum. Next base: position 942,753,723 of record NC_090935.1, read on the forward strand.
AGTGTGTTTTTTACTGTGGTTCTGTTCGGGATCACCCTGACCAATTGTTTAGATATAGGTAAGACGAACGTGACATGTTCGATGCCTACGGAGTGAGGAGAATCCATGATACGCAGAAGTGAGCCACTGCGGACACGTCCTGGAACGGCCGAGCTATGTGAAGCCAGCAGTGGCCTAGTTGGAGCAAGATCAGCTAACTGGAGGTTATGAAGCCGGTACGCTGACCGAGCAAGAGGCTCTGGTCAGGGATGGAGCACAGACAGAAAGCAAACCGTCTTCCCTGGTGGCATGACCACTAATGAACAGTGGTAGGTTGGGCACCCAGCAACCGACGCCGAGACCAGAAGGGAGAAAGGAGCCCGGGTAACCGAGCTCCACACGGTGAGTACCGGTACCTACAAGAGGAGCCCAAAAAGGGAAGCAAACACTCCCAATGTGAGGTGCCAGCGAATGCTGTAAACTGTGGGGTCTGTGCAGGCATCATGAAGCAAGACACAGACAACAGATTCAAAGTTCAAAATAAAAGGATTTATTAACACAAATGTCAGGATGGTTGAAGGCCTAACTTGCCCTATACTAAAGTGGGATTTCCCTACCTGAACAAAACTAAGTAACGTCTGAGTCTGAAAGTTCAACTTAAAAGTCTACCTGTGTCCAAAACCTATCCATGCCTTCACAACTAAAGCTAATCAATGTGTTTGGATATCAATAACAAAAGTAATGGTGATAAAACCAGAGTTCTAAGCGTCTACCAGCTCTTGGCTTCCTTTTTCAGCTTCCCTTCCCCAAGTTCAAGAAAGTTCCACAAAAGTCTCTGGATTGCTGTTTTTAAGTTCAAAACAGTTCCACAAAACATCAGGGTTCCCTTCCCCATGTTCAAAGCAACAGAGTTTCACATAAAAGGGCTTGAGGATTCTGTCCTCAAGACAACATCAAAGTTCAGCAAGTCTCAGGATTCACTTCCCCAAGACTTCAACTTGCCATCCTCTGCTTGGCTTCTGTTTCTCAGTGTTCAAAACAGTTATTTTTACTTCTGGATCAACTTAATAACTCTTTCAACTTATTCTTTCCTGATTTGCTTAAACAAGGTTCTTTGGCTTCCATAGTTGAGGGTTCTCTGGTGTAAGCGCAAACAGTCCACTCGTTAAAGGTCACGCAACCAGGAACCTTAGGCCTTTTTACCGACACAGTTTCTTCTGCTTTTGTTCCTATGTGGAAACTCCCATTTACTTGGCCTTTCCTTGTCAGCCACTTGGCTCTGCCGCACTGTTACACAACTTGGACCAATCCTTTGTCTTGCCACCCTGTATCACACAATTGGACCAATTCTTGGTCTTGCCACACTGTGTTCAATTACAAAATGTAACTTAGTGGTTATTTCACTCTATTACCACCTCGCCCTTATGCTCGCTCGCAATCTTCTATTCTTACTTTATTGCCGCTTACTTGGCTTTCATAAAACAAAAGCTTTAGTTCATATGCATTTCTCATTTGTTATAACTTTGCTCATAAAAGTTTCATTCAGTGCGGTATTCAGTAATTGTTCTGTTTCCTTCACCATTTCTATTTAACCAAACCCACAGCCTCTGGTTCTTTTCATCAATTTCATATGATTTCACATGCTTGGAGCTTGCTTCTCGTTCCCCACAGCCCCCAGGAGTGCCCTGGTCTGAGTGACTTGCTTTCTTCACTCACCGGTCTTGTGCGTTCCTTCTGAACAGCTGCGCTTTTGGTATTCAGCCTGATTTTCCTTTGCGCGCAAGCTCTGTTTGCTCTCCTGTGGCTCTCTGATTCTCGCTGTCAGCTCCGCTTGATTTCTGCGGATTCTGGCAGCTTTCCTCCTCCTTTTCCGCTTGCAGCTCCGGCGGCACAGCTTCGACCACAGAGGCGCCTAAACATGTGGTTCCTTCACATACTGGTTGCACGCGGGCACCATAAGTCCTTCTGGTCTTCTGCCGGCATCCTGGCTGCTCTGCAGAACCCACCACGGCCACCTCCTTCTAAACTGGAGTCCCCGCTGGACTCTTCCACACAGCCCTCCCTGCTGGTCTATGTGTTGCTGGTTTCATCCCTTTTTATACACCTGCAACCACTTGACAGGTTCCAGGTGGGAGTCTTTAATGAAAATTGCCTGACTGCAATTAGAACGACATGCCTGACCTTCACAATACTCTGTAGTCATCTTCTTTGACCCAATACTAGTGTGATGAAATAGGTTACTCGTGTTCACTACTCCTAGTCGCTTCTTCCTCGTCCCAGTACTATAGTAGGTTGAATGAGGAAAATTGAGGGGAACTGTTGTACAATAGCCCATAAAGACTGGTGGAGGGTTAGGTTGACTTTCAGAGGGAAAAGGGGGATACCGTGTCTCACCTGGGGTTAGCCTGTTCCCAGTCCCCAAGAACCCTCCACCAAGGTGATCCTCCCTCGCTTCTCTATCTCCATGGTCGGGATCCAAGAGCAATGGCCTTTCCCTGGCCATCTGAGCAGAGGATCCAGGCGGTGTATGAGTGAGAATACCCTCAGGTTTCTCACAGGTCAGAGACTGCCAAGCTGGGAAACCAGAACAGTAACAAGACATCGGTAAAACAGAATCCAAGATGTGTGAATCCTGCATATCCATGCTGGAGAAGCCGCAAAGAGAGTGAAATTCTGAAAGTGTGGAACATTCATGCGACCCAAGTAAATCCGGGTGTAAGAAAGAACACTATATATGAAGGCTGGGGAAGCCATACACAATATAAGAGAACTGTATGACATTGCATCCTGTGAACCAGGGAGTGGAAGGGATACATGGGCTTCGTAATAAGGCTGAGGAAGTTGGCAAGTATATGAGATCAATTGGTCTGAGAACCAATAACCCTACCCACGAGACACAGGAATTTAGAGAGTCCCATTGCCATAAAGGTGAGATACAAAATGCATAGGCAAAGTGATCCTGGATGGATTTGATTACTGGTAAAAAGCTGAAGTGATCCTAGGGGGATTTAACCAGGGGTAAACTGATGAAAAACACCCAGAAAGAATAATTCGTCTTTACTCAAAGGTGGAAGAGAAAACCATCTAGAAGATATGTTGTTCATTTTAACCGACAAACCGCAGATGAAATCTGTGCATTGTATAAAGACATTCCAACGGAACTCTGAGGCGGATACATCTTCTAAGAGCCCGGCCGGACAGAAGCCCATTCCGAGGCTGTTGTGCAAGCCTCCTTTTCTTTTTGCACTGGAAAACCTGGCCATTGGAATTGTGAGTCAACTAACTGGGTAGTTGTAATTAGTGAAATGTGCGTTAGTGTCTTGGGTTACTTGTTCAATTGATCTATAATAGAATTGGGGTGGGCATCCACTCTCCCTAGGCAGACACACTCTACACGCCTCTTCTAATTGTTTAGGCAGTTTTTTCATAAAGTATTTAAGTGATTTGTTATCACTCGTTAGAATTGTGTGTACAATTATATGATGACATTAAATAATTCTACCTAATTGGAATTTTCCTTTCAAATGAGTCAACTTATTTTTAACAATTAGCTATGCGGATTAGTCTTTTGGGTTACTTGCTCAATAGTTTTTTTTCTTTTTAGTTAGGTTTTTCTGAAGTGGTAGGTCCAGTTAGTAACTAGGAATTTGGACTCTGGACCCTTTATTTTTGTTTAGAAGGCATGTAACTTCCCTCATAGTCATAGGGCCAGTTAGGCATTTTTCTTTTTATTTGAATAAATCAATCTACACCATGACCCATTGTTGTCTGCCACACAGTGAGAACTTGATTCATTTATGTAGGCTTTCTGTGGGCTGTGAGGGGTCAGCAATACGAGGCAGACAACTTTTGGATGATTGTTCAAAATATGCCTTTTTATAAAATTATAAATGTTATCAAATGCCTCAATATCCCTACCCTGATGAGGATTTCCCTGCCTATCAAAACTAAAGGGAAACACTCTAACACAGGATGTCTGGCCCTCCCACTTAATCCGCGGCAACCTGTTCGCCAAACCACCACACGCGCCACAGTGACAGGATCCCTTCCAGATGGCAATTGTACTGCCATGAAGCTCCAGCACTCTTTATTAGATATATGGCATTTGGCCCTGATGACGGAATCCATTCCGAAATGCATTGGCTCATAGTGCCATGAAAATATTCTGGATATGCATACTGCTTTTTGAAGAAATTAAAGATCTTGAACTGCTTTTACAAAGGTGATGGAAGGGTAGCCTTTGCCACTATCCAATTAAGCAATACAAACAACAAAAGATGAACTGCATGCAGCTTATTTTGTAAAAAGCATAACATGCATGAACCACGAATTAGGACGTTTTCGTAGTTCTCGGTTTGGCCCTCAGACTTAAACATCAAATGCACAAAGAAAATATATGGCAATTCAAATAACATCAACAATGATATTCAGTTTCTTTATAACCTCTTAGTAACCTGGGTGAACTCCCATTCCCCAGGATTCAAAGTAACTCAGTTGCAATGTTCAACAAGAAGAAACAAGGAATTCTATGCATGTACTACATTCTCAATCCAGTTCTTGATGGTTTCAATGTCAAAGTAGAGTTTTGTTTGTACCAAAGTTTCAATAAAACAACAAAACTTCTCTTGGTGATAAGACTTCCCACTTCACCAAAATAGCATGAATGTCATTCCCAGCCACGATGCTTTGCCACAACTTCCAGTTGTCCAATGAGAATTACCAGAATTCAAAGGAAAGACAACTTCTATAAATGTTACTGAAACACAAATCTTGGTTAACAGTTAATATGTCTCTCTTAACAAGATTTGCAGTCACAGTAAATATATTTGTCAGGATAACTTCACAGCACTTCACAGCACTTCACAGCACTTCTACTTCCACTTCTACAAGAGTTTACCATGAGGAAAAACGCCTTTACCTCATAGTATTCCACCTTCATTTGTGCTATTGAAGTCTCAAATGCACTGACAACCAAATATACCACCACAGCTTCAGTACTTTGTGGCATCACTACAGCTTAAATACTTTGTGACTTTAAAGAGGTTTTGATTATGACAAGATTCACGTTTAGGTACTTGAACACCTTCAAAATAGGCAAGGCATTCTTCTTCTGATTATTCCTTTATCAAAGGGGTAGCCGCTTTGCCTTTCCTGTCTACATGTAACACTGTGCCACCACAACTACAGTAATTTGTAAGACAGTTTTCAGATAGAACAAGATTTACTTTCAGGTACTTCAACACCTTCAGTAGACCAGGCACTCTTTCTCTGAACCTGTCTTTCAGAGGGGCAGCCTCTTTGCCTTCCTTGTACCCCTGCAACCAACAAAAATCTAGAATTCCCTGTGCGACACTGTTCTCTCTTTCTCCTATAGTCTTTGGCAATGTAGGTTGTAACAACTTAAAGAATGTTTATCAGCACTAGCTTTCCCTTCACCAACCTTGCCTTCATCCTTCTGCACACTGTTAGCGATAGAAATTACCTTAAGAAGCCTTGTTGCTACTCTTAGCTTCAGATAATGCTTGCACACTTGTATCTTAAGCAATGTTGACGTTCTATTGGGCTCACAGTTTTGTTTGAACTGTTTTCTGACTTTGGGAAAGGCTGGTTTCAGTCTCAATAGGGAAATAGCTGATTAACCCTTGGCTTGGGCAATGCTTGCTTTCTCCAAATTCAAATAACAAAGTATCAGCACTTGACTTCTCTTTATATGCTATTATCTCCATCAACGAAGATTCAGAGATCTCTCTTTCTCTGAGAATCCCAATTAGGTACACGCAAACACTTCTTCGAGGGTTTTACAAAGTTTAAAGTTTTAACAATTGCTTTTTGTGGCGTTTGCTTTACATGCGAGTGAAAGAGAGAATACCTGATCACACGCAAATTCTACATTTCAAGTGCCCCATTGTTAAAGACTCAACTAACAACTTTTCCCTCACTTTATTCTTACGTGAGAGATTATTAAACTGGATACTGTTGCCAGCAGTGCTCGTGCAAGGAATGAGAATGCCAGGTTTAACTCACCGGTTTCAGTATTCCTCACTTCATGTGTTGCACAGCTTCTACGACTTCTGGCTTCACCTGGGACCCACACCCTTCCTCGCTGAAGGCAGCTATAGTCCGGTCACTCAATTAAGGAGCCCTTCTTGCTCCTGAGACCCACAGCTTCACAACAGCTCCTCGCCCCGGTCTCAGACGCGCTTTCTGCTGCGTCATCTCTGCAATTAAGCTCACATGGGGAAATGCAGTCTTCCTGCATGCCTTCCTCTGCACACCAGTGTTTGGGGGAGCAGGACCCTCACAGGACAAGCAGGTGAAATCTGCTGGATCAGAGTCTTGGCGTCGCTTTGGTTCTCCTACTTCTGTCTGGATGGCCAACACTGTGCCTTCTTCCTTCTGCCTCTGCTACTATTGCATACACTCATCCCACAGTTCCAACTCCTTCAAATTGCCTGCACCTGAGGGGGTCTTTTAAGCCTCTCAGCTTTCCTCAAGGGTGGGCTATCTGGCTTAATTGCCTGACTATTACTACAGCATAACTCCTCAGCCCTCGTCCTCATCCCAGTACATATGGGATTATGGGACTTGTAGTGCCCAACAACAAAGTTAATTCTTTTTAATAACTTTTTTCGTTTTAAGGGTAGATTTATTTCCCTTAAAATTATTTGAGGATGAACCATTAAACTAAGTTGTTACAGAGGAAGACACTTTATTAAAGGCAATACTTCTAAATTCCTTTCCTTTATACCTTTGGGAGTAGGCAGGATTTTTAACCTGAAATACCTTACATGGCCTTTCTGTTATTAAGGTTTGTTCAGGTTTTATGACATTTGTTCCCAGAGCCACAGATTTTATATGTGGTTCAGATACATCATAATGACAATAGGCCATTACCTGTTTTGGCAACTCTAAAAGTTTCTACCTTTTAGTGGACAAATACTGTGTTTTATCCCACGGGATCTCCTCACCACCCTGGGCCCTGTCTCCTCCCAGGTGATTCTCCCTCTGTACACCACTCCAAGGTCAGGATCAGGAAGCGTCTGCCTTTCCCAGGGCACCTGGGAGGAGACTTTAGGCAGGAATTTAGTGGGGGATCCACAGGATTTGTCACAGGCATAATGCATACTGGACGTGGTGCTGATTTCATTTGCCACAACACTCACCCAAAATGTTTACAATGTGCCATATATGCTCATCTGGTCAGCTTCAGCGTTTGTATGCCAGACTTTGGTTGTCAAGCTTGACCAGAACACCATTTCTAGTTTTTGTAAATCAGTGGTATTCAAACTTTTTTATTCTGAGCCCCCCTTGAGTAAAAGAATTGTTGCTGGACCTCCCCAGATGCCATATCTGCTTACCTTTCCTATGAAAAAAATTCCCTGGGCTCCCTTTCCTAAGAGTCTTGTGCCACCCCTGAACATAATTTGGGCCCCCTATGGGGCGCAACCCCACAGTTTGAAGACCACTGCTCTTAATGCTTCTCTTTCACTGCTTGTAATTTATCACTGGTAAGTGCTGTCACATTTCTAACAGCTCTACATCTGTTTCTTTCACTGCTTGTAAAACGCTTCTTCACTGCTGTAAATGACTCGTTCTTGCTTTCAAACACGTAACTGCTCTAAATGTGTTAATTTCACTGCATGTAAATAGTCTGTTGTAAGTCTCTCTCTTTGTGTAAGTCGCTCATTGGCACTTGCAGACTCTTAATGGGAAGCACATAGGTGAAATGGGAAGACATAGAGGAGTTTTTGGGGACTGTCTGGGCTCTGCCCTAGCTAGCCCTGACCCACTTAAAGCCCGGGTTAAATGAAAGAACCATGTATGCGAAAACTATGCGTAGGTGAAGGTGTAGCATATCGCATATCAATACTTTTTTCTAAGAAGATCAACCAAAGTTTCAGTGCTTCACAGGAGGGCTTTTCACAGCTTGCCCAGAGCATCCTTTACTTGCCCACTTTAATCATAATGTCATCCTATTCTAGCATCAATTTCATGACCTGTTTTTGCAGTTCTGAAGAGGAACACTGAGGCAAGCGATGTCTCTCTCCATCACCTTTGTTAATTTCTTAGCCTGGATTTACTTCTGCCTAAAATCAACAACCCCACCCCAGGAAACCTGGGACTTTCAATTGCACTGAACTGGAGACCGTCTGCTATCCGGACATGACCATAAGAAATGAATGGGAATGTCTGCAGAGTCCCCGTTTCCCGGCCAGCACAAACTGATACCTGTTACAAGAGAGCCCATGTTCTTTGTGGCGGTTCTGTACACGCCTGGATACATCCTATGACGTACGAGGCTTGCATTGCATCCTTGTGGCATCTGGCCCAATTCTGTGGTTCTGGAAGGTGCACTTCAGGTCTAGTTCTCATTTTTTATTTTTATTGATTTTATGTATTTCTCACCGGGCAGTTTTAGTAGGGCATATGCCCAAGACAAGAGATGCTGGACCTGACAAGGGGGCATTCCCCTATTTCGGGCAGTAGCATTCTGGACATGTTGCCTGTTTGGAAACAGTGGGTATGGTGAAATGTGAATCTGCATAAACCTGGAAACCTTCTTGAACATGGTCTTAAGGAAATGGAAACCCCACTGCAGGCGCTGTTATTGTCGTCGGTGTAATGGCACTAATTAACATTTTTAGATTTTTTAAGTTCTTCTTTTGTTTTACTCCTGCCATTCTTAATTTACATCTTGTATCCGATTTACTCTGGTTCATTATTAGGGCTCATAGTTTTTCATTTTTACACAGATATACAGACTGAAATAACTGATTCTTTTCAATATTTGTAAAAAACGGAACAAAACGGAAATTCCTGTTGCTTGATTAGCTCTCCAGGTTGTCAATTATGCCATGCAGCCAATGGATGTGCACATGATCATAAAGGAGAGGCATAAAAGAGATTTATTCTCCATTTTAAATTGTTTAAAGGGTGGCGCAGAAGTTTATTACGACCGCATAAGGAGCAGCTGTTTGTTTTTAAGGTGAAAAATAATCTTGTCTTTATGTATAAGAACTCGCTTCATAGGAGCTTCCCATCACAGGCCTCAATGCACTATATTTTTAATTTGAATAAATGCAGAATAGCACCAGTTGCAAATATTTTTTTTTTTACAGAGCAAATATAAATGTGCAAAAATATAGATAAAATGACAAAAAATAAATATGGATGAATTTAGACGGAACGTTGAAAAAATAAATGTCAATTGAAAACATCAACCTTCTAGCCAACTAACGTCCTCTTTCACAGTTCTGTTTCCAGCAGGGGAGAGCATGAGTGATAAAGTATTTATATTTATATTTCATAGACATGGATAGCGCGACTTCGGCAAGGCACTTTACCTAATAACAAAAGACGGTACCATTGTATGGTCCTGCCAATAGAACTATCCAAAAAAAATGGATGCCTGTCTACCTGTCTGTCTGTCTATCGTGTTCTTGTCTCTGCGCCCCGAGGCTCGCGAGCTACCGGCGCATTACAAATATTAAAATAAAAATAAATAAAATAAATAAAGTAGCTTAGGAAGAGGAAAAAAGTAGTAGATGCGCCTGAAGGCGATAAGGAATGATAGGAAGGGAGGGGGGAACACAGATATCAGGGTGAAGGGCTTTCCAGAGTTTCAGTGCCACAAGGGGAAAAAGCAGAAACGCGAAGGAGCACAAGGTGGTTTAGGAAAAGAAATTAGATGAAGGTGCTGAGCGCGAAGAGCCCGAGCAGGAATGTAGGGAGGGATAAGAGCAGAGTCGGACCATGGTAACATTTGAAAACCATTGAGAGAAACTGGAAATGGAGGCGAAAATCAAAAGGTAGAGGAGAGATAGAGAAAAGGACGTGTTTAAGAGAAGAGCGAGAGGGAAATTGAAAAAGAAGATGGATAGCACAGTTGAAAATATGATGGAGGGGGGCACAATGAGAAACAAGAAGACCGACTAACAAAGCAGAACAGTAATCGAGCCGTGAGAAAATAGAAGAGAAGAGGATAAGTTTTGCAGCATGGAAAGAGAGAAAAGGCTGCAATTTACGTACATCAAAAAGATGGAAATGACAGGCTGAAGCAGTAGAGGAGATGTGATAAGAGAAAATAAGTTCGGAGCCAAATGTCATACCTAGGATACGAGCAGTTGGAGACGGGGGGGGGATAAGGGATACGGGGGGAAGGAAATAGAAGAAACTTGGGGAGAGAGTCCCAAGGGAGGGGACTAAAGAACTTCAGTTTTAGAAGGGTTATGGGCAAGATAGCGAGAAGACATCAAGATTGGATCGCAGAGAGGCAAGACAAAATGTGGGTGTGGAGAGAGTCAGAGAAGCAGGAAAAGGAAAGCAACATCTGAGAATAGTGTGTGTAGAAATGACATGAGAGTTTAAAGGAGGTAATAAGAGAAGCAAGAGGGATACTAGAGATGGAAACTGTGTGGGCCCGGGACAGAGCCTTGAGGGATGCCATAGAGTATAGGAAGGGAGGAGGAGGTGTTACCTGACCAAGAAACAGTGCAAGTCCAAGAAGGGAACTGGGAGTGAAACCAGTTAAGGACTGACCCAGATAAACAGAGGGAGGAAAGAAGAGTAGGATGATAAACCGTATCGAAGGCTAGCGAAAGATCCAAGAGAATCAGAATAGAGGAGAGCTTATATGCCACGCAGAAAGAAGAGAATCGGGCACATGAAGAAGAGCATTCTCAGTGGAATGTGTGGGCCGGAAAACCGATTGAGTAGAAGGAAGAAGGGAAGGGTGTTGTAGATGAGAAGAAATGTGGGCGTAGAGGACTCATGCCAGAAGTTTAGAGAGGAAAGGCAGAAGGGGATATAGGATGGAAATGTGATGCAATAGAAGGAATGAAAGATGGCTTCTTAAGGGTGGGGTTAATGGTGGCTTGTTTAAAAGATCAGGGAAAAACAGAAGTGAGAAGAGAAGCATTAATGATCACTGTAAAATATGGTTTGGTCACAGCTTCAATGTTACGTGACACCCAATGCTGCAAGGCTGCTATGGTCCGATGTCTGCCACTAAGAGAAGCTTCAAATGTATCTTGGTCTCTGAAATTGATGTCAAATTTGATTTTACTTGAACACTTTGGCTTTCGATGCCATGGACTATGAGGTTCTTTGGTCTTGATTGGCTGTTTGTTCTGGGGCGGTCAGCATGGATTTCACTTGTATTTACTCTTTTGTCATTCGTTACTACCATTGGGTCAAAATGGGCATCTTCCACTCATGGGTGCCAGGTTATATGGCCGGTAGGGCTCGAGACCCAACAATAATTGATGCTCTGGGCCTGGAGGGTCTGGGGCAGCCAGCCTTGAAGTGTCTGTGGTGTCACTGAGATGATATGCCCCGAGGCGGCGGGCTGACCCTGCCGGTATCGGCCCACCATCCAAGTTAAGGGCCTGAGTGAAGCAGTTCTGTTACCAACAGTGTCGGCCTGCTGCCTCAGGGCATATCACCATTAGCACCTGTGTAAACTTACCATTGTGGCACCGGGCAGCGCAGTGCTGTCCCATGAAGACAAGTTTTCAGTGTTGATAACTGATGTCATCGACATTGAAAATGACTACGGGAACAACACTGTGTGGTGCTGGGTCACGCAGCAATGGTAAGTTTCTTTAAAAGAAAAAGACAACATTAGCCCTTGTGTATGGAACTACATGGGTGCTAAGAGGTGAGGGGGAAGGGTGAGCAGGAAACAGAAGGAGGCACTGGCTACCCAAGCTGTTCTGAACACAGGCTTATACCATACAATACAGCTAAAGTTCTGAGCATCCTGATTGGCCAGCGCCCCCTACCAGGGTGCTAATGAAGTGTGGAACACACCTGTTGTTCAGAGGAGAATTGCCTAGCATTTCAGTGCTGGACTGCCCCAGGGCAGGATAAAGAATGATATGTTTGGGATATTTTTTCTCTGTGAAAGATAGTGAGCTAAAGACTCTGGGTGAGTCTCTCGTAACCAGGACTAATGTCTGGCAGAGGGACTCCCAGTACCCCCCCTTGTTAATTTGCAATGTCCAAGCAGGGACAGGTTGCAGGTAATTCCTTCCCCAAACCCCCCAAGTCTCTGTTTCTTTTTAGTAACCCATTTGGCATATCTCTTATTGAGGGCTGCTGCAGATAAGAATATGAAACGATGAAGAGTGGAAATAGCCAATTTCTCTGTTAATTATTTCTCTGTTCATTCCAATCTTACTGGCATGGGCCCGTTACAATTTCAAAACCCCTCAATTGGCACATACTCGAAAGTAAACCAATTCATGACCTCAACCTAGTTTTATACCTACAATGCCGACTAGTCTTGTGTTTTTTTTCTCCTTGGTTGACACATGTGCGCCATTTCTGTGGAGTTTCACATTTTATTCACATCATGCCCAACAAGATGCATGCCAGTGTGAAACAAGGCATAAAAAACGTCTGCCGTTTTCTTATGTGAGATATGAAATAATCTCTAAGTCCAGACAATCGGGCTAACATCGTGTTGCATTCTGTTACATGTAGGCACAATTTAATCATGTGGAAAACTACAAGTAAACAGGAATGCTAAAGAGCGTGCCTTGAAGAAAATGGTACTTGCAGAAACGGGAGTGTGGCTGAAATTGTTGTTGGATGAGGAAGGGGTGTGGTTTGTTTGCATTTCTAGTTTTAGTGGGTTTCAGAATATTGATATTGAATAGGCTGATTGAAGTGCCCTCTTGGTGCGTTTTTCCCTTGACTGAAGTAGGCCGTGCCCAGATGTCAGGGTAGCGAGACAGTGAGAGAGCAGGCCAAGGAAACCGGGCACAACGGTACATTTCGAATTCTAGGAATCGCAGAAAGGGAAATTGTATGCCTATTCTTGAGACCTGACCTTTTGTACGAGAGCCAAAATAATCCTGCAGGCTAAGTGGTAGCAATCAGCATATTCAATAATATGGTTTTGTAACGGTGGTGTCCATTACAAAACTATATGATTGAAAATGATGATTGTTATGTAAATACTGTTATTTAGAACACCAACGTTTATCCCCCATGCTGCGCAGTCCTCATTGTAGGGTAAAAACTAGGGATGTAACTTCGGCTTCGAGTAACGATTCAAGTAAGTATTCCGCCGAAATGGAGTTGCTGATTTTCAGCTGGAACTCAGCTGAATACTTACTCATAGCCGAAGTTCGGTACACCCTTAGACACCGCAGACTCCTTGGTTTTGGATACAAGCACAGGTAGAAGGGGTATCGGAAACCAGTGAAAGACATTGTTTTAAAGAAATAAGGAAGAGCCTGGGTGCCACTTTAGACTTGGAGTGCCACAAAGGCTTAAATCCACCGAATCAAGCTCTCCTCAAGCAGCTTTGCTGGCAGCGGGACACTTGGTGTGAGCACCAATTTTCTAGGACAGTGCACTATGCTCCATTGGGCGCCCGGGACAGTGCCACACACCATCAGGTTGCCACTTTTCCTTGCTGGAGTGATGCTCCCTCCTAGGCAGAGAAAGGTGTAAGGGTCATTTGGTGGCCTACACAAGGAGGGATGTGACCAAGCATTTCAGGCTGGACTGCCCCTTTTGGGCTGGGACCAATACTGATTTGAATATTGTCTTTTGCCTGTTGTAATGGCGTGGCAGGCTGAAGAACAATGGTCTGGAGGGTTGACCTGAGCAATGCCAGATGTTAAGATTAATTCAAAACCTTCCAGCCATCACCTCTTTTGTTTCACATTATTTTAACTACAAACAACCCTGGAAAGAGGGTACACAATGAGTGAGGGAGAGGGGAAAATGTTCTATTTAAATATGATGCCCCACTCAGAGGGCCGTAATGTGTGGCTATTCTAATAGCTTGGACTCAGATTGGGTTCTTATAATCCAGTGTGGCCTGAAGAACAGGGCATTATGGCTATAAGCACCCTGGTAGAAATGCCTGGGTCATTACGGGTGATGTAACAAAGTGAAAACCTAGAGCGGGTTGGGGCGCGTCCCATGGATTCTGTTTGTGCAATAAACAAACCTTGCCAAATGGAAGCTGTGGTTCCAAGTGGAGCCCCTCTTCCATATCCAAGGCACAGGCATTGAGGGGCCGGAATGGGGATGGAGGCCAACATTGATGAAGAGGCCTTCAGAGTGCAGCTTTGGAAAGAGAGCGGGAAGCAGCAGGGACGAGGCAGAGAGGTCGAAGGGCAGGCTGACTTATGGGAAACCAGAGGATGAGATGCCAGCCAGCAGCTTCAAACAGGGGCTTGCATCTGTGAATAAAGCCTTTGCTCATGTGCAGTAAATTGGCTGGCAAAGATTCCCTGGTAGCTTATAAGACCTGAAGTCTCCCTGCACTCCCTTATAGCTCAATGATTTCACGTCACTGCCTGGGCACCACCAGTAAATGTGTGACGTTGGCAGCTATGATTCCAGTGCTGAAGTTATAAAGCTATGCTTGGATGCTACAGGGTTCCTTCCATTCCCCCTTAGCCTGTGTTACGCCATTTCATAGACTATTATACGTTTGCCAATAGCATCCAGAGCCGCTTCAAGCATCAGTGTTTACCTGAGTGGTCTGTTAAAAATGGGTGTCTCCACTTTTCCACTCAGGCCTGCAAGGAGGCCAGTTGTCATTGCTTGACTGGAGCTGGGTCTGAGATCTTACGCAGGATCTCGATATCTCCATGACACTAAACCCGCCACCCTCCGCCCCACATGCTGTCCATTATTGGCCTGATGCCTCTTGTAGCCATTAAGGAATAGGTGTGCTGTACTCTGTCTCCGATGTGATCTTGTTGCTGCTTGTCCCTAAGAGATACGTTTTGCCCAATGTTACTGGGCCACTGAGCTTTAAAATCCTGAAGGTGAAATGGGCCTCAGGTCTTCCACCTCCCTCCTCCCCCCAACAGCTGCCCGTGTTGGCAGACAATGTGTTTGAAATATGCAAACTAAGGAATGCATATTCCAAACGCAGCGTGTGAGATGCTCTCGAGTCACACATCCTGTGCCCCTCATTCTTTGTGTTGACAGCCTTTCAAGTGTGGCAATTTATAAGTGTTGGCTCATTTAACACACCATTGTTTTTACACATCAGGTGCTTAACATTTCAGTGTTAAGAACTGAACATGGGGCATGTTTATTCACCAGGCCAGCACAAGTATCAGTAAGCTGACCAAACATATGCATTCTTCAAAGGGAATTAAAATGCCCCACAGAAAAAGTTTTTAAATATTATCTTTATTTACATGTGTCTTTATTTGACACACCAAAACATATTTTTTTGGTATATTACTGTTTAGTTACATATGGGGCATCCCTGGGAAGGATTTAAAAAAAAATGTAATTAAGTTTTGCATGTCGTAACAATAACACCACACAGAGCAACAGGCTCAACTACAATGCCCCGCACATCTTATATATCAATCCAACTACACCCGCCCTCCCACAACACCCCCTTTACCGCAGCCTTCACGTTAGTCGTTACTCAATCACAATTGTTGCATCTACATCCTCCAATTGGTGTATACCTTCCTTCTCTCCTATATTTGCAAACAGCTTTACCATCAGTCCCGCCTCTTCCCTCTTACATTTGGGGCACACTTGTTTCCCAGCCCCTTTAAATGTGGAGACAACAGCAGGTGTGAGGTATGCCCTTTGCACTATATACAGTTGTATCAACTGCAGCTTAGCATTTCGGGATACTGTCTTGTGTTATTGCTTTATTTCTCCCCACTCCTTCTCCTCAAACTTCCTCCCCAATTCCCTCTCCCATTTACTCTTGAAATTCTGTTCAGCCCGTGTGGTGCAGCCCAACATGACCTCATAAATTCTGGACACTGCGTGCCCGCCTTCCGCCACTGTAACATCTCAACATCCTCATTTTCAATATCCCCCCCTGTAACAGTCCGCTATCTTCTGCGTAGCATCCCCAGGACCGTGTTGTGTAATAAGAAATGTCCCGCCTGCATCCCATCCCCCTCTCGCAACTCCTCAAATATTTTCCACCTTCCCTCGACCCTTAAGTCCCCCACAGTAGCCACTCCACACATCTCCCATCTCAATTCTATCGTGGTCCTTTCACTCTACCTACTCCCTAGAACCGCCACTATCGGTATCTGCAGAGAAAGCAGGCCCATTATTCCCATGACCCTACAGGCCCTGTGCCAGATTCTGAGGCCCAGTTTCACCAGGTAGTGGCTCCTCTGTTGCCCCCCAGCAGGGGCCCAGAGGAGGTGTCTCAGGTGACATCTCCTTAACGTGCTCATAATTCGGCACCCGTAGTCCTCCCTGGTCATACGGCTTCTGCAATGTATTCAGGGCTACCCTGTGCTGCCTGTCCTGCCACAGGAACTCCCTACATAACTTCTCCAGTTCCCTGAAGAAACTCCCTGGTATGTCATATGGGACATTCCCAAAGCAGTGCAAGAGTCGTGGTAGTGCCTCCATTTTTAACAATGCTGCCCTCCCGATTACTGACAAGGGCAGTTTACTCCAGAACCCCATAGATGCAAGTAGACCTGTCTTGGCACGCGTTGTTATCTTCATGCTCTTGGGAGGGGTCTCCGTGGATGTTAACACCCAGGTATCTGAATGAAGTCCTGCTCCAGGGTAGGGAGAGATCTGGCAAGTTCCCTTCTTCTAATTGTGCGGTGGTCGCTAGTGGGAATAGCCTGATTTCTTCTTGTTTATTTTAATACCTGTGAACTTTCTAGAGTTGTCCAGCACCTTCAACATGTCTGGCAGATTCACCTTGGGATCCCGAAAGTATATCAGCACATCACCCGCGTACATAGATATCACGTGTCCTATCCCATCTATGTCTATGCCTACATCCCCGTATTCCCGCCTCAGGTATGCTGCCATGGACTCTGCCGCCAGAATATATAACATCGGGGACAGTGGGCACCCCTGCCTAGTATCTCTATGTAATTGCCATGCACTGAGTACCTACTGCCTGTCTTGACCCTGGCCATCGGCTCCATGTATATCAAGCGCACCCATCTCATGAACAGCGGGCCAATCCCCATCTTCTCCATCATAGCATACAACCAGCCCCAGTACACTGAATCTGTAGCTTCTAAAGAGGCAACCGCGCATTGTGTGGGCCTATCTGCCATGCTGTAAATCACGCGGTGGAGCCATCTCAAACTCTCTGAGATACTCCTTCCGGGCACATACACACGCTGATCCACCCACATCAGACGGGGTATCACCCACCGGAGTCGACTCACCAAGATTGCTGTGAGGATCTTGCTATCCTGATTTAGTAGGGACAGGGGCCTATAGGATCTGCAGTGCGTACTCTTTGTCTGGTTTGAGCAGTGGCACTATCAGGGCCTCTCTCATACTTGCGGGCAGGATGCGGTCTTCAAATTATTCATTGTACACCTTGGCCAACAGCGGCGCCAGTATATCAACGTATGCTTTATAGAACTCGCTTGGAGGCCCATCCGTCCCTGGTGCCTTCCCTGTCGGCAGGGATCTAATAGTGACCGCCACCTCCTCTGGTGTTATGGGGGCCTCCAGTGACTCCGCCTGCGGGCCATCCAATTTGGGTAAGTCTATCTGGGCGAGTACATCTTGAATTTCCTCTTCAGTGCTGCCTTGGGGAGCTGGTATAATGCCTTGTATTATTGAGAGAACACCTCATTTATCCCCTCCTGCGTACCAATTTCCTCCATCTCTGCGTTTGACTGAGCAAATCGGAGACCTGGCGGTCTCGCGTTTACACAGCCACGCCAGCATCCTCCCTGGATTATCTCCCAGCGCGTGACTCCTCTCCAGGTACTTTGCATAATTAAACTTACCAAGCCTATCCCATTGTGCCAGGCGGGTTTGCTTTAGCGCTATCGTCTCCTCCAGCTGTTCCTGTCCTATCGAGGCCTCCCCCTCCTACTCATTCAGTTCCCTCTCTGTCTTCTCCAATTCCCTCACCAGGACCATCTGCACCCCCCTGATTCCGATATCATCACTCCCCTGATAACCACTTTGTATGCTTCCCAGACTGTGCTCACTTTTTGTACGCTCCCCTCATTTACTTTTGTATATTCAACTGTATTATTCCTGACATGCTCAGTGAATGCAGTGTCTTGCAGCACTTTGCGCCTCAGTTTCCACGTGGGGATTGATGGTCTAGGGGCTGATGCTCTCCATCTCGCCACCAGTGGCGAATGGTCAGACAGTATTCTATCTAGGTACTCTGTCTCAGAGAATTTGGGTCCGCTTTCCCCTCGTGTGAACATGTAGTCTATTCTGGTGTACACCCTATAATATATATAATAGGAATACCCCCTCGTTTTTCCATGCTCTGCCCTTCATAAGTCGCGTAGATTGAAGTGTACTACTAGTGAGTTCAAAACCTTGGCCGGGGGGGGTGTCCTCTTGTGCTTGGTGTCAGACCTATCCACAGCTGGGTCCATTGTACAATTAAAATCCCCTGCCCAAATCAGAGTACCACTTCTGTATGGGCCCAATTTCGCATGTAGTGATCTAAAGAACACAGTGGCGCCATGATTAGGGGCGTATGTGTTCACCACACAAACCTCACGGCTCTGTAACAACCCATGCACCATCGCCATGCTTCCCTCATTGTCGGTTTTCACTGCCAATACTTTGAACAGTTTATCAGGGGCAATCCAAATAAGGACCCCTCTCGCATATGTCGAATATGTTGAGCCCACTAGCACACCCCCTCACGTCCTTCCCAGGTTCTTTTGCTTCTGTCTATCTAGGTGTGTTTCCTGCAATAGCTCTATCCCAACCTTGTTTCTCCAGATATACATGCTTACTCTCTTTAGCTTCACATAGTTATTAAGTCCCTTTACATTCCAGGTCATAATTCTAACCGTATTAGCCATCATTTTCTCATAATGGAGAGTTAGTGAGGCCACCAGCCTGTGGCCAGCCTAAGGTGGAGTTTGATGCAGTCTACTGTTACCCGTGACAGGCTCCCCATTACCTCCCCCCCCCTCCCTAAACACCCATACCCCATTACAAACATAACTAGTACCGCTATGCCGGGGGCGTGGCTACATGGCTGTGGGATAGGACGTGTTCCCTGAGAGCTCCTGCAGATCCTTTGTTGATCCTAAGAAAAAAATGCACTTTAAACCTGCCATGAATACCCAACTTAAACCCAGGGATGCATGAACATCATTTGCACACAATAAGCGTAAAAAAGGAATGATCCGTAGTGCGAGGAGTGAATACCGAGCTACGGAAGTGCGGAAGAGCCAGATCTGCAGTGCAAAACAAAATGGAGGCTGATTAGAACAAAGGATCGTGCTGAGTGACCATCGCGCAAAAGTGTGAGGTGCAATGAAAAGGGAACAGAAAGCGAGCCCTGTTTGTCTGTGCAGGTTCGAAATGGCTGATAAGACCGTGGCAGAGACCACAGAGTGCCGGCGCACGCAAAAGCCAGAACGGCCATACTCGCGTGAAGGACTGCTAGATGTAATACTGTCCGTGCTACATGAAGCGGCAGCAGTGCGGACCAAGCCCCCCAGCCCTGCTGCAACACCTGAGCGGAAGATGGAGCGGGGGTACATCGCGATTCCCAATGACCCGACTGCAGTAATATACACGCACTGCGAGACTGGAAGGAGGTAGTCTGAAGTCATCCCCCCGCTCCCTACGGTGGAGTGGGAAAGTTTCAGGGCTCGTGGCACTAAATCGGGATTGGATTGCTGAAGGAGTTTTGTTGTTAATTTCGAGCACGCAGAGATACAGAGGTGAGAGAGAGCTGCCAGAATGGGGGCCGAGTTGGTGGAAGCAAGAGGAATCGATACATCGCTGTGACAAAGTAACCGGAGAGGGAGATGAGCTGGGAGAGGCCAGTACAACAGACAAGCAATGCTATGATGTAGCGCAATGGTCAACACAAAGGTGCTGAACATCAACAACGTGGTCTGGGCAGGCAAAGCACAGGAAGTCCTGGGGGAAGCAAGACCGGACCCACTCACAGAGCCCGGGGAGCTACTGGGTAGCGCAATGAACACCTGTAGGTGTCCTGGCAGGCGGCAAACAGTAAACTGGGCCTGAAGGTGATTCCTGGCTAAACCATATGCTGGCTACAAGGACCAGCTGAAGGACGAACGCAGTAACCTTCACAAGCACACACCTGAACATAGAGCATCCACCTCCCCCAGCCACTCCTTGAGACTGTGTGGGGGTCCCTGGTCTCCCCATGTACACTCAAGCCCAGGCCTGGCGCAGTGGCGGGGCCAACATGAAAGTGCATGGCCTAGGTGAGGTGTAGGCTGGCGGAGGTCGCTCAAAAGTGCCGCCAGTATTACGTATAGCAGACTGCTGGATGCCACGTGCAACCTGCGTGCAAGGAAGCGAGGGGACACAGCGGAAAGGAGGTAAGGAGCTGGTGGGGGCGAGTGAGGCCCTGATTGGACACATGAAGTGCCCGCACGGATAGTGGGAATCCCCCCCGCCACTCCCTGGGATTACCCAGCGACCCATGGTCCCCCCTGCATTTAGCCGATCTGGGGCCTGGCTGAAGGTTGGGGCCTAGGCATAAACAGTAAAGCCTCGGAACACAGAGGCTGAAACAGATAACGGAGCACAGACAGTGGAGGCGTCATGGCAGTGGAGGCGGAGGGGGCCGCAGTGCTGAGTTGTGGACTCTGGGCCCGGCGCTAGCGGAGGCCACCAAAAACAAGGGAGTGTGCCCTCATAGAAGGCGCAGGTGAGGGCACGCCCGGTGGGTGCACCCCGGGTCAGTGCAAAGCTGAGGACAAGATACATGGCGGACCCAGAAGATAAAACGGCAACGGAGTAGCACAATATAAGCAAGAAGCACAGAATTGTCCAACAGCCCAGAACATCACGTGAGTGGGCGTAACACGCAGCGCTGGGTAAATAGGAAGTGCTGCTTATGGTGGATCACCGGATTGAGGGCACATGGCAGCTGGGGAACATCACAGGTGTACGCATACCCCTGAGACCTTGTAACAAGCAGAGAGCCAAGATAACAGTAACGAAAAAGAGTGGACAATAAAGCCAATATGTTCTGTTCATGAGACTGGATTGGACGTTACACTGGGCAATGCAAATTGAACCGGCAGAGTGAAAAGCAGCGGCAACACAGTGAGACGAGGCAAACAGCGTTGGCACTTATAGGGGAGCAGACTGGGAGAGAAACATAGCAAATGCCTCCAGTCTCACTGTCAGGCATACCAGACCTGCACAGCACTAGATGTCACTGTGAGGGCGAGAGACTACCCTTGGGGAGGACCAAGGGAAACAAGTGATCCCTTGTTCCCCGAGAAGGGGTCCATAAGTGCCGCAGGTCAAGAAGAGGAGAGACTTGGCTTCATCATAATACCAGAGCACCCACAACTCGGAGAAATATACACTAATCCTCCTGACCTAAGGCCCTAATACATGGGACCGGCGGCCTCCATTGTGCACCGAGCGGGAATAAGACTCCAGCCATTTAGAACTGGAACAGACTGAGGTAATGGGATGGTCTCTAAACTTCCCAAGACCAAAGGGAAGCAACCCACACTGGAGGAATTTACAAAAACCCTGCAGTCAACAGAGGGGGCCAGGAATAAAGACAGGAACCCACCAGTGGACACAACCCCGACGCGCAATGATCAGCAGATCCTGGATGTGATTGGGGACCTGAAGGCGACGTGGGAAGCCAAACTGGAGGCAGCCACAGCAGAACTCAAGGCAGCGCTGGAGCGTAAAGTGGGTGCAGTACAGGAGGAAGTCAACCTACTCAGACAAGACGTACGAACAATAGCGGAGCGTACAGATGAGCTGGAGAAAGAAGTGACCACAAACACGCAGCTCGCGCATCCCATGCCTCGGAGATCCACATACTGAAACAGCAAGTAAACAACCTAGAAAACAGAGCAGAGGAAGCCAAAGGGCACGCACGGAGGAACAATATACACATAGTAGGACTTCCGGAGGGCGAGGAAGGCCCTAACCCAACGGACTACGTCAAGACCATGCTGCTTCAGGAAATAGGAGCAGGGGCGCTCACCCAAGGGTTTGCGTTGGAGAGAGCACACAGAGCGCTCACAAGGAGACCACCCCTTGGTGCCCCCCCAAGGCTAATAATTGCCAAGATACTGAATTACCGAGACAGAGAGAGGATCCTGGAACACTTCTGGAAAGGAGGCACAATACAAAGAGCATCCGCGACCATAACGGCGTATCCAGATTATACACTTCTAGTGCAAAGACGGCGACTGAACTATGGGACCGTGAAGAAGAGACTGCGTGAAGCAGGTTACAGATATATGCTGATGTACCCAGCGAAACTGAAAGTGTTTCATAAAAACAAGGCTCTGTTCTTTGAGACCCCAGAAGACGCAATGGAGTGGTTGGATGCCCAAATCTGCCTGTTGGGAGCGGACAGCCAGAAGGAGGACGGAACGGAGAAGTGAGACGTGATCCCGAAGCCGAGGTGCTGTATATACTGTGAAATTGGGACTGGAATATAAGATAGGGCAGGATAGACTTGGAAGTAATGGGCTACGGGCTGAGCATGTAGTATTGTGGTATTGAATGTGCATAACATAATGTGGCAAAATAGGAGACATGATGGACTCACTCTTATACCCCTATAGATAGGATAGTTGGGTTGCCGATAGTGTGGTAACCCCCTGCTGTGTCCCTAGTATCGGCACCGCCAAA
The DNA here is from genome assembly GCF_040938575.1 of Ambystoma mexicanum. Classification (NCBI taxonomy): domain Eukaryota; kingdom Metazoa; phylum Chordata; class Amphibia; order Caudata; family Ambystomatidae; genus Ambystoma; species Ambystoma mexicanum. The sequence goes on from NC_090935.1 coordinate 942,776,298, forward strand.
TAGGTACTAAATGCGGGCAAGCCTGAGATCCAGGGATGGAGTTGGGCAACAGTTGGGAAGGGGAAGGGGAAGGGTGGGGGGTGGTTAAGGGAGTTGAAGGGTGTGCTGTGGTTTTAATGAAATCCATGCGCCAAAGCGCAAGACACAGGGCGAAAAGGGAGAAGAGTGGAACTGGGTATGGATAATGATGGGGGACCTCAAGATAGTTACCTGGAACGTCAGGGGACTTAAACACTTATCTCAAAATAAACAAAATTATGACGTACCTGAGGAGGCAGAAAATAGATATTGCTTTATTACAAGAAACCCATCTCACAAAAGAAAAACAAGAGGTGATTGGGGAAAAAATGGAAAGGAACCACAGTGGGAGCAGCATATTCTGCATACGCTAGAGAGGTGATCACCTGGGTGGCACCGCACATCCCTTTTCAGCTGCTACAATCAGCGGTGTAGCCAGATGGGAGGATGGTGACGATACGAGGACTAATAGAAAACAGGAAGGTGTGCATTATTAACACGTACACCCCGAACCAGGACACCGTGGCCTATTTTAAGACCCTATACAACAAAATAACCCCATACTTTGGGGGCACGGTTATATGGGGAGGCGACTTTAACTGTACGCTAAATCCCAGAATGGACAGGTCAGATGGGAAATTGGACAAACCCACCCCGGCAGCCAGAACCTTGCAGACCCTCCTGAAAGACTTTAAGCTAGAAGACATGTGGAGGTTACACCACCCAGATGATAGACATTACTCGCACTACTCAGCCCCACATAATCTGTATACATGGCTAGATTACATGTTTGCCTCCCCGGATATGATAGGAGAGATAGTATAGACGGAATATAGAGTGAGAATCCTCTCAGACCACGCACCACTGGCTTTAACATGGCAACATGAAGCCCCCAGAGCTAGAATCCCTACATGGCGGCTGAGAGCCGAAGCATTAAAAGACACAGGGTTTAGAGAAGACTTGAGAGAAAGGAGATTGTGGAATACTTTGTAAACAATACTGGAAGCGTGAAATCGGTAGGCACCCTATGGGAGGCTTTTAAAGTGGTGGTAAGGCGAGCAGCGATAGCCAAATCCAAAGGACTGCAAGGCGGAATACTGCAAGAACTGAAGGAGGCAGAGGAGAAACTTGAGGCAGCCAGGCGCATTGGAGTTGACTCCTTAAATAAGGCAGACACAATAAACCATTTACAGCAATCATGCAAGAGACACTGGGAAAGGCTATGCAAATTAAATTATAAGGAATACATAGAGCGGCAACACGCCGGCATAGATAAGCCAGGACGGCTGCTAGCATGGCTGTACAAAAGTGAAACACAGAGACCAACGGTTAGAGCGATACGCGGAGAGGGAGGACAGGCTCTTGATAGCCAGGAAGGAGTGAATTAATTTTTTTTGTTTGTTTTTATAGGTTATTGTATGGAGATAGACGAAGGGAATGATAGCGAGTGGAAATATTAAAAGACATTGGCCTACCAAAATTGAGTGCTGAAGAAAGAGAGAACTTAGACGCCCCTGTCACACTAGAGGAATTAGAAGCAGTGGTCAAGGAATTGGCCACTTGCAAGGACCCGGGCTCGGGTGGACTTCCTAGCGAGTTCTATAAAACAGAAGTGCTTCCCCCCTACTGGCTATGCTAAATTAAGCTTTCGAAGTTGGGACGCTGCCAGAGTCCCTAAGGGAAGCGGTAATCATTCCGATTCTTAAACCTGGCAACCCGAGCATGGAGCGCGGATCGTACAGCCCGCTGTCCATGCTGAACCAGGATAGACGAATACTCACGGCTGTGTTGGCCGGGAGACTGAGACGGGTTATAAGCAAACTTATACATCCTGATCAAACTGGATATGTTCCACATAGAAATATATCAGACAATATTAGGAGGCTTCACTGGATCATAGAACAAACAGAAGGGGAAGCACAAGAGATCGCGATAGTCTCACTAGACGTGGTGAAGGTCTTCGATTCCGTGAAATGGCCATGGCTGATAGCGGCCTTGGAGGAATATGGTATAGGGCCTGAGCATACAAAATGGGTTAAACTGCTATATAGCTCACCACTAGCCAGGGTAAAGACTTGAGCGGTTAACTCGGAGAGATGGCAACTTAGCAGAGGTACTAGACAGGGGTGCCCTTGGTCCTCGATGTTATATATCCTTGCATCAGAGCCCCTAGCGATATACCTCAGACAACAGTACGAAGAGGTGGGGATCCACACGAATGGAGGGCCACATCTAATATCATTATATGCGGATGATATGCTGTTGTACTTAAGATACCTGAAGGAAAACATGCAATGCATCCTAGAAGTGATGGAGCGATTCGCGTTGCTCTCGGGCATTAGTCAACCCTAAAAAAATTGTGCATATTCCCCCTGGGTAGGTATAAAGGGATCCCGCGGGAGCGATTACCCATTTTACAAATACCCTGGGAGACCACAACCTTCCGATACCTGGGGATAGATATCTACCACACAGTGGAGGACGAACATAAACACAATACAGAAAAGGCTATAACAAATATCGAAGCATAAGATTCTGGTCTAAGCTCCCTTTGGCTATGGTGGGTTTGGCGGCCCTGTTGAAAATGGTTGTATTACCAACGCTGATACACTTTTTTGGAAACATACCATATATGATACCGAAACGATTTTTCGCCAAACTCCAGAGCATATGCAGAGGCTTTATCTGGCACAACACTAGAAACAGGATAGCCCCGTGGAAATTACAAAACACTTATGACAAAGGAGGCATAAAATCCCCCAATTTTGAGGTTTATTACTGGGCCAGTCAGCTACAATATGTGGCCAAATGGCTATCGGAAGACCCAACAGCGGAGTCCAGACTACTGAGGTCAGAATGTTCCCCATTCTTCTTGAAAGAATGGATATGGTTGCCCAAAATTGGAGGTAAAGGGGGGCCCGAGGATGTTGGAACTGGGATGGCAGATGTGGCGGAAAGCCTGCTGGGCCATGGAGAACCCGACCCGTGCTCCCCGGAAATACCACTAGTAGCACTGACTAAAGGGGATGTGTAACTGAGGAAAACAATACGCATGTACTGGGAATCGGTGGGCATTGCAACAATGGGAGACCTATGGCAAGATGGGAAAATACTGGAGTTTGATGCATTGGTAGAAGAAACAGGCCTACTTCAAGGGCAATACATCACATATACTAGTCTGGTGCGACGAGTCAAAGAAACGTGGTCTGAAATAGTGCTAGAAGACCAGCCAGATGCAACCATTGAAACAATCTATGACATTACAGAGGGAGGGCACGAGGTCTCCCAAATTTATGAACTACTGATGAGCAGGGTTGGGAAAGTGGTAACACGGTTAAGACAGGAGTGGGAAGAAGAAGTGGGAGAATGCATGAATGATGGGCTGTGGGAGCGAACTCAACGATATCATAAAAAGGTGTCCAGAAATGCAAGGTTGCAACAAATCCAGTTATACGTAACACATAGAGCATACATGACCCTCCATAGGATAGCCCGATTTAAAAACGCAGGAATACAATCATGCCCTAAATGCGAAGAAGCGAATGCGGAAATGACGCATATGTTCTGGCCATGCCCTGGAATCAGTAAATTCTGGAAAGAAGTAGCCCACTGCTTGACAGAAAAGAGGATCACGCTGGATGTGGATTTGGTGTAGCCATTCATATTGGGGGAGGGGGTGTTCCCCAGACCATGCAAGCTAAAGCATGTGAGTAAACTCAAAGATCTGGCTTACATATTGGCCAAACGTAGGATTGCTATGGTTTGGAAAGCATATGGTAGGCCAAAGTTAGAGGTGGGCTGAAACCGAAAAGGTGGTATGGACCAGAGCAGCCAGCAGAGGGGGGGAAGAGGAGGCAGATACATTGAGGACTTGGAGGCACTTAGTGGCCACATTAGTCGGGTCCACCCAGGTATGCTTAAGCAAAGACGATATTTCCCAGGGGACGGAAGAGGGAACATCCAAAGAGGATATAATGGCGGAAGGTGGAACGGAGTAGGCTCGAATAAAGGGAGGGAGGGTAAGGGGTAGGTAGCGGCTATAGCGGAATGAGAAGCATAATATTCAAATAATGTATGACATGCACCGCTAAGTTTTGTTATTTGTATGTTGTTTGGTGAGTATAAAAATTAATTTAAATGTTTTTTTAAAAAAACGAGTACCGCTATGCCTTGCATGCTGGAATAATCCTGTTTCCGCTCCATTCCACGATGAGTTTCCTGGTGCCCTATGGGTGGGCCCTAAAACTCGGCCCTCAACTACTCTAGAGGGGGCTATAGGGTTTGCGTTAGCGTTCCCACTACCGGATATCCACGGTACCTGTTCCACTCCTGCACGTCCCTGGAAAGGTTAACTGTCATTTTCTTGCTTAAGTATTCTAGTGGCTGCATTGGGACATGGACTAAATGCATCTGCTCAGCATCAAAGGTCTTTTCATTTTCTAAACAAGCCAGCTACTGCATAGCGCAGACACCAGATGGCAACTCGATGTCAGTTGGCACCTTGATTAGGAAAGTAGAGTTAATTGTGTGTTACCATGCACACAGTAGTCCATGGCAAATCAATGCAGTGATATGTGAGCAGCAATGTTTTTGCCGCTGCACAAGCCACCACCCTGTTGGTTAATGGTGTCTATGTGGCGCTCCCATGTGTAACAGCACATATGTCTGTTTTTGTCTGCTAGGTCCATACAATAGCATACTGGAATGTTTTGTGTATGTGGCTCTGACGAGCATGCCATACTGTGTCCACACTTAAACGCATAAAGCAATCAAAGAAGTTGTCTCAAAGTGTACATCCACTCGGCCAAACGTCCTTTCTACACTGCCACGCCATGATTTTCAATAGCTCCAGGCCAGCACTAATAAAAGATGTTCATGCCAGATGTGTTAGATAAAGCATGGGCCTGCTAATTTTTGCAGAAATAACCATTGAGGCCTCCGTAATAGTAAGGAGGTAGAGGCTGAGGAACTGCAGAACCTTTACCATGCATTAGAAGCCGGTTTTGGTTAAAACGCTTCATTAGTTTATTAATTTCCAGGCTAAAGCTTGTAAGGAGTACAATCCTTTATGTGTAGCCTTTCTGTGCATTGTTTATTGGGTCTCTCTTCTACGGTATCCTGTCCTGTCTATAGATATAATTCCTAAAAGATGTTTCTATATTGGAAGTTTGGCATGCTTATACTGAGACCCAGCCCATCCTCATCTAAAATTCTTCAGAAACAAGAAGCATAAATGTAGAGGAGCAGCTCTATACCTCTGCAGAAGATATTGCACCCCTTCCTCCCATATGTTGGAGACAGGAGACTGTGCCGTGTTTGACACCAGCCTCTGTGCCAATACTGCAGTGTGTGTTTGAAAGAAAATACCCGTTGAGACAACCTTACCGAATGTATCCCCAAAGTGATGACAACCCAAGGGAGGAACTCCCTGAAGGAATATGAGAAGGAGCAAAGAAAAGAAGTTAGTGATGTCATAAAAAGTATGTATGACGTCCCGAGATGCTGATTGAAGAGGATGTATAGATCCTAAAGAAACGAATGACGAAGTAAAGAATTAAGTGAGCTTTTAAATACGAAAAAGATTATTCGTGCACGAAGTGCTACAGAAAATCAACCATTCAATAAATGTACCGACGCTGAAATGAAGCGCAAGATAGACTAAGTCATTATAGAAGCTGGCTATACGTAGTGAATAGATGTAGGCGAAACCGCCATTATATAGAAGCTGAACATTGGTATCATGAATTTAGTAAGCCAGGACCCATGAAGCGGGAAGGGAAAACTGTGTTGCAGCAAGAATAAGCAGAATCGTGGAGCTGCATGGCGAGGTTGTCTGGCCTGGAGTCAAGACTGAAGCAGCCAAGGTCAGCTATCTATTCTGGAAAAGACTGAACGTGCGGAGGATGAATCATCCTTTGTGAGGTACAAAGAGCATTTCAAATATGCAAAATGGACCAAATCATAGTTTCCTGTTACGTGAGCCAAGGATGTAAATAGAGTTCCATCTTCGAGTCCCAGAGACGATAGTGTGTACCCTGACTCCAGTGCATTGTCAAAGACGAGGATACTTTGCAAGGCCAAGTACAAAGACAATCGTACAAAGACAATCTTCATGGCAGAATGCATGGGCAATGAGAGATGTTGGGCTAATTGGGTGGGGAGGTAGTGTCATGCTCCATCTCCTTGCACCTGGGTCTGGGTTTACGTGCTGCTAAATGAACCGAATGTTCCAGACATGGCACACGCGTGCCAACCAATTATAGCAGTCCATATAACAAAGGACCTTATAATTTGAAGACCAATGAGAAACTGTGTATCTAATGTTTCTGAATAGGTAGGCATATGTTGTCCACCTGATAGTGGGCAACCAATCACAATCCTTCCTCCTATAGAAAGGATATTTAGATCTTCCCCTTAGCGAAACCCGACCCTTGATAGGTTTTTCATTATTGCCACATAGTATGACGTCGCTTCTGATGTATTTTTGATATAAAAACCATGGTTTGTGTAAAAAATCACAGAGACTGAGCGTACGTCCGTTGATGTTCGTTGTAAACTCCCTGTTTTAGATAATTGTTCATAACACAGTACTTTGCCATCTTCCTGAGTTGGTTCGGTTATTTGGACTCTGAATTATTCTGTATGATCCCATCCACTACATATGCACGTTCCTAAAGGGCCCAAAGCTCAAAAGGGACCTTTTGAAAAACCCCATTTGAGTGCCTGATGTTGCAGCCAAGTTATACTCGCATCTAAAAACGTAAGCTGTCCAAATTAGTATGTAAGGTTTATGGATACAAACATTTTAATGTTGGGTGGGTGTTGTGAACAGTGAAGTCATCCATCTTTTATGAATTTAGAGATTCACACATACAATCCTTTTCTCACAGACTTGTTTATCCAATATAGAGATCTCTGCACACTGTTATAGTCCTGAACTGTCCTGTGGTCTAATGCAAAGAATGCAGGAACCCTCACCGTTGCTATTTGTCCCCTTTCCCATTCTCGTAGAGGTATTTCGAAGAGTACAATAAGACAGTACCAGACTGTCCATCTTGGAATGATAACCTTCCATCAGAAAGTAATTCATATGGTTAGTCTAGTATTACCCCTTGTGAAATACAAATGAGGTGGTACGAACAGAACACCTGTAACACTGGGACAGTGGTCAGTGGGCCCTCAAACTCGGGCAGTCTGGGTGCACTGCAGTGTGGCTAGAATGGACAGTTTGAAACTGCATTCAGGCAAGGCCTTCCCTAAGAGCAGGCGACAGAAAAACCATTTACTTGGACAGCAACAGCTATGTTTTCACATTAGAATTCTTCTGTGAAGTACTTGCATTACCACAATAAAACCAGCTTCATTTATATAGCAATTATGTATTCATATTGAGGAGGGATTTTATCGCACGACGTAGCGGTGTAGTTTTGGAGTGACGTGTGCCAGTCGGGTGGGGGTGAGGGGTGGGGGGTGCATTCTGGTGTTTCGCATGGGCACCAAGTTGGCTAGAATTAGCCCTACTTACACAGTTGACTTTGCTGGCGCCCTCAGGCTGTGGCCGCCTTCTTGCAGTCTCTGTCAGCTTTTACTTAGCAGCTCCCTGCCGCTTTACATGGGTTTACCCCACATTAGCACCCTGCTGTTAAAGAACGATTGATAGCTTTTCAGCTGACACTGGATTTAGGAAGGATTACTGGTGAGAGCTCCTTCATTCCGCCGAATACTAAGGGGGACAGGATCCCATGGAGATCTTATGCGGATGATATTATTTTGCTGGATCGAACATACATTTTTTCAGAACTTTTGAAAACATTAATAAAACCTAAATTAAATCTTTTGCTAGGGGGCATAAGAAAAGACTTTTGTGGTGGATAAATGGCGAAAAAATAGATGTAGCCAATGAATTTAAACATCTTGTTTCGGCCCAGCCAACTAGAACTGGACTGCTTAATTTCTGTAAAGAGAAGGCTTCCAGTGTCGCCATGCAGATGACACATTTTAATAATAAGTACGACTTCCTGTGAGGAAATGTTCGGAGGCTAAAGTTGTTCTGGCTTTTATCCGGGGCACTGAGGTCCATCATGTGTTGGCCGATCAGGACTCTGCTACCTTGGAAAGGTCTATTTGGGAAGCGGCTCTCTTTGCCAGTAGCTGTACCTTTGATAGCGCTTAGATTTCAATTAGGGCGAGCCTCATTAAATGCCCGGATACTCAAACATCTTATTGTGTAAATAAAAAAACAAAAAAAAACTTGAATTTCGTCCCCCTTGCCTCTCTATTCGCAGCCTTTCTGAAAATACCCCATAGCACTGTAGATTGGCATATCACAAACTGTGAACTGTTTTTAGACTAATATGGTCTATACTATGAGAAGGTTATGGCAAATCGGCAGTGTTTACAACAAAAAGCTTTGGAGATCCGACGCGTGAAGGTATTTATTTTAAAATACAAAAGACTCTCAGATTTGCAAATGCACAAGAGGGTTGCCATCTGCGCCCCTTACCTTAGATGGAAATTGGCTAATAGCCTGCTGCGATTTAGCTTGAGTGTATTATTTGCTTGCAGTCGAATGAAGAGGGTTATGAAGATAATATTTGCCGATTGTGTTCGAGCAAGGGGGAAACGCTTGCACATCTAGCTATGGAAGGCCCTAACTCGCTACAAAAACCTAGCGCGTGTTTGACGTCTTTTATGGGGCACAGTCCGTCTTTGGTTGCATGCACAGAACGGGTCTACCTGCAACTTCCGCAGGGGCCTGTGGGATGTTCCATTGAGCACTGAGTTGGCTGGTTTCTATATTCATAGCACTGGGTGGGACCTATTGAATGGATGTGGCGTTGCCCCGTGAGGGAGACGCGCACGCGGCGACGTGACGTTGCACGTCGCCGCGTGCGTCTTAAATAAACGGGGCGTTCCCGGCCGCGGGAGAGCGACCGGGGAGCCCGAAGCACACAGACGTGTCTGGTCTGAGTCTGTGGGTGGAGGGGCTCACGGGCACGCATGGGGGCACCCAGAGACCCCCAACAGTGGCGACGAGTGTTGGATGCCCGGGCCCGGCGGTGAGAGCGATCCCGGATAATTTTTCTCCGACGACGAAACATCCGCGGATGTTTCGTCTCACGCTGTGGCCGCGGACCATACACGCGGCTGGCGGCCATCTTGCGCACGTGGCTGAGGAACTTCCGAAAGCTCCGGTTTGGAGTCGGAAGGCCATCCAAGTCCAATTTTTGGATTTGCTGACTGCGGGCAGCCTAATCCGCAGGCCCATGCCTGAATTTTGATGTTTTGGCCAATTTTCAGTCTGTAACGTCGTGTGGTAGCTGGAAGATGGACTGAGGTGGCTGGGCCTTCTCAGCCCACTCCATTTTTGAAGCTCAATTTTTGGAACATTTGGTTCAAGGACCCTCTTCAACCCCTTCATCATCACGTGGGTGATGGCATACCCGCTCCTGAGATCCACGTTGGAACGAGACGCCTCAAGGTAGCTTCTTTAACCCTTTCATCATCACGAGGGTGGTGGCAGTGTGGGGAGAGGTGCAAGTTGCGGCCCTCAGGACTAGAACGAGGGTGCCTGTGCGCTTGGGCCTATGAGTGATTTCGGCGCCCTGGAGGGTGCGACTGCCACGACCTCGGAGGATTCGCAGGACGAAGGCCTGGCAGATTTGTTTCAACAGAATCCCCCACAGCCAACCCCACATCCTGCGACGTCTGGGCTGCCTACACCCACGGTTGGTGCCGCTCTTCCCCCGAACCAACCACCACCCCTGGCCATGGCCCAAGCCAGGGCGCAAGCGGCCTTGCAGCCCATTCCGGAGTTTGACGCTACGGGTCCTCCGTCCAGCCTGGGCCCCCGATGGAGAAGATGGATCGGACGGCTGGACATGTACTTTCGGGCCGCCCAGGTCACGGACAATGACAGCAGGGTGGCTACGATGCTGTATTCGGCCGGAGCAGCTGTACAGGAGATATTTGAGTCGTTAACTCCGGTGGACAACTCCTATGACCAAGCCAAAGCCGTCCTCCTCGCGCATTTCATTCCCCTTGCCAACGTGGACTATGAGAGATTCGTCATGCTGTCGGCCAGACAAAAGGAGGATGAAACGCTCGACACCTTCTATGGCCGCCTGCGCCGCCTATCCCAAGGGTGTGCGTGGGGGGATGCGGAGGATATGATGAGGACCATGCTAATCCAGGCATGTTCATCTGGCAAGTTGAGGCGACAGGTCCTGAGAGAGCCCGGACTCACCCTGCCCAGAATCCTGGAGCTCGGGCGGTGCCATGAGGTGGCGGAGGCCCGTGCCAACAAGATGGAGGCCGGATCCCGCGCAGCGAGGCCGGAAGAGGTGTGCGCTGTCTGGCGAGGCGGCAGAGGGGTGCGAAGGCCCGGTGGGGCTCCCAGAGACAGAGCTGGTAAGCCAGTGGAGTCATGCAAGAAGTGCGGCTATGACCTCCCCCACTCGTCTGAGTGCATGGCAATAGGAAAGATCTGCGGACGCTGTGGGGTGCCCGACCACTTCTCGAGGGTGTGCAGGGCGACCCTGCCTGTACTGATTCCGAGAGGACAACCTCGTCTGTGGACCCCTCGCCAAAACCGCCCGCCCAATGTAGCTCAGGTGGAACAGGCGGGAGAGGAGACGCCGGCGGAAGAAGCGGAGGAAGAGGATGAGGAGAATATCTTCTTCGTCTCCAGCATGGAAGTCCTCAAGGGGAGGAGCAGGAGACAGCCGAGATGCGTCGTGGAGGGGAACTGCTCGCCGGTCCCGGTGCTGGTCGACACGGGGGCCTCAGTCAACGTAATGGCGAGAGGACATTATGCCGCGCTCAACCCACCCCCGAGGCTGGCGACGCCGAGAGCCCGCATTTTTGCATTTGGTGGGCGGGAGCCCCAGCCACTGGACGGTGCGTTTGTCGCCAAGGTGGAGCATGACGGGTCGAAGATCAAGGCCCGCTTCTACGTGACTCCGGTGAGCAGCAACACCCTGTTGAGTTGTGCGGCAGCGGAGGCTCTTGGCATAGTGAGCTTCGCGTACTCAGTCTACTTAGAGGACATCAACGATCTGCTGGACAAATATGCTGACATCTTTAAAGGGATTGGGAGAATGAATGGTGACCCCGTGAGGCTCCACATTGATGAGTCGGTGCAGCCCGTGGCTCTGAAACACAGGCGGATCCCGTTTCATCTAAGGGACCAGGTGGACAGGGAACTAGACAACCTGGTGAACCTGGATATAATCGAAAAGGTGGAGGGCCCCACACCATGGGTATCCCCTATCGTAGTGGCGAGGAAACCAAAACAGCCGGACTCCGTCCGGATCTGTGTGGACATGAGGCTGCCCAACAAGGCCATCAGGAGAGAACGACACCTGACCCCGACAATCGATGACATCATTGCTGAAGTGCAGGGGGCCCGGTTCTTCTCTAAGTTGGACTTACGAGCTGGATACCACCAAGTTGTCCTCCACCCAGAGTCCCGATATATTACAACCTTCACTACCCACAGGGGGCTCTATCGATACAAGCGGCTGAGTTTCGGAGTGTCGTCAGCAGCCGAGGTATTTCAGAACTTGATCCGAGGCGCTCTCGCAGACCTGGAGGGCGTCCTAAACATTAGTGACAACATTCTGGTCTTTGCCAGGACTGAACTTGAACATCTGAAACGTCTGGCCAAGACCCTCGAGAGGCTGCAGTCGCTGGGGCTCACTCTCCACAAGGACAAGTGCGAGTTCCTCCGCCCGACCATTGAGTTCTTTGGTTTCATCTTCAAGGAGGGCGGTGTATCTCCGGACCCCAGGAAGGTCCAGGACATCAGGACCGCGCGCCCCCCTGAGTCGGCGTCAGATGTGCGGAGCTTCCTGGGAATGGTAACATACTGTGGGCGCTTCATCAGGAATCTCGCCTCGAGGTCGGAGCCTCTGAGGGCCCTGACGAAAAAGGATACCACCTGGCAGTGGGGCCCGTTGGAACAGTCGGCGTTCGAGGACATCAAAGGCGCCCTGACAGCAGATGATACCGTGGCTTTTTTTGACCCCGCCCTGGAGTCCGAGATTGTGGTGGACGCCAGCCCGTTTGGCCTCGGTGCTGTGCTCACCCAAGTGGGCAGAGATGGGGGGATAAGGCCAGTGGCATATGCCAGCAAAGCCCTCTCCGAGACCGAACAGAGATACTCGCAGATTGAACGCGAGGCCCTGGCTGTCTTGTGGGGCTGTCGGCATTTTCGGCTTTATGTGCTGGGGAGACCCGTGACAGTGGTAACGGACCACAAGCCGCTGCTTCCGATCATGGCCGGATCATCTTCAAAACCACCAGCCAGAATCGAGAGGTGGATGTTGGCCCTTCTGGAGTATAGCGTCACCCTGATCTACCGGCCGGGTGCCAACAATGCGGCTGACTACCTGTCCAGGCACCCGGTGGGCGGTGGAGGACCCGCACAAGACTCGTGTGCTGAGGAAGCCGATGACCACGTCAGGATGGTGGTAGAGGGTGCCACCCCCAACGCAATGCCGCTACCCGAACTGGAGAGTGCTGCGGCCAACGACGAGTGTTTCCGCATCTTGAGGAGCTCGATGCGGTCGGGGTCCTGGAAGTCCGTGCTGGAATTGGTGGCAGGGCGCACTCAAGAAGCTAAAGTGACCCTCGAGCAACTCTGGAAGGTAAAGGACGAACTGTCCTTCACGGAGTCGGGCCTGCTGCTGCGGGGCGATCGCCTGGTGGTGCCGGGCTCCAAGGTCCATGAAGTCATCAACCTGGCACACCAGGGACACCAAGGGGCCGCCAAGACGAAGGCGAGACTGAGGCTGAAGGTGTGGTTTCCCGAGCTAGAAAAAAAAGTGGACGACTTCGTAGCGGCCTGTGTGTGGTGCCAGGCGGCCTCCCCAGTCCAGCGGGAGCCTGAAATCGAAGTAATGCCACGAGGGACCCGGCCGTGGGAGGTCGTACATGCGGACTTCGGATCCACGGCCGTAGGCACTCACTTCCTGGCCATTGTGGATGAATACTCCCGATACCCTGAGGTGGAATTCGTCGAGTCAGTGGCATTTGAGCACGTGGTGGGCGCTGTGGAGAAAATCTTTGCCACCCATGGGTTTCCCGTGACTCTGTGCTCGGATAATGGGTCCCCATTCCAGAGCGCTAGGTTCTCGGAATTTCTGGAGAGCTGTGGAGTGGCGCACCGGAAGGTGTCCCCGCTGTGGCCCCGTGCGAACGGGGACACGGAGAGGCTGATGAGGACATTGAACAAAACATTCCGGATAGCCCAGGGACAGGGCCAGCCCCTCCAGCGGGCGCTATACCAGTTTTTGAGAGTGTACCGCACCACCCCACACGCCTCGACGGGGGTGGCCCCGGCTGAAGTCCTGTTCCGAAGGTGCCCCCGAGGTCTCCTCCCGGAGGTACATGAAAAGGAACCCGACGTAATAGATGACCAACGGGTGGAAGCGGAGCGACAGGCAAGGACACATCAAGAGAACATACGGCGGGGTCTTCGTCCGCAGCGGCTGGAACCGGGCGACGAAGTGCTGATCAGGAATCGGCATCCCCACGGAAAACTCTTGCTCCCATATGAACCGGAGCCGCTGGACGTGGTGGCAGTAAAGGGATCGATGGTAACGGCCTCGGACGGGAAGTCGGCCGTCACTCGAAATGTGAGCTTCTTTAAGAAACTGGGGGACTCTCGAGCTGAGCTCCCGCCTGACCCGGATGAGACTGTCCTCACGGATGAAGATACCCCCCGGGGGGATCTCGTGGGGTCGCCAGAACGAGGCACTGGAGCAGCTGGGAATCCTGCGGCTGAGGTAGGCGGGAGGTACCCCCAGAGGGCTGGGCGAGGGAGACCTGCCTATCTCGGAGACTATGTGCTGGGGCCGATTGACTGTGTTCCGGAGTAAATGGAATCGGGAGGCTGACATTAAAGGGGCATGGGCTCTGAGTTTGTAATTGTTATGTTGTGTGCAGTGCAATTTTTGGAAGTGTCTGTTGTTGTTGTTCCTCCCGGAAAAAGGAGGAGTGTGGCGTTGCCCCGTGAGGGAGACGCGCACGCGGCGACGTGACGTTGCACGTTGCCGCGTGCGTCTTAAATAAACGGGGCGTTCCCGGCCGCGGGAGAGCGACCGGGGAGCCCGAAGCACACAGACGTGTCTGGTCTGAGTCTGTGGGTGGAGGGGCTCACGGGCACGCATGGGGGCACCCAGAGACCCCCAACAATGGACGGCTGTCGAGTTTTAAAGGTTTTAAAATGTGGTGACATTTTAAACCATGTCTTCCTTTTGCATGTTCTAATATTTCTAATTGTATTTCAGTGTTTGTTTTATATATATATAGCGGTTTGGTGAGGGAGGATGGGGAATGATACAGGATACATTTGTATACGACAGTTTGTGTAGCTTGATTGTATTTGTTGTGTTGTGTTTTGTGAAAGGTTTTTTCAGCTGACATTTACTGTTTCAGCCGTCCCCTCTCCCTCTACGATAATCTGCCGATATTCACGACCTCTCGGCATACCCTTTGGTTTTATTATAATGTGAACTTCCCACGGGCGCCTATGCCCGTTTTCCCCTGCTGTTGGGCAAGGGGGTCCCGACACCAGCCTTGACCCATCGAGGGCATGTTGTGTTTTGCAAACCCCACGGCTTTGTTTTGGCCGTGGTTAGGCGAGGCACGCGACCAGTGTTGGATGGCGGATAACGAGGACGTTGCTAAACACCGTCTTAACAAACTGCCCGCTTCTTGTAAGCAAAGTTGTGAAAATCGGAACGGCTTGCCTCACACCTTTGTTAGAGCAAAACCTGTTTCCTTTGACAACTGCCTGCTGCACGTATGTGTTTGAGTGCCATCTGCTTCGTCACGTGGTCGTTGCTCTTTAATCCGAGCACAGTCACTGCATGTTCAAAATTCATGTCACTTACTCACTTCTCTATTAATGTTAAAGGACATTTGTATCGCACACTATCACCACCGGAGTGGTCCCCTGGCACTCTGGCGGCTCTGAAAGAGGGAGGGAGGGTGAGTTAGTGGGAGGCGGCTGGAAGAGTGCAAGAATACAGTGATGTGCTGTTTGCGGCCACAGCCAGGTGGGTCCGTCGGCTGGGGCTGAGGTGTTTCGCGGACGGTAGTCGTTGTGTACTGTTGTGCAAGTCTATTTGTGTTTTTTGTTTTGTTGTTGCAGTGTAGTGCCGGAAGAATTGTTCATACCTTAATTCCCCCAACCCCCTGCTGTCCCCACCCCCCACGATCGTCCTCGCAACACAAACTCCGTGCATGCAGGCAGTAGACGTGCGCATTTCCTCAGATTAATGTTTTTCAAACCAAACTCAGAATGCAAAGTAAGACGGCGTCCCATGGATTTGCTTTTCTCGGACATATGCATCTCTCTCAAAAATACTCTTTAATCACAAACCAATTACTGCTTCTGCAATGTACTACTTCTTGGACATTTCCAAAAAGCTCCTTTGGTGACGCATCCCAGGCACTGTTCCAGGGTACACTATCCTAAGGCTGAACGCCTGGCCAAAGTGAAGTTGGAAACAGTGGAGCCAGTGCTGGGAAATGGAGAAAATGTACTAGGGGAACTGTGCCCCTCCCCCACCCACTTCCCCTTACACTCCCTCCAATTGGCGTGTGCGGAGAGGGAGAAGGGACTGGGGGTTGGGCGGGGCTGAGCCTGGACTGTCTGTGGTTTGGGCAGAGCGAAGTGTCGAATGATGTGCATGCCCTGAATATAGGATGCTGGCTGCTTTACATAAAAATAAACGCCATTCTTGGCACATAAGAATGACCTCCAATTTATCAAGCATGTCTGTGCTGGTAATTGAAACGCTCATTCCTTCTGAGCATGCAGTGCACACTTGGTATGGTGCTTGTTTCCTGTGTCAGAATAGTCACCTTGACAGTAAAATGTGTGCAGAGAATGAGACATATATACAGGTTTGGACTGTTTCATTGTTTCAGTTTGGGCTGTTGAACAAAGGACTACTTTCAGATGGAGTCTGTGAAGTCGTGAAGTCGTTGCATATCGCTGCTCAGCTGTGCGCATAGAAACAGTGTGTCTCTATGTGTGCAGCCAGTGGCGATATGCAACGAGTGCTGCAAACCTGTCTAAATTGAGGAAGCTCTCTGTCCCTGACTGCTGCTCGCTGCAGTTTCCTGACTGCTGTGTCTCAGACACGGCATTCAGGAGACTCACTGCAGTCAGGGGCAGAGTAGTTCCTCAACTTTAGGTGGTGTAGGGGTGCCTCGTGTCTACATGGAACGGTTCTCCGGCAAGACAGTTTTTGCTGCTGCGCAGCTCTGTCTTGTTTTGCCCCAATTCCTCCCCTGCGTGGAGCATTTCAGTGGTAGATCACTGGCACTTCGCGATGAAGATCCACTAAGGTCCCAACAACCAGGTATTAGACCACAGAAGCAATTGGCTACGCCCTTATACCTCATGCAATGTTCTCTTTATGGAGTTGGCACCAGGGTTGCTCGCCAGTCAGTGCCAGGCATACCATTCCTGAGCCATATGCTCTATCCAGATAGAGCACAGGCTAACCTACAGATCAGGTGCTAGAGAAGCCATCTGTACATCACACCTGAACATCCCTAAATCATCACAGCAGACATGAACCATCATCATGAAGGCTCAACCTACAACTTCACCCAAAGGATGTTTAGGCTTTTATTCTCTATCACTGTAAATGTAACGATGTCTCCTGTGCCTCACAGGCAGTGACTTTACCCATCGCTGGATGGGAGGCTAACTGATGGAAACTGGTCAGATTTTAGAAATGATGCTGTTGAAGTTGGCAGGCCATGTACGGTGGGGTGCATTTAAAGGCCCCAAAACAGAAGTCCAGTGCACATGAATGGCAGGGTTTTAAACGCTGAAACAAAAACGGCCTGGTTTTTGTTTTTCAAGTAAAATTAAAGAGCCATGTGGAAAGGGGTCTCCTGTGATTACCAATGGACAAGCAGCATTTTAATTTACAAAAGAAAGAGGAATCAAATATCCCCGTCACATCGAAAACAGGATTTTTTTTTTAAACGTTTTATTTTTTATCGACACACAGGAGAAAAGTAGTTTACAGCATATTATTTCTCGGCAATCTATCTCGCTCACTGATCACCTCCCACCTTATCAGCCCCATTCCCGTTCACCCTCAGTTAATGTCCAGGTCTCGCTCTTCTGTTCGTTGTATCATCTCTGTGCTTCCAGCCAATAGAGGGTTGGCTACAGCCCGTGGCTTAAAAGTTAGAGCCGGATAGCTCTGGTTGTAGTCTATCACTGGGGACCAAATGTTCGTGAAGCGGTGAAGGAGGCCTCTGTTCGCCGCCGTAATCTTTTCCGCTATAAAAATGTCCCAGAGTTTCAGCCACCATAGGATCATCGGGGCCTTCCGGTGATTTCCAGGTTCGTGCCACCGTGATTTTAGCGGCCAGGAGCAGGTGAGTTAGGAGGGTGGCCCTTCTGCCCGATCTTGGGTATATGCCTGGAATCGGGGCTCCTAATAGAATTGGTTCTGGCTCCAAGGGCAGCGTCACTTCAGTTATGTCTGCTATGGTAGCGATGCATTGGGACCAGAAATTCGCAACCACGGGGCAAGACCACCACATATGGATGAACGATCCCTGGAGGCCACATCGGCGCCAGCATCGGGGGTCCAAGGTTTGGTTGAAGTGGTGTAGTCGGAGCGGGTGGTAGTACCATCTCAGAAGTAGTTTGTGGGCGCACTCTCGATTAGTGATGCAGAAGGAAGAGGATCGCGTACGAGACCAAAATGTCTGACCAGACCTGGTCTTCTATCGGGTGTCCTAAATCTGTTTCCCATTGGTTCATGTAGGTTGCTCTAGCGACGAGGAAATTTGTCTGCAACAGCTTGTACATTGTCGAGATTTGCCCTCGGTGTGGGGGGTCTGCGATTGTCAGCTCTGTAGGGTCCAGGTCTCGTGTCGCTGCCACGCATGTTGTTGGATGGGAGCACCAGTGTCGCAGTTGCGCATATGTGAACCTGTCTGTTTCCGTCAGGCCAAAGATGTTTTTGCATTGTTCAAAGGTGAGTGGCCGATTTCCCTCAAAAAGCTGACTGAGGGAGCTGAGGCCGCCGGCGATCCAGTTCTTAAAGTTTGCGGGATGGGCCCCTGGGGAGAACGCCGGGTTATGAAACACTGGGGAGGCTGGGCCTAGGTCTCTGGGGATGCCTCTCTGTTTGCATGTCCATTCCCAAGCTTTTAGAGTGTGCTTGGTGGAAGATAGGATGGCCGGCCACATTTTTCGTAGGGCGGGAGGAAGATGTAAGAGAAAGCAGAGGGGGAGGGGTAAGCAGGATTGTTCAATCTCTACCAATCTAGGTCTGTTCGAGCTGATACCAGCAATCTGGTATTTCTGGAGGTCCGGGACCCCCAGGCCTCCTAGGTTTGGACTGCTCAACATCGTCCTCAGTGGGATCCTTGACTTTTTACCTTTCCATATAAAGCGTAGTACCTTCCTCTGGAGGTGCAAGAGTGGGGGCCGGGGGATCAAAACCGGAAGGGCAGAGCATGCATAAAGTAGCCGTGGGAGGAGGTTCATTTTACATGCCGCTAAGCGGCCCAATAGCGAGATCTCCTGTGAGAGCCAGCGATTGAGGTCTTCTTTCAAGGCCTTAAATGGTGGCTGAAAATTCTCTCGATAGGTATCCTCTGGCCGGGCTGTGATCTGCACTCCTAGGTAGGGGATGGACATTTCGCTAAGTTGGATCGGGCAGAGGGCTCTGAAGGAATCCTTATCTTCCTGCTCCAATCTCACCCCTAGAGCTGATGATTTTGTGAAATTTATCGCGAATCCTGATACTCTTCCAAAGCAATGAATTTCTGCCAGGGAGGACCTCAACGATTGGGTGGTGTCCGTTATGGTCAACATCACATCATCCGCATTTATACTATTTTGTGTTGCGTGGGGCGTATTTGGAGGCCTTTGATTCTGGGGCTCAGTCGGATCCGTTGGGCCAGTGGCTCCATGACCAGGTCGAAGAGCAGGGGGGATAAGGGACATCCTTGCCTGGTGCCGCATGATAAAGGGATCGGATTAGACAGAAAGCCGTTAACGCGGAGCAAGGTTGCCGGTGATTGGTAGTTTGCCAAGACGAGGTTCTGGAATGAGGGTCCGAAATGAAAGGACTCTAGGGTGAGTCGGAGGAACGACCAGTCCACTTTGTTGAAGGCCTTAGTCGCATCTAGAGCCAGTACTGCCAATTTTCGCGCATCTCGCTGAGTGACTTCGACCAGATTCAGGACCCTGCGGATGTTGTCTGCAGCGGATCTGTTCAATATGAATCCCGTCTGGTCTGGGTCGATAATGTCTGGGAGCACCTTCGCTAATCGGTTAGCCAAGACTTTTGAATAAATGTTAGAGGCCAGATTTAGTAAGGAGATAGGTCTATACGCCGTGACATCTCTGGGGTCTTTTCCTGGTTTCAAGGCGAGGACAGTGATCGATTCCTGCATTGACGGAGTGATTGTCCCCGAGGTGGTGAAAGAGTTAAAAAGCGATGTCACGGGGGTCACCAGCTGGGGGCGGAAGATTTTGTAGAAGCGAGTCGAGAATCGTCTGGGCCCAGGGCCCTTGGCTTGAGACTCTTGATGACTTTGTTGACCTCTTCGCTTGTGATCGGGGACACTAACTCGTCTCGTATCGTAGGGGCAATCTGGGGAAGCAATGCGTCGTGTAGGTAGGAGAGCTTCTCTTCGGGCGATCTTGGGGAAGTGTTAGGCAGAAACCTGTGCGATTTCCTCTAGGACCACTGCAAAAGATTTAGGACTACAGGTGTTTGGCAGTAAACCCACTTGGTAGCAGTCTGTACCACACAGATTCACTTGGTAGCTGTGGCTGAGCAGTCAGACTTCCCTCAAGAAGAGTTAGGCAGTATACAGAGTATTCACAATAGGTCAAAAGAACACAGTAGAACAAGTAAACACTGACCAGAGCTTGGTGTAAAAGAGATATAATTATTATTTATTTAAAACCACATCTAGAAAAACACACAGGCACTAATAGTAAGCAATTCAAAAACACGGTCACTAAAAGATATACACTCCCTTAAAAGAATATTTAGACAAGTCTTAAGTAAAGCCCCACTTATTTTCAGACCGCGGTGAGCGCTTAACGTAGATGGCACTCTAATAATTCGTTTTAAAAAGGGAGAGAAAAGCAGAGAATCAAATGAAACAGATCCCAACACTTTTTCACGAACACAACAAGAGAGGAAGGCAAAGTAACACCGTGAATTCAGAGTCAGTAGGCCGGACCCGCTTTAAGAGGATCAAAACGAAATGTGTCCAAGGTCACACGATTGCAGTGCACAAAGGTCTTGTAACGGTTCAAAAAGGAGTTGGACCAAAGAAAGGGACCAATTAGAGGGTCAAGGTGGCCAGCCCAGTCCAGAAGTTTAAGGGGTTATTATTACCTTGTAGCAATCTTTAGAAAGGGAGGCCTGGCGGACACGGTACCTTAAAGTGGTGAGAATACTCCAGCGGGGGCAGTTGTGCTTCGTCTGGGGGAAGAGAGGATCTCTTCGGGGAGGAAGACAAGAGTCCGTTGCACTGCCAGGGAAGAAACCAGCCGCAGAGTTTCTCAGGTACAAGGAGTGGTCCGTTGGTTCACGGTCCAGTGGTAAGTGGCTATCCGGCTGCCGGGGTGCTTGGCACTGGCAATTCGACCACAGACCAGTCTGGGGTGCAAAGAGAAGAAGGTAAACTGGTTGTGCCCACCAGTCGGGGGAAGAAGCCTCTCCAGCCGGGAGATCTTCTCTGTCGTCGGGAAGTGGTGAGTCAGTTCCGCAGGGCTCCACCGGTGGTGTCGTCGTGGTAGGTCGGCTCAGCTTCTCCCTTGTTCGATTCTCAGCTCCTGTGGCGACTTCTGAAGTTCCAGTCCCCAAAGCCCTGCTTTTATGCAGCATACCCCCCTTCACTCAGCCTAGCTGTCAATCAAACATGCTAAGTTGTGAGCCGGCCGGCTCACCACTTGGGCCAATCACACAAGAGTGCGACTTGAGTTACCAAGGTAACTCAGTCCAGGGTGCCTAAACCCCCTCCCGCACCCCCTGTGATACCCAGACAGAGTGGCACCACTTTTGGAGGCTTCTGTGGAGAAGCCCGCCAAAAAGTGGAACAAAGGGCTCGACTTGGGTTGGAGACACAGAAGAGAACACAAACGCTTTTTTAGAATCGAGTCCTGGCGAAAAATACCAACCGGCGAATTAATATTAATTAAATAAACCGGCGGTATGTTCGAGGCTATGAGAATTAAATAATTAAAGTTGGTAGCCTCAAACAATGGGAAAATCCCATAGGAATATATTCGTGGTCGAATATAAAAAGTAGTATCCACTGCCACCAGCCAAAACTCGATCAGGGAGGATGGAGACGTGCCCCCTCGACTAACAGACCCAGGGGCAATCGAATTGCCCCAACCAGTACGTTCACAATATGATAGTTTGTACTGGTGTCTTTTAATAATTTGGGACTAGTAAAGCCAATGGTGACTTTACATGCCCTGGGAGACGGTAGTCAGTCCCAGGGTATGGAGTCTGTGGTGGGGGGTCACTATGACACCCCTGTCTTACTGCACGGAGGGTGCTGTGTAACACACATAGTAAAAACACGTGAGACCCTATGGAGTAAAGGACCCCATAGCCCATAAAACACATTAACAGTCATAGGAACATCATAAATCATGTCCAAGAGTGGGAGAAAAAGAGTCTTGCTCATGGCAGGAGAAAAAAACAAACTCCAGAAATCCAGCAAAGCTGCTGGGGACTCACTAGGTTAGGAAATTCAGCCTAAAGAGAGAATTCTCCCTAACAGGAAGCTGTCATCGTGTCTGTGAGGTGAGCTACTGCAATACGCTGTTTGTCTCCCTCTGCGAATTGGACTCTGCCTTGGGGATCACGGAGGCCCAGGATGGCATTTCTCTTTTTGGTCTTCGCCAGCTTTTCCACCAGGAATTTGTTAGCCTTGTTTCCTTTGGCGTAGTAGCTCTGCTTAGTTCTGGCTAGGATCTGGGCTGTGTCTTCAGCATAATGTGCTTCCAGCTTCTTCCGGGCTATCCGCAAGGCTCGATGGGTTCTGGGCCTCCAGTTCTTCGCTTTACAGATAGCTTCCGCTTTCTCTACTTCGTCCTGTAAGATCTGGCGGGACTGTCACTTCTTTTTGTGATAGGCCGCTCCTTGAGAGATTAGGACCCCTCTCACTACTGCTTTCATTGCGTCCCATGTATTGGCTGGTGAGGTGTCCTCGCTCTTATTTTCCTTGAAATAGTCTTTGATAGCTTTCGCTACCACGTCCCTCAATGACATGTCATTCAAGATCGGATCGTATACGGACCAGTTGCATTTTGGGAGCGGATCCGGGTCATGGGCTCTCAGTGTTAGGATGACCGGGGCTTCATCCGATAGGATTCTGGGACCCATGATTACATGGTCGATGCAAGCCATCGCTTGGGGGGAAGCCAACAGCGGGTCGATGCGAGAGTAGGTTCTATGTACGAAAGAGTAGAATGAGTAGTTGCGGACTTCAGGATGTAAGACTCTCCAGGTGTCAACCACATCTAGGGTTCGGAATAGTTTAAGTAGGGCTGTCGCCACGCTATAGTCTTTACGGACTGGGGGTGAGACTTATCTTTGATTGGGTCCGGGGTTCCATTGAAGTCTCCCCCTATTATTGTCTGTCCCTCAACGAATGGCAGGAGGGCACCCTCCAATGCTGAGTAGAACTCTTCTTGTTTATCGTTCGAAGCATAGACCGAAATGAGGGAGTACAGCTGGCCGTATATCCGGCATTTAATTGCTACGAAGTGGCAGTCTGGGCAGAGTAAAGTATCCAAGATTTGTGGCCTAAGTGCCTTAGCGACGAGTATCGCCGCTCCACCTTTCTTGGTGCCGTTCGATGCTAAAAAAAGGAATACAACCGAGGCCTCTTCATTCTGTAGTCACCGTAGCGTGGATTTCCTCTTCTGCGGCATGTTTAAGCCTCTGACGTTGAGCTTCAGGAACCTCCCTTTTAGGTGTGGTTGTGTGGCCTCATGATCTTCCCTCAATGTCTGGGGTGGCTTCTGGGGGGGAGGGCTGTGGGCTTCAGGCGTCATCTAAGAGCTTGGTGACAATGCGGTTCTCCAGTGGTCGCGTTTTATGACCTCTCCAACGGGAGGGTAAACTTATAAACTTAAGGGAGGCTGATTTTTCTTGGTCGGCGATTCCCATGGCCAACCGGGCCATCTTCGTTCCCATAGCCAACGGGGCTGGGATAATTGGACTTAACAGTTTTTGTCTCCAAGGGTAGAATGGTGGCATACACCTCGGAGTGGGGCATGGACCGCTCAGGGCTCGCAGCATCAATATTATCTTTTGTGTATCTGTGGGTAGTTGATCCTTAAGCACAGGTCCTCATGGCTATCTTGTTTTCTGGCGTCTCTGTGGCTTTGACCAGGCCGGTTGTGGCAGCAGCTGGGGGGGCCGGTTTGGGCCTTCAGGAGTGGAATACAGGTTATGAGAGGGCGAATTTCCTGGAGTGGCCGGATGAAGGATAGATTCAGCGTCCTCTAGGTGGCTTATTGAGCGCTGGGTTCCCTGGTAGGTGAATTGGAGAGCAGTGGGGAACAGCCACCGGTACCTGATCTTTTGGCTCTGCAGAAATTGGGTTAGGGGTTTAAGGACTCTCCTTTTTTGTAGGGTCATTAGGGAGAGATCTTGGTATATCTGGAGTGGGGAGCTTAGGAAGGACAGTTCATCCTTGGTGCGGCTTATTGCTGCGATCGCTTCCTTCGTGGTATAAAAATGGACTCTAGTTATTACATCAGGGGGGGTTTCAGAGTCCACCCCCCGTCTTGGGCGCAGTCTATGGGTGCGATCAAGGATAAGTTGGGTCTGGTCCATCTGAGGAAGAAGGGCTTGAAAGAAGTTGCCTATGTATTCCGGGAGGTCTTTGTCTTGTATTGTTGAGGGGACACCTCGGATGCGAAGATTGTTTCTTCGGGCCCTATTTTCCAGGTCTTCTTGCTTGAATTCAAGTATTTCGCTCTTATTCTGGAGAGCCTGAATCTGTCATGCCACTTACCTGGGGTGCGGGGCGCATCTGCAGGTCCCGGCGCTTCCCGTCCTGGCGCATCTACCCGCGATACAGGTTGGGGGAACCTCGGTCATCTGCGGCTCATGCCGCTTCCGGGTTTTCCCGTTCGCGTGGTTCGCGCAGGCGCAGAAGGCCGTGTTTCGCCCTCCGCGCATGCGCCGTCCACAGAGCGCTCGGGAAGTTGCAAGCTTGCTTCCCAAGCCTCGTTTTGGGCGCGTCAGCACCCGGGGACAGCACGGATTGCGTTCCAGCCTCCCGGGTGCTGCCTGCCCTATATTAAGGGCCAGTTTGCTTGAACAAACCGCGTCTCAACGCGGTTTGTTTCCTGATCGCATCTTCGCCTGTGTTACTCTTGAGTAGCACCTTGTCAGCCTTCCCAGCCTTCTGTTCCTTGTCCTTTCCTGCTGGTGTTTCCTTTCCTTGTCTGCCTCTGGGAGTTTTCTTGCCTCATTCCTTTCTTGCCAGTAGGTTCCCTGGGCCATCGTCTTCCCTGCTCCCTTCCTGCCTTCCAGTTCTTCTCCTTGTTCTGCCCCAGGGTTCCTAGTCCCTCCTGCCTCCTTGCCTGTTGGTTCTGTGCCTTGCCTCCTGCCTTCTCTGGAGTTTCTCTGCCCACTTATCCTTCCACTGCACCTGCCAACTTCAGTTCTCTTCATCGGTCTACTGCTACTTCTGGAGCCTTGCTGTTGTATCCTGCTGTGGATTTTCCATCCAGTCAAGACCCGCCTTCCCTTTCAGTGTTTGCACTGTCCCAACGTCACGCAAATCAGGGAAGTGGACGTCCGTGGCGTTGGGAGCTGGTTCACCACTGACCTTGTTTGAATTCAGGGTGGGTGTTGCGCTGGTTCCTCGTGTTACACATTCAGCAACATCAGTCGGACAGCCCGGCTACTTCACCACGACCATCAACTGGAAGTTCAGGTACTCAGCGCCCACGAGACGCTTTTCTTAACAGAATCGCCCGTTGCATCTCTATTAAGGTAGCGTCATGACTCTGGGTCAAGTCCTCAACCTCTCCCAGTCTCTGCTCTGCTTCTGTGACACGTTGGTCTGTTTGCTCAAGTTTCGTGGCGAGCTCGGCCATGCAGGATCTAAATTCTTTTTTAATATCAAGCATGAAGGCCTGAATATCTCCTTTTGTTGCCAAATTTCCTTGTTCTTCCGAGGACTTCTGTGGGGTAAGCTTCGGAGGGTCCGGTTTCTTAGCTTTGTCTGCTGCTAACAGCATGGTGGAGATATCGGAGTGCTTGGTTCCCTTAACAGGTTTCGTCATCATGACTGTCAAGCGACCTTATATTGGGAGTCCGGCGAGTTGGGCCTCAATGGGCCAATCTGTAAGCTCTCGGTTTTGCCAGGGGACTGGTATCCCATAGAGAGGAATGCTTTAAGATAGGTGGTCAGGAGATTGCCTGGAGGAGACCCTCAGCGCTGCTAGGCTGTCCTCAGTGGGGGGGGGGGGAATGTTCAGTGTTCCTTAGTGGGGTTTGGTCTCCGCGTGGAGGAAGCTTGGAGGAGAGGGAGGTGGGCTGGGGCGCCCCAGGAGATTATTGGGTTGAGCGGCGTAATGCGAGCCTCGCGCCGTGAGCCCAGGGGTCAAGTGGTCTGGATTAACTCAGACAGGGGCCGAGGAGCCACGGCGTGGTAGCCAGGATGAGTTGTCTCACCGGGGCCTTAGTGGGGAGGGCGCTCAGGTCGCTGTCGGCGGTGAGGCAGCTGGAGGGGCTATGGGGGGCCTCCACTGCAGGTGAATGGCTTCTCAGGACCTCGGCATAGGGACTTCAGGGGCTGGGCTCTCACCTCGTTTGGAGCGGGAGCCTCCCGGCTTCATCCGCTCAGCTGCTGGCATTGGTCTGAAGTGTTTGTCGCCCGGGAGGCATCCGCCAGGTCTCAAGCCTCTGCAGTTCTTCCTGAGAGCCGGGATCCACTCTCAGCGCTGTGCTGGTGCTCCTCTCCTGCCTCTCAGCGCCACCTGCTCCGCGAGCCCCAACACCTACCCAGGCAGCACCGCCCGCAGCTGAACACGCAGGATGCGGGCGCGGAGGGCCGGGCACTCACGGGGCCCTCGGGGTATGCTGGATCAGCCGCTGGTGCGGGTCGAATGCGGCTTCAGAAGCGGCAGCCGGGACTTTGATGCCGCAGTCTCCGACCCTTCCCTCGGAGCCGCGAGGAGACCGCTCAGGGAGTCGCGGGAGAGCAGCCTCTCCGGGATTCAGGGCAGCACCCTCTCACTCGGCTGGGCCCACGGCAGATGGAGAGACCCCCACTCCTCAGGGTCTCGTTGGAACTCTCGCCCGCGCTGGAAGAGGGGGGAGGGAGGCTGCTCGCTACCTCGTTGGATCGCTGGTCCAGGGCCGGATTCATAGGAGATAGTTATCAGATCTCCCCTCACCATCTGTCTCTCCATTCTACAGCATCACGGTCGCATCGCTGTCCGCCTTCGCCGTCTGACGGGGGTTGCTTCTCCCGACGGCCATCTTGGAATGGCCCGTTGGGTTACGGGGGGGGAGAACAGCAATCCAGTCAGTTCGGGGGTTCCCAAAGGACCAGGAGCCCCTGATGACTATCCTGAGTGCCATAGCCCCTAACGTAGCCAATAATGAGGATTTAATTGCTCGATGGCCGCAGGAAGGCTAGTTTTTCGCCGGATGCCGCGGGTCCTGATCGGAGGCCATCAAAGGAGCAGCCACATCACTGGCGCTCCAGGCCACGCCCCTCCGAAAACAGAATTTTTAAACATTGAAAACAAAAACGGTCTGCACATGTGTATGCATATAAAAACGGTTTAAAAAAAAAAGTTCAAGGCGAAAAAATATCACTGTTTACAGAAAAATGTCAGGAAAACAAAACATGATGTATGGGTTGACCAAAAGCAATGTATATTATGTTTCACCTACCAAAACTCCAGTGACATTTGAAGAGCCACTTTGTCTTCATGGAAAATGTCAGCCCAAGACAGACCTTTTTGCTGGCTCTGGGCAAAACTTCACCAGGACATCTCCCACTTGCAGCCTGGGTGTCACATCCCCCTCTAATGACCAACCGCAATAAAAATGTCCTGCTAAAGGTGTCAAAATTCAGTGTTCTCCAGACCTGCTGGCTCTGAAAACATTTACTTCATGAAAAGTCACCCTTTGCTGGTAATTTCCAGTCGATTTTGGGGATATAAAAATCATCCATGTGTGACTCTGGGAACTGTAATGGCCAGTTAAACTAGGTTTCTGGCTGATCTGAACATGTTTCAAATGTGGGAAATGGTGAGCTAGT
The DNA here is from genome assembly GCF_040938575.1 of Ambystoma mexicanum. NCBI lineage: Eukaryota > Metazoa > Chordata > Amphibia > Caudata > Ambystomatidae > Ambystoma > Ambystoma mexicanum. Next base: position 942,803,649 of record NC_090935.1, read on the forward strand.
GGAAAATTAATTTTAGGATATGCTTAATAACGTACATATTCATAACTGTTCTGCTTTTTATGGAAACGGCAGAAAGGTGCCTCACGGCCGTGCTATATGATGCAGATTTGGTGGTCAGCTTATCTAATTCTCCATGATTAGCTAAATCAGAAAATATGTTTATTATGGCAGTTGGTAGTACAGTTATGAAGTTGTGATACACAACTAGTTTTTGCCAAAAAGTTGAAAGTTGAACAAAGGGCGATAGCAAATGGGAATTGCCATATGTTACTCCAGACCCCTAAACCAATCGTGACTTGGAGGCTGGGTTTGAGAGGAGAGAGCAGGGTAACTGTCCAATCCTTGTGGCAGGGATTATTGCAGGGTTCTTCCCCAAGATTGTACAATTGTTGGTTTCATCACTGCTATATAAGGGGACACTAGGACAGGGGACACACAGACACACAGAAAAGACACACAGAAATGGGAGAAAGACAGGAGGATAAAGAGAAGAGACAAACCATCAGGCAGGCTGCTGAGACTTGCCATCCGACGGCTGTAAGGAGACACCAGAGGAGATTGCTGAGAGTGCATCTGAGTGGAGCTGTCTATCTCTAAGAAGGACTCAAAGCTTACTGGGTCCTATGGTGGTTTGCAGGAGGCCATCTTTGAGAGTGGAGTGACCAGGCCCCTGCCATATCTTTCCAGAGTGTCCTGAGATGCAGCTGGTTTTCCTGAACCTTAAACAGAGGCTTTCTATTTAAGTAGGTAAGTAGAACTGAGCCCTACGAAACCAAAAGGGTGAGGAGTCTGTTTTCCTTTAATCCTTTCCCTTTATAGTGTGTGGGGGTTTGGGGGGGGCTGTGTAGATCCTTAGCCTATGTTATCAGAAATATTAATTTAATAATTCCCCATTTGACAGAACACTATGGGGGGAATTTTGTTAAAATTCGAAATTAACAAAGCTCACTTCCAGTGTGCGCTGAAAACTATAGCCTTTAATTTAATTGGGTAATCCTTGTTGCCCAGCTGACCCCGACTTATTTTAGGAAGAGGGCTGTCTTTGTTCTTAAATCCGTCCAACCTTTTTATCCAGCTTCCCCAACACAGGCCTTTCAGTAAGAGCGGTCTGAAATCCAAAACTCCCCAAAGCATACCAATTTCTCTGTCTGACTTGCCAACATAGACCAAAGCAAGGGAGGCTCTGAAAAGAAAGCGATAAATCAAAATGTGTTTATTTTAAACCAAAAGTGCGGGCGAATTTATTATTGCCATATGTATTTTTACCAATCTTGAAATCCTACTGCTACCCTTTTAAGCCTGCAGGAAAATCAAAATCGCACAACATTACATAAGAGCTGTTGTTATGGATCAGTGTAATTATTTTGTGAAGTGAAAGTTGCAGAACTTGAAGAATTGTAATTATGTCCTTTTTAACTCACCTTTGTGATTTATTTATGCTGAGTGAAGTTGATTTTTGTTATGCCACGGACAAAGTGGTTTTTGACATTTTCGTGCTCATTTCTATTACTTTTCATTTCAATAAATACCAATATATTTTCTTTACTCCGGCCTGGTTCCTGGCACATTGTTAGCTAGGGGGAGAGGGATCCAAGGAGCATGATATGTGTCTGAGGTAGGGCTAAAAAAATTATCTGTTAAACTGTTTGTTGCATAACCATGTGAGTGGGGATGGAGGGAACTCCCCATGTTGAGGGTTGCTTCTCAATAAACCATTACAGTATTTGCAATATTACCACATGTTGCCAGGTTCCCACATTGCTTGCCAGATACTGGCTCTAGATGTCTAGGTTCTGACACGTGAGTTGTTTGCCATCATGTGCCCACATACAGCCTCCCAGGTTTTGCCATCCTATTGCCACCATGTGCCGGTGATCGCCATCATGTGTCCTGGTTCTCTCATGCTTACCGGGTGTGGACATCCTGTGCCCATCAGTTTCCCTCGCATTATTTCCATCATTGCTCCTGATAGGTCGCTCACGCTCATTAAGTCATTGGCAATGAAGGAAATGAAGATCTATGCCCATAACTTGTCTGTGGTTCCAGGCCCACTTTCCTCCCCTCCCTGCATCCGTGTTTGAGTCGCAGCTGTGGAGTAGGAGAGAAGGCATGTACAGCACACTTCCTTACTGCATGTGTGAGGCTATGGCGACGACCCCGCTTGCTCCTCTACTAACTTTCACACACACACACGTTCATCTGAAGCTTCACACGTGTCCCCCTTCTTCCTGAAGAAAATACAGTGTTTTTAATGTGTGTTACCAAAACTTAGAATCTTGTCTTTGCCAAATAAATTCTTTCATCTTTTTTCATCTCACTTACATTGAAACACTTCCTTTGCGAGCAGAAAGAGCAACAGCGGCAAAGGACAGCTTAGTAAGCAAGTAAGCACTTTGCTCATGGGCATTATATTTTAAAGGGGGGGTGTTTGTCCTCCCCCCAACCTTTGTGGCACACCTTTCTTCCCACTCATTTGGCAGGGGCCCCTTCATTCAGATGTCATGTCCCTACCAACATTTTCAGCAAAGTTACTGCACTATTTACTCCATCACTCCATGCTCAGCCGAGGACGCCCCGAACCTATAGTGTGTTGACCAGGATTTCGCCACGAAAGTGAACTTCCTGTGCGTTTTCAATGTCGAGATCATTCAACGTCCTTAGCCACAGTTTCCTCCGGTTGCACACACCCGCTATCGCAACAGAGCAGCTAGTTCTATGGTTGACTCTGTTTTAACAGGCCCATTTTGCTTTTCTCTCCTATTAATCAAACGCGAGTTTTCCAAAAGTGTGCTTTTGGTTTCGATTGTAAGCTTCATCAGGGTGTTAAAAATGAAACATTTGAGGAACATTAATGAAAAAGGTTTTGCTCAGAGTAAATTGGCGTTAGAATTGCGGTTATTCGAAATTCCTGATTTTGAAGCCCTGCTCTGAGAAAAGAAACCCGTTGTTCCACTGCTGGAAACGTGAGGTCTGAGTCTAAAGGTGGTTTAAACTTTGTCTGGCTGCAGAAGTCCTGATTTGAAATCATGTGGTTCTGTTGTTCGAGGTTGACCCGGAAGTGGAGTCAAGGCACCCATGTAATAAGCAATCCTATATGGCTAGGCGAACAAGATCGTATACAGCATGTGCAGGAGTCGAAACGAACGTAGAGAACTACACAGCATAGCTCTCAACTCACACGCTTTTGGCGGGTGTCACCCGCCTTGTAAACAGCTGACTCACCCGCCAAGCCACCTTCACGCCCATTCGTTTCAATGGGCCTCTCACCCGCCAAAAAAAAAACGGGTGTTTTCACCCGCCTTTGCAACATAAATGGTTGAGAGCTATGACACAGCCTGAACAGAATTGCAGTCATGTTGGTAAATAACACAACAAAAAAACGAGGCAGGACTATAGTAAATCATCACTGCATTGTGAGTGGCTGAATAGCCAGTTGCTTATACGTATGTTTCACCTTCACAGGAGACCCTTTTTTGTAGACTGCACCAAACACTTGTTTTTCACAATTCAGTGCTGATTACTAAGGTTGTCTATATGGAATGTAATGGATCGAATTTTGCAGCATAATGTGGTATGAGTCGCCCACATTATGTACATTGAGACAGCCAGATCCTACAATGAACTTTTGAATGCACCTCTGGCTCTTTTTACTAACCGCATCTGCACTTTGCAATGAAAATTGTCGTTTGGCACTTGCCGGTTTGCACAAATTATAAACAGTGACACATAATGATGATAGGTTTTTTAATAACTTTTTGTAAAATAAAGTGTTTTTAATTGGAAGGTGAAAGTACTATGCAGTAATTTTTGAATACTGCGTTTGCAGTCTTTTGATCAGAGAAATAAGTATATGCTGGACGAAGGGGTAGCCTGTTTCCTTTTGTTTGACAGATTAGGTTTCACGTCCCCATTATTGCAACAGGCCCCTCGAGAGTGGGGAGGACCCTTTGTATTAGAGAGATAGCATAAGGGGACCAGACAGGGAAGGAGCTCGTGCTGAGCATCAGGATTTGTGATAGCGAATTATCCATGTCAACGGGCTGTATTGCCAATCAGTGCTGGCTTCCGGGTAGCATCGCCTCATGTCCGCGCGTTTCTGCGTTAGTGCTGTGGTCTGCTGTTGCACTTGGGCAGTTGCGAGTGTGCAATGCCAACTCTTGGTGGTTAGGGTGGCCATGTTGGCTTGTCTACCTCTTCATTGCCTGTGGTGGTCCCACAGTCCTCTGCCTGAGCAGACCAGGGTCTCCATGCACCCCAGACTCCCTAGCTAGCAGTCACGGTGGTCACCATAGGATGAAAGATCACAGTGACCGCTCCAACCTCCTCCCTTCATCTCATGACAGCTTGCCTGTGCCTCACTGCATCTTCTCCAGCACCAGATGGTTGCTGCAGCGGTACTGTTTATCCCCCCACTCAGTGCCTCACTGTCAGGCGAGATTGAGAACCCTGAAGGAGGGCACTTTTCACGTGTGTGGTTGATCCTCCTGGTGACAAACATTTGTTCATGCTGGCCTCTTCGGGCGGGAGAAAATATAGGGCAGGGTCCCTGTTTTTTGTTGACAGGGGGCCTGACTCTAGAGGGTAAATAGGTAGTACACAAGAAAGGGACAGAGTCAAGGCTACCCCTCCCTTTGACGCACAGGTGGTGCTGGGAGACCTACAGAAGGCTCAGTCATTTGGGCAATTCCAGCCTTCCGCTTTAGTCAAAATGGCTTCCAATGTAATTCTAGGAAGCTCAGGTCTATGCATTTTTGCATACTTTGGTCTGGGAAAAGTGCGCAATGAAAGCAGGAAAAAATAGCCTCAACGCTCTGCCAGTGGACACGGGATAATCTCTTCATTGGGTTGCAGAAAATCGGGTACCAAATGACATTCCCTCTCGTAGGAGGGGGAGTAGGTGGTGCTGGCATGCTCTGCCTACCTATTATGTAGGTGCGTGATTGTTCCTGCGCTCATCTTTTCCTCTTAGTACTTTAGGGAGCCAGTATGTGCGAGGCAAATATTGATGTTTCCTTTGAATGAAAGTCCTAGAGAACTTGGTTAGTGGATGTTCACGAAGACTGCACTGCCAAAGGATCTTCATCCTGAAGGGGAGTCAGACCAAGCAGCCTAAGCAGAAAGAAAAAAAAAAAAGCAACCGTTTTGTTTGTTACAATGTTGGTAAATCATAATCAATATGCAATTGAAAACCAGGAAAGATGATGCACCCTTTCTTCATTAAAACAGGGTCAATTTAGCGGTTTGATCAGATGAAGAGAGACCGCTATGCAGATGCTTCTCCACCTCTGGGTCTTGCCACGGGTTTGACTTCTCAGCGTCCATCAGTATTTATCTATTTATGGTAATGCACGAATATTACATTAAATGTCACTCTAACCTCGTGACTGTGTTGTTCATTTTTGTTAGAGGTTTCTTGACAACCAGCTTTGACTTTGATGCTATCATCCCGTTCTCAGACTTTGAGCGGCCCCTTTGCTTTGTCAGGCAAGCGTTCCTCAGAGACTTCATCATCTTCTTGGTTTGGTCAGGGAAGTGTTCTTCAGAGAATGTCACCAGCCTCTTTGCTTGACACTTTGCACAATAACTCTGCCATAAGCATGTGCTACCGTTCACGCCAAAATATTGATGTGTAGTTGCACACATAACTTCTATCCCGCTCTCCCATAACCCTGCTAGACCCTCATCACCACACATCTACATGCCACTTCGATATGGGTGGATAGCAGGGTCTTGGCCGCCCCTCATATCTTAAGCATTGCCCAATATGCACACAGGCGCATACTAGCAACTCCTCAAATCTTTTCCCAGACCTGGTCTCCGGTCCCCAAGGTTTTTCAACCTACAGAGCGTTGTGACCGTACTGAAAGGCGCTATACAAGTGATGTACAACTACTACAGGCCATGCATAGTCAGTGTGGTCGTATGGTGGAGGTATATGTTATTTGACCGCCTTGTACGAGCCAGGATGATTTGTTATTAGAGTTATTGGGCTGTGTACTGTGAGGGGTCATAAATGAGAGGAGAACACACAGTTGAAGTATTATCATTGTCAGACATTTTATTAAAAATAAAAGGTTTGGAAAAACACCTCTCCAGCCCTGTCCTAAAGAAGGAGGTCCGCTACTTAAATAACTAAAACTAAGAATAAGTCTGTGTCAAGTGATTTAGTAATGTAGAAACCATCCTTGTGTCCAAAACATTTTAACCTGACCATCATACTAGAAACAAACAAGAGTGCAAGGAAATATCTCTGACATTTGTTTAGTGGAAAAACCTTTCATAATCAAAACATAGAGAATACATCCGAAAGTATTTTCCATGGAGAACATCCTTGAAAACCAGAGGATTGTTCCCTTCCCCTGGGTTTGAAGTAGGCTGGCCAAAGTGTCCCTCTTAAACAATTCCTTGAGGTCACCAAAAAGCTTCTCTCTTTAAACAGTTCCATGATGCTTTTATCCTGGATTCAGAATGTTCTTGTTCACACAATGTCTTTCAAAGCATCCATCAATGCCTTTGTAGCAAAAAGTGTGTTTCTTGAACAAAGAAATGTCTTTGTATTGGCTTCACAAAGTTCTTGTTCTGTAATCGTAAATATTTAGCTTGTGTGCTTTCCAGACTCCCTGGCACACTTCTTTGCCAGGTATTTTGTTTGACTGTTAAATTTTCTTTTACAATTTCTGTTGAATTGCCTGGTATACTTCTCTGCCAGGTATCTTCCCCAGGCGTTCACATTCTACATACAGTTTTCAAAGGTCTGGCGTATTTAATTGTGAGGACTTCTCTTTATGGCCTTCTTAGCCCCTCTGGTATACTCCAGGTATCCTGCCACAATGTTCAATATTTTCATACCTTCAATGAATTGCCTGGTATACTTCCCTGCCAGGAATCCTTTCACAATGGTACAGTTTTTTCACTGCAGGTATTACAGATCCCCTGGTTTACTCCTCTGACATGTATCTTTCCCCCCAAACGTCCACTGCCTGGTGTATTCTCTTTACCAGGACTTCTCTTTATTATCTTTACTATTACTTGCAATATGACACATTAGCATTTGCTTTTGTTTGTCCAATATATTTGCTTAGGGTGACATTTGCTTCAGCTCTCCCCCCCATAGACATTTCAAACCTATGTAATTATTCAGATTCCATTGCACTTTTTCTTGTCGGTATTAAAATCTTCCTGTTCTTAAACCTTCATCTAACATTAGGTTTTGCCTGTGTTTGAATCGTTTTTGAATATTGTTCAAAACGTCAATCTCATATATGTGTTCTAGCACCTTGAAGCTTCTTGTGTGCTAGATGGAATTACCAATAATGATCTCAGTCTCAAATAACCGGACTGACCCAAAGAATATGGCAAAGTACTACTTTATTATCCGCTTTAGAATAAAGTAGCGGCAAACAACAAACTGTAGTCCACACACTGGTTAAGGGACCATATGTGCCTATATATCATACAAGTATTAGTAATATCACTGGATGCCCCTTATCTGGTAGCCACGCCTTGAAACACCTCTAAACATGTATAATACAGAATAACACCAGGGGGTTAGCCTGTGCAACATTGTATAGCATGTTACTACATAGGCCCTCTGATTGGTTGGTATTCTCTCCCAACCTTGAACTTTCGGCTTATTGGCAGCAAGTAAGCAAAGCAAAATGCAGGTGCAGAGCAACTTCAGACTACTACCCACTTGTCCAATTAGTCCATCATCTTTCATTGGTCAGGCTTCAAGCCAAGGTTTCTTCTTTATAGTTGGCCTTGCAGTCTGCTCTCTGTTCTGGGACTTTTAAGGGAGTGTAGGTACACAATTATCTTCCTCTGGAGCTTAATGAATAGTTCTTCTTTTCAACCTCTGAATCACGTGTGAGGAGACCACAATTTTGTCCATTTCAACCTTTTATTTACTGCTATTCTGATTTAATTAAGCTGTGTGTCATTATTCCTCTTGGCCTCTGGTGACTAGCTTTCTCCACCTTGCATAGGCTTTTTGCATCTTTGATTGTCAAATACATGGCTCTTGCAGATGTTTTCTTCTTTGCTTAATCTAAGAGAAATATGTCTTTTGTACATGGCCTATCCTCTTGACTCTCTTTGTGCCTTGCAATTATTCCTTGATGTGGTATCCTTGATCCCAGGCCAATAGACTCCTCTTTATTCCTCACCCAAGGCTGTTTGCCAGCCTCACCTGACTCTGCAGCCCTGGTCTGTTTCTGAGGTAGCTTGATTGGTTTCAACATGAGTCCAACGCCCATCTGTCTACCATGGCCATTTTAGCCACGTTATGTTTTATTCTGCAGCAAGCTTCTATATGTCTCGGCTACCTTGCATTTCAGCGTATGTACATTCACTTCATCTCTCCTCACTTATTTCTTTGGTGCATACTATTTCTTCGATTACATGTTTTTCTTATCACTACAGTTACATCTTTATCCTTTAAGTATTTGCATATTGTTTCAGTCTTTCTTTCATGACGTCACTCTGCCCTTGTCTGATTTCACTTATAGCTCTTCGATCTCCAGTGGTGTGTGCAGACATCCTTCCACCCTTTCAGTGCCGGGGCACATTCGATAAGGTTTTCTGAGTGCATATTGTCTCTCATACATTCAATGCAGTATTGGGATAATACCTGATGTCCCACATAGGGCTCTTTTTCTGCTGTTCCAATATGATGGAGGTGAGGGGTCAGGAGCAAAGGATGATGTATCCACCTGCTCCTCTACATTCCCTCCTCTGATCAAATACTTGACCACCACCTCCTTTTCAATCTTCATCTTCTCTTCACACTGTGGCTTCTTTGGGATCCATATCTTCATCACCCCTCTTTGCTGAACTGCGTTCTTTATATGTTTGTCCACAATCCAAGTCGTATAGCAACACTCCCCAGATGGTGGGCAAAATATCCAGAGTCCTACATATTTCTTGTGATCCTTGGGGCAGTAGAACGTAATTCCTGGGGGTGCCCGGGGACTTTTTTATGTTCTCACTGGTGCTGCTCTCATTTTGCATGTGTTCACCAGTTTCAGCATCTATATCAATCATTATCTTCATCCCAACAGCTTTCCTAGTTGTTTTCCTGCACTGTCCTATAAGGATTGCGTTAAGAGCACCAGGGACCCTGGGTTGCCACGCCCTCCATCTCTGTTATCGATGTACTAGCAGCCGGTCGGTGGAAACTTGTAAAAAGGCCCGTGCTCGTGGTGCCTATTGTGTGTATCCAGAGAGAATTGTTATAGTTTCCACTCATTCGGCGCGTGTATGATTTCTTATGCCGGGGTTTACCCCATTGCCTGTTTCAGCGCCAAAAAATGCAGTTCCACAAGGTTTGTAATTTTCATTGCTTCCAATCTTTTATTCTCTCGAATTCATCAATTGATGATATAACAAGTGGTGCCGACACGTGTTTCGACCTAACAGGTCTTTTTCTAGGCTACCATTTATAATTTTTATTATCATCTGGACTAACATTCATCCGCTCTACGCACACATCCGCTCTATGCCCTCATCTGCTCTACGCACACATGCACTCTATGCGCACATCCAATCTACGCACATCCACTCTACGCGCACATCCACTCTACGCGCACATCCACTCTACGCACACATCCACTCTACGCACACATCCACTCTACGCACACATCCACTCCATTAGTAGCTTACAATAATTGGCCCATGACTTTAGCACATGTTATTTGCTATTTGTACTATGCTTACTGGTTCCTTCTTCAATAAGTGTGCAGTGCAAGATAACATTCCTTCTTCCCATCCTGTACTGGTGGCTACTCGTCCATAAACCAATAGCTGGGGTCTCTCCCAGCATTCAGGTACTCTCAATTGTTCCTGTATATCTGAACATTCCATCGTATTCATTTCAACAACCTTTACTTGTTCTCCAGTCGGGGATGAATATATAAGCTTTTTGCTCGTCCAACCTATCTCTTTTTCCATCTTTTGTGTTTTCACATACTCATCTTCATATGGAAATGTTTTCCTTGATAGCCATTGTAGGGTTGCCCATCTTCTTTAGAATTGTCCTCTGGTTGTGCAAGCTGCTAAATGATTGAGGCACTTCGCATCATGTGCAGGTATTTCTCTTGCAATTAATGACCTAGCTGCATTCATGGCATAGGGGATGAAAGAACATATGTAGCAGCTTTCATCTGACGTGCTCTGTCCCACATGTTATTCTTTAAATGGGCTGAATTATCAAGATATGCATTTATATTTTCATTATCTTCACCAGCATCTCTTTTAAGTCGAACAATTTGTTTGATAAAATCAGGGAAGATGCTACTCATGCTTCTGTTAGGAATTATAAGAAATGTTTTATTGTCAACCACTGTATCTGCATTTTTAATCATGGTCTGTCTAAATGCCATAATAATAAGGAAGAAAAGACACATCATAATGCAGAATGAAATCACAATTAGTATTCCAGGAAAAACTCAATTGATTTTCCAGATGGCAGTGAGGCTTTTATATTTTGGAACCTTCCCATCTTGTTTTAATTCAATATATTTTTTGTAAATAATATTTTTTACAATCAAAAACTGCAAGATAATTGCAGTAATGATTCTGAAAATAATATGATTGTTTTGGGGATTGCCAAAACATTTCACAATACCCACGGGTCGTCTTATGAGAACTGGGTAAGACTGTAATATATAGGTAAAAACAGCATACAAGAAAGTGTGCAATGTTATTAAGATTGGCAGCATAGAAGATGTAGTGTGCTCTTTTTCTTTGGATCCGCTACGTCAATTCATTGTCTTTTGTACCTATCTAAAATAGTTGCAGAATAGCTGCAATTCCATTCATTTCTTATTAGTTATAAGAAATGTCAATTTTTATTACAAAGGGTTTTTGGACTCCATAAATTCTTCATCTTTGCTCCTAGTAACCGATCTGATCTGCATGCACAGAACTTCATCTCTTGCTTCGCTGTTAGCAGATGCAGTAGGTGTCAAGTCGTTCCTTTATTCGGTTTGATGTTGTGCAGGTGCAGCCAGGCTCTTCTTCCTTGTAGCTTGACAGCTGTGGGAGTAACGTCTACTTCATAGGGTCCCTCGAAACAGGGCTAATTCCAAGTGCGAACACGTTTTTCTCAGCAGCACTTGGCCCCCTGGATATAAACTAGGTTGCTTCAATAGATTGTCAGGATCAATTGGCTGTCTTCTTCAAACCTCTTTGACCCCTCCCTCCGGTTCGTGATCAGTTGAGTAATAAGAGACACTAGCTGTCATAGTTGCAGAATAATCATGCATCTCATAACCTAATATCTATGCTATACTGTGGGCATTAGTTTCTAGCCTAGTAGGAGGAGCAAGAGGTATTCTCATACGGTGTCCAGTCACCAACTCATGAGGAGTTATGTGGTGATCTGAGCCAGGCTGATTTCGCAGTGCATATATGTAAACGTTCACAAATACCGTTCACCTGTGGGTGGTAGGCAGATGAGAACTTGTGCTTTATACCTAATAAAAGAGTGACCTGGTCAAATAGTTCATTTACCAAATGCGGCCCATTGTCAGACTGCAGGAATCTGCACACACCCCATCTTAGAAACACCTCACGCACAAGGAACTTAGCAGCACATGTGGCATTGGGGTGTGTACATGCACCTGCCCCAATCCATCTAGAAAAGGGGCATACCACAACCAGCTTGTACCTATATCCATTGCATGTCTGCAACATATCCACATAATCTGAGTCAATATGACAGATTACATGAGTAATAGGGATGAGGATAGAGTGGCACTCTTTGCCCCAAAAGGCAGTACAGCCAATCCTTTTAGGAGCAGTTATAATACAGTGGAGACAGAAGTTCATCAAACTTGAACGTTTGTCCAAAAAGGAAATCAACAAGTACTGGGAACACGCTTCGTTAACTAACTATTTAGAAAACAGGATAATACCTAGTGGACTACAGGTACTGATTATGCCGAATTTTGAAAATGAGGAGGATTGTGATTTAGCTGAGAATTGGGAAAAGAATTTAAATCAAAGTTCTAAAACCATGTTGGAGCTCTTGATTACTCATGCCACACGCGAACAAAAGAGACTACTAGCACAGATCACTACTATGAAGGAAGAGATAGCCAACATGGCCAATGCTAAAAGACACTAAATCAAAGAATTATGAGAAAATGAACGAGATACTATGTGAATATCAAGACAATATCAAATTGAGAAAGTTCAGAAAATTTTATAGGGATGACAATGACTATAGAAAAGCAAGAGTATACACTTTTCAACACAAATACGATAACATAATTACTAAACACCAACCCAGTTCATCCAACACTACCCCAGCTAGCTCAGAACCAGAATCAGAGGAAGACAGCAATCCTTTAGTGGGTGGGGACAAAGAAGTGCCAGAAGCTGCATCTCAAGGAGGTCGAAGTTTTTTAGAGGAAATCAGGAGGTACAAAAAAGGCTATCAACGTTTTACCAACAACAAACAAGTCAGATTCGCAAATCCACTAGCAACACCTATTCAAACACCAAATACCATACCAGGGGTAAGAGAGGGGGGAAGCGGGAGCGGAAGCTCAGACGAAGAAATTTCTCGTCCTGGGATTCTAACCCGTTCAACCAGCAAGAAGCGATCGATAAAATGATACAATCAGATTTGGTAATCAATATGTCAAACAGGCAGCTAGGCAAAGTGGAAATTGCAGTTTTCAATAAAGGCTTGTCTTTTGCACCCAGTATGGGTACGGATTTTGTCAATTTCTAAATTGATCTTTTCAAATATTTGAGAAAACTTAAATTGAAAAAATGTTTTGCTACACAAGTACACACATTTGAACGTAGAGCCTCACTTGAACCTCTTAGCACTTACACTATAAAAGACATTTAGAACATTGAACCTCTCATGTCTCTTAATCCAGAAAGCAATACAGACCCTCACACTATCTGTCAGGATTTGGGAATCAATATTAGACAGATAGAAATTAAAGAATTTAAGCCCAAATTGAGATTCACTCCCCAGCTTGGATCAGATAATGTTATTGAAGCCTTTCATAAAGCTATTACCGAAGACATTCATGAATATTTAGACAAAAATATTCACAATAGAAGCAGAATTAGGTCTAATTTAAGTCAAGAAGAATCCAAAGCCTTAGAGGACTTAGCCAGGGACAAAACAATTACTGTCAAAGAAGCAGACAAGGGGGGGTAACATCGTGGTAATGAACACCTCAGACTACATTAGTATGGCTATGCTACATCTAAACACACCAGGATGTTATACCCCACTGAAATCTAATCCAACTAAGAAAGTGGTTGCCAAGCTCTCAGAATTGGTCAAATTTTGGCATGAAAAAGGCTTTTTGACATATGATGAGAGAATGTTTTTGATAAACACTGAACCGGTGATGCCCACCCTATATTTCTTACCCAAGATACATAAGAAGTATATCGATCTTCCACCTTTAAGACCAATAATGAGTGGTATAGGGTGGGCCACAGAAGGTCTATCACAATACTTGGGACGAAGCACTTAAACCTCATGTAATTTCAATGAAATCATATATACGAGATAGTACGCATGTGTTACAATTTTTGCAAACATTACAATGGGAACCTGACTATCTGTTAGCCACACTGGATGTAACAGCTTTATACACTAGCATTGATCATAATTTGGCAATACGTACCATTGAGTATGTATTTCGTGATTTCTCTGCATCCTATTTAGATCTGGTCAACCTTTTGAAAAGCTTTTTGAAATGTACACTTGCTAATAATGTGTTCATTTTTAACGAACATTATTATGTCCAAGACAAGGGCGTTGCTATGGGGCGAAATTTGCACCCTCCCTAGCAAATCTTTTTATGGCACAATTTGAGGATACCTGTATCTACACTAACATCGAATACAAGACCAATCTGATCGCTTGGCGGCGCTTTATAGACGATATACTTATTGTTTGGAAAGGAGATTTGGCGTCATTTAACAATTTTGTACAGCATATTAATAGAGATGATTTTGGGCTCAATTTTGTTGGCTCCGCCAATGCAGACTCCATAGATTTTTTAGATCTGCATATATTTATCGAACATGGCAGTATCCAAACCAAGACTTTTGGTAAATCAACAGAAGTGAATTCTGTACTTCAAGCGCAAAGTAGTCATCAGCGCTCTACAATTGACAATATCCCCTTGGGGAATTTTACAGGGCCAGAAGAAATTGCAGCAAAGATACTGATTATGAAGAAGAAACTAGAATTCTGAGAGCAAGGCTTTTGAGCAGAGGATATAAACCAGCATGTATTAACAAAGCAGAGAATAAATATCACCAATATAAACAGACAGATTTACTTGCTGATCATTCTGGTGCAAAACCAGAATCAAAACACATTGCAATTATTACTCAGTTTTCAAAAGACTCATCTACTCTCTATCGTATGGTAGAAAAACATTGGAACATTTTAAAATTGGACCATGATTTGATTCCCTATCTTTCCGAGAAACCTAGGTTTACTTACACACGAGCTAAGACAATCAAACAAAAGCTCAGTCCTTCCTTTTTACAAACCAAAGTGGATGACTTGGGTGGTAATTGGTTAAAGCAAAATGTGGGTTTCTTTAAGTGTGGAAACTGCAATTATTGTAAGCATGCTCACAGCAATTGTCAATCTTTCACAGACAAGAATGGCAATGTGGTTAAAATTAATCAATTCATCAATTGTAGAATGACTAATGTTGTATATGCCAGAGCTATTGTTGACCAAGATCGTGCTGAACTGATGATGAAGCTACTGATCACAAAGAACACACGCGACATTTGGAAAATACTAAATATGGGCCCGTACAGCGGAGCAAATTCGACGCAGAACGCCATCTCTGGCGACACCTGGTGTAAACATTTTGGGTCAGTGTTCAACAGCTATTCCAAGATTCCCAAAATCGATTCTGTTGCCACATCAGCACCCTGGAATGTGCAAATGCTGCACACTGACATTGTGGATGCCATTAAGTCACTCAAAAATTCACGCGCTGCGGGCCCAGATATGATCAGCAATGTGACGCTAAAGAAAAATCCACAAATCTGGGACCCCTTCATTGAGTGCCTTTTCCAAAAGATTGCTGAATCCAATCGTTTGCCTGAGTCCTGGCTAACTGCTATCGTGATCCCTATTCACAAGAAGGGCAGTTGGGACAAACCTGAAAACTATCGTCCTATTGCCCTCTTGGACTCTATTGGAAAACTTTTTGGATCCAATCTGAGACTGAAACTTGTGAATTGGGTGAAAAACTCAGGAATCCTTGATATTCGTCAAACAGGGTTTTCTAAGGGCACAGGAGTAGATGTAAACCTTTCAATTTTAACTGCCCTGAACTGAACGCCCTTAAACGTAAAACCAAACTTCATCTAGCCTTCATTGATATGAAGCAAGCTTTTGATGGAATCAATCGCGATTTGTTATGGGCGAAATTAATTAAATGGAAATGCCCTATGGCCATCCTCAATCCAATAATGCATACAAACACTTCTTTTCGAGTTCGCATCAATAAGAATGGCGTTCTATCTGACAGTATTCCAACTACAAGAGGAGTCAAGCAAGGCTGTCCGCTCGCGGCAGACCTATTTAAATTATTTTTAGCAGATCTCCCGACTCACCTCGAACAAGCCCACTGCCTTCCCCCATGTCTAAATAAGACTTCTGTTTGTTATATCGCTTATGCTGATGATCTCGTTCTGATTGATAGCACACAGATCGCCCTCCAACGCCTTCTAAGCTGCTTGAATAACTACTTAGTCAATAACGAACTTGTCATCAATACAGACAAAACTAAAATCTTGTCTATTGGACCTACATCAGGCAGAAGAGACCGTGCATTCAAATGGGCTGTTGGTGGTCAGCCGTTAACTTCAGTCAATTCGATCCGCTATTTGGGTATTGAATTTAACAACTCAATCTGTGAAGCACAATGGCTAAAAGGACTAAAACAGAAAGCCGTAGGTCTAGCGCTTCAAGCGGCCAAGATCAACAAAATCTTTGGAAAATTTTCCCTGACTCCAGTCCTAACGTTCTACCTCCAAAAGGTAGTACCCATCTTAACATTTGGTGCAGAAGCGGGTTGGAATATTAGCGAGCAAAATTGGAATGTATTAGAGGGTCTCTTTTGGAGACGTGTCCTCAACCTTCCGAACTGTATTCCAATCATGTTGATACGTCATGAACTATCGCTGAATTCACTCTTTACCCATGTGATCTGGAAGTCCATCTCGTTGTGGCGTAAGATGAGAGAAGCGCGCGGTGCGCCAGCATATAGAATATTCACCGCCTCTGACGACACTAAAATCGGCTGCCTGTTGGATCAATGGAGTATAAGAGTTCAAGAGTGGCTTGCTGCAGCAGATATTAACAATTTTGATCTATTTTCCCGTCCTCAAGTGGCCAAAAGAAAATTTGAAGCATGGGCATGGATTGTTAATGTGGAAAAACATACAATGGCTAGGCAACGCCCAAAAAAAACTAAACTGCCAGCCCTATTACCTGACTCAACGCTATACTCGTTATTACCGGGAACAATTCCTTTGCTTCTGCTTAAATACGCTGAATACGAAGGAAATTCTACTTCAAAGGAATCAGCCCAATGTAAATAATAACCTTTGTCGCTTTTGTGCAGTTTCGGTTGAAACTTTGAAACATTTAATTCTAATATGTCCAGCCATTGATGACCTTCGTTCTATTCATCTAGGCAAATATGCCCCTAAAGATGGAGCTATGTCTACTTGGTGGCTTCTGATTTCTTCTGGACAAAATGCCAAATATGTTTGCGCGATCGTAAACTACTTGAACGGTATCCTGAGGTTTCCCCCCAACTACAAGGAACGTCCAACCTGAGGGCTGAGATGGTTGCGTGTACGTCTGACTCTTTCTGTAGCCACAGTCGAGGCTCGTTATGCTACGACGTGTGGAAGATGAAACAAAAGTTTGAAACAAAAGTTTTTTTTTCTTTTTTGATAAAAAAAAGCTGTAGTTTTTCAATAAAAAATAAAAAAATAAAAAAAATGTTGTATATGCCATTATATGTGTCTGTGGCAAACTGTACATAGGGAGTACAATTAGACAATTGAGAGTTCGTTGCAGGGAACACCTATCAAGTTTAAGAAACAATGACCCCAAATCACTGCTGGCCATTCATTGGCGAGAATGTCACCAAATGAATAACAGCCATGATATCCGTTTTATTGGTCTAATGAAAGCTAAATTAGGCAAAAGAGGAGGCAATGTCATGCTTAAGTTGAGGCAAGAAGAGTGTAAGTTAATATGTTATCTAAGATGCACCCTGGTGGGTTTGAATTGCAATCATGAAATGCATGTGTTTCTTTGAACAGGATAAAAAAAATGGTTGAATTTAAGAGGCCGTGTGATACCTTTCTTCAGTAACCCGATATTAGACACTTAAGGGCATTTTTCCTACAATCTCATGGATTGATTTAAATTAATGTGGGGACCCCATTTTTCTTAAATAGCCCATTTTCCCATATACAATGAATCTTTCTGCTCTCTGAGGGTTGTGAATACTTTGTTTATTCCGTATCTTAAACTACATTTAAAATACGTAATATCACCAATTATTTTATTGTAACACTGACACTTAGCTCACTTGTAATATTTTATGGACAATTCCTTACCTTAACTATGACACTATTTTTGAAGATCTATCAATTATTCACAACAGATATGTTTTTCTCATTTACTTCTCAACACATAGTTATTAATAAGAACTTGTGTACTGGTATTTGGCCATATGACATAGACATCACTTACTTTATTCCGTTTACAATTTAATAATAATGATGAGGTCCTTGAAACTTGTAAAGTTAAAAATTCATCCCAACTTTAATAAAATAATTATCAACAATATAGAGCGTACATTTAAGCTCTTTAACACCACAAGTATTTTTTTTTATCGCAGCATCGCGCTGATATGCGTGTCATATATTTACATTGATGATGTCACGTGTTACGCATACACGTGATGTCATTACATTTGCGGGCGCCATTTTGAATGCCGCGATCGCGGGAAGAACACTATTGAAGGAGCCGAAAGGCTATTCCACAGACTAACAAGATTTGTGCAAGGAATTTTCCATTTCAATGAAGGTAAACACTGTTGCTATGCATATACTTTACACACAAGATATATGTGTGCTTTGGGGTCATATGGTACTAAAACATTGACTAAAGGGGCACAAGCACAGGTGTGTGATTGGGGCTATATTTTGCTATTCATTGATCAATTTGGCCTCAAATCATTTGATGCACCAAGGGATCACCATTTTCTAAGTTGTGTTTGATTGCTAAATCCATACTTTTATATCTTAACCTTACCAATTAGGCATTATTTGAATTTGCAACAAATACTTTTTTCACTTAATGGGTTCAATTTAAGAAGCAATTAATTTAGGGACATTGTATAGAATTCACCAAAATCCATAATTACTACTGATATGGGTATTACCCCAACTATTACATTATTTGCTCATTTGGAATTATATATATTTCCCACAGGCCATTTAACAACACATATACCAGAAATAGTCCCATGAAATGCAGATTCTTTCAATCTACTAGTTCACCCTAAGGTAAGAGATCCCTTTTTAGGAGTAACCTTCAGTTTTACCAACAATAGACCGTTAGAGATCTTTACATACACTTTTCTCCATTACAGATGCATTCATAATTCACTTTTTTGGAAGCATTTTGATGCTAAAGCGGGCCTATGAGAACTCAACACAAATTTAAATCATAACTGGTTGCAGATCTAATTTAGGGTGAGTAGCATCCTGTATTAATCCAGTACATACATGGCATTCATAAACTGATTTTATAGATTAGTTATATTGTCTATATCGGACACTGTTTTTTGAATATCTCACGAATACCTTAAAAACTGGTTGTTTGCATATCAATGGATATATTCCTAAGGTCATGCAATGGTGTTATTTAATATTATGGAAAGTCACAAAAGAAATTCAAATTGCTTAATGCAATTCTATTTTTCTTTATATTTTTTGTTATTGAATTCTCATCCTGCACTGACTCCAACCCTCCAACCTTGACATGGTGCATGATGTAATATGGTATGACTTATCCATTTAAATTTCTTTTGTTATACTCATATCTTTATGTTTCAATGCCAATATTTTGCATGTCATTTATATCATTATCAATTATGTTATGTATCGATTATGATATCTACAGCCTTGACAACGACCAGGGGTCGAAACACGTGTCGGCTGTTTCTCTTATTGGATAATAAACATACATTTCACAAAATTTGGACTGCAACGTCTATCTAAAATATCATTCCGCATTGATAGGACTGACTTTGAGCGCCAGACACTCCCCCGAAGCTCAATCTTCAATTTATCCACATAATCTATATGTAGATACTGAAATGGGCTATTGGGTCTAGGGATTGCTACTCTCACTGTTCAAAATGTATGCCCTGCTGTACATTTCTGGCACACACTGCAGTGTACAATAAACGGTGCCACATGCTCCAATACATTTGGTGATAACCAATCTTCTGCAATTATAGCACCAAGACTCTCTTGAGTCATATGCACGGAGTGGTGAAGCTGCTCCAGCGCTACCCTTAATAATGCTAGAGGAATGATTGGCTTTCCAGTGCTATCCTGCCTCTCTATTGTCTCAGTGAATGATAAAGAACCCCCTGCTTTCTACAAAGGTCTTGCTCTTCCTCTGTGGCTCTTCCTTGCAACTCAATTAACTGAACAATATACAACATGTTAAAACCCTCCTTTATCATCATACACCGCCCTGACATCTGCGTATCACTTTTTACTTCATAATCAGAAATGCTTAGGAAATATGCTGCCTTTTTGCCTTCAGAATCTGTGGCTTAATTGCAGCAAGAAATAATGTCTATTCCTTTAGTGTGGGCTGCGTGTTTCACGACTGTCAATAGGAGTCTTAGTGCCTCAATAAGCTTATCAAATAGGGACGCGTGATGCACTGGTATGCTGTCTGCGTGGAGGAAGCCCTTCCTTTTCCAGCATGACAAACCTGCGTGTACAGTTATCATCACATAGGCAGAGACAGAGTACACCATCACTTCCTCATCCTCGTATCTTTGAAGTGTGGCAATAAGCACCAGTAATTCTTCAGCCTGTGCTGAAGAATGTGAAGGAAATCTTGCACTTGTTACTACTTCAAATTCACCCTTGTGGTTCAGTTTCAGTACTGCTAATCCAGTATGCCTTTCACCCGTCATTTGTTCATTTTTTGAAGAACCGTCAAAGAAGAGCATTCCCTCCCCCTGCAATAGCATTTTCTCTACCCCGGGAATGTCATCATAAAACCTATATTCATCCTTTCCTACTGGTTCTGCTATGAATGTTGCTGAGTTCACTATTCTGCATCTAACAATGTTCATCTCAGTGTTCGAAATAATGACCACGTATCCTGATGCTCTTTGCGTAGTCCATGTACTTTTGGGCTTCTCTAGAATAGCAGATAAGGCCCCAAATAATGTCACTGAAAACCTTATTGTAATACTTGAGGCATTTGCAATAGCAAATGCAGCAGCAATTGCAGCAGCAGCTAACGCTTGTTCACACGGCCAATGCCCTTTCATTACTGGATCTAACATCCCACTATAGTAAGCCAATGGCTTGTGTTCATGTCCCAATGACGTTTTTCTGTGTGAAGACTGCTGTCATAACTTCTTCATTGGAATTGGAAAATAGTTAAAATTCTTCATGATAGTCAGGAATTCAAGCACATGGGCTGTACTGATTGCCATTTTTAATTCTTCAAATCCTTCAGTCATTTCATCTGTCCATGGTGTCTTACATTTGTCTACCTGTGCTTCTTTAAGTCATTTTACAAGTGGTTGAATATTTGTGCTGTAATTTAAAACCCAGGCCCTGCAATAGTTACATAGGCCTATACATTGTTGCATTTCCCTCACTGTTTTAGGTTCTGAAGTATTCATAATTGCTTCTGCTCTTTCAGGTGTCACTTTTCTCCATTCTTGAGAGATTAACTGTCCTATATTTAGGGCTTCTTACTGGCAATATTGTACTTTTCTTTGTCTATTTTGTATTCTTTCTCTGCTCGCATGGACCCGAGTTGAACTGAGTCTTCCCTATCCTTTTCCTCTGTCTCACTGCACACTAATATGTCATCTATGTACTGAATTATTGCATTCTCAAGCTGTACATTACCTAGGTCCATCTGGAGGACCCTGTTAAAGATTGAGGGGGACTCGCAGTACCCCTGAGGCAAATGAGTATGTTTAAGGTGTGTATTTCTATACAAAAATGAAGTCAAATCTTGTGAGTCCTCATGAAGGGGAATTGAGAAAAACACATTTTTTAAATCTATGACTGTAAAATATTTGGCCTTAGATGGGATGTTGCATAATAGAGGGATTTGGAACTAAAAGAAACTCTGCTTCAACAATATTTTTTAGGGGACAGAGATCTTGACTAAATCTCCAAACCCCACCCAGTTGATTTCTTCACTGGGTACACAGCCATGTTACATGGGGACTCAGATGGCACCAATATTCCCTGATTCATTAAAGTGGAAATAGTCTCAAATATACCTTCATCCGTTTCTTTGGACATGGGATATTGCTTTGCACGTGGCAAAATTGCTCCTGGTTTAGGATTGATTTTAACTACTCCTTTCAATAGACCCACATCATATGGACTGGTAGTCCATAAAATATTTGGCACCTTTTCTAAATCTTCCTGGAAAAATGACAGTTTCTTTTTTACCATTGCCATTCTCTGTGGTATTTCTCTATTCTCTACTTTAATCCAATAAATGAGACTTATAAAATATACGAACTCGTCTGAATAATCATCACTGAAAAGCTCCTTGTCATTAAAGTCTGTCAACCTATATCCTTCACAAGAGCTGTCACTGCTCTCCATCCTCTTCCCTCATCATCTGTTCCATGGACAACCACCCTTTCTTCTCTGACCAGTGCTGCTTTAAGGGAACAACCTGTCCTTCTTCATCATCCATAGGTATAACTGGTCTAAACAGAAACTCTTCAGGTATTGTCAACATTTTACCTACCAACCTGGGTAACCACGTTAATAAAACACTCATTGCATACAAAAATACTTCCGGATCTAAAGAGACTCCTTGTAATGCCTTCTGGCCTGTGAAGGCTAATATGAACTCTTTCACATTCATATGGAGCACACTATTCCTTTTTCAGTAAAAGATATTGTCATGTTAAGTTTTGTCATCAAGTCAGGACCAAATATGTTAACTGGTGTCTGCCGAGAAAATAATAATGGCATAGACACATCAGGTTCTCCTATAGATATTGGTAATTTGTCTGTAAAAGGAACTAAGCTCATAACCCCAGAGAATCCCTGTGCATTCATGGCAATGCCTGGCATTGAGTATTTTCCCTCACAGATATAGGAATGATTTGCTCCAGTGTCTACAAGGAACAAAAATGTCTTGCCTCCTATCGTTGCCTTGACCCTTGCTTCCTCTTGGGAGTCCGGTATCACTGATAGTACTGAACACATCAGATCGCTCTGTGGGCTGTCCTATTGTGGATATAAATTCATCACTGTACCTGTGGAAGGATTTCCTCCTACCGGGGTCACACTCCCTATTCTAGTTGTGGATGCTTGCAGGACTCCAGTATTCATATTCCATTGTGGTACCATGACCTGTTGTCTGCGCTTGCTCGGTCTGTATCTGTTGTGTTTGCATGGGCACTTGCTGTAGTTGCCCTTGTGGCAGTTGCAATTTGTAATGGAGCTTCCTGTGTTTGTGTGCGATTCTGCGTGTGATCTTGGGCATAATACTCCAGTGGTTCTGTATTGTTTTATGGAACATAACCCACCCCCCTCTTGGAGCTTGCCAGTTTTGCTGCATGGCCTCACTGCTTCTAGCTACATAATCTGGCTATATGTCCCATCCTCCCACAATAACAACATTTTTGCGGCTGTCTGCCATTAAATCCTCCTCCTCTCTGAGGATTTTGAAATCCACCTCGTCCTCCCCTAGGCCCTTTCCCTCTCCCTCTTGGCCACAAATTATACCCACTCTGATCCAAAGGGTACACTACATTGCTTTGCTGTGCTGGCCGCATCTCTTGTCGTCACACCTTCGTCACTTGTAAATACTGCTCCCTCTATGGCTAATTTTGACAATTTGTTCTGCATTTACTTCGCTTCTTCTTGCTTTCTACTCTCGACTTTCTTCCTATTCTTCTCTTGTAACAATCAACCATGATGTACGATAGTCGGCTGTATTTCTGGCAATGGCTTTGCTTTCATCCTTACGTCTTCATCTGCCGCTGCACTAGTTTGGGCAGTTCCTGACATAAAATGTTGTAAAATAATGCCATTGTTTTATCCCATGGTTCTCTCGTCTCAAGATGCCATTTCTCTTGAATATCTTGAATAAAGGCAACAGGGTCTTCATCCTCACCCATTTTCCTAGTCATAATTGCACACATGTCTGATGTATCGGGATATTGTACTGTGAGTGATCGCCATACATCTGCTCTGCAATTATTAAATGGCGCTCCATCAAGTGTCATGTTTTGTGCAGTCACACCTGCATACCCTGCTAGTTTCCAAATGTCATCAGCCCTCTCCCCTAGAATAGCTGCCTGCAGGCCTTTTATGTCACCTATTGCTAACATCATTCCTGATGTCATTCTCTCTAACTCATAAATCCATTTTCCCACACCCGAAGTCAAACTAGGTAATTTACATTTCAAATTATCCTTGTCCGTTTGTTGCCACTGTATATATTGTGGTCATCCTCCCCTTTCTCTAATAATGAATTGTGAAAATCCTGATCCGTAATCATATCCACCTACACTTCATGTTTTCCAGATGGGGCTAGTCACGCCTGTTTGTCTCCGCCCTGGCAGTGACCTTAATCTTCTTACAGAAGGCAGTGATATATCCCCTGTACTGCACAATCTTGCTTGTGGTCGCTCGGTGTATTATGTCGGTTCTAGTGTTTTTTCTTTAGGGTCCTCCAAGTATGACAATGTTACCCCTTGTTCTACACTTGAATCTTTCGAAAAACCACATGCGCCCTCTCTTCATGCTTTCTTGTTTTCTTCCCTTTATTCACCTGACTTCATTATACCCCAGTTTGTATGGCTCTCGTCCCTTTCCACATCATCAAGATCTAGTCTACTTAAAGACAGCGTTCTATGTTCGTCTGACCTTCCTCCCTTTGACCTTTGACATTCTCTTTGGTTTTACACCCGTCTTTGGGGCTCATTACAAGTTGGGTGGTATCCCAGTGGTAAATCTGACAGAATTCTGCCCAACAAAACTACGATTACCGCCACTTGGTCTGGCAGATTTACTGCCGGATTACAAGTGGCAGTGTAATTCCCCATTATTTTTGAGTCCATTGGACTAATTGGAGCTTTTTTGGTGGAATTACCGCAACGGAATTTCCACTGCAGTAATTCTGTTGATTCTGCCAATTTCTCGGCAGTGAGTGGCAGAATTTACCTCAAAGATTTTCCTGGAGGTAAATCCTACACTCCAGGCCTGACCTTATAATTTGGCATAGTGGTAAAATTGTTACCACTTACCACCATACTCATAACAAGGCCCTTTATTCCTTATTTTCCTATATAAATCCACAATCCTATACCCTATGTTTTCTGCTTCATGCTTGTCGGCCCATGTTTGTATTCTCTGTATCCGTTGCAACTAGCTGAATGGCTGTTATGACCCTCTCTCTTCTTATGATTGTTCTCTTGCTTCAATCGGCATCATGCTTTTATTGAATAGATGATCTATTTCATCATCCTTTAGTCCCCTACTTTTATTCATCTCTTCTTCCCTTCTCACCTCTTTTATCTCTTCTTCATCTTGCTTTCTTTGCAACCTATGTATTTTTAATCTGTGTTTCCATCTCCTCTCGTCTCTTCTCTCATTTTCTTTGTTTGTCTCGTACCTTCTCGGTTCTTCCTTTTGCCTCCTCGTTTACCTTCACTTCCTTGTATGCTTTTTCTTGTTCTTTCTTTTTCCGCTCTACTTTCTTCTTTCTGTAACCCCATCAGTGCCTTTATCATCTAGTTTGAGTAATATCTGTCCTCCCACATCCATTTGTTCTGGACTATTGCCACCCCCTTATCCTTGTCCTTCACTTCTGTTTGTCTCTTTGGTTCTTCCTCTGTCTCTGTCTGTCCTTTCACTCATCACGCTGTTTACTTTCATTGCGTGTTGACATATATTTGCATGCTCTGCTTTTGCTCTCTTCCCTATTGTCCACACTTTTATATGTGGGGGGCTTGTATGTTGGATTAACATACCTCGGAGCTGCTTTCGATTCCTTTAAAAGGATGAAATCCCTGTTACTCGGTGTCTGCGCTCTTTTTCAGTATGGGAAGCTTTACATCATCCTCTTTATGCTGATTAAGCACCCACTCCTTCTCAGGCGGATCTTCTTTCTCACTCTGGTACATCTCACAAAACGGCCAACCTTTTCTGTAACTTCTTCCCCTTGTATGTAGCATTTAAATATGTTGTTCTATGTCGCAATACTGTTTTTGACAACAAACCTTCTTGAGGCCACGGCATACGTGTTTTATTAGTCAGGCCCTTCACCCACTCTGCATGATACTGCCTTATTTTAGATGTGTATCTTGGCAGTGTCCTGCATAAGTGTAAAAGAGGAGTGTCCCCCATGGTGACAAGTCGATTTCTACTGCCAATACTTACCTGATCTTTTATTCTCCTCTTATTTACTTTATCCAATATACCACGCAGATTGATTTAAGCAAGCACCATCAATCACCGCCCATTAACAGAAAACCAAGTTTTTAACCAATTTAAAAAGTCTATGCAGTGATGTTTTTTTATTCCTTTGTTTGCAATTTCTATCCATTCTTGCTGTCTCATTTTTGTATTGCCCTTTTAAGAATCTCTTCTATATCTAGTTATTATTCTCTTTTTTTATCCTCCTGAATGATGTAATTGATTTAAAAATCTGATCACCTTAATTTTTTTCTATCGTTTTTATATCTCCTGTTCAAATGGATTGTGTCCTCCAACGTATTCCCCATCTTTGACATGTAATGTCCACAGCTGTGCTGCTTTCGGAAACTTTTTGGCAGAGGGCGTCCTATGTCGATGGCGCCGGGTCGATGTCCCTCGAAGGCCTCCGTCGAGGGTGACGTCACCGGATGTTATAAGTAGGACGCACGGCACCCGTAGCCTCAGTTCAGTTTTTTCCGCAAACGTGTTTGCTTCGAGAACTCGGCGCTCCTCGTGTATCTTCTTTGAGAAAATGTCTCTGCGGTCTGGTTTTAAGACATGCCGGGACTGTAAGTCCAAGATGTTCATCACAGACCCACACCATATCTGTTTGTGGTGTCTGGGCGAAAGCCATGATACCGACGACTGCTCGAAGTGCCAGTCGTTGACTGCCAAGGCCTTGCGGGAGTGTAAGGTGAAATTGCAGGTATGTCGGGTGTCTAAGCCCCGTAAGACCAAAAGAAATCGGCGTGTGTTTTCACCGACGATTTGAGGGGTGACTCTCCCCGTTGGAGAGAATCCCAGGGATCTCGGTCCCAGAGTGGGTCCTGCCACTTGTCCTCTTCTAGGCACTCCCGGAAGCAGCGTCACTGGTCGCCTTCCCCGTCCTCGTTGGATGTTGGCTCCACAAGGAAAGTGGCTTGTACCACTAACTCCTCGACTCCTGAGGAATGGGAGGCCTTCAGGGAGCAAATGCTGGCTATTTTTCAATACCAGGACACAGTTCCGTCCGTGCCTTTGGTAGAAGCCGGCAGGGAACAGTCTCGGTCCGATGCTCGTGCGCCTTCGGGCCTGGGCGTTCAGCGTGATAAGCATCGGGAGCCGTTGCGGTCCCATTCGGACAAGGTTCAGGTGGATCACCAGAGAAGTGCCAGATCCAGGTCTCGGTCTTCGACACATCGAAACTGACGAAATCTGGAAAGGTGTTGAGAGTGGCTTCAACACCGTCAGCGCGTGTCCTTCGAGTGTGGTTGTCGGGGCTTTATCTTTGTGCCGGCCCTTGGAGCGGTCGACGCTGAAGCCGGCGGCGCCCTCGACGTCCTCGACACCGTCGGGCCAAAATGGCTGGAATTTGCCAGTGGAGGTCCCTGTGACTGTGGATCCTCTGAGAAAGGCTTTATCCAAGACTGTGAGGCCTGTTATGGACTCCAGGGCTGCTACTATCCCTAGGAAGGAGTTCTTTCATTCTCTGCATGATATTTATGAGAATGAGGAGGGGTCTGATGTCGAATTGGTGACTGTTGAGACTCCTGAGGCTCCTGACATGGTCTTTTCGGAAGACAGTCAGTTGGAGGATTTGAGACAGTCATTACATGATGCCAGTGGCCTGGATACATCTCCTGAGATGAGTTTGGGAGGCCAGAGCCTGGGGCTCATGCTGAATCCTCCTATAGGAGGTTGATGTCGAGGATCACAGAGTACTTAGGGTGGTCCTGCCCTCCAGTTGATTTTGTTCAGGATGACCTGATGGATATTTTAGATCAGTCCGTCCACCGACCCAGTGTTGCCTTTTCATCTGGCATTGCAGAAAAGGGGGCCAGCTTCTTGGCAGTCCCTGGAATCTTTTCCGGCAGTCAACAAGTCGTTGACTAAGAAATACTGCCCATCCAGTGTGACTCTGGCTACCTTTGCACTCACCCCACTCCGGAGAGTTTGGTGGTTCAGGTGGCCATGGCCACCTCGAGGCAAGCGGCCGTTGGTCTACGTCGGAATCCAAACTCCATATCAACCTTTTGGAGCTGAGGGCCATCAGGCTAGCACTGAAGGCTTTTCTACCGTCTGTGCGAGGAAAGAGTGTCCTGATCATGATGAACAACACAGCGGCCATGCATTACCTCAACAAAAAAAAGGGGTATGGTCACTTCCGCTGTGCAGAGAGGCAATGCAGCTCTGGTTCTGGGCAATACATCAAGGAATCTCGCTCTCGGCAGTTCATCTAGCTGGAGAGGAGAATGTGGTGGCGGACTGTGGGATGTCTTAACCCACTAATCCAAGCCCTGCAACATCACTGTGCATTGCTGGCAGCAGAAACATCATAATGGCCGCCGGAAAGCATGCTGCTCGCCAGAAATCACCAGAAAGTGCGCAGTGAAAACCTGAAAAGTAGGCCACCATCTACTTTTGCCTAAGTCAGTGGTAACACAGGAGACCACGGCCAAAACCCATCATTTGGCTGCTCACAGAGCAAAATCATTGCAGAAGAAACAGAGTTCTTTCAAAACTCCATTTTTATTTGCTGTCAAATTTGCGCAAATCATGGTTCACAAACCACCCAAAAAGATCCAACCTTCTTGTTGGGTGGTCAACATCATTCTCCCGCAAGAATCTATATAAATGTAAGGTCCACAGAAGTGTATCTATATCTGAACAAAGTCCACTTTTGAGGATTGCTTGCTGGAAGAAACCTGTCAAAAATGGGCGTAATACCGTTACTCACCTCTACCAGAAGCCAGCGTTTTAAAACCATTTTGTGTAAAGTTGTACATTGAGCCCAAACTATGCCAAAGAAAGACTTGCTATCAGAAGCCTAAGAGGTGGATACAATTTAAAACTATGTTCTGAAAAGGTTTGAAGCAAGAAATTGTTTAATGTATGTGTTAAAAATTTGACTTACATTATGAGATAAGACAGTTTTTGGACATTGTGTTTCAGAGTTAAAAGTTTCCCACACTGTGTTCAAACAAATTCCACACCTTCTCCGTGGACAAATGAGACTTCCCCCTGCCCTTGGCTAAGAGATTGACAGGCTGGTGTCAAAAGGAACTGGGAGTGGCACCCTGGCCTGTTGCTCTCAGTGCAGACAAAGGAATCCTTGGGCTGAATAGAAAATGCTAATTCGGGTGTGACGGACAACAAACTGCTGGCAGGAAGGAGAGACATGTGACCTATGAGTCAGCCCAGACCTTGGAGGCGGAGACAAACCAGTGTGTGGATTCAGAAAGCACAGCCCATGTATGTTTTAGAAAAATGCTTATAACAAATTGCACTAAACTGACCAAAATGTGAAACTTTGAGATTGTTGAAATGAAAAATTGGCTCACAGTTGAAGACTAAGCTGGACTCTGTGCGATGTTCTGAGACCAAACCCCAAATTATTCATATTGTAGCTACTATGTTTCTGCCAGGAACCTGACAAATTACAGAAATGTGCTCAGATGGGGTGTGCATGAATGTCTAAAAATTGGTGCAGAACTAATATTGAGAAACCCACCAAAAGTTGAACAGAAATGTACCTTAGTTAATCTGTCATGTGATTTATGTAATATTAACAAGTTGTGTATATTGTAAATATGTGTTTTATGAAAAATAAGATATACTGTGCAGAGGCAAAGGGGAGCGTTTTCCCCCAAGCCACAAAGATGACACAGGATGACACGCTGATCCTTTCTCCAATCAGGGGACAGGGAATCCTCTAACCTATCAGATCCTTAGGGGTTTGGGCATTGTAGAATCAGCCTCCCCACCCACTTTGGAAATACATAAATAGGTACTGCAGAGGACAGATAGGACACACACACTTTCCACTTCTCAAATGATTTCTTGGCGATGCACCCTGCAGGAAGATCCAGGCTCCAGACATAGACCAGAACTTAGAATCCTCACTCGAGAACTTGAAGCAGAAAGGCCCAATCCCAAAAGCTGAACCCTTTTCAGCAGGCCTTCAGAATCTAGCAACCTGATTCTAACCCCTAAACTTCCAAGGGGCCCCCACATTCAACAGCCACGCTGTGCTGTTTTGCTATTCTAGCCAAGAACCCTGTGCTAGAACCAAGATCCAGACCCGTAGAGCAGAGCTGTAACACAGAACCCGTCAGATCCAGTCCAAGAGGCTGCGCAGACCGCAGTGCCGTGCTGAGACCAGAGTGCCGGAGACCTGTCCGGTTGCGAGAGAGAATCCCAGCCAAACACTTGACCAGATCTTTGACGGGCCCTCTCCATTCCAAAGCCATACGAGTGAGTATCTAGTCTAAAACTGTACATAACCAATCTCTTAATTAAAAGTAACCTAATCCAACCACTCTAACCTATCCATAACTGCATTATTGAATCTCTTTTGTCTATCCTTAATTCTTCTCTCCTCCACATAATTCTTGATAATTGTAGCAATAATCATCTTGGCGCTAATATATATTTTCTGGAGAAAGCCAATCATCTCGTTCAGACAGAAACCATCCGGAGGCGCCTCTGGATAGGTGGCTGGGCTATCGTGTAGTTTGCAGCTCCATAGACTCTTGACTTTATTTCTGAAAAATCTACCTTCACAAAAACGTCTGTAGCTTTGGAACCGCAATCTAACTGTCATTTTGAAGGTAAGGTCCTAAGCTTTCTAACGAACCTAAAATGACATTCCAATTTCTTATAGTTTTTCTGCAATCGCGTTTCACGCACGCGGAAAGATTGCCGCAAATTGCATTTTGGTTAAATTGCACCACATGTCAGAATAGCTGTTTCTTATTTTCAACTGCTGAATTTTCGTTTTCAATCTGATAATCATTCATGAATCATTGCTAGTGTTGACCTGAACCAATCAAAGTAACTATCACTTATCCCGAATCTCCTTTAGTGAATTAAAATCATTTTAGCATATTTTCCCTTACACTGCAATCACATTCAAAAGTATTTTTGCCTGTTTCAAAATCACACCTGTTTTCTCTACGCTTGCTGGGGGAACTGGGATTGAACTGCATTATTGATGGTATTCCTGAAACCTGTGTGCCCTCATTTCCATCTTTTCATATTGCATAGTGGGGGAGTGAGTAGTCACAGGGGAAAAAGTGATTATATTGTCTTTTGATTGAAACCATATCAAGTTTATTTCTGTGTTGCATTTTCCCATCCTTGCATTTCCTTGAATCACACAAAGTATGCTCTGCTACCTTATTCTCCTATTCCTGCTCCTAACTGACTAAAGAGATTGTTGATATTGTGATATTACCCATTGATGATCACTTTTCATATTCATAAGTGTGCTATTCAGATATTATTCCTATTCATAAAAATGTGATATATATATATTGTTCAATTCTTCCAATAAACCTTTTAATTTGCAAAACAAACCTACTTCTTGGCTCAGTGAGGTCGGGGAGGTTCAAAGAGAGGGCGCGTTATATAAGGGTTCATCATCCAGATTTAAAGAACTTTGACATAAAAATAATATAAATAAGGGCTTCCATTGGGCATCCCATACTAGGCATTGACTTAGTTGGAGTGCTGGATTGAAGTCACTTACAGGACGTTCTGAGCAGGCAGAGCACGGTCTTCCACGAGTGTGAGTTGGCTCAGGAAGTCCTTCAGGAGATCATCGTCCTTTGGGGAACCCCTCAAGTGGATCTGTTCGCAACCGGTGCCAACCAGAAGTGCGAGAGGTTTTGCTCAAGGGGACGCGTCCATTGTGGATTGGTCATCCCCACTTCTATATGCGTTTCCTCCGGTCCCCGTCATTCCTCAGCTGCTAAGGAGGTTGCAGAGGCTCGGCTCCCACATGATCCTAATTGCTCTGGATTGGGCCAGGAGAGCGTGGTACCCAGGCCTTCTAGAAATGTCCATCTGTCCTCCACGCCGTCTTCCCCACAGGGAGGACCTTCTCTCGCGAGACGGGGGTCGGGTTTTCCATCCAGAGGTCATGACTCTCAACCTTCACGCTTGGTTTCTGAAAGGTTGAAATATAAGGATTGGGACCTCCCGGATGAATTGATGAAGGTGTTGCTTTCCGCCAGGTGGCCGGTGACCAAATCCCTGTACCGTTGCCATTGGCTTAAGTTTTGAGACTGGTGCAGAGAAAAAAATGTTGATCCTTTTCAGTGTTCCATTCCGATGGTTGTCTTTCTTGCTTTCTTTGGCCCACAGAGGTCTTCAAGTGGGTACCATTAAGGGTTACCTGGCGGTGCTGTCTATTTTCAAGTGCTCGTCTGAAGAATGTTCTTATATTAAGATTCCTTTGATTTCCCAGTTTCTAAAAGGGCTCACAAATGTGTT
The DNA here is from genome assembly GCF_040938575.1 of Ambystoma mexicanum. Classification (NCBI taxonomy): domain Eukaryota; kingdom Metazoa; phylum Chordata; class Amphibia; order Caudata; family Ambystomatidae; genus Ambystoma; species Ambystoma mexicanum. The sequence goes on from NC_090935.1 coordinate 942,835,671, forward strand.
CCCTCTGTCCACTTTTCAGGTGCCGGTTTGGGATCTGAATCTGGTCTTGAAATTCCTGATGGGTGCTCCATTTTAACCTCTGCACTCTTGTCCTTTGAGACTGTTGTCTTTCAAGACGGTTTTCTTAATTGCAGTCACATCTGTTCGCATCTGAGCCACCCTTTACTGCATTCCACAAGGACAGGGTTGTACTGAGGGTACGTCCGTCCTTCCTACCTAAGGTAGTGTCTGAGTTTCACCTGAGCCAGAAAGTGGTACTTCCTACTTTCTATCCTCCTCCTTATCCTGGTAAGGAAGAGGATAGACCCCATAGGTTGGACCCTAGGAGAGCTTTGAGCTTTTATATTTCTAGGATGTCCAGGATCAGAGTGGACACCCAGCTTTTGGTGTGGTACACTGGACACTGATTGGGCCAGGCTGTTACCAAACAGACCTTGTCGAGGTGCATTATCCTCACCATTACTGAATGTTACAGATTGGCGGGCAAGAACCCTCCAGACGGGTTGCGTGCTCACTCCACCAGGGGCATAGCTACATCCACTTCCCTGCAACGGGGTGTTCCTATTAAGAACATTTGGGATGCTGCAACATGGGCTTCCATCCATGCCTTTGTCAAGCATTACTCCCTGGATACTGTCCATGGTCAAGATTTGGCCTTTGGTAAAGCATTTCTTTATTCTGCCATCTAATTGGGTGTTCTAAATTCTTCTCTCTCCTCCAATCACGGATACTGCTTTGGGAGTCTGTCAAAGACGTGGAATACATTGGAGGACACAATCCATTCGAAGAACAAGTTACTTACCAACTGGTAACGTTCTTTCGACTGGATGTGCCTCCAATGTATTCCACATCGCCCTCCCAGCCTGCCCCTTTGAAGGATTTCCTATGCTGGTGCAGCTTGCGTTCCCTCAAGGCTTTGTGCAGTTAAGCAGGCGTTGTGTTGGGGCATGTCACACGTTGTGGAGGGAAAAAACATGAACTGAGGCTATGGGCGCTGTGCGTCCTACTTATAACATCCAGTGACGTCACCCTCGTCGGAAGCCTTCTAGGGACATCGAACCAACGCCATCGACGCAGGACACCCTCTGCCGAAAAGTTTCCGAAGTAGCACACCTGTGGACATTACATGTCAAAGATGTGGATTACGTTGGAGGAACATCCAGTCGAAAGAACGTTACCAGTTGGTAAGTAACTTGTTCATCTAAACCCAATAAAGGTTTTACACTGACATAGTTATAACCATATATACACATGGACACTTTTAATTTTTTCCATACGCCTTCCTTTAATATTTCTAGTAAATGTATCTCACCTCACTTTTTACAACATTTTGGAGTTTGATACACACTCTTCTTTTCGGCCTTGCCTCAGGAATCCTTAAATAATACCCCATTTGGAGTTTTAGTGCGAATGCTTCCACCACTCTTGGAACCCTTCTTGGATCCAGGAATCGAGGTATCTATTTCTTTTGTTTCAGCTTGAGTGCCTCGGCATCGGCTCTTCCCTAATCGACTAGTTTGCCTTCAGTCCACATGGTACCTGCAGGGACCGGACAGGAATTTCTTCAAAGGGGAACGATTTCTTCTCGCACGTGTGTCTTGCACAATCTTCTGGCTAATGGCGAAAGTAGTCAATAATCCGAGAATATAGATCTCGGCCCAGGTCGACTGGACCAGAACCTCCTGCATCCTTACCGAAATGTGCTCTAGCACCTTGAAGTGTCTCATGTGCTAGATGGAATTACCAATAATGATCTCCGACCCAAATAACCGGACAGACTCAAAGAATATGGCAAAGTACTACTTTATATGATCTGCTTTAGAATAAAGTAGGGCAATCTGGCGAACAACAAACTGTGGTCCCCACACTCAAACTTCAATTTTGATTATACAAAGGCTTTATACCTCAATATGCGTCATCTATGACATCATCCTATGTGACAAACTGTAAAACCTATTGAAGGGCGGGATTGGTTAGTCATCTCTCATCGGTCAGGCCCCAAGCCAAGGCTTCTTATTTGTAGTTGACCTTGCAGCCTGCTCTCTGTTCTGGGACGTTTAAGGGAGTGAAGGTACACCATTATCTTTGCCTGGAGCTTTAATGAATAGCCCTTGTTTTTCGACTTCTGAATCACGTGTGAGGAGACCACAATTTTGTCAATTTCTACCTTTTATTTACTGCTATTTTTATTCAATTAAGCTGGGTGTCATTACTCTTCTTGGCCTTGGAGACTTGCTCACTCCACCTTTCATAGGCTTTTCAAATCTTTGATTTTCCAATACTTTGCTTGATCTAAGAGAAATATGTTTTACATACATGGTGTATCCTCTTGACTCCCTTTGTGCCTCGCAATTATTCTTTGCTGTGGCACCCTTGATCCCAGGCCAATAGACTCCCCTTTATTCCTCTTGCAAAGTTTTCCAGTATCTCCTGACTATGCAGCTCTGGTCTGTCTATGAGGTAGCTTGATTGGTTTCAAAAGGAGTCAGACGTCCATCTTTCCACAATGGCCGTCTCAGCCACGTTATGTTTTCTTCTGCAGTAAGCTTCTATATGGCTCAGATACCTTGTGTTTCTGTGTATGTACATTCACTTCATCTCTCCTCACTTATTTCTTTGCTGCATACGATTTCTTCGTTTTCGATTGCATGTTTTTCTTATCACTCCAGTTACATTTTTATCCTTTAAGTATTTGCATATTGTTTCAGTGCATCTTTGTTTCTTTCTTTCATGACATCACTCTGCCCTTGTCCAATATCACCTATATCTCTTCGATGTCCAATGGTTTGTGCAGACATCCTTCCAACCTTTCAGTGTGGGGGCACATTCGATACAGTTATCTGAGTGCATATCGTCTCTCATAACCTCAATGCGGTATTGGGATAATACTTGGTGTTCTACATTGGGCTCTTTTTCCGCTGTTCCAATATGATGGAGGTGAGGGGCTGTAGCTAGGGATGATGTATCCACCTGCTCCTCCTCACATACAACTTTCAATTGGTTTCTGGTTTGTTGGTACGCAGCGGTGTACACAATGGCTCTGGGCTGACTGACCAGTGGGTTGTGGAATCCCCAACTCACAGTGTGCCTCTGCGGTGAAGCTTCTACCCCTCAATATTGGCTTCCCAGGCAATGCAGGCGTCTCTTCAGCATTCACTGTGTCTTTGCGTCTACTGGCCGGCTTCCCTCTGCGCCCAGGACCAGAGAACGCTGCCACCTGACTCGATCGTACCTCCAGGAGCTCCGCTGTGCTTCTCAGTGCTCCCTTAGTCCTTCAGGTAAGCTGGCAGTACTTCTCCTTCTCTCCCGTCAAGCCGGTGTTTGTAGCTTCCATTCGTGGGCCACCAAAGACCAGTGCCTGTCTTCTCCTTTGCAGTTCTTTCCTGTGCCGTTTCTCTGAACGCTACGCTCTCCATTTTTAAATGTCGTAGGCAATTTGAAGGGAATAGAAACTAGTCTGCATGTTGGCCTTTGGACTTTTATAAAGCTGCATGAACTCTTCCCTCCTCTTCTACGTCTCGGTACCTGAGGCTTTATAGGAACTGGAGTCCATAGATGTAATTGGATTCTCTGCATGATGTTGTTCGAAAACGTCACATGCAGAAATGTCAGAAACTGGAGTTGTTTTCTGTGCGTTGTGAATGTTGAACGTATGCATGGAGTTTTGATTTGAGTAACTTAAGAAAGGGCTTTTCCATGACAAAGGGAAATTGTTGTGTGACAACAAGCCCTCAAGAACTTAGAATGTATAGGATCTTTATTAGGAAAAGGGGTAGAATACCACGTCTCATCCCATGGAATCATCCCTTCTCCCCAGTAGCTGTCTCCTTCCCTGTGATCCTCCCTCATATAACCACCCATAGGGTCAGGATCAGGTAGCGAATCCGTCCCCTGGCCACATGGTAAGAGGTCACCCCTGGGAAATCAGTTATGAGTCCACTGGATTCATAGCACTACTGAACGCCATGAATTGGAATGGACCTGGGAAAGGGAGGTGGGAGCATGAGTATTAGCGAAGGAACAGAGGCTGTGAGAGACGAGCTTCCAAGCACCGATCCAGTTAGGAGGTCGCCAACTCTGCTTATCTAGCTAATGCTTGGTGGAATAATGGAAGTGGGGAAAGCTTCTTTCTGATTTCATTTTCTGCTGGAGTCCATTCTACATATTTGGTTCTAGATGGGTGATCTCCTGCCTCCACAGTGGACTATTTTTGGTTTGGCAGCCTGTATTAGCCGCATCGTTGATGGGTTGTAGGGTTTAGCAACGTCCGACATGAACTTGGGTCCAGTGTTCCATTAGGCTTTATCGATGCTGCATAGATTTTAGAATCTGACAAATGACTGTTCTATATGTTGCCCTTTCTCTTCATTGAATTTTTGAAGATACAATGGAGAAAAGTACAGCATTGTAGGGCTTCAGACGTAGTGTGCAGTATTGGTTTGGGGGGTTGTTTTAGGTAAAGAAGGGTCCTTGTAGTACCCATTCTTTGTACTCCCCTTCCAGTGGAGATTGAATTACTTGTTTTGCACTGTAAAATGTATTGCATCTTTATGAGATTGAAAAGTATTTTTCTATGCATATGTGTTTTTATGAATGAGAATATGAATTGTCTCTTCTTGCACTATAAAACATCGTTTTGTGTTTTTTGTAATTGAAAAGCTATTTTCTATGTATATTTTTTTATGTCCAATTGATTGAGAACAATGGTTTTATGATGTTATTTTATTAAAATAAAATGTGAGAACTCTCTTTCCCTTTTGTCTGGGTCAAGTTAAAGCCCTGTCTTGAATTACTGTTAGCTTCGTGAGACACCATGCTTGCATTTTTTTGCATAGAGTTTAGAAACCACTGCTTGTGTAATCATGAATCGCTATTGATTTTTAAAGTCAAGGTAACTTCAGGTGGGTGATCATACGAGCCGCCCTCTTCTGCATTAGATGAAGTTGATTTATAGAATTTGTGGGTAAGCTGATGTGCAGGCTATTGTCATAAACGGTTACTCCCAGGGTTGTTTTGGTTTAATGTGCTTATGGTGCCCAGTGTCACTCCAATTGGAGTCATTTCTCATTTGTGCTTCAAAATAAACATTTTACATCTCCATTTTCTCTACTTGCCAGTGCTTCCGGCGGATATAGTATTCTTTACAGGAGTATTTTGAAGGGTCTCCTGCAGAGGATACAACCTCAGCAGGAGAGTCTTCACATGGTACCCTCACATCTTTCTCTCCGTCACTGCACCTCTATCCCCCCTCGCCTTGTAGGTAATTAGCGCACTGTTTGGCATGTGTGTATTTTGTTTTATTACATGTTTACACTGATGCAAAGATCTTATTAGTTTTTACCTTCCAAATATGGCAAACATTAATTATCTAGTTATCTGGTTTTTGCATCGGTTGACTGAGTCCGGTAAATAAATCAATACTGGACCTTTCATTGCAGGAAACGTACAAGATCAAAGTCCCAGTTCAGCCTGCAGCATGGCCTGTGTACCAAACACGTATGTGAAGTCTGCGCCATGCGAACACTAAACATTAGGGTAGGAGTAGACCACCTGCTGCTTTGCTGATGTTTTAGCCCACAACTCCCATCAGCCCTTGGCACTGTAGTCAATGGTGAGGGATTGTGGCGCCGCCCGATGACGGGCGCACGCGGCGGCGTGACGTATCATGCCGCCGCAGTTTGTATAAATAAAGGGGGCGTTCCCGGCCGCGGCGGAGCGACCGGGAAGCCCGAACTGGAAGGACTGGTGCCCGTGTGAGTCCTTGGGTGAAGGGGCTTACGGGACCGCGTGGGGGCTCTGACCCGCCCCCAACAGTGGCGATGAGTGATGAGGGAGACCCGGGCCCGGCGGTGAAATTGTTCATTCCGAATTTTTGAATGGAAGCGGAACGAAGCATCGCTTCGCTTCATGCCGGGTCACGGGACGCACACGCGGCCGGCGGCCATTTTGTCTTGTAGGCCGTGAAACTTCACAAGGCTCCGGTTTGGAGCGTGAGTACATCACGGGCCTAATTTTTGGAAAAATTGGAAGTGGGAGTTATGACCTGCATGCCCATGCTGGTTTTGTGCATTTTTACACAATTTTGGGACTCTTACGTCGTGTGAAAGCCAGGAGAAGGACCAACATCACAGGGCCTGTACAGGCCCATCCAGTGCCTAGGCTCAATTTTTGGAACCCCCAGGCCGATATGGACTTTGACAAGGGGAATTCACTGCTTTCTCTTTGTCTCCTTCATCATCAAAGCGCTGTGGTTTCTTCGCTGGCTCCTTCATCATCAGGTTTGGCTGCATGTTGTGCCTCCATTGGTGCCCTGCCTAGAAACCTCCCTCACGTTGGGTGCCTGGAGAGGAAGAAGTTTGAGTTGCGGCCCTCAGGACAGTAGGTAGGGGGTGCCTGTGCGCTCAAACCCATGGGTGACTCTGATGATTCGGACAGTGGTGGTGCAGCTGCGTCACGTCCCCGCGATCGTGGCCAGGCTGCTGCTCAACAACAGGCTGTCCTTCCACCGGTGATCCGGGCCCCTGCAGGACTGCTGCCTGGACAACCAGGGCTTCCCATTATGGCCCAAGCACGCGCACCTGCGGCCCATGCCGCCCTGCAGCCCATTCCTGAGTTTGATGCATCGGGCCCACCCTCGAGCATGGGGCCCCGATGGAGAAGATGGGTGAGTCGCCTCGACATGTATTTCAGGGCTGCTCAGGTGACGGATGACGACAGCCGGATTGCCACCATGCTATACTCGGCCGGACCGGCAGTCCAGGAAATATTTGAATCACTTACTCCCATCAATAACTCCTACGATGCGGCCAAGGCGGCGCTCCTCGCGCATTTCCTCCCCCTGGCCGAGGTGTGAGACGCCCAGGTGGAGGACCCCGAGACAGGGCAGGAAGGAGTGGGGAGTCGTGCCAGAAGTGCGGGTATGACCTCCCCCACATGACAGAGTGCCCTGCGGTCGGAAAAACCTGCGGGAGGTGTGGGCTGGCTGATCACTTCTCGCGGGTATGTCGTGCGGCCATGCCAGTGATGGTGCCGAGGGGTCAGGCACGGTTGTGGACTCCGCGCCAGAACCAACCGCCCAGTGTAGCCCAGGTGGAGCAGGGTGAGGTCGAGCCCCAGGCGGAAGGAGCTGAGGAGGAAGACGAAGAGAACGTTTTTTTTGTCTCCAGCGTAGAAACGCTCAAAAGGAAAAGCAGGAGACAGCCAAGATGTGTAGTGGAGATCAACCACTCCCCAGTCCCGGTGCTCGTGGACACTGGTGCTTCCGTCAATGTGATGGCCAGAGGACATTTTGACTCTCTCAAACCCCTCCCGGGTCTGGCCACACCGAGAGCCTGCATATTTGCATTTGGGGGCCAGGAACCGATACCGCTGGACGGTGCCTTCGTGGCTGACGTGGAACATGATGGCTCACACATTAAGGCTCGATTCTACGTGACCCCGGTGAGCAGTAATACCTTGCTCAGCTGTGCAGCTGCAGAGGCATTAGGGATCGTGAGCTTCGCCTACTCCGTCCACCTTGAGGATATACATGACCTCCTGGACAAGTACGCTGCCCTCTTCAGCAGCATCGGAAAGATGACGGGGGAACCCATTCGACTACACATCGATGAGTCGGTGCAACCCATCGCACTGAAACACCGGCGAGTACCCTTTCACTTAAGGGGGCTGGTGGATAAGGAGTTGGACAATCTGGTGAGCCTGGATATCATCGAGAAAGTGGAAGGCCCAACCCCTTGGGTGTCCCCGATCGTGGTGGCCAGAAAGCCCAAGCAACCTGACTCAGTGCGCATATGCGTGGACATGAGGCTCCCGAACAAAGCGATCAGAAGGGAGCAGCATCTTACACCGACGATTGATGACATCATTGCGGATGTTCAAGGGGCTCGATTTTTCTCCAAGCTGGACCTCCGAGCTGGCTATCACCAGGTCGTCCTTCATCCTGACTCCCGGTACATAACGACTTTCACCACCCACCGGGGTCTGTATCGATACAAGCGGTTGAGCTTCGGGGTGTCGTCTGCCGCTGAAGTGTTCCAAAATATCATCAGGGGCGCCCTAGCAGACCTGGAGGGCGTCCTTAACATTAGCGACGACATCCTGGTGTTCGCCAAAACTGAAGTGGATCACATGAGGAGGCTGGGAAAGACCTTAGAACGACTTCAATCTCTGGGCCTCACCCTTCACCGGGAAAAATGTGAATTCATGCGCTCCTCCATCGAGTTTTTCGGATTCATCTTCAAGGAGGGGGGGTGTCGCCAGACCCGAAAAAGGTCCAGGACATCAAGGCGGCGAAAGCCCCCGAGTCGGTGACCGACGTGAGGAGTTTCCTGGGGATGGTAACTTACTGTGGGCGGTTCATCCAGAACTTGGCGTCGAGATCTGAGCCACTCCGGGCGCTGACCAAGAAAGAATCACCATGGCAGTGGGGCCCCCTTGAACAAGCCGCTTTCGAGGACATTAAGGGTGCCCTCACAGCGGAGGACACGATGGCATTCTTCGACCCAGCATTAGAATCTGAAATCGTGGTCGATGCAAGTCCCTTCGGGTTGGGAGCAGTGCTGACGCAGGTGGACCGCAACGGGAGTGTTCGACCTATAGCATATGCTAGCAAGGCCCTCACTGAGACTGAACAGAGGTACTCCCAGATCGAGCGGGAGGCCTTGGCGGTGCTGTGGGGCTGCAGGCACTTCCGGCTCTACGTCCTGGGACGCCCGGTGACGGTGGTTACTGACCACAAACCACTGCTTCCGATCCTGGTGGGCTCCTCTTCGAAACCACCGGCGAGAATCGAGAGGTGGATGCTCGCCCTCCTGGAATATTCTGTTACCCTGGTGTACAGGCCCGGGGCCAACAATGCCGCGGACTATCTATCTCGTCACCCGGGAGTGTGCGGGGGAGAGGGATATGACACCTGCGGAGAGGAAGCGGACAGTCATGTTCGCATGGTGGTGGAAGCGGCAACACCAAACGCGATGTCCCTAGAGGAGTTGGAGGCTGCGGCAGCTGAGGACGAGTGCTTTCGAATTCTAAAAGACTCAATGCACAGTGGGTCGTGGAAGTCCATCCTCGAAGCAGGGGCCGGACGCACGCAAGAAGCCAAAACAGTATTGGAGCAGCTGTGGAAGGTAAAGGAGGAGCTGTCGTTCTCGGACTCTGGGCTGCTGCTCCGGGGTGACAGGATTGTTGTCCCACAGGCAAAGGTGGCGGAGGTGATCCATCTCGCCCACCATGGACATCAGGGCGCCGCCAAGACCAAGGCGCGGCTCCGCTCAAAGGTCTGGTTTCCAGAGTTAGAGAAAAGGGTGGATGACTTTGTGGCGGCCTGCGTATGGTGTCAGGCGGCCTCCCCTCTGCAACGTGAACCTGCCATTGAGGCCATGCCCCGAGGCACGAGGCCGTGGGAGATCGTCCACGCCGACTTTGGCTCAACATCAGTGGGTACCCATTTCCTGGTGCTAGTCGATGAATACTCGAGATACCCCGAAGTGGAGTTCGTTGACTCAGTGGCCTTTGAGCATGTGGTGGTAGCGATGGAGAAAATGTTTGCGGCCCATGGTTTTCCCCACACCCTATGCTCCGACAATGGATCGCCCTTCCAAAGTGAGCGATTCTCCGAGCTGCTGGAGAGCTGCGGAATACAACACCGGAAGATATCCCCCCTGTGGCCTCGAGCGAACGGGGATGCAGAGAGACTGATGCGGACCCTAAACAAAACCTTCCGGATTGCTCAAGGGCAGGGCCAATCTTTACAACGGGCCCTCTATCAGTTCCTTCGGGTGTACCGCACCACCCCACATGCAGCCGCGGGAGTGGCTCCGGCAGAGGTGTTATTCAAGAGATGCCCCCGGGGGCTGCTGCCGGAAGTTGGGGAGAAAGAACCGGGGGTCATCGATAATGAGCGGGTAGAGGCTCAAAGGCGAGTCCGAATTGAACAAGAAAACCTGCGCCGGGGTCTCCGCCCTCAGAGACTTGAACTAGGGGATGAGGTCCTCATCCGTAATCGACACCCCCACGGGAAGCTATCACTCCCCTATGAACCGGATCCCCTGGATGTAGTGGCGGTGAAGGGGTCCATGGTGACGGCCTCGGATGGACGATCAGCTGTCACCCGAAACGTGAGCTTCTTCAAAAAGCTGGGTGATCCACGAACTGACACCCCACCTGAACCGGATCCACCAGACACGCCGGCTGACGGAGGCCTCTATGAAGCGGCGCCCGAATCCCCCGTCCGGGGAGAGGCGGTGGAAGGACGTCACGTGCCGGAGGTAGGCAGGAGGTACCCGCAGAGGGCTGGGCGAGGGAAACCTGCCTACCTCAGCGAATATGTCGTGGGACAAATGGCTAGTGAACTGGGGTGAGCAGATCTGGGTGGATGACATTAAAGGGGTTTTTTTTCTTTGGGTGTGCAGTAGCGTTTAAAGTAGATGTGTGATTTTCTGGTTAATAAAGTTAATGTTATTGCGTTCTGTTGTTCCTCCCGGAAAAGGAGGAGTGTGGCGCCGCCCGATGACGGGCGCACGCGGCGGCGTGACGTATCACGCCGCCGCAGTTTGTATAAATAAAGGGGGCGTTCCCGGCCGCGGCGGAGCGACCGGGAAGCCCGAACTGGAAGGACTGGTGCCCGTGTGAGTCCTTGGGTGAAGGGGCTTACGGGACCGCGTGGGGGCTCTGACCCGCCCCCAACAGGGATCATGGGAGTTGAAGACCAAATTATCTGCAGCGCCTCGGGTTGCCTGGATCCTCCTAGAGGTCTTCGGTATTTGTAGTGTGGGTGATATGTGGGCGATATGTAGTGGGGGTGATATCTCTAAATTATGCAGTCACATAGTTCCCCTTTTAAATGATGTTAAGAGTGTCATTTCCTGCACTTTACCCTGCTGCGTTTCAACACGCGAACAATGAGTAGCCATCAATAACATGGTGCAGAGCTGCTGCTTCTGTTTGCCTGAAGCCGAACTCTTCATCAGTCCTAACCCCTCTCCCTTCTGTTGCCCTTTGCAGGTTCATACAAAGCTGTATATCAACTGCAGTATACCCCCCACCCCCTGGGTATCAATATGGCTTAGCGTAAAAACAATCTTACCATGAGATTGTGCCAAAAACAGTGTTGTCCAAAAACTGTTGCAAATGTGGTGTTGATGTAGGTAACAAATCACACTCGCATTGTTGTGGCAGGTATTGGCGCGGACCTTGGGCCTGCCACAGGCCTCCCGAGAAAACACAGTAAGCTTAACGGGTCAGGGTGGAACAGCACTGTTTCTAGCGGACAGTCTGGCCGTCGTACACAGGCCACTAAACAGGCTGCCTTGGCACCGGAATTTCACAGGCAACATGGTGGCGTCCACAGCAACAACAAGCAAGGGATTAGCCAACAAATCACAGCTGTGTGTTGCAGCCTTTAAGGCCCAGCGTGCATATATGTTCGTCCCTTCTCGCAGCGCCTCCAGAAGAAAATTATTTACCACCAATCCATCCCAATCCAACAGCTAGGACGGCATCATGCCCGTTCAATCCTTTTAAATGAAAGGGGCTTTCGGTCTCCAAGGGGGCCCCAACAACTGGCCCCATGTTGCCAGTCAGCAGTCTTGTCACACAGCAATATATTTATTTCTCTGTTTTCATTCTGGGACTTAAAATGTGTGCTTTGCAGAGGTCACAATTACAAGCTGCGTTTTCTCTTCCAACGCGATATATAGCAGTGTTATCTCCTCATTGCCTTCTAACACGGGTTCCTCCACATCAGCCACTTGCCGACAAAGAAGGGTTTAGAGCTCTTCAGTGGGCTTTCAGTGTTCAAGCTCTTTGCTGAATGGCCGTCAGGTGATCATCGGCGGCAAGTAGCCTCATCTTGTCGCCATTGTAATGTAGGCACCCCACGGGTGCCTTAGCCTGTTTTCGCTCTAAGTAGGGGCCCCGCATCCATCATGTTGAAATGGGCCCCCACACATCTTTGCAAAAGAAAGAGGAAACAACGTTTAAATGAAAGTGTTAGGTTGCTGTGGGTAAATCGGAGTAAATAGTCCCGGCGGGGTGTTTGCAAGCGACCAGATTGATCCGTGGAAGATAACGATTGTGAACAGAAGAGGGGTCAGGGGAGTCGGGGGTGACGGGTCCTTTGTATCTTGACAAATCAATGAACAGCACTCCTTTCAACCTGGGACAGGCCAGCTTCGCATCCGGGCCATTCCTCTGATTGACACGTTTGGGAAATTGTGGTTGGACGCAAAGATTTCAGTAGCAGGGGCCAGGTCAGGTGTGTAATATGCAAAAGAGGCGGAGACAATGCCCGTCTCGTGCCAGTCACTTATTGTCGATTGGCATGTGAACATGTTTTCCATGGAGCGTCAGGGGACCCCTCCGGTGGTGATTGTGCGCGGTATAAATAACCTTTAACATAACATACCAAAGGCTGTCTGCGTCAATCATTGTACGCATCTTAGAAAATGCATAACATAGTCTGTGGAGTTGGGGGTGGCGGGGGGGTTGCTGGTGTAGCCGAGCGGATTCCCCCCATCTATGTCGTGAAGCTCAATGCGTGTTGCGGGAAGCGATCCGTTCGTCAAGTGGCTGTGAGGATGGCTCAGCACAGCAGCGCCGCTCAGCTGCATCCACACTGGCTGCTGCTCCAGGCCTGCCGGCTCCCGCCTGCCGCAGGAGTTACTTTCACGTGCTGTTGTATGTTTTCAGCTATTACATTTGTTGTGCCACATGAATCCACATGTGTTCGAATACGTTCACCCAGTTCTTCCGCAGATGTTTTCTTGTCCCGTTTTCCTTGTTTGTTCCCTTATGTTCATGTCCGGTGCGACCGCCCGTGGGCTCCGGCGCCGTTATAAATAAATAATAAAACGGGTCACATTTCCTATTTCTAAAAATGACCACTCAGCACCGGATTTTTTTAGGCGCAACTTTGTAACACTGCGTTTCCAACACTCAAGCAAAGCTGCCACCACCTTTGCAATACATTGCTTTGCATCGAAGAAATGTAATGGAAACCAAAGGAAAAATGCATTTCAGTGGCAGCTGGTGAGCTTTTTCCATTGGCAGGGTGGCAATGTTTATCAGGAATAAGTGTGAACAGCTGAGTGTATCGAGGGCACCCAAAGCAACCAAGGGGATATTCGGGGGAGGAGGAGGGTTCTCTCCCCCCCCCCCATGAAAATTGTAAAAATAATTTTGTGACAATTTGGGTAAAAAGCCAAACAGTTTGCAATCTGTTTTGTAGGGTAACATGAAAAATCCCAATCCAAGTGAACAACCGTGCAATGGAGCATTTGCATGCTGCCTTTGCTCACAATGTATATCGGCATAAAAGAACATTTTCATGATGACTGTGCCCAGACATCATCATAATAATAATAATTTAGCATTTATATAGCACTACGAACTTCAGGTATCTGAGCGCTGCTTTTATTACCCACAGTATGTGGTGCTCATTTATCGACCTCGGAAGGATGAAAGGCTGAGTTTGGCCCTGCAGGGATTCGATCCTGCATCAACAGGCTCTGCACAGATGTCAAAGCGAGCACTGTACTCACTGTGCTATCAGACCGGCATGTTCATAGAGGCTGCACCAATAAATGCCAGTATTCACATATGATAACATACTATTGTTGCCATTCCCAGAAAAAACCTGACACAGTAAGAAAACACATCCAGATGGACTGCACCAATGTAGATCAGTCTCGGTACATAAAAACATTCATCATGCTGGCTTTACCCTTGTTACCCTTGATACCACTCAAAAATGTCATGCCATAGTAAGAAAAAATATCCACACTGTCTGCACCAATGTAGGCCTGTCTAGCCATGTAATGACACTCCCCACTCTGGCTAGCAGCAGAGGCTCCATAGTAGTTACCTCAATTACAAGCAGAGATACTCCAGCCCATCAACAACGCTCCATCGCAAGAACGGAAGACTCAGCCATGGGGCAAAGTTTACTGTCTTTATTATCTAATAAATGACAGGGATCACACTAGAAAAACATGAATTCTCCAGGGTTCTCGACTTCTGAGCATGTCACCGTTTTTATCCAGGTGTGATGTCACAAAACCAAACTCGAGCATTCACATTGGTTAGTTTAGGCAACTATGTATGTGTCCTATAGTGGTTAGTTCTACTATTGGATAGCCATATCTGGTTGCTCCTTCTGGGACCACCTCTACATGTTTCAATCTACAAAGTTGCAGGAAGACCACTGGCTCCTGCAACATATTATATCTTCACATGAAGGGTGACTCTGGATTGGGTAGAGTGGGTCCTACCATCCCTGGGACCCTGGACGATTACCAGGCTGAGTGTATCTTCACAAGGCAATGAGAATGAACATGGAGGGACTGTGTGTTCCCTAATGTTGACATCTCTGATTACCTAAGCCTGGGAGAGTGCATTCAATTGGCACTTTGTGAGCAACACTTGTATCTTCCCACCTCTGATTTGGTGGCATCAGCTTCTCTCCACCCACCTCGATTGAATGGGCATTGTCTTGTCCTACTGGTTCATGTGTGTTGAGACCACGAAATGGAGATCTTGTGCCTGTAATTATTAGGATTTTTGTCTGAATTTCTGACGGGTGGCTTATCGTCTTGGTAACCAGGAACGTTTCGCCTCCACTCTTCCTTGGCTGGGTACATTGTTTCCGCTTGCCTCTGGCTGCAGCGATCATGCAAGCCCTTCCATGTACTCGAAGCCTGTCTGCCCTTCCTCATTCATTCCAGTGGGCTTCCATATTTATCTTATGGCTTTTCCATGTTCGTGGCAGTCAAGCATATGCAAGCTTGGTACGCGTATACTAAGTGGTTGAAGCGAGCGGGAGCGGTTGGGAGTGGTGCTCCTCTACTTTTTGTAAATTAAGTTTGATTGTTCCCTTACCTTTATTTTCAAAAGAAACTGCATCAGAATTGTTCGTTTTAAAATAAAAGTGTAGGAGGAAGTTGAAACTTGCACTACACTGCACTAAACATTCCCTTAAACAGCAGGTGCACTTGTTTGGGGGTTTGTATTGCGTGTAGGAGGGGGCGTGGTGATCGAGTTTGTGAGGGAGCGGGGGGAAGACCAGCAGGGAGCATAGTTCAACTACTTCTTTTCGTACACTTCGACCACTACGTCTACTTTGGCGTCTTGTGGTACAGCTATGGTGTCAGTGATGATGTCATTGATTTCTTGATTTGCAGTCAGTCGACTTGTTAGATTGATGGCACCTTCATCTCCTCCAGCTCATCGACTGGGTCTGGCCTGAATGGCTGTCTGAGAGAATAGCGTTTCCCACATCTGGGATACATGGACAATGGCGGCGAAGGACCTAAGAGGAGGGTGCATCTGTCGTGTCTCAGCCTTCACGCTGAGAGTCATGTGGGGATCATGAGGGCCATACTTGGACCTTCGTCTTCAGTCCAGTTAAAATGCCATGCCACAAAAAAGGAATACGTCCTGGCTCCTGCACAAATGCCCCCACCCCAACAAGCACATAACTAAGAACACTCGTCATGTTGTCTTTACCCACCATGAAGGGCACACATATTAAACAAAAGTGGGGGGGGAGTTAATACCATATACAATAGCAAATGATGTCACAGGAAGTGGACAGATGTAAAAGTGAAATATGAACATTTCATGTATTTCTCAGTCTGAGATAGTGCATAGGACAAATAACTATTTTCCCTCTCTAATTCTATGTCAAGGCTGGAGGCAAGCATTATGGTACAACTTCTTACTTTATTCCTGTCTGCAGTAGTTTCAACAAATCACTTTTGCAAATCTGAACAAAAAAAAAATAATATATATATATGTATATATATATATTTTTAAACTACATTTCCCTCCAAATCTAGTCCTTTCTGTAGTTCTTCCTGTGCCTTTCTTCCCCCTCTTCTTTTCCTGCTCTTCAAGCAGATAAGTACCCTAGATTTTAGCTGCGATTTGCGCAGGAGTATGGGGTTTTAATTATCATGTATATGGATTGAGGCACGCAGCGCATACAACAGACAGACCGCTGAGAGCTAATAAGTATATAACTGCACGCAACCTTTCATACAACATAAGAATTGTTAAACTTTCACTAGTTGCAGCAGGTAGCACCGCCCATGCTGTACTATCGGCACCCATGGGGGCTCAGCAACCTCCGCATAACACACAAAGCCCCCTCCGACGAGGAGGCGGAGCCTGAGGAGAGGAGAGCGGCACCCCCACCCTTGGGGAAGCTGAGCTATCGCAAGCAGAGCTCGCCAATAGGAGCGCAAGTCACCATCTAAGACGTCACCATTAATTGGCAGATCGAAGGAGCATGGCAGCCCTCACCCTTTGAAGGGAGGAGCCGTCTGACTGAAATACAGATGAACGAGCTGGAGCTCGAGTTAATAACCTTCAATAACGCGGAGGAACATTTAACATGCCGGCACGCACTACAGATACAACGCAAAGTGAAAAAATAAGCATATAATGTGCAACAATACTGAGCAACTGGTGCAGCCACGTTTAAATTATCCACATCGCCGTCTGGACGCTCTGCATACACCTGTGACAGGTAGATAAGGCACAAGCACCCCAAGAGTAATGGCAGAATCTGAGTGGAGTGAAGAGGAGTAGGCGGAAGACCTGACTCACAGCTTCAGGGAGGTGCTAGGTAACTCGCTGGTGGAAACAGTTGCACAAGGGGTAAGACCCCTTCAGGACAGGCTGGCTACGATCAAGACCTTTCTAAGCCAGAAAACAAGCCCTGATAAACAGAAAAGAAAGTCCACAAAGCCCGCACCAGAGGGTCCACAGGGGTGTACCAAGACCCGGAAGAGGAAGGCCTCTTCTGACCCCCCCCCCCCCCCCGGGCCAACTTGAAGGGGCAGACTCGGAGGGCTCAGAGGCTTCGGACGCTTTCATGGAGCTCAGAGACGCATTTATGCATAGGTCGGCAGTGCCAAGCCTCACGACCCTGACCCAGGGGAGGATAATGTGGGAAATGAGGAGCGGGACTCGGAAGCCGAGCCACCAGAGTCACCACGTTCCTCCCAGGAGGAGGAAGAAGGTGCGGAGGAGGATGACCCACAACCCCCTCCAAGAAGTTATTGAGGAAAGAAAAGAACATTGAGGACACCAATGAAATATCCGATATGTTCGAGCCTGAATAAATTCAGAATCCCAAGTCTTTGAACTGGCAGCCATAGCCAAGAGTGACCAAATATATGACCTAGAGACTACATAAGGCACTGGAGAAGGAGGCAAGGCAGCGCATGCGAGCAGAATGCCCCAAGCCAGAGCCATTGGGGAAGGTAGCGGATCCACCTGAGCTAGACCCCAAAATGCTGGCCTTTGTGTCCAAAACCTCCAGAGACCCCAGGAAGGGTATAGATAGATCCTCGAGAAGTTGCCAGGAGAAAGTCCTAGACCTTCCCTGACCACTGGCCAAAATAATGGACTTGGCAGAGCGATCCCAAGATACGGGAGAAGAAGTACACCCAGACATATTAGCAAACTGGGCTCAGGGAGCAGTGTGCCTCTTTGACAAGATAGCACAGTTTGCGTTGCCTGAGAGAAGAGGAGGACTACTACTGAAGATCGACCTTAAACTAGGAGACCTTGCCTCTTATGAAGCGGGCGAGGCAGCCCAACCGCTCCTTTTCGGCAAAAACCATCCGGAAGGAGATGGGAACATTTGTGGGTAAATATACCTCACTAGAGAAAGCCGAAGCGTCCATCCAGAAAATCTTCCCGGGCAGGGTTTTCTATGGGATCGGGCACTATAGAGGTCGAGCGCCCGGTGGCTACCAAGGTACACAAAGACCTCAGACGAACAGGGCCCATTACTGGGACAATAGACAACAAGATACCTTCTTCCCCGCAAGAGGACATTTCCTGAGCGGATGCTGAGGTAGAGGACCGAGAAGAGGCAAAACTTCCCCACAGGTGAGGAATACAACATACCCGCAAGAAGGGAGGAGAATGCGTCCATTTTGGAAAAAAATTGTCACATGCTTTACAGCGATGTCTGGGTACTGCAGACAGCCAGAAGGCTACACCTAGAATTCCTACAGGAGCCATGCCCGGTGCAGATTCCCCCACCAATACATATGGCACAATCAGAGAGAGTAAGCCTACACAGCGAGCTACAATGCCTAGTGGAGAAGGGAGCCATCCAGCCGTGCACCGAGACAGAGGTTTGTCAGTAACCTGTTTCTGGTACACAGGAAAGAGAAAGTCAGGCCTGTGATAAACTTAAAGGAATTGAACAGCTGGCTGGTCTAACACCACTTCAAGATGGAGGGTATCCACCAGTTTCGGGACACGCTGAGGCAGGGAGACTGGCTCACGAGAATAGACTTGAAAGACAGATATCTTGCGATCCAAGTCCAATAACAATACCGTCCCTTTCTAGCATTTGCTTGTGACGGACGATATTGGCAATTGATGACAATGCTGTTTGGCCTGGCATCAGCGGCGTGGGCCTTCACGAAACTCATGAGACCGATAGTAGCAGCGATCAGGGAGCAAGGGGTCCGGATGATGACCTATTTGGACAATATCCTCCTCATGGCAGACAGCAGAGAGACTCTGATTTACCAGACGAGATGGGTGCAGCATCTCATCTCGTCGCTAGGCTTACTAGTGAATGTGGAAAAGTCAGACACGGTCCCAGCGACAAGTTTACACTTTCTTGGTTTCATCATAGACATCAGGGCAGCTACCCTAGAACTACCAGCCAGAAAAGTGAGAGACATAAAGAGGGAGATCAGGAGTTGTCTAGACAAGAGTACAGTATCACTGAGGACGATAGCGAGGATAGTGGGGCTACTAGCCGCATCGATCCAAGTGGTATTCCCAGGGCCCTTACACTATCAAGCCCTGCAGAGGCTAAAGATAAAGCACCTACAGCAAGGGTTGAAATACCATCAGACAGTAGTCCTGGATGCAGAATCCAGGACAAAGCTGGTATGGTGGTTACAGAACATGGAAGCCTGGAACGGGAAGGGCATATTCGGGGACCGACCCAATCTGATCATAGAGTCAGACACAAGCAGAGCGGGCTGGGGAGCCCGCTGCAGGAAAATGGAAACAGGCGGCAGATGGAGCGTAGAGAAACTCTGCCTTCACAAAAATTGTCTAGAGCTGCTGGCAGGATCTTTCACAATCAAAGCCCTCACGAAGGACAGAGTGAACTTGTGTATCTTACTGAAGATGGACAACATTTCAGCAGTCCGATACATACACCACTTAGGTGGAACGAAGTCCAGACTCCTAGCAGAACTAGCCAAGGACTTCTGGCACTATTGCCTACAATCGGGGATGTCAGTCATGGCAGAATATCTCCCAGGTCTGCTCAATGTATTGGCGGACTGTAACTCCAGACACTTATCCGATTCCAGCAACTGGGAACTAGATACGAGGATATTTCAGCGAATAGAGGAACTATGGGGTCCTATCCACAAATAGGTCTTATTTGCATCCGGCGGAATGCTCAGAAGAGCAGATACTTCAGTTGGAGACTAGACCTGACAGCGGAAGGAGCGGACGCCTTCCTCCAAGACTGGACAGAGAATGTTCATTGTGCTTTCCCCCGTTCATAATGTTGAGCAGAGTGCTAGCGAAAGCTTGCAGGGAATCAGCCAGCCTGATCATAGTGGCTCCGATATGGAAATTGCAAGTGTGGTTTCTGACGCTGATGGAGCTACTGACAGACCTCCCGAGAGTGCTGCCAGCAGGGGAACACTTGCTCACAGACCCAATTGGGTAATTTCATCCTTTGAGAGTGAGAGGGACTCTCACGCTGATGGCGTGCAAGATAGCCGGAGACGCTGGGCGCTCCGAGCCATTTCAGTGCAAGCTGCGAGACTCATCACAGAATCATGGGCTGTCCAGTAGACGGAGCTATGATGCAGCTTGAGGTAGATGGTCATGATGGTGCAAGAGGAGCCATTTTCATCCTGTTTCTGCCCCTATAGTGGCAGTACTGAACTTCCTAGCAGAATTGCTGCAGGACGGAAAGCTTTTCGGACAATAGGGATGTACAGATCCGCCATCTCAGCGGGGCATCTGCCCATCAACGGCATCCAACGCCGCAGGGATCAGACTCCTCAAAGGAGTCAGTTTTAGGAAACCCCCAGAACCAAAATATGTACACCTATGGGACGTGACGGTGGTGCTGGGGCTACTAGACAGTTGGCCAGGAAACAGGTGATCTGCCCCTGAAACAGCTGTCAGGGAAGCTCGCCATGTTATTATGCCTCACATCATGCAGGAGGCTAGAAGACGTTAAAGCACTAGACGTCAACAGAAAGTCATATGGACCCGGAGGGGTGACCTTCACATTATTCAGGAGGCCGAAGATGTGTTCCGCCTCAATATCTTACCCCTACCTACACAAACATCCCAAATTGTGCGTAGAAGCATGCATAAGGGAACACAAGAATAGGACAGCAGAAATGAGAGCAGCAGCTACCAAGCAACAACTAATAGTGCATAGGAAACCGCATAAAGCAGTCACGTCAGATACCATAGCCAGATGATATGATATGATACAATATGGCATTTGTAAAGCGCCCATACACAAGTGTTTCGCCAAGTTATACACATGGGTGCACAAAGTGATGCATTTGGCAGGCATAGACATGTCTAGATTTGGAGCGCATTCCTTGAGAGGAGCAATGGCCTCGAAGGCGCTAGCGCAAGGGGCGAAGTTGCAAGACATCATGCAAGCGGCCGTCTGGGCCAGCGATAATACATTTAGGACTTTTTATTTCAAGCTCATTCAGTCAATAGAGGCTACAGTAAATACATAGAATGAAGATTACCCCTGCTAATAGCGCATGGAGTCTTGATTCTATTAAAGACAAGGAGGTGAGCATTACTTTACCACCCAGGATACAGGGAAGCGTGAGAATGTTGGTAAAATGATAATACACTGTAATATCTCTTACTCCCAGGGTGGAATAGGGCAATGTATTCCCCTCCCTAATACATTCTTTGTATTTTGATAGGAGATGACCAGAAGAGCAATTGAACCAGCATAGCAAGGGCACAGGGAGAGGAGATCGCCGAGACCGACCATTAAAAATCGGAGAGAAAGGCAGCTGACTGAAAGGAGGGTCAAGACTCCATAGTTCCATAAGTTGAGAAATTCTGTTACAGAGTAGAGCGCAGTTCAGAGCACTCAAATAAGAGGAGGAAGGAAGGAACAGGAAGGACTATTAGCACATGATAGGGGCTTAGAAAGGACTAAAGAAAGGACTAGTTTTGGAGAGAAATGTTTTATAAAAAAAAAGATTTCAGATTTGGAAAAGTTGATTTGTTGAAACTGCTGGAGACAGCAATAAAATTAGAAGTTGAAGCATAATGCTTGTCTTTAATAGAATGAAGACTCCCAGTGCTATTAGCAGGGGTAATCTTCATTATAAACTATGCATACCCAAAACAATGCCCTGTGGGAGCTTGTTCTATAATGTTCCTGGCAACGTATAAAAAGGGCTGCACCTTTTAAAAGCTAAGAAACTTTACATAAATATTCCCTTCAACATCACATTTCTAATAAGTATTTTCAGAAGCCTTTATCATAGATCTTCCTGCAGTCTTGTGGGTACATGTCTTGCCCTGATTCCATAAAGCTTGGTTCAAATGCCAGCTGTCTGTAGCAGGCAGCACAAACTCTTAATTCCCAAAACACCCAGGAGACAGCTCCCTGAAAACATGTGGGCAGACACTTTCCTCTTGTGTGTTCCTTTGATTTGTGCCTTGCCCCTTGTAACATCCTCTGTCTATGTCAAGACAGAGACCCACGGATGCCAATCCACTCTCTCTGTTGTATAAGATAAGGGACGGGGTTTACGGCCGAAAAAGGGAAAACAAGTCAGTTGAATTAAACAGTTTGAATCTGCGACATCGTGTCTGTCATTATTGTGTGCTGTACTTGATGGTACCTTTAACTTTGACAATGGTGACGAGGAAACACTGACACCCGCTCATGCTGAGCGTTTGATGATCCCGATTTTCATTGCCGGCCTTGCGTGTCTGTCCCTCAGGACCTGCTGCATGCAGCACGCAAGACGACACTGGCAGAAGACACCACAAGCACACGTGGCAGGGTCAGACTGGGATAAGAATTGGGGCCGGACACCCAGAAAAAGGTGGCACACCCCTCGCCTCAAAAAAGTGGCCCTCAATCCATCATCCATGAATCACGTCAATTCACGACTTTACAGAAAATGCTACTTATGGAGGGTTCATGTGCTTGTTGCATGTTATGTTTTGTGTGGCTTATCCCTTGCACTCATTCCAGGCATCCTCTTTTTGTGGGCCACTCTCCCCTCTGGAAGTGCAATTTCCACTCCTTAATCATAGCCTCTCTCTTCCAAGCCCACGGTGGCCCATTCTGCAAATGTTTCTGCTGCACAGTACACAGAATCAAAATTTCTTGACTCTGCAGCAAGCGCTTTTGTAGTGTCTGTGACCATTCTTTGTGCCTGGAGGATGTCCATTCCACTTGTCTGGAGGTAGCATTCCCTCTGTTCTCATCCTACTCGATCTCTCTACTGCCTTCTACACGGTCAACTATACCATCCTGCTCAACTGTCTCCAGGATAACCTGGGCATCACCGATCAGGCTCTGGCCTGGCTGACCTCTTTCCTCTCTGATCGACCCTCCCAGGTCCAACTTGGGTCCTTCATATCATCTATCTTCCTCTCCACCTGTGGTGTTCCCCAGGGGTCTAACCTCTCGCCCTGGCTTTTCAACCATTACCTGGCAACTCTTGCCCACTGTATTGCCATTTTCTGCTCAAACTTCCAGTGCTACGCGGACGACACTCAACTCATTTCCAGGCTGCCCTCGGCCACCTCCTCCACCTCTCTCATCACTGATTGCCTAACTGCCATTCAAGATTGGTGTGCCGCCAACGATCTTTGTCTGAATGCCAGCAAGACGGAGATCCTCCTCATTGGCACACCATCACCTTCCTTTCCCCTCACTCTCTGGCCGGCCTCCCTTGGCCCTCATCCTATCCCCACCTGCGAGGCCAAGAACCTTGGTATCACCTTTGATTCCACACTCTCCTTCTCTGCCCACATCACTGATGTATCAAAAAAGTCAAACTTCCTACTGCACCTCCTCAGAGGTATTCTTCCTTTCCTCTCATTCCCCCAGAAGCTCACTGTCTCCCAAGCTCTGGTTCTCTCTAAATTGGACGATTGCAACAGCCTCTTTCTTAATCTACCCGCCTCTACTCTCCGCCCTTTGCAACGTATCCAGAACAGGACTGCGAGACTTGTCCTTGGCCTCAAGCCCTGAGATCATATCTCTCCAGCTCTGAAATCTCTCCACTGGCTCCCAGTGGATGCAAGGATTAAATTCAAAACCCTCTGCATTGTCCACAAGGCGTTCTGGGGCCTGTGTCCAACATACCTTCAGCTATCCCTCTGCAAATACCTCCCATCTCGAGCACTCCGCTCCTCTACCTCTAACTCCCTCAGGGTCAGTCGTTTCTCAAAGAAACGAGCTGGGGGTAGATCTCTGTCTTCGGCTGGGGCCTCCTACTGGAACAGCCTCCCTGCCACTCTAAAACTTGAGAACCTACTGCGGTTCCGGAAGCACCTCAAGACCTTTCTCTTTGCTTCTGCCTTCTCCCCTACTCTCCCCTGCTGATTCTACTCTCCCTCGGCACCATGCACCTGGCCACCCTCTGTCCTCCGGGCCCAGGTACCTGCTCATCTTGCCACCCTCACGCACTGCCTCCGGGGTCTGTATCTGTACCCATACAGCCCTCCCCTTTTCTTCCTGCACTTTCAGACCTACCCGGCCTGCTGCCATAAACCCAGCACTTGCCACTTGCTGGCTGCACTCCCATTGTTTGTTGCCTTTTTATTTATTAATGTATTATTATTTTAGTTTTTTCCACCTCGCTCCGCACTCTCCTTTTGTTCCCCCTTTCCATGCACTTCTCCTCCTCCCCCCTCTACCCTGCACTTGCGCGTTCTCAATGTCACTGGGCCTAGTAAGATTGTTGTTTTTGTTCTCCCCTATTCCCCTTCCCTTGCCTTGTCGCGCTCTGAAACACTTGTGTATGAGCGCGATAGAAATAAAATATCAATATCAATAGATAATGGGGTTGTCGAATTAAATACTCTGAGATTTAACTTGGCTGTGAGCACTGTTTGGAATTTGCACAGAGCCTCCGAAAAGTTTAAAGCTTGGTAACAAACGTTTGCATTGAATTTACCTGTATTTGAGCCAATATTATTGAGTGCTACAACCACATCAATGAACATTGCTTTGTTTGGGTTATTAAAGGAGCCAAAAACTTTCTGTAGTGCTGCATCCTTTGCCCACCACCTTGTTTCTCCTATTATTTAGAATGTACAGCCATCCACAGACTGCTCATGCCACACGTCCATGCTTTTGTAGGACTCCTGGAAAAAAACGGCACAGGAGTTTAACAGGCCAAACAAAGACGTGGATTAATTTGATGCTTGTGTCCCTTTTACAAGTACAAGATTTAATGCATGTGCATAACACCAGACATATATTTGACAAGGGCATTCCTTACGGAGCCAGGATATGAGACCATTGTACTGGCCCTGCATATTGGATGCACCATCGGTTGAATTTCCAATGCACTTGCGTAGGTCAAGACCATTATCTTTAATAAAACACTGCACCAACTCAAACAGCCCCTTTCCAGTAGACAAAGTGCAGTTGGTTACTGCTAGCAGGCGTTCATGTACAGGGTCTGTAACATATCTAATAATTATAGAGCATTGATCAGTAACACTCACATGTTGGGTTGAGTCAGTCTGGATGGAAAATAGTCCTGCTTCCTTTATTTCTTGACCGATTACCATTTTAATCCGTTTGGAAATTACTTCAATCACATACCCAACTGCAGTCTTTGACATGAAGGTCACAGAAGCACCCCGTCCTTTTCCGGTTTTCTTTTTGGATTTGGTTTGAATGGCCTCAATATGTTCCTTTAGAGGTCTGTCATATTTACTTAGGAGCAGGATTTCAAGGAAGTTGCCATGTTCCAGCTCTTCGTTATCCAGCTCAAACCTGGACTACAATGTCAATGAAGTGCTCTAATATGTCTCTCCTTTTTCTGATTTGCTCACTTCGAGCTAATTTCTGTCAGTGAAAGAGTAGACCACCTATGTCGACCCATGAAAAGGTCAACATATATGAATCTGTGCACCTCCGATGACCTGGGCCTGCCTCATGTTCTACAATGCGCAGGTAAAAACACCTCCAGTTTTTCATCCCGGTGATGAAAGGACCCCTTTCTCCACGTTTAGTAAACGCTAAACAAACTGTGCAAAAAAGGGCCTTTTGTATTTCAGAGTAACTTAACTAATGCCATTTACAGCTATCCTTCCTCCAAAATGCTAACTCTGCTTTAATGTGTGTATGTTTGGGAGGGTGAATTGGATGGTGCTGAAAGAAATGGCAAAGTTGTTCTAGTTTTGGATGTTGAAACAAATATTCTTCCGCCTGTGGATCATCTTTCTGTGCTCTGTGCTGCACACCCCGGTTTCCTGAGTCTTCAGTATGTGGTAAAGCAGATAAAGATTCTTCTGAATGACTACTACCTGATACTTCCTCTGGGGGGGTGATGTTGTCTCCAATTATTTCAGGCACACTGGTTTCTGCCACTTCTCCAGCATTGGATCTTTCATGGATTCACATGCTGTGAATATTTCCCTGTCGTCAGGCTGGGAAACCTCAGTAACTTTAACTTAGCGTTTTCCTGTGGAAAACTTTGACACTTAAGTGTCCTATGAACGTCCTTTTTGGGTGCTTTAGGCCCCATCAATAGGACGTCTGGTATAAATAGCCCCGCCCCTGTGGCTTCACTTCAGATTTCAACCGTCTCCAAACTGTTGGGATCACCTTGTATCTCTTCGTGTTTTTGCACGTGCGTTTGGTATTGTGGGCTAGGATGTCGTCTATAGCCCAGAAGAAGTCTCTTTTCCAGCCTTGTGCTACCTGCGGCTTGAAGAAGGTGTACGAAGGGGATGTTCATATGGACTGTCCTGCTAGATATGTCAGGGGTTTTCGCAGAAGACACTGAAGGACCGTAATCGACGGCTCAAATGTTGGCTTAATGAGGGCACATACCCGGCTTCTGAGGTGGGTTTGGTCCAGGGGAGCCAGTCTTCAGGTAGAGTGGAGAAGTCTGCAGAACATCGCAGAGCGGCATCGGCAGAACCTCAGACGAAGAAGCATCGGGCCGCATTGCCTTCGTCAGAAGTGGGGAAAGGCAGTAAGTCTTCGTCAAGGCCGCAGCAGTCGAAGAGTAGTTCTTTGTTGTCCAAGCATGGTCGGTCGGACCAGTCCAAGGGGTCTGATGGTAGGCCCGAGAAGTCTACGGTGTCGGACGAAGTCCTGGCAAAGCCAAAGGTGTCTTCGTCGAAGCACTCGTCGTCCAGGGACCATCACAGGTCTTCGTCCAGCCGGGAGTCCTCGATGCACCAGTTTGGTTCTTCCAAAATATCCAGGTCTCTGGTGAAATCAAAACCTGGGGACGTGGTTCTGACGACGAGCTCGTCGACGGTTGTTCCATCGTCAACAGTAGTGCTGCAGTCTACGGTCCCGTCGACGATGGGTCATCGGCGCTGTCCACGACACTGAAAGGATAGTGGAACGATGCTATTATTGTCCACGCAGATGGAATCGGAAGGAATGTTGTCGATGGGTGGGGCGTGGCACTCCGCCGCCTTTGAGTCTATCCTTCCTGAGAACATTTTGCAGCAAGATCTGACTACATTTTCTGTTTCTTCGGAAGTGGAGCAGGAGCAGGTGTTCGACCTGTCTGCCCTGGGTCTACAGAGTGCGAGGCATTCGACGTGGAGTGGAATGGAGGCTGGCCACCCCCGGTTATCCGCTGGTTAACCCGCAATCTCTGCTGTCGCTGCAAGTGCTGGCGATGCTTCAATCTTTGTTGGGGCAGCTGGATGCGAGGTTACCTCCTCCTCCTCCGAGTCCGGCGGTGCCGTTGGTCGAGGTGTTGCCTGGTGAGGCTCCTTCAAAGTCTCATCCGGCACGGTCGCAATTGCCGTTGCCGGTGGGGTTGGGCCGTCCACTGTCTCATCCGGAAGAAAGCGAGCTACCTGAATCGGACCATGAGAGTGTTCCGTGGGACACCCTTTCTACTGTATCATCGGCGCTGATGAGGGATGACGCATGGGACACGGACGGGGAGGTGGAGCAGCCCCGTACCCCGGCACAACCCTTGCTTCCGGATGATATTGGGGCGTTCCACTCCATGATGTCAGAAGCATGTCTGGAGTTTGTACTGGTGCCTGAAGAGGAACGCAAGGACTGCTTCCTCTTCGACCATATGGGCAAGCGGAGGAAGGCGGTCTTCTCTGTGCCGATCCTCTACCACGTGTGGCATGAGGGCCTGCGCACGATGTGCCACCTGCTTTCAGAACCGGCTGTGAAGGGTCACCTTGAAAAGAAATTCAAGGCTCCGGAGTCTACCCCTAGATGTTTGGTGTCGCAATCGTGCCACCTGCTTTCAGAACCGGCTGTGAAGGGTCACCTTGAAAAGAAATTCAAGGCTCTGGAGTCTACCCCTAGATGTTTGGTGTCGCAGCCCACTCCAGAGTCTGTGGTGTTGGTGGCTGCCAGCCGGAAGACCAGGAGCCAACATAAATGCGTTACTCCTCCGGACAGTGAAGCCAGGAAGCAGCCGCTTTTGGAAAGAAGGTCTTGATGGTCCTGCTACGATGGTAAAGGCTGCAAATTCCTTGGTGATCATGGCCAGATATGATCGTGAAATGTGGCATCGACTGGCCCTACTTCTTGAACACCTGCCGGAGCAACACCGAAAGAAAGCAATGCTGTTGGTTCGTGAGGGGGAGGAGGCCTCCAACCACAGCATAAATATTGCGGTGGACCTGGCGGAGTCAGGTTTTAAACAGATTAACAATGGGGTTGTGCTTCGGCGCCAGGCCTGGTTGAGGTGCACTGACTTTCGGCCGGAGGTACAATATAAAATCATCGACATGCCCTGTGATGGCGAACACTTGTTCAGTGAGAAAATCGATGAAGCCCTAAAGGGATGAAGGAGGATACGGAAACCGCTTAATCCTTGGGTTCCTTGGAGAGTGGGCACTCTTTTCACTCCTTTCGGGCTTTTCGTGGAGCCTCGGGGAATGCCGGTTTGCTTCCGCCAGAGATCGTGGTTACAGGCGCTCCAGCTACTCCTCTTAAGGGTATCAGCGGTCTGTCCAGTCGGCGCAGAAAGGTCGGGACTTCCAGGCTTAGTGAAAGAAGAGTTTGCAGTACTCTGCGTCTAAGGGGAGGCAAACTAAACCTCAACAATGACTGCCATATGGACAATCTGCTGGGGGGCAGGGTCTCCATCCACGTCGACGAGTGGAGAAAAATTACATCAGATCGCTCCGTGCTGGACACGGTGCGTCTTGGCCACTTGTTGGAGTTCAAGAGTCCTCCGGCCCCTATTCCGCCGGTGTATGTACTGCAGCCATATCTTCCAATCCTGCGGCAGGAGGGTGGTTCTCATGCTAGAGAAAGGGGCGACAGAACCAGTTCCAGTTGCAGAGCGGGGCCTGAGGGTTTACTCCCAGTACTTTGTGGTGAAAAAAGTGGAGGCCTATTCTGGATCATCGGGCGTTGAACAAGACTCTGCAACGCCTGAAGTTCAAGATGCTCACCTTTCAAGATGTCATCTGGTTGGTGCAGCCGGGCAAGTTCCTGGCGTCGTTGGATCTGCAGGACACCTATTTTCACATCCCTGTTCGGCAGAGGCACTGCAAGTTCCTGCGTTTTGTGGTTGGAGAACACTGCTGCTGCCACTATGCAAACGTACCTTTTCTTAATAATGTTCCCGTGCTACATCGTGCAGGATAGTGTACCTTGCCTTGGTAACCACTATGTTGCCTACAAAAATGGAATGTCCAAACCAGTCTGCCCCAGCATCACCCTATCACATGCCCTATGCCATTCCTCCCCTCCATGGCATCTTTCCCGCTAGACAACAACCACTCTCTCATTACCAGCCCCAGCTAACACACCCATGATACCAAAACACACATTAAACCTCACATAACAGTGTATGACCGGATCCATTTTTACACTAGTAAATCCTTGTCTCTTCCCATATCAGATATGACCCGGAATCACCGTCTAAGGTCTCGCACATTATGGTACACCATACCTAATCCGGATCCCAGTACGCCCGTGTTCTCACCTACTGTAACTAACTTGCAACTAGACATACCGACCACCAATCCTGACACCTTAGAGTGAAATAACAGAATAGGGACTAGACTGCCTCTGAACATTAACCCACCAGCCAACACTACCACTAAGATTACCTCTAACTATCCCAATCAAAAGCGCAAAAACTCCTGCACCAATATGACAAAGAACTTAATCGACAACCACCCCAGTCACATCCAGAAGGACACCCAAAAACCCATAAAAGGGGCACTACTAAATGCCAGGTCCCTCATTGCACATGCAATTGAAATTGCAGAAGTCATTCAGACCAATAACTTTGACTTTCTAGCCATGACAGAAACCTGGCTACATGATGTAGCTGGTCCGTCCTTAACTCTAGCTATCCCCGATAACTATTCTATTCTCAGAGCTGATAGACCCAACGCGTGAGGAGGAGGATTAGCCATCATCTTTAAATCCTCCCTAGATATGAGATTGTCCACCTCCTCTCCGCTGACATCCTGTGAACTCCTTTCAGCCAAGCTACAAGTATCCCCTAAAAATACTGTCACTATCCACCTAATATATAGGCCTCCAGGTCCTCCCGGACCGTTTGAAGAAGACATTATGTCTGTCACAGCTGAAAACACCAAACTTAGAGCACAGAACATTATCCTAGGCTACTTCAACCTAGGCTATAACGACCCTAATGACCTTCCAGCTACCTCCTTACACTGCACTATCAGAACAGGGTTTCATACAAATCAGCACCCAACCTACTCATGTGAAAGGTAGGACACTTGACTGGGTATCAGACCTTAACTGTAACATCACCCTTAAGGACTCCTCTCCACTCGCTTGGACTGATCATTATCTTCTATCCATAGAAATAAATGTAAAACAACCTAGAGCCTAAGAAACCCGCTACAGCATCCTCTTGTCTAACTAGGAACAAACGCAACATTACGGTTGAGGCTATAATTCCCCTTGTAACCCCCATACTTAATGCAATACCAGTCACAAATGACCTGAATCTGCTGGTTGACATATATAACAATTCTATGACCAAAGCTATAGATACCATTGCCCCGCAAAAACTTTGCAAAGGCAAACCTAGAGCACACTTGAACTCCTGGTTCACCCCTGAACTTAAACTACTATGTACAGAAAAAAGAAAAATTGAGACACTTTGGAAAACAACCCCTTCCTTAGAGAACAAAATTAAACTAAATAATATCACTGCCACATATAAAAGTGAGATACTCCGCACCAAAAAAGAATCCTTCAACGTGAGGATAAATCAGGCAGGCTCCAGTACTAAAGAATTATTTAACATCTTAAGAGAATTGGAAAATCCTAGCCCACCGGAAGATACTTGCACCAAGGACAAACCTTGGTGCACTAGCATCCAAAATGCTCTCTCCAACAAATTCACAGGGCTCCAAGTCAAAATTGCTGATAAACGTCTCCATCTCACCTCTGACAATCCTACCAGCCCAACCCAGCCCTCGAACACATACCTCAATGCTGGATTCAAATTTAACAAAGTATCTGTACCTGAGGTACAAAAACTATAGCATCCCTAAAACCTTCTAATTGTAAAGGTGACAGTTGCCCAGCAAAGATCATAAAAGATGCAGCCAACTTATCTCTATTTATTACCAAACTAATAAATGCCTCATTCGCTAGCAACTCCGTCCCAAGTAACCTGAAACAATCTTGGGTTCTACCATTACTTAAGAAACAGACATTAGATCCGTCCATACCCACTAACTATAGACCAATCACCACAGTCCCTTTCTTATTGAAAATCCTATATAGAGTTGCATACGTGCAAATCCAAGACTATCTAGAAGACAATCAACTATTAGGAACCCGTCAAGCTGGGTTTAGACCCCTATATGGAACGGAAACGGCCTTTGTGGACCTCAAAAGCCAGATTGATTAAATAAAAGATAAAGGTAGAGTTGCCATCCTACTCCTTTTAGACCCATCGGCTGCCTTTGACCTGGTTGACCATAAAATCTTATGCGACCACCTGTCATTGGCAGCACACTTCTCCAACTCCACCGTCTCATGGATTCAATCCTTCCTTGAGAACAGAACTATGCGGGTCTTCTCACCTACAGCTGCAGCCAATCCGATCCCCATCACCTGTGGTGTCCCACAAGGCTCCTGCGTCTCGCCTACTTTGCATAATATCTTTACAAAGCCCCTATTCGACAAATTGGACCGTCCGGGTGTCACCTAAAATAACTATGCAGATGACACCCAGATACTCCTAACGCTGTCAGGCACCTATGACGCTGATGTCTGTCGGATCAATGAAGTCTACACCCTTATTCAGGCATCGATGGCCACACATGGTCTCTGCCTGAATGATGATAAGACTGAGTTGCTCCTAGTCGGATCACCCAATAACCTACAGAA
Source organism: Ambystoma mexicanum (assembly GCF_040938575.1). Classification (NCBI taxonomy): domain Eukaryota; kingdom Metazoa; phylum Chordata; class Amphibia; order Caudata; family Ambystomatidae; genus Ambystoma; species Ambystoma mexicanum. Next base: position 942,867,262 of record NC_090935.1, read on the forward strand.
ATGTAGTCCCAACTACAATAGAATCCTCATCGATGAGAACAACATACTCATTGCCAAACATGTGAAAACCCTAGGCTTCTACCTTGATGCCAACACCAATCGCATTAAACAGGTTAATATGACTGCCTCGGCCACCGCATACAAAGGCAAACTAATCAGGGCTTGCAGACCCCTGCTGTCTACCAACAGTTGCATCATACTGGCCAGAGCTCTTATACAGTCCAAACTGGATTACTGCAATGGCTTATACCAAGGAGCCAACAAATTCATAATCAACAAGTTGCAGGTTCTGCAAAATAACGCGCTCAGAGCTGCACTCAACATACCCAGAAGAGAGCACATCTCAGCAATCAGAAAATCCCACAAATGGCTCTCTATACAAGAAAAAAAATCAACTTAAAAACCATCTGCCTTACCTTCAAAGCTTTGACCCACCAAGCCCCACCATATCTCTCAGACAAATTATGAAACTATCGACCAGAATCGCAAGATCTTCCAACACATCCTGCCTGGTAGTGCCCAGGTACAACCGCAAAACAGCAGGCGGTACTAGTTTTGCGGTTCTAGCCACCCAATTATGGAACATGAAAACCATTCAAACTTTTGAAAAATTCAGAAGCCAAGTCATCATATGGTTACTGAACAACAACTAACTCTACTATTTTATACCTGACACCAGTCTGTATTCCCCTAATTTATTTAGACATCCCAATGTACTTATATTACTGTACTCATTATCTGTACTCTGCCTTTCATTACTGTATACTCTGTCTTCTATAACTGTATCACATAACCATTGTATAATTTGTACCTGCTTGTAACCACAACCTTACCTAAAGCGCCCAGAAACCTCTGTGTCAGGCACACTATACAAATAAATAAAACAAACAAACAAACACGATCAGTTTCGGGTCCTCCCGTTTGTCCTGAAGTCATCCCCCAGGACGTTCACGAAGTGTCTGGCACCGGTGGCAGCCTTCCTCCAGAGGGAAGGTAATGATGTGTACCCCTACCTGGACGATTGGTTGGTGAGGGGTTCATCGCAGGAACGGGCAAGAGAGTCTCTCGTGGCGACCATGCGGCTTTTGCAGCGGCTGGGTTTCGCCATAAACTTTGACAAATCATTTTTGATGCCGTCCAAGGAGTTGTTTTTCTTGGGGCGCAGTTTCTTACCCGGCAAAATCTGGTGAAGCCTTCCAACAAGCGTGTGCAAATGTTGCGTGCCAAAGCAAGCGAGTGGAAAGAGGGCGCAGCTGTATCGATCTGAGGTTACATGTCGCAGTTCGGGGCCATGGGATTGTGTATCCCTCTTCTGCCCAATTGCTGCCTCTTCATGAGGCCGATGCAAGAGTTCCTTGCGGACAGATGGTCGCAGAGTCAAGGATTGTGGTCACAGACAGATGGTCGACAAAAGCCTGTTGGACGCCCTTCGCTGGTGGGTGTGCATGACCAATCTGGTAAGGGGAATGCCCTTGCTGGAGCCAGAGTTCCAATTTATGATTGTGGCCAATGCCTCCCAGGTAGGGTGGGGGGGCACACCTCAACGGCTCGCAGGGTGGTATTGGGTGTGGACTATATTCCACATCAATGTGCTCGAGTTGAGGGCGGTGCACTGGGCCCTAAAGTCGTTTCTTCTGCGCATCCGCGGATCAGTGGTAAGGGTGTTGACGGACAATACCACCACAATGTTTTATTTAAGGAAACAGGGGGGCACACATTCCCAAGTCCTGTCGAAGGAGGCGCAGGACTTTGGCCATTGGGCTCTAGCTCAAGGAATCAGCATTGTCGCTTTCCATCTGCCCGGAGTGCTGAATGTTCAAGCAGACACGCTCAGCAGGGATGCCAGCCAGCTGCATGAGTGGAGGCTAAAGGAGCAGCAGGTCTTGAGGATCTTCCGGTGATGGGGGCATCCTCCATTGGATCTTTTTGCGACAAGGGAAAACAAGCAGTGTCTGGAGTTCGCCAGCAGAGGGGCTCTTCCCGAATACTTGGGGGATGCGTTTTCGTTCCCGTGGACGGGTCTCTTTGCATATGCGTTTCCCCCGTTCCCGCTCATTCGGCGGACCATCCAGTGGTGTCGGAAGGTACCAGTGCCGAGTGATTCTGGTGGCCCCGTTCTGGCCCAGACAGACGTGGTTCTCAGATCTCCTTCATATGGCGGTGGAAGAGCCGATTTGGTTGGGAGCGGCTCTGGATCTCCTGTCTCAGGACGAGGACAGGGTGTGGCATCCCGATCCAGCATCTCTCAGCCTGGTGGTGTTGCTCCTGACCACTCATTCGGTCATTTAGGAATATCCCAAGAATGTTGAAGGATTTTGGAAGCAGCGAGGGTGCCTTCCATGAATGTCTTGTATGGGCATAAGTGGACGAGATTCTGTGAATGATATAAGGGTCATCCTGGGATTGATCCTTTGAACATTTCTCCGGCGCAGGTTCTCCTGTACCTGTTGCACTTGGCGGAAGGGGGCCTAGCGTTGTCCTCTATTAAAGTGCATTTGGCAGCGATTTCTAGGTTCACGAAGAAGCGCCATGCTGACCCTCTGTTCAGTGATCGTTTGGTGAAACATTTTCTGAAGGGGTATTTCGGACACTTCCTCCAGTGAAGAAGTTTGCACAGGTGTGGAGCCTTAATGTGGTACTTTCGGCTTTGATGAAGCTTCCTTTTGAACCTGTGTTGCCGACTTCCTTGAAGTTCCTCTCATGTAAGGTGGCTTTTCTAGCATCAATTACCTCCGCCAGGCGAATGTCTGAATTGCAAGCATTGGTCATTGACCCTCCTTACCTGAGATTTGTGAAGGACAAGGTTCTCCTGGCCACTAACCCGCACTTTATCCCGAAAGTGCCAACAGCATTTCACAAGCTTGCCTCTATTGCTTTACCCTCGTTTTTTGCTAATGTATCCACGCCAGCAGAAAGGGCCCTGCATTCTCTGAACGTTAAAAGGGCCTTAAAGTTTTATCTGAATTGCATACAGGACTTCAGGAAGTCAAGGCAACTGTTTGTGGCATATGGGCCGTCTCAAGGGACAGGCCATCTCCAAGCAAGAACTTTCCCGATGGGTTTCCTCTTCAATTTCGTTTTGCTACATAAAAGCTAGAACGCCTTTGAGGAGTGCTTCTAAGGCTCATTCTATGAGGTCCACTGCCTCGTCGGCGGCGCTGTGGTCCGGCGTACCGCTGGTGGACATTTGCCAGGCGGCTTCCTGGGTGGTGCTGCATACCTTCACCAGGCATTGCTGTCTGGGGCAGCAGCATGTGGAAGATGTGCAGGTGGGGCGTGCGGTCCTCCAACGCCTGTTCCAATTAGGTAGGCCCTGCAGCTTCAGGGTTTTTTCCATGTGCTTTATCACTTGATGAGTTTGTTGTCTCATGTATGTGATTAAGTACTGTTTGTTGGTTTGCCCGTCACACACCGCCTCTAATTGGTTGTACTGCTATGTAATCTATTCACAGCATGTGAATCCATGAATGATCCAATGCTTGAAGCATCCCCCCAATAGCTAGGGGCTAAACCATAGATAGGCTGTCACAAAAAAAGGAGTCGAGTATCCAGGACCATAAAAGTTGTATACAAATTTAGCAAAAAAATAATAGAGGCTGATTTGGGACGTGTTGATGTATTCCTTGGAGGGTGCAAATTGCTAAAGAATTTCCAGATAGTAACGTGCTAGTGCAGGGAACTGGGATTGCAGTAAACAGCGAAAGGTCATTGAATATAAGCTTTCAAATAGACAGCAAGGGGTTGTAAAAAGAGTGTGTGTGTGTGTGTGTGTGTGTGTTAGAGAGAGAAACAATTGTGGCCCTTTGAAACACAATTTACTGGATGTATAAGCGCCTTACAAATGCACAGTAAATAAATAAATAAAATACAGGGAATGAGAGCGCAAGAGAGAGGAGTAGAGAGAGAGGGGGACGGGAAGAGAGATAGATGGTAGTAGTGGGAAAAAGAAAGACACAGTAAAAGACAGAGTGAGAGGGAGAAATAGAGGCAGGTGGTAGAGAAAAAGAGAGAGAGAGAGAGAGAGAGAGAGAGAAGGTGGTGATGATGGCAAAGTGAGAAAGAGAAACGTGTGATGTCTACAGAGGTGGTAGGAGTACCTATTATGGTTGGTAAAGCCAGCAGATGTAAGGTACAGAATTAGACTGTTATGATTTCCGTAGCTGCCAAAACTGTCTTTTGCTTTCAATCAGGGGCGTAGGAGACACATAAAGTCTGGGGGGGACATGGGACATCCTGGGGACTTTGCTTTATTTATTTATTGTGTTTTAGTCAAAGAACCAAACTTTTAACAAAATTAGAATTAAAATAGCAGTACGTATTAAATTACAAATATCACTGTATAAAACAAGAAAAGCAAACAGAAGAAAATTAAAGGATGCAGCAGCAAAGAACATGTCTTTGTATGTTGCATTTCTGGATTTTTCATCTGACTATGAGCTCATGGTAAGAGAGAGGAAATAACAATTACTTCCAGTGGGCCACAGCTAGGACGCCAGCTCGTTAAGAGGCAGATCACCTGTAAGTGGACTCCTGCCAAATAAAGGAGTTGAAGCCTTTTCTACCAACTGCAAGTTGCTACTTTTTTTGTGTGGGGCAAGGTGACGTGTGTGTCTCTTGGAATGGAAAGATGGGGGTTTCAAAGAAAGAGGAAATCTTGCTTGTACCTCCGAGTAAGCCCTGTTATTGGAGAAGAGGGACCAGGTGTGTGATGTTGCTGCTTTGATGTCCTACGGGAGTTGGGGCACAGCAAACGAGGAGGAGGAGCGATCGCAAGCCCACCCTCTTATAAGCACTCCCCAGGTCCGCGGCCGGACGTGTCGGACCCGGGGGATGCCTTGTAGGTGGGGTGTATGTGGACCCAGGGGGGTGGCCAGAGGGGCAGCCCGCTATGTGGGCTGCCTCTCTAGCACCCCTGCGAGGGCCGGGCCCGCCTCTCACAATGAGTCTGGTGCCTCTTATTCCATCTCATGCTGGCTTCAGAGCCTAGCCTTTCTTTGCCTTTGTTATTCTGAATGCAGAGCTGGACTCTGTTCCTTTCTCATTTAACATTTGCTGCAAAGGCTGATCTATTTGATTCTCTCATATGTTACTAGGACGGCAGAGCATGGGTCCTCTGCTCTGTTACATTATTCAAAGATCCCCTCTGGTCTTTCTTTGCCTCTCCCTTGTCTCACTACTTGCTTGCTTAATACATACCTCCTTGCTTGAACACTCAACATATTCTCCCTAACACAGCAATGGGAGCGGCAGTCTGTCTTAACTTCCATTTGTTCTGTGTCTTGAATTGGCCTCTTATTTCCGCTTTTCTGTCGGCGGGGGAAAGGCATTTGCCAGTCACTGCCATGATGGTTCTACCTGGCCATAAGAGGGCAACAGCTAGCCAATATTGGAAGAACATGGAATATTATGCCAGAGGCTGGAAACTGCCTTCCTAATGCCTACACAAGAGACACAACTCTTGCCTTTGTTTCTAACAGTAATTCAGGGGATGAAGAAATGCGAGAACACACATATTGCTTATAAATGATGGGGATGATGTCACACTTGGTTATGACATTTTGATCACGCCAGGAGGTAATTTCCAGCTGCAATTAAGCGATTACCTTTTAGACTTCTGGCTTTAAATAATGTTAGTATCACCTGGAAAGCACAGAGGTTGCTCAACAGGGTTCCTGGAGCACGAGGGGTACCCTACTCGTGGGCATGGATGATTGGAGGGCATTCTTGCCCTGGTTTGGAGCATGGCCCCTACAGCCATGATGGGGGAGGGGCCTATTACTTTTGATTGTACGTACCCTTTGAGTGTGGGCAGACATTGACTCCTGCTTTTGCCCACTAACAGCTGTGCTTTCCAACTTTATCACACATACCTGTCAGGTGGCATGTAACTCAATGCTACTAATGTTATCAGCCTCAGAAGTCTGGAATCCTTTGCCACATCAACTAGGGAACAGGCTTGCCACCTGAGACTTACCCATGTCTGAGTCGGCATCTGTCGCCCTGTGGGGAAGACACACACAGAAAGAGCAGGGCACAGTGCCCTTGTGGGTTTTTCACACTTCTTCCTCGGGGTCGGCACAATTCACTCCGCAGAGAAAGTGGCACATGCTGGGCAACATTCTCCCACTTTGACAATGTCACCCAAACAGCAAAATTGGCCATTTGAAATACCTCTGTCGACTTATTATTGCGCAATCCACACTGATGGGTTTAAGCACCTGCTTAACGCGAGATGGCAATTAAGGGCATTTGCCAACGCATTCAAGAAGCACATGACACCCTCTTACCAGCAACATGCCATGCTCACTGATTCTGATCACGCATTGGCATTTATCTGGGGTGATGTTAAATGTATTTATTTATTACATGCGTAGCATCACGCAAAACCCCCAAGCATCAAGACGCAAAGTAAACTGCATGGAGTGGACCACTTCCATTGGCTCACATTTTTACTTTTCCACCACAAAATGGAAGATTTTAGCGTAAAGGGCTGGTGAAATCACATTGCTTTTCCACTTTGGAAGAGTGTAAATATCTCGCACAATTAGCGATTGCTGATGGCATTGACAATGGCTTCCTCTGGACTCCGCCCGCTTTTACCAGGTTTAATTTCCAAGCAAATCCCAGATTCTCATTTCCAGTATGAGAATCCTTGCTGGCAGTAAGGCCGCGTTTGTCTGGTGGAGCGGGAAATACAGGGTGTCCTGGTGTGTCCACTCGGCTCCCGAACTCCACCCAGAAAATGCAAGAAAATCTGGCCAATTAGAAAAAGCAACAGTAATAGTGTTTTCCACCACTTTTTCTGAACCAATTTACCTGGAAAATGCTGTGTTACGTCGGAAGCTGAATGCATTCACTCTGACTATAATCCCACCGGAGGATTAAGCCAGGTGCTGAACACAGGTGTTACATATTTCTGTACACAATCTGCATTTGGAGAATTAACTAACTGAGCTACCTTACAAATGATATCTCCTCTGGGGCTTTACCTTCTTAACCCCTTAACTGCCATGGGTATTTCCCCCCAGTACCAAGGCCTTTTTTGGTGATTTCGGTATGTCGCCATTCAATCCCTTGAAACTTCTCTGTTACATGAGATATCTCGGCCA